>NC_046295.1:8446125-9084100 GCF_004115265.2 Rhinolophus ferrumequinum | reverse complement strand
TGTATTCGAAGAGCTGACTTCTGGCTGAAAGTTTTCCCACATTCATTACATTGATAGGGTTTCTCTCCTGTGTGAGTTCTCTGATGTGCTACAAGAGCTGAGTTCTTGCCGAAAAGTTTACCACATTCATTACACCGATAGGGTGTTTCCCCTGAGTGAATTCTCTGATGTTCTCTGAGACCTGATAAGGAGACGAAAGCTTTCTCACATTCACTGCATTCATAGGGTTTCTCTCCTGTGTGAGTTCTCTGATGTTGTGTAACATGCCTGTTGGTTGTGTGCAAAAGCTTTTTCCACATCAGCACATTCATAGGGCTTCTTCCCAGTGTGAGTTCTCCAATGTCCATTCAGATTAGATTTCCAGAAGAAAGACTTCCCACATTCAGTACATTGATAGGGTTTCAACCCTTTGTGAATTCTCTGATGTTCTCTGAGGCGTGGTAAGTAGGCGAAAGCTCTCCCACATTCATTACATTGATAGGGTTTCTCCCCTGTGTGAGTTCTCTGATGTACTACAAAACGAGTTTTGTGCTTCAAAGTTTTCCCACATACATTACATTGATAGGGTTTTTCCCCTGTGTGAGTTCTCTGATGTTCTCTGAGGGACGACATGCAGGTGAAAGCTTTTCCACACTCACTACATTTATACGGTTTCTCCCCTGTGTGAGTTTGCTGATGTTTTGCAAGGCTTGACTTGTGGGTATATCTTTTACCACATTCATTGCATTGATAGGGTTTCTCCCCTGAGTGTGTTCTATGATGTAGTGCAAGACTTATCTTATGCTTGAAAGTTTTACCACATTCAATACATTGATAGGCTTTTTCCCCTGTGTGAGTTCTCTGATGTTTTTTGAGGAGTGAAGAGCAGGTGAAAGCTTTTCCACACTCATTACATTTATATGGTTTCTCCCCTGTGTGAGTTCGCTGATGTACAACTAGGGTAAATTTCCGGGAGAAAGCTGTCCCACAGTCATTACATGCATAAATTTTTTCACCTGTGTGACTTCTTCGATGTAAAATAAGGATTGACCTCTTAGAAAAGGATTTTTGACATTCATTACACTCAAACTGTTTTTCACTCACTTGAGTTCTCTGCTGTGTATCAATGGGTGACTGAGAAGTGAAAGTTTCCTTACGTGTATTATTATCACAAGGTAGCTCTACCGTGTGAGTCTTGTTTTGTACCTTAGTGGCTAAATTGTAGTTGAAGTTTTTCCCACACTCAAGTGGTTGCACTCCAGTGTGAGTTCTCTGATATTCACTGAATTGTGGTTTTGGACCAAAAGTTTTCTCTCTTGTATCAGTTCTCTGAAGTTGAGCAACCCTCCTGAATCTGCTCCCAATTGTATTACATTTATCTTCATGAAATTCACAGGGACTCTTCTCTGTGTGAATACTGGGAGAAGCAAGGGCTGATTCATTACATAGCTTTCTTCCAAATTTATAATGAGATCTCTCTTTTGCGTAAGCACTATTCCGCGTAATGAAGACAGCTTTATCATGCAAAGCACAACCACGTTCATTAGATTCAAAAGACTGCCCCGAAGAAAATTCCGGCACATAATTGAAAGTTTGCACATTCTGATAGTAATCAGAAGATTTCTCTCCAGTATCTCTTCTCTCATTTCTAGTATAGGAATGAGATGCATTACAGTCATCAATCTTCTTTTCTGAGTCATTATGAGGAGCCAACGGGTACAGATCCAAGTATGTAGGCCCTACACTGTCACATATAGAGGTCATTTTTCTTGAAAGAACAACGTCTGTGCCCAGATTACATGGTTTTCCTGAAATTTTCTCTTGCTCTGCAATCAATGGTCTGTTGGTGGTGAAAGAAACTTGACATAAACACTTGTCTTGGTTTTCCTGGCTCTTCTCTGAATGATCAAGTTGGCAGTCTTCTAAAAATGAAAAATTAAAAAATAAATACTTTATGAAATGTAACATTCTTAATGTAGTAAGTCATATACATATATGCCCCACTATATATTTCACAAAATCCAGGTTCTTAAACTACCAAATGCAGATTAAAAAGATAGGATACTCATCAGTCCACATGTGTTCCATCTGGACGTTTCCCTTTCTCATTCTACATATCAAAACCAAAATAAGTTTATAATGTAACAAATTTCCTCGTATTTAAAGAAATAATCCTAAAACCCAAGCTCTGATTCTCCTGGGTGTCATTCTTAGGAACACAAATGCCCAAGAAGAAGTGTAAAAGTGACGGAAGGAAAAGGTATCTTTCCACCTCAGTGGGATTCACTGCTCTATTCTGGCTTTCGTACTTTAGATTTCACTACTGTTGTTCAAAAAGCAAACGTTTTTTGACCAGCAATCCTAAGTATCACGTTTTTAATATGCTCACTCATGTTGTAAAAACCAGTTTTATCACTTTCCCAAATTTCACTCTGCTTTCCATACACTTTTCAACATACCTGGTATCTACCAGTTGTGAGAACCTTAGGATCACATGTTTCAAATTCAACAAAATACTATGCAAGTGGAAAACAAGGATGTCTGCGTTGTGAGAGAAAATTTTCATCTTCAGTTGGTTATATTTGAAATAAAGACACCATAACACTGAGGTACAGCTGCCCTAAACGAGGTCATCAGGATGAGATATAAAGGCCTGAATTACGGGGATGGATGACACAAGCATGGAGGGAGTTACTGTACAGAAGAAGAGCAGACAGAGAGGACAGAGCTCAGAGACAAATTAGAAGAAAGAGACTAGAAAACAAAATTTATTCACTGAAATATCCATTGTATGCCTATTCCTATTCCTTATTGATATTGAGGTACTAAGGATACAAGGTTATACCAGGCAAATGAGATGTGAATAAGCGTTCAGGGAAGCACAGACAAAAGTAGGATCAAATCCAAGGAGGGAGTGAGCTCGGGAATCATGATTACTGCCATCACAGGAAGCAGACAATGTATGGGAGGGAGTATAGGCCTGTGAAGTTTTCAAATGGGACACAAAAGTGGAGATTCTGAAATATTATTTGAGAAGTAAGAAGACCTGATGAGTGCTTAGGAAAAAAATAAAACAAGGGCATAGATGGACTGACTGCTGGAGAAGAAGAGAGCCGCTATAAATACGGCGCCGTGGAAGGACAGAGTTACAAAGTGATCACACGATCTGAATTCTTCACAGAAACAACACATTTGTGAGGAATGTACAAAGCAAGTGTCTCCCACACATTACTCTGTTCCTTCCCAGCTTTTAGAAACATGGAAACCAAAACAAATGCACATAAATCCCTTCGGTATGAACCCACAGCAAATTGAGTTTTATGGTAGGGTATAAACCTGGGGCACAATGACACTTTTCATATAAATGCCTTATGCAGCTTTCTACACTGTCATCCGGTTCATGAATCAGTTGTCATTAGAGCATGCATTTGTTTCTGGACTCTCTACTCTGTTTCAAAGCTCTGTAATTATCCCCAGGACAGTAGCATTCTGTGCTAGTTACAACAGATTTACAATATATCTTTAGTACCTGTTAGAAAAGATCCTACACCATCCCATTCTTCAAGGATGTTTATACAACATGGGTAAGAATTCAGAATTTTAGAGTGGTATCCCAATCTACAAACATGATATATCATCCATTTAATTCAATTTCATGTTGCTTAATAATTTTCAAACATTTCTATATTTTGTGCAGCTGTATTTCTAAGCACATTTCCATTGTAACTTCTTACATAATACATTCTCACTATTGGCATCATAGGATAATTACTATATGAATTCTATTTATTCTTTCCATTCCAAGAACCGCATTTTGGCTTTTATTTAATTTATACTATTACACTTTTCTAATTAATCCATTTATATATGTTTTTAATTAATTACTTCTGTTTTACCTAAGTATTCTCAAAATTCCTTGTTCTTCAAACTTTCCAGTAAGAGATGCTATACCCATACCCCAAAATTGTGCGCAGTAAAGGGTAATCTCAGCACGTTTGGTGTTTTCACAGGCTGCACATTCCAAAGAAATGAATGCACTCTGACAAAGTCGTGGGTGACGACTTGTAAGCCCATGGAACAGCCTGCCTGATAATAGTGTCTTTACATACCTGGGGGCTTGGGCCAAAATGAGTAGTTCAGGCTAACACTGGGATTTATGGTTGGGGCCTTGGGCCTCCCTGGACGGGCTATATGCTGAGTAAATGAGGTCAATCATGTAGGTGGTCCAGCCCCACATGCCCGACCCACAATAAGAACCTTGGACACCAAAGCTTGGGTAAATTTCTCTGCGTGACAATACTTCATGTGTGCTGTCATACATCGCTGGTGGCAGAATTAAGGACTTTTCATGTAACTCCATCGGGAGAAGAAAATAAGTTTGCATTCAGTCTCTCTTTGATTCTGTCCTGTGTGACGTTTCCCTTTCCTGATTTTATCTGTAACCTTTTGTTATAATAAACTCTAATATAACAGCTCCACTGAGTTACCAGAGACCTCCACACACAGGTTCACAAATACATTTCATACTTTTATAAATTTTGATAACCCCTTGATCAAATAGATTTTCCAAAAGTTATATGTATTTTTAATTTAAATATGGGGTATTTTGTTCTCATACTGTCTGTAATTTCTAGTTCTATTAAATTATGTTGCTTTACGAGCTTAATGTTTTCTTCTAACCCAAAATAAAATTATGTTTTGTTACTCCACTGACTCTTCAGAGAAAGCTTATACTATATTTTCAGAGTACAGAGCTTAAAAAACACATATCAATGTATATTAGCATGTCATAAAATATGCTATTAATATCTAGAGCAGGGTCAACCAACATTTATGTACAGGGCACGATGGTGAATATTTTAGTCATTGTAGGCCATATCATATCAATCACAACTATTCAGCCATTTTGTTGTACCACAAAACCAGCTATAACCGATACGCAAACAATGTACTCAAAAAACTTGTTATTTGTAACAACAAATCGCTAGCTGTATTTAGCTCAAATAACATAACTTACCAACTCTTGACCTAGAATCACAGTTGTCATCCACTGTATCTTGTTTGAAATCCGAGTGGTGTATATGCAAGGTCAGACAATTAAGTTCGTGAACTCATCCTAAAAAAGTGCTACATACCTCATCGCTGAATATCACTAGTGACCTTCAAAGTACTCCCCTCGGGAAGCTATGCACCAACGCCAGAGCCTAGTCTACCCATCAAAGCAATTTTGGAACTCTTTTTCTGTAATGGCCATCAAAGCTGTCATATTACCCTTGATGTCTTGAATGTCAAGACATCAAAATGTCTTCCTTTCAATATTTCCTTTATCTTCAGGCAAAAAAAGAAGTCACCAGGGTACAGATAAGGTGAATAGAAAGGGTGTTCCGATACCCTTATTTGTTAATTGGCTAAAAACTCCCTCAAAGACAGTGCAGTGTCAGCTTGTGCACTGCCGCGATGCAAGAGATCCTTCAGGACCATTTCTGCACACACCTTTCTCATGCCAAGATTTTCAGTTCAGTTTTTCTTGACTGTTTCTCTATCGATGTTTGCTTGGTCTGACATGCTACTCCCAGTAAGCCAACGATTTTGACGCACAATTCGACAAATTTTTGCAATGTTTTTATCAGTTCTGCTTGTGACTGGCCAACCTGATTTCTCTTCTTCAGTGATGCGTTCTCTCCTCTCAGAAAAATGTTGAATCCATTTGTACGCTGCTGTTTTCCGCCCGGTATTATCCCCATAAACCTGGACTAACATGTCTCTCATTTCACTTCCCCTCTTGCCAACTTGAACACGAAATTTAATGTTTGTTCATTGCTCTAATTCTACCTCACTCATTCTTGCGACAGCACACAAAAACACGCAACAACAATGTACGACTCTCAGCAAGACACCACCACACGTCGACACAAACACGGTTGTGAGGCACTGATATACCAAGATTAAGAAACCTTGGTGAGCTGTTTGTACAGTGCTGCCAATGTATGCACATGGTGGCAAGTTCGTGAACTTAACTGTAAAGACCTTGTATCTCTTCTCTCTCTTTTGCCATGCTTTAAAATTCCATTTTAGTTAGCATTATAATCTTCCTCTATATTTAACTTTCTATTGGTTAAATAAAAACTCATTATTTGATTTGTGAGGTATAAATGATACACTGTTGCCTAATGCAAAAGATGAAAACCGGTAACGTTGTATCCTTTAAATTTATATCCTCCATACCCACATTTTATTGGATCTACGTGTATATAAACTTCCAAAGCTGCCCAATGTTGAACCGATCCCAATTTGGATTTAGTTTTCCAGGGATACCTTCTACCGGTATTCTAAAACTCACCTGGATAACTCCCATTTAGAAATTTGTCCTCCACTAACAATGGATCTTCTTGTTCCAACTGGAAGATCACTTCTGGTTTTATAGAACAATACCCTGTAAATGGGAAATAATTAGGAGATGGTTTCACTTCATGGGATATGGATGATTCTAAATGTTTAGGAAGATGCAGCTTTAAGAGTGACACAGAAACAATATTCACTTGACTGCTTCTAAGGGGAGGTATAAAACACAAATATTTTCAGCTGCTCAAAGGACATCTCCTTAAACCCCTAAATCACAAGCCTAAATAACATTAAATTCTAATAAAGGTTCATGTTTAGTAGCTACAGTGAGAGAGAGAGAGAGAGAGAAAGAGCTATGGAGATCTACAAAAGGGTCCTTTCAATCTTTGATTGGATACTAATTTGTGGTCACATGTGAGGAAACTACCTGGGGGTGCGGATTTACCACAAGAAAGTAGAATGAAAAATCACCAAGGCACACAGACAAGTGGGAAGTTTCTGTTTCCAGGGTAGAGAGGCAAAGACTCCTCAGTAAGATTCGTCGTCAGAAACCATAAAGGGCAGGAGGTAGTGGGCTGATGATATACTCTTAACTACTCAAAGAAAAGGACTATCGACAAAGAATCCAGGAAAATGATCTTTTAAAGATAAAGGTCAAGTGAAAATATTTCCAGATGAACAAAAATTGAGAGATGTTTGCTGCTAGAACAAAAATTGAGAGATGTTTGCTGCTAGAATCGCATGACAATATACAGTAAAGAAAGTTGTCTTGACTGATTTAAAAAGTAATTGTGTACAACAATGAGTACATGTGTGCAATGTTGGGTTTTTAACACACACACATGTTTTTATGTTTCCAAGAAAATCATAAAAGAGGTAGGAGGGAGTCAAGCTATATTAGAATAAGGAAATAATACCAAATGGTAACTCAAATGCACAATAAAAAATGAAGAGAAACAAAGATTAATAACATAAAACATACATAACAAAACATAACCCCTAACTAACAATACCACAAAAGAGGGCGTAGGAAGAATAAACTTACATGGGAGGAACCTGTCTATACATCTCTAAAATTAAGTTAAGATAACTTGATGTAGATCTGCTAAGTACAGGTGTATATGGCACCTGTATATGGTAAACACTAAAGGAATAACTAATTAAATGAACTCTCAAAAAATGTGAATAAAATCATTAAATGAACTGAAATGTTACATGAAAAAATATTCACATACTACAAAACAATAGAGAAATAGACGAGAAAAATACATGATACATGTAGAAAACAAAATGCAAAATGGCGTACAAATATCCAAACGTATAAGAAATAACATTAAATGTGAGCAAACTAAACAATCCAGACAAAACGCAGAGACTGTCAGATTGATTAGGAAAAAAAAAAGAAAGAAAACAAGCTCCAACTGTATTCAACTATACGCGGTCTAAGGACATACACATTACATTCAAAGATACAAAGATGTTGAAAGTAAGAGGGTGGCAAGGGATATTCCATGCAAACAGCACCCATAGGAAATCTATAGTAATATGAAACAAAATACACTGTCAAAAATGTTATTAGAGATAAAAAGGTATTAATATTTATAACGACAAAATGGTAAATCCATCATGAAGATATTGTAACAAGTATAAACATATACACATCCAACAATTGAGCCCCAGAATACATAACGTTAAAACTGGCAAGTGAAAGGAAAAATAAACTATTAAACAGTAACAGTTGGACACTTCACTGTCATACTCAATATGGAGAGAGAAGCCAGGTATGAAATACAGGATTTGAACAGAACTATCAGCCAACTAAACCTAACAGACATATATATACAACACACCTCACATAACAGGAGCACAATTCAAATTCTTCTAAACTGTACATAAAAAAGTCTCCATCATGTGCTATGTATTAGGCACAAAACAAACTACAATAAATTTAAAACTACAGAAATAATACAAAGTATCTTTTCTGGCCCAGTAGAATGAAATAAGAAATCAGTAATGGAATGAAATTTGGGCAATACACGAATATGCAAAAATTAAACACCGGTCTCCTAAATAACTAATGCATTGAAGAGGAAATTGAAAATACTTTCTGATGACAGAAAGAGAAGGCACAACATACCAAACCTTGTAGTATGAAGCAAAATCAGTTTTTAGAGGGAAATTTATGGCTATAAACAACTTTATAGTTGACTCTTGAACAATGCAGGTGTTGAGGTGACGCCCCGTGAGCAGGTGAAAATACACATATAAATTCTGACTCCTGAAAAACTCAGTCATAACTTATATACATGGGGGTTTGGTTCCAGAACGATCCAATCCAATGGAGACTAACATGTACAGCTGCTCAAGTCCCTTATATAAAATAACATAAAACAATGCATACCGTCTGCCCTCCGCATCCATGGACTGCTAACCACAGACACAAAATACTGTTTTCAATCTACAGTTGGTTGAATCTGTAAATGCAAAACTCAGGGATGTGCAGGGCCAAATGTATATTTATTGAAACAATATATGTGTAGAAGTGGACCCAAGCAGTTCAAACTCATGTGGTTCAAGGGTCAACTGTATTAAGAAAGAAGATCTCAAATCAACAACCTAACCCTTACATCTTTATGCAAATGAAAAACAAGCGCAAACTAAACCTAAAGCAAGCAATGGAAACAAATAATAAAGACTGGATTAGAAATTCATGAAAGAAAAGATACAAAATCAAAGTAATTACAGTTGGTTCTTTGAAAAGATCAGCAAAACTGACAAATCTTTACCTAGATTAACCAGAGAATAAAGGGAGAAGACGCACATTATTAAAATCAGAAATGAAGGAGATGACGTTGCTATTGACTATACAGAAACAAAAACTGAGTATAAAGGAATATTATGAACTATTGTACAGCAATATATTAGATAACTTAATAAAAGGGATAAATTCCTGGAAAGACACAAACTATAGAAACTAAGTCAAGAAGAAACAGAAACTCTGAATGGAGTTATCACAAGAGATTGAATCAGTACCCAAAACACTACCCACAAAGAAAAGCCTATGGCCATACGATTTACAGCTGAATTCTACCAAACATTTAAGAACCAATAATACCAATCATTTACAAACTCTTCCAAATGACAGAAAAGGGAATACTTCCTATCTCATCGAATGAGGCCACCATTACCTTGATACCAAAACCAGATAAAGACATCACAAAAAAACCCACAGACCATCGATACCTCTTATGAATACAGAAGCAAAAATCACCATCAAAATACTAGCAAACTGAATCTAGAAACATATTCAATGTATTATACACCACGACCAAGTGGGACTTATCCCAAATATGCAAGGCTGGTGTAACATCCAAAAATCCAGCAATGCAATTCACCATATCAATAGATTAAAAACCACACGATCATCTTCACAGACAGAAAAAGCATTGTGACAAAACTCAACACTCTTTCATGATAAAAATGCTGAACAAACTAGGAACACAATGGAACTTCTTCCATCTGATAACGAGTATCTAAGAAAACCCCACAGATAGCATCACAGTTCATGATCAGAACCTGGAGTTTCCCCACTAATATTAGAAGACAGGATGTTCATGCTGAACACCTCTATTCACTATTGTACCGGAGGTTCTAGCTGGGTCAATTGTGCCACAAAAAGAAAAGTTATCCAGATAGGAAGGGAGGGAGAGAGGGCGGGAAAAAAGGAAGGAAGGAAGGAAGGAAATAAGGAAGGAAGGAAAGAAGGAAAAGGGAGAAGATTGATTCACAAATGAAAATATCTTACGTAGCAAGAATTCGAAGAAGGGCTGTTAGAAGTCAAACATCGATAATGGAGTCAGACTCCATTACAATTCACATCTGATGTTTGATGACCGAGAGGTGCCATGTTGCCCTTAATTGGATTTGAACTCATTAGCTAATGTGGCACTCTACGAGGACTGCAGCATGAGGGTGTAAAGAAAGTAAAAGATTTTTGTTCAAGAGCCCAGTACTGTGTATTTTGAGAAGTGACATTAAGTCCTTTGGTCATCATGGATGACATCAAGCACTTCAAAGGAGTGTCTTAACGACGCCTTGTATCATGGCTTTAGTATGGCCAGACTCATGTGTAACCGTGATTTATATGTTTGGTTATCGGGGAAGCAAGATGCCCAGAGTCTTTCCCCAAAAGGGGACTAAATGGAGAGGAAATTGTCATTGTCATTGGTTGAACCACCCAGTCAGTTCATTGGCAATGGATGAAATGTCTGTAAAACGGTACAGATGGGACCAATATTGGCTAGTGCATCCTCCAATACCAAGATGAGTGCTTGAACTTTGGCCAATTGTACTATCTTGGGTCCCGTCTTTATCACAGAAATCCCAGGTAAAGGAGGAAAAGAAGCAGCTCTCCAGGGAGATCCGTTATGAGTCACAGTGGCAATGCCATTCGCAAAATGAGGGAACGCCTTCTGCTGTTCATTGTTGATCCCAAGAGGTTCCCTAGGGAGTCAAGGGGTCTGGAATAAGGATGACCTCCTCCAGCACTGCACCATCTACCAACCAACGGAGCACAGAGCAGGCCAGGCCACCTCCTGCTGCATGTAGGATGTGCCAGAGAGCTCCTGTGTATCTGTCTTTTAAACACCACTTGCACTTCGGCCAGGAGGTGTCACTGGCCATCCCGAGGTTGAGGGACACTGCTTTTAGGACACAAGGCACACTCTTCACCTGGGTACTGAAAGTCACAGACTCCCGACCTGTGAGTATCTATTTCCAGGACAGACAAGTGTGCAGTCCACAATGCTGCTGCAATGGCATTTCACATGATAACGGGGGCACTTTCCTGCACCTGAGGCTCATGGGCATTTTATGGGAAGCATGGGTGGTCCAGAAAGTCCAAGAGGCATGAGAAGAGGTTGCTAAAGCCTCTACAGCAAGAGTCTCCCAGGGACAGAAGTGCCTCTTACATAACAATTTAGTCAGATTTTACAGCATTCAGTTGTAGGAAACACCATTCAAAGTGGACGATTTGTGATTAATATTATAAAATTTGTTAAAAGGAATATGTTGTCATCAAAAACCAAAGGAAGAAAAAAAAAGTACAGGAATTAGTAATGTTGAGCATATGCAGAGTGCTAAGAGCTATTTCATGAATGTCAGGAATACATAAGTCCCTCAACTGACGAAATAATCCTCAGGAATTTAAGTGAGGAGGTGCGGCTTTGTACTAAGGATGGGACAATGGCCCATTACGTCTTGTGAGCTCTTTTATGAGTATCTGTATGTCGGGAATGACTGTGTCAAATGCATCTCCTCAGAGGAGCATGTCATCAATGTAATAATCATATCTGTGCTCCTGAGGAAAGTTGGATGTGGTTAAGATCTCGCCTGCAAAGACTGGGTGCAATGGCATAACTGAGGGGGGCGGTCACTGAGTTCCATTTGTCAAGCTAACGAAGCGTAAGTGTCAGACATGTAATTTCATTATGTTACTTGGGTCACTAAGTCCATGATGCACTACAATGGGTGCTGTGTCACCACAGTGAGGTTGGTTAAGGCAATAATTCCGATGGTTCAGGTGAAGCATAACTATTCGTCCTCTATACAACACCTGCCCTTACAGAAAGCATCCTGTTAAAAGTCACAGGAATACCCACGTTAACTGTCATTTGAGCCCCAGTATGGACTGAGGCCAGGATGTTTGCCAATTTGCCAATCAGTATATCTCAGCAGATGTTAGTTAAGAATATGTTGTTGAGGCGCAAAATGAAGTTGGAACCTTTTTTTTTTTATATTAGTATGTATTGGACTTCCAACTGGGTTAGTTTGCAGACTTCATTTCCAATATTTCGTTTCCTGCCTCTGTAACTATCCATGTTTGGGCTGTTTTGTAGTGCTTACCAGGACACAAAAAAGTTTGTTGCTCACATATTGAGGCAATCAGGAGAAAGCAGGGTAGGCACTCAAGACAGAACGAAACAGTTTGCAGGAAGGAACAAGTGGCCCTGGATTTTACTGTGGTCAGAGGATGCAGCCAGAGTGAGAGTTGCTATTTATTACGTTGGTGCAAGTAACTGCGGTTTTTACAATTATTTTTAACCTTTTAAACAGCAATTACTTTTGCACCAACTTAATATAACGACAAGTTACAATAAGCCAGGATTTGCATGGTGTAAATGGACTGATTTGTGCCAAGCAAGGAAGGGGCAGACTTCATGATTATCTTGCCCAGATGTGGAGACAGGACGGAGGACATGAGGCTTGCCAGCTATCAGAGCTAGACATCAAAAATGCAGACAAACTATTTGCTAAGGAAATGTCAAACAGAATTAGCTCAAATAAAGTCACACCCAGACATAAAACAGTCAGACATCTAAAAACTAAAGAAAAGTAAAAAAAAATTATGAAAGCAGCAAAACAAAAGTAACCTTAAATATGGGAAAAAACAATTGGAACAGTGACATCTCATGACAAAGCACAAGGGCTATAGGAAAGTGGCACAATGATTCAAGTGCTAAAAACTCTTAACGCAAAATTCAATATGCAGTGAAAATACCATCAGGAATGAAGTGTAAATCGAGACATTCTCAGGTGAAGAAAAATGTACACATTTATCACCAGGTGGACTACCGTAAAAGAACAGCTACAAAAATTCTTTTATAGATTTTAAATGTCTAGGAATCTTAAACTATCAGGAAAAAAAATGAACAAGACTAGAAGTAAAAAATATAAGTATAGCCGTCCTCTCATACCCATGGGAGACACGTTGAAGAACCTCCTGTGGGTGCCTGAAACTGCACACAGCACCAAACCCTGTATATAGTATGATCTTCCTATACATACATACACATGAAAAAGTTTAATTTTTAAAATAGGAAAAGAAACATATTAACAATAACATAATAAAATGGAACAATTATAAGAATAAACTATAATAAAAGTTATGTGAATGTGGTCTCTCTCTGCAGGCAAACTAGCACAAATTTCTTTCTCCTTCTCGACAGTATCACAGATAGATTTGTTCTTACTGTAGATCGTAGCAACTTCAGCATATGAGTCTTTTTTTCTTATTAAGTCAAAAATGTTTACTTTTTCACTTAAAGGAAGCACTTTACCGCTTCTCTTTGGCATATGCGAATTTCCAGCCACTACTCTTGCGCGCTAGGTCATCATGAAGTGAAACAAGGATGACTCGAACACAAACACTGCAGCACCCTGACAGTCCATCTCCTAACCGAGATGGCTACGAAGTGACAATAGCATACACAGTGTGGAGACACTGCACAAAGGAATGACTTACGTCCCACACAGAACAGCCAAGATTTCATCACACTACTTACTCAAAATAATGCACAAGTTAAAACTTATTGTTTATTTCTGGAATTTTCCATTGAGTCTTTGCCGACCTCGGTTGACCGCAGGTAACTAAAACCATGGAAAGCAAAACCGTGGATGAGGGGGGACTACGGTATATGCAACAGGTATTCCTTCTCTTACGTTTACTAAACTCTTTCATGGTGGAAGCAGCATTATAACTGTCGGATATCGTTAAGAGTATGCGGAGAGAAAACGTTTGACAAAGTTACATTATAAATTAGGGAAGGTAAAAGGAGGTACACGTCACTCAAACTAATGAAATATGAACACTAGCAGCCTGTGATAAGTTATAAAAAATGGAATTCCTAGAGAAAGCACTAAAAAGAACTATACAAAAACCTCAAAGACACTATGGGCAGATCAAAATGGAATTCTATAAAATTCTGAGGTAGCCCACCGGAAGGAAAAAATAAAGAAATAGAAGAAAACAATAAACAGCAGACTTGAGCCCTAACATATCTATAATTACATCAAATGCAAACGATCTAAAGACAACTTGTAAAACACAATCAGATGGATTTACAAAGAATCTGACTATATTCTGTCTACAAGAAACTCACTTCAAAGTAATGATGTAGGCAAGTTTAAACGTAACACATCAGAAAAAGATATACCGTGCATACAGTTAGGAAAAAAAAAGCTGAGGATCTATATTTCTATCACATAAAGGAAACTGAACAGAAAAGAATACTAAGAGAGAAAGAGAAGGACAGTACAGAATGATTAAAGGAACAATCCACCAAAATGACGTCAATATGAAACATGTATATAGCAAGAGAGATTAAAAATACATGAAGCAAACACTAAGAGAATTAAAAAGAGAAGTCGATAAATCCATAATTATAATCAGATCCTTCAACATCCCCTTCCAGCTACTGATAGAACTAGATAGAAAATAAGCAGATACACAACTTAAAAAAACCATCAACCAACATGCTCTCGTAGACATGTATAGAAAAGTCCACGCAGTAACAGCAGAATACACATACTTTGCAAAACTCTATAGAACATGTACCTAGATAGCCATTAACCTGGGACATTAAAAAAAAACACACAACAAAAAAGAAGTTTAATAACAATGAACTATAGTGTATTCTCTGACCACAATGAAAACAAACTAAAAATCGGCTACAGAAAGTTTTATAAAAATCGCCAAGATTTGGAAGTTAAACAACACATTTCTAAAGTCTTTCAAAGAGGAAGTCTCAAGAGAAACTAAAAAAAATACACTGAACAAAATGAAATGAAAATAAGACATATCAAAATGTGTGGGAGGCAGCTAAAACAGCGCTGAGATAAAAACTGATACCACTAAATGCTTACATTAGAAAACAGGAAAATTCTCAAGACAATAATCGAGCTTCTATCTCAAGAAATTAGAAAAAGAATAAAATGAAGCCCAATAAAGAAAAAGAGGGAAATTAAAGCCCATTCATGATAAAATTCTCTAATTTAACTGGGACAGAGAATTTCCTCCACTTGATGAAGAAAACTTATAAAAATCGTATAGTCAACATCATATTTAAGAAACAATACCAGTTCTATTCGATCTCTTCTAGAAAATAGTACAAACCGGTGAACTCAATTTATAAGTATTACCATGACTTCAAGTCTTGAGTCGTTACATCTAAAATTACCCTTTAGGGGCCCGCCCGGTGGCTCAGGCGGTTAGAGCTCCATGCTCCTAACTCTGAAGGCTGCCGGTTCGATTCCCACATGGGCCAGCGGGCTCTCAACCACAAGGTTGCCAGGTCAATTTCTCGACTCCCTCAAGAGATGGTGGGATCCGCTCCCTGCAACTAAGATTGAACACGGCACCTTGAGCTGAGCTGCCACTGAGCTCCCGATGGCTCAGTTGGTTGGAGCGCATCCTCTCAACCACAAGGTTGCTGGTTCGACTCCCGCAATGGACAGAGGGCTGCGCCCCCTGCAACTAGCAACGGCAACTGGACCTGGAGGTGAGCTGCGCCCTCCACAACTAACACTGAAAGGACAACAACTTGAAGCTGAACAGCACCCTCCACAACTAAGATTGAAAGGAGAACAATTCACTTGGAAAAAAGTCCTGGAAATACACACTGTTCCCCAATAAAGTCCTATTCCCCTTCCCCAATAAAATATCAATAAAAAAGAAAAAACTTTCAACAGATTAGAGAATTTCCAGAAACGGATAAAGGTCAGTTTTAGAAACTAACAATCGATTTAGTTAATTATGTCATGGTGAAGAATGAATGCTTTACCTCTAAGATTAGAAACAACACATAAGTATATTCTGTCACCACTTGTATTCAATGTTACATTGGTGACGCTAGCCAGTGATGAAACAAAATAAATAAATAAATAAAAGCCATAGAGTTTAAAACTGAAGAAGTAATATATCTTTATTCAGATAACATAATTGTTCATATAAAACATAGTTGAGAAGCTCCAAAACATCTGCCACAATAAGAATAATAAAGTTACAAGACACAACGAATATAAATAAATCAACTGGATTTCTATACATTTCTAACAAACAACTGGAATTTGTAGTTGTAAATTGGAAACCATTTATAGTATCATTAACTTCATAAAATATATTTAACAAAATATGTTTAAAATATACACAGAACTAAAACTCACTGCAAACAAAAAAAGACCTAAATAAAAGGGAGAGATACACTATCACTTAGTGTATCAGAAGATCCATATTATTAATAAGTAAATCCTTCTGGACCATTCTGTAGACTCAAGACTATATCAACCAGAATTCTAAGCAAAAGTCTTGAAGAAATTGATTCGAAATTCTAAGAATTATATGGAAATGGCAAAGAATGTATAATCAAAATAATTTTCAAATTAAAAACATATTTGGAGGACTAAATCCTCCTTATTTGCTAACTTTCCAGAAAGCTACATAATCAACAAGGTGCGTTTCAGACTCACACAACCATTAAACAGAATAAAGTTCAGATATAGAACTGCAGATAAATGGTCAATTTGTTTTTGACAAAGAACCAAAGCCAATTCAATGCAAAACTAATAATCCTTCCAGCAAATGGTGTGACTATAACTAGGCACAGATATACAAAAAATGAACCACAACTCTTATTTCACAGCACGTAAAAAACGTAAAAAAATTCACTGGCAGTGAATCAAAGTCCTAAATGTAAAATTATAAAGTATCTTCAAGAAAACAAGGGAGGAAATTTAGTGACCTTCGATTAGGCAAAAAAATATTTAAAAAGACACAAAAAACATGAAATATAACAAACGATGAAAAAAACATGAAAAAAACAAACGATATCTTAAAAAACAAAAAATTCTGCTGTTCCAAGACACTGTTAAGAAGAAAAAGCAACAGATAGGCAGAAAACTTAGCAAAATATTCATCTAATCGTGGTCTTGCATAAAGATTACATAAAGAACTCTGTCAATTCAATGTAACTCTTTAAAAGAAACAGTCTTGAAAAATGGGCTAAATATTTGAACAGACTTCAAGAAACAAAATCCATGCATGGCCAAAGTACTTGAAAAGATGTTCAACTTCCTTAGTCATGAAGAAAATACAAATGAAAATCCAGTAAGATACAAAAACATCTACTAGAATCTTTAAAAAACAACAACAACCATTTGATCATGCTCCAAGAAAAAAGTTATCAAAGCACAAAGTTATTTAATATGCAGTTATATGATATGTAAAATGTATTTGCCAGCTATCTATTATATAAATTCCAGTTCTTTGTGTACATCCAGAAAATTCACCACGGCACAAAATTGTAGGAAACAAAATGAAAGTACTACTGACTGGTTAAAAGTCACAGGTAAATTGAAAAACATTTATTGGGCTTCAAAAATATGGAAATGTAGAAAGGAATAGACTAAAACAAAAAATGATTTCTACTCCCACAATTTTAACTGGTCTCTTCATCTTATTTTAAATATGTCGTTTATGACTGTAAAAAAAAAACCAAACAAACAAAAACAAAGTAACGGCCACCAGGTGAGCACACAGTGAAAAGCTGGCAGCCTGCAACCCAGAAGTGGGTCCACCAGACATGGAGTCTACTCCATGATCCTGGACTTCCAGCCTCCACAACTGTGAGAAATCTACGTGTGTTGTTTATTAAAAACAAAAACAAAAAACCATAATGCCCTCCATTCCCACATGTTGGTGAGAATATAGAGCAACCATAACTGTCAGACACTGCCAATGGGCACGCAAACCGGCACAGTGACTTGGGAAACATTGGGCAGGTTCCTATAAAGTGACCATAAGAACTAAGACCACACATCGGAATGTTTACACAAGACAAATGAAAACAAATGTCTGAACAAAACATGTACTTATATGGATACTGCAGCTCTATTCCTAACAGCACAAATAAGGAAAACCCTACATGTCTATCAACTGGTATATAGATGACAAACTGTGGTGTACACGTGCAAAGAACTACTGCCTAGAAATAAAAAGAATGGTGACATACACAAAAGCATGCCTGAATCTCAAACGCTAAGTGAGACAAAGAATTGGAGAGAATTTCTTCCATGGATTGGAAGATCAACATAGTTAAAATACCCACATTACCCAAAGCAATATGATGACTTCATGCAATCTCCATCAAAACCCCAAAGGCATTTTTTTCAAAGAAATAGAAGAAAAAAAATCATCACATGTGTATGGAATCACAAAAGACCCTGATTAGCCAAGCAATCCTGAAAAAAAAACAAAGCCGGAGGGTCATACGGCCTGACTTTCAATTCTACTACAAAGAGACAATAATCAAAACCACATGGGGGTGGGGGATGAGGGTGAGGGGGATCAAATGTACGGTGATGGAAGGGGAGCTGTCTCTGGGTGGTGAACACACAGTGTGATTTATGGATGATGTGATTCAGAATTGCACAACTGAAATCTATGTAATTCTACTAACAATTGTCACCCCAATAAATTAAAAAAAAAAAAAAAAAAAAAAAAAAAAAAAAAAAATAACAAGAATTGTGGCCAATGTAAACACCAAACATAGAGATATACCACAAAACAGATGTCTGATTAATTTACTGTAATTGTATAAGTGGGGACTTGTATTACCAAACCAAACCAGAACTGGTTTGGTACCTTGCTCTATGTTACAAAATGCCAGGTCCCTGGGAATTAGAAGACCGGAGACTCATCCTTCCCCTGCCATTGACGTATTACATGACCTTGGGCATGTTCATTCATTTCTCTTGGCCTCGTTCCCCCATCTATTGAATGTGCATAACATTTTCCATCTGCTTACCTTGGGGAAATGGTGAGGACAAATGAGAAAACATCAGTAAAGCGTTTTGAGCTCCTCAGGAAAAAAAATATTTTTTCAGTATTATAGTATATTATGTTTTTGTTTTGAAAGAGACCCACGTAAAGTTTTTGAATTATAGATAACAAACCAAGCTTTATAATCGTTAACAAATACTACATAGATAACATTTCTTAGCAAGGAATGCTGTCCAAATAGCTTTTTAATTGCACTCAGATTCAATTCACCTATAGACCTCATAGTTTCACTAGAAAGGATGTGTAAATTGCAGTTAACCACAGAAGATTTGCAAGATTTCAGCTATGTACTTGAAGGTCTAGAATGAAAGGTTTTAAAACCCTGAAATGCTGGTTAGCTGTGAATGTTATAAATACTGATTTTAATTGCAGTAACCACCTGGGAGCAAAAGAGGTTAAAATTAGTAATTACTTTAATTTTAGTTCTTAAACAAAATTACTTTCTAATCTCCCATTGGGTAGATTGGCAGAAAAAGACACACAGACCAATGGAACAGAAATGAGAGCCTACAAATAAACCCACATACATACGGGCAAATAATTTTCAATACAGGAGCCAAAAACATACCGTTAAGCAAAGAAAGCCTCTTCAAAAAATGGTGCTGGGAAAATTGGAAAGCCACATGCAAAAGAAGGAAAGTAGATTGCTATAATATCTGTCACCGTACACCAAAACTCACTCAAAATGGATCAAAGACCTAAATACAAGGCATGAAAAAAATAAAATACGTGGAACAAACCATTGGTATTAAACTCCCGCAACTTGGTCTCACAGACCATTTTATTAGTTTCATCTCAAAGGCAAGGGAAGTAAAAACAAAAATAAATGAATGGGGCTGTATCAAACTCAAAAGCTTTTTACATAGCAAAAAAAAACATCAATAAAACAAAGAGGAAACCAACCGAATCAGACAAGATATTTGCAAACAACGCCTACCATAGAGGGGCCAAATACAAAATATATGAGGAACTCACAGTACTCAACGACAAAAATCAAACAATCCAATTATGGGATGGCCGGTTAGCTCAATTAGTTAGTGCACGGTGCTAATAACACCAAGGTTGCTGGTTCGATCCCCGCATGGGTCACTGTGAACTGCGCCCTCCAAAAAAAATGGGCAGAGGACCGAAACAGACAATCATCCCAAGAAGACAAATAAACGGCCACCAGATACATGGAAAAGATGCTCAACTTTACTAGCCACAGGGAAATGCAAATCAAAACCACAATGAGACAGCATCTCACACCTGTGTGAATGGTTATTATCAACAAGACAAATCATCGAAAGTGCTGGAGGCTGTGGGGCAAAAAGGAACCCTCATACACTGCTGGAGGGAATGCAAATTGGAACAGCCACTATGGAAACGGTGTGGAGGTTGCACAAAAACTTAAGAATACAATTACCATGTGACCCAGCAATCTCATTGTCTACACAAAAAAATCTGAAAACATTTATCCATAAAGATGTATGTACCCTTATGTTTACTGCAGCATTATTCACAGTGGTCAAGACCTTGAAACAAACAGAGCATCCTTCAATAGATGACTGGATAAAGAAGACCTAGTACCTACATACAACAGATTACTTGGCCACGACAAAAGTTAGACGGAAAAAGTCGAGAACCATATGATTTCACTCATACGTGGGATATGAAACTGAAAAGAAATAACAAAGACAAACAGACAAAAACTCATTGACAGATAACAGTATGGTGTTTACCAGAAGGAAAGGCTAGAAGGAAAAGTGTGAATGAAGAGTCAAATATCTGCTGATAGAAGGAGAATTGACTTTGGGTGGTGAACACACAAACCAATATACAATTATGCATCATAGAACCAGTACACTTGAAACCTATATCACTTTATTAACCAATGTCACATCAATAATTTAATAAAATTTAAGAAAGAACAAAGTAAAAGAAGAAAGAAAAATGTGTAAATAATGTACGATGTACATAAAATTCTAGGAAGGCAAAACTATTGGGACTAAAATACACCAGTGCTTGACAGGGAGCGGGGAGGGGAGAGAAAAATAACTGCAAAGAGCTACAAGGAAAGTTTTTGGGGCGATAAAAGTATTTTATATCATTATTTTGGTGGTAGTAATCACCTCTAAACATTTCCAAACTCAGCAAATTATACGCTGAACATTACTGACATTTAATTTGTTAATTACACCCCAATAAAAATAATTTCAATATGAAGGAGAGAAGGAAAACAGAATTGCATTCCAGAGGGAGTCAGGTGGTCAGGTCTGCTCACCCACGGAGACGAGGTGGCTGTAGATCTCCAGCATCACGTCTCTGTAGAGGGCCCGCTGAGCAGGGCCCAGGCGCTGCCACTCCTTCTGGGTGAACTCCACAGTCACGTCCTTGAAGGACACTGAGGCCTGTAACAGCATATTTCTTACTCAATCACAAGGGTTCAGAAACAGGGGACATGGCAAATACATTTGCAAACTATTTTCTATCAGAATTATTGTTAAGAATTTAAAAGAAAATTTTATAAAGGACGCCTGTGATGGCCTATCATTGTCTTACACTGTGAGAGTACTCACATAATTGAAACAAATACTATTCTCGTGCCCGGATGTATTTGCAATTATTTCTAAATTATATACCACAGACTGTCAGTTAATATACTAACGATAAAGTTTAGTGACTTGTCTTTTAGATACAATTTTATAACTAGGCTTCCTGTCATCTTTTCCTGTGCCTAGTGAACTGTCCTGAGCACTCTCTAGGGTACACACACCCTCTAGGAGTTCTCTGCTGGGGCAACAGGGAACCAATGAAGAGACTGGAAGAGATACGGGTAAGCCCTGGAGGTCGTACGCATCATGAGACTTGGCCATCAGACACAACGCTGTGCAAGAGCCGAGAAAAGTTTTATTTAGGAAAATGGAGGAGACCAATTTGAGGACCTCGAGGGCATTACGCAAAGTGAATTAAGAAAGACAAATACCAGACGATCTTTCGATCTTTCGAAAAGAAGGATGGACAATTATTTCCTGAATTGTTGCAACACTGTTGCTACCCTTTTGTGAACTCAGAGAGATTGTGCCTTATGAATTTGTACCACCTGGACAAACACTTAACCAAGTTTACTATTTGGAAGTGCTGAAAAGGCTGCGTGAAAACAGTCCATCATCTGACCCTTCTTCCAACAATTCATGGCTCTTCCATCACAACAATGTACCAGCTCACAGGGCACTGCCTGTGAGGGAGTTTTTAGCCAGTAAATAAATAATTGTATTGGAAATCCCTCCCTACTCACCTGGTCAGGCCCCCAAGGACTTCTTTCTTTACCCTAACATAAAGGAAATAGTGAAAGGAGACATTTTGATGACATTCAGGACATCAAGTGTAGTATGAAAACAGCTCTGATGGCCATTCCAAAAAAAGATTTCCAAAATTGCTTTGAAGGGTAGACTAGGCGCTGGCATAGGTGCATAGCTCCTGAAGGGGAGTACTTCAAAGGCAGTGATACAGTGGTACCTGGGTTTTCGAACATAATTCATTCCAGAAGACCTTTCGAGTTCTGAAACATTCGAAAACCGCAGCACGGTTTCCCCACAGAAAGTAATAAAAAATGGATTAATCCGTTGCAGACTTTTAAAATCAACCCCTAAGACAGCAATTTAGCATGAATTTTACTGTCTAATGATACCATAGATCCATAAAATTTACGGCGTTCATAAACCGAAATGTTCGTCAACGGTGACGTTCGAAAACCGAGGTACTACTGTATTCAGCAATGAAGTATGAAGCACTTTTTCTAGAATGAGTTCGCTAACTTAACTGTCAGACCTTGTATCGGTGGAAACTACAAAGAAACAAAACAAAAAAAACACGTAAGTTCACACCGACAACAGATGGGTGACTGCCAGAGCTGAAGGATGAGGGGTAGAGAAATCGATGAACTGTTTTTGGTTTTTCAGTACTAACTCCATTTCTGAATTACGGTATTTTCAACTTACAGTGGGTTTATCAGGACGTAACCCGTAATAAGCAGACGATCATCTGCATATATGGGTCTCCACCCCTGATTCCCGCCACACAGCTCCTAAAACCCTTGTAAGTGCCTAAGTGATAAGAGCACCTGGAGCATCGTTTGTTTTAATGAGGTGACTGTGGGTGGGCTCCAGGACGGGCACTGGTCACCAGAGAGACCAGGCCATAATCGGAAGCTTGGAATTTTCAGCCCTGCCTCCTACTTCTCTAGAGGGGAGAGAGAGGCTCAAAATAAAGTTAAGAATTGATCATGCCTATATGATGACTAGCCCATAAAAACCCCAAAAGTACATATTTGGAGAGCCTCTAGGTTGGGTTGGTGAACATAACAGTAATGTATAAGGAGAGGGATGCACCCCAACTCCATGGGGACAAAAGCTGCTGTGCTCAGGACACTCACCCTATGTATCTCTTCATCTGGCTGTTCACCTGTATCCTATACCATGTCCTTTAATAAACCGGTAATTGCCTTTCCCTCAGTTCTGTGAGCTGCTCTAGCAAATTAATCAAACCCAAGTGGGGATCCTGGGAACCTCAGATATATAGCCCAAGGTCAGAAGCACAGGTGACAACTGGGACCTGCAGTCGGTACCTGCAGTGGGGTGGGAGCAGTGCTGTAGAACTGAGCCCTTTACCTGTGCGATCTCACGCTATCTCCAGGCAGATGGTGTCAGATGAATTAAACTGTAAGAAGTCTGGCTGGTGTTGCAGACACTTACTTGTGGGGAGCAACACCCACACATTTGGTGACCAGAAGTGTCAGAAGTAACGTATCCTGCGTGAATAGCGAAGGAGACATACAGGAGGGACGACAACTGGGTTTCTCTAACTCAGCCATGAGCTGAGGTAGAAGAACTGAAGGAAGGGGATGGGCAGAGGGTCACAGTGAGGCAGATGTTCTCCATTTACACTTAAGAGATCTATAAACATGGAGATGGAACTATACACTGAGTGTTGCTTGCACGATTTTGGAACATAAAAGGAAGGTCTAAAATTGATGTATACAGTCACTGCAAACACACACAAAATTAGAGCACATTTTGAAGATACAAAGGTATATACTAAAACTTTCATGAAGAGGTAAAGGATTTACACTATCCAATACAATGATGAAAAAGCACAAGTTTGGGAAAGTCACAATACCAATTTCAAGACTTATTTGAAAGCAACAGGAATCAAGGAAGTATAGTATTAGCAAAAGGACCGCCACACATCACATCAACAGAAGAGACTAATGACTCGAGAAACAGAACCACAAATAATATAAAATCAAATGATTCCCTACAAAGGTGTCAAAGCAATTCCGTGGAGAAGGCATATTCTTTTCAACAAATGTTGTTGGAATATCAAACATGCATAAGCAAAAGTAAATAATCTTGATCTATACCTTGCACCATAAAAGTTAATGCTAAGGACCACAAACTGTAATTATAAAACTTACAAAAACAGGACAAAAAATCATTGTGACCTTAGCTTCGGAAGATTTTTTACATATGACCGAAAAAGCATAACTAACAAAAGGAAAAGATTAAAAATTTGAAAACTTGATTGAACACTTCTGCTCTCTGAAAAATACTTGGTGAGAGAAAAACATAGGAGAGACCTATGATCTTTAATAAAGATATTTGGTCCTCAAAATCTTCACACAACAATCCCGAAGACAACAGGCAATTTGTATGAAATAAAATACAGGGGAAAACAAACATTACACAAAGGAAAAAAAAGAAAAGGATGAGAGTCACATTCTTTCTATGAGGCTAATATAAGTATACCACCAAAATTGGATGGAAACACAGGAAAAGGAAATGATACGCTCACTTATCTGTATCTGTGATACAGATACTCATTTATAAGTATAAGCAGAAATATCCCAGCCAACTCATCAGCAAGTAGGGAGTATACAGGAAATCAACCATGAATTAATATTAGAAAATTCATTTTGCTACTCACAATATGTATACGTTAAAAGAAACAAGCTATATCTTTATTTTAATGGATACGGGAAAAGCATTTAATATAATTCAAAGTACATTCATGACTAAATTAAAATCTAACAAAGCGGCAATTACATGGAATATACGAATCAAAAGTTATCTACCAAGAGCCTACTACAAACATCAGAGCTAATGCTAAACCTGTGTATTTTCTCTCAAGACTGGCTTTATTTCTACTTCTCTTTTGCATTGAATATATGGACACTTGTGAACCTCATAAATCCATCACAATGCAAACTGGGAAATGAACAAAGTGCTCACCTGAGATGTGTTCATTCTGCTGCTCTGGGGAGAGTGTAGAGAACTGGGGAGGTTCGGCTGGGAGGCCAAGGAAGGACCGTGCAGGGGCGGCACCACCTGTCCACATGAGACGGCAAGTGGACACGTGGACTAAACCGTACAGCTTTTCATTGACTCAACTTCTCTCTGGTTAAAAACAATGTAGTTGATTTTCTGAATGATTAACACAAACAACTTAGTTACATTAAAGTACATACAGGATAAGGCACTGCTCTTTCACTAATATTTACATAAAATACTCAGGCTGCATCATTTAACTCTTTTCCAATTAACACTGCTTACATTTTCAAGAAGAAAATCCTCAGAAAGCCCAGTAAAAGGAGTATAGAGGGTTTGAAGGCAAGAATATTTCATTTTAGTGTTAACTGGATTATATTTTCTCAAATGGCTCTTTTTGTAAGATATTTTTGCTGACTTGCCTGTGAGAAAGTAAACTGCAGCTGTTTTCCTCCTGGTTCTGTCACAAACTGCCTGACCCTTGATAAGTCACTGAAACTCTCTGGTCCAATGTCTTTAAAGCTTTCTAGAGTCAAAAGGACATCAGCATGGAAACCCTTCATGAACCATCCTTTTGGGATTCTCCGAGGTGAGGACAACTCAATAATGTCACATGGGCACGTGTGAGAGCAGCACAGTGTTGTAAAGAGTGAAATACAGGGGGCCATTGAGAAACATTGGGGACAGAATTTCCATCGTGCGTCTCGTTGCCCCTTACCCCAGACCTCACCCTCACAAGGTCTCCCACAAAATGACCTTCCCTGGGCAGCGTACCCCTGAGCCACCCCAGCTCACCTCTCTCTCAAAACTGACCCAAATCCTCCACTGTCACACCCCAGTGTGGTGGCTACAGCAGGTGGCAGTATCTCCAAATCCAGCAGAGGGTCAAGAACTTCTGACCGGGCAAATTTAGGCCCTGCTGTTTCCTGTGTTCTTTTGCCTCAGCTCTGAAGCTCTGGTGAGGAGAGTAAGAACAGGGCTGTTCTCTTCCAGGGACCATTCCTGTTCCTGGAGCCCTCCCGATTCCTACATCACAGGAGCTGCTTTGTTCTAAAATAAGTGTTTCCCAAAATCTGGGACCTGGCTCTGGGAAACAAATTCACGTTAGGGCCACAAACCTGACACTCTCGGGATGCCTAAAATTTCAGACTTAAAACACAGACAACTGCCAGTGCAGGAAGAGCTAGGAGCCTCTGTCTGACCTAAGGATTCTGACGAGACGCCAGGACTTCCGGAATGCATCTGACAGTGCTGGGAGTCCATTCACGTTCACTTCCAGTTTTACCCACACGTATGTAGGGACAGGTCACTCTGTTAAGTGCCGTGAAAGGTGTAATGATGGCTTTAGGTAGGTGCGGGATTTAGATATATCCTGAGATTTAAAGCACGTCTGCTCCTAATTCGGAGCTCCGTCCTCCCGAGCTTGTGAGCTGAGCAATACGCTCCCCCAACCTGAGCCTCGGTTGCTTTCTTTTATCCTAATGCGGATGGTCATGCCTACCTCATATATTGGATGTGAGGTTTACAAAAGCCACCCAGTGAAGAGAAAGATCTAAGTACCTTCTGAATATAATGGCAGTTGCCATTTACTCACTTGGCTATTTGCTTTGTAAGCGAGAACTTCTCTCTCAAAACGCAATTATTTTCCCATCAGAAATCCGACTGAGGCAGGTTCCTTCTGTCGGCCCTGCCTACAGCTGACAGCGCTGGACTTCACCCGGTAGTTGTAGCCCCAGAGCTCGTCTCTCACGCAGACTCACCGCCCGCGCTTTCTGGCTCTCACGGTCTCATTATAAATGCGCTTTCCCCTCCTGCCGCTAAAACCGGGTTGTCTCCCGTCCGGCTGCAGGTGGGGCCGGGCACAAGGTCCCTGCACCCCGGCCAGCACGGAGCACGTGCTCCCGACCGGGCTCAGTCCCATCTGCGCCCAGGGAACCGGAAGGGCTCGGATCCCCCCAACAGGCACCGGCGGGCTCTGCACTGAAGATCCCGCCTGGGGGGTTCCCGCGACCTCCCGTTCCCTCCTCCACAGACACAAGCCCCCACGCGCTTCAGGCTGGTCTCCAGGTCGCCCAGATTCCCCTTCACCCCCGCGCTCTACCTTTACATGCGAACGCCCGAGCCCGCGCGGAAACCCAGCTCTACCAGGTGCTCCCCGCGAGACCCAGGTCCGTGCGGAAGCCGGGAGGCGGGACTAGAGCTGTACGGGAGCCGACAGAGGCCAGAAGACCCGTTCCCAGGGTCCTGCGCGGCCGCCAGTTCCATCAAGACTACATTTCCCAGAGAACAACCGCTCTCACTCCTTTTCCTGAGTTAGCAATGTTTCCCCTTCTTAATTTGGTGTAAAACGTTGGTATAACCATCTCTTCTGCAGGGTTTGTATCAGAAACCGAAAACGTGAGGGGTTAAACTTGAAGTTTACCGCCAATACAAGGTGTGATCCTCGAAAAAAATCCCGATTAAATGAGCAACAGCTGCCAAAGACATTGGTTATAATTGGGGAACCTTGAACGTGCACTGGGTTACTCTTAAGTGTAAAAATAATCCGGTCCTGTAAGTGACTTAGGACTGTGGCAAGCATCCTAGACTTCAGTGATTTCCTCTGATAACTCATGATCGGCTTTGGAACCGGTAGTCAGGCAGTTTCAGTTGTAACTGAGCTGCAATCACCAAACCAACGAGAAGGGGAATGAGCCGCATCGCTCTTTTGGCTCAGGGTGTTTCCAATATAGCGGCCATTATGGGGACTGGTAGGGGCTGATCTCCATTACCTAAGTGAATATCACGCCAGAAAGCCAATAGTGAGTGTTCCCGACCAACTGGCAGGCCAGCAGTGATATGCAAATCGCCCGCAGATAATGAATTTCCCTGGGGAACTGGAGATACGTATGTACAGAAAATTGAAATACTACTTCAGAGGTTGAGCCAGTAAAAGTTGCCACAGAGGCCATGGCATGATATTGGGAGGCTAATAGAGTGGCCCTCAGGGGGTCTTAGCATGGCGTATTACTATTATATGTATCCGGGTCCCAGAATAATATAGGATGGGTCTGATCAACGATTAACCCCTGCGATTTTGTGTGGTATGCGGTAGAAGGTTCCAAGTTTCCTGAGTAGTGTGTAGGATGGAATCAGAAGCTTTGAGGGCAGGGACCCTCGGGTCTGCCGTTGCAGAACTGAGAGCCTCAGGTGGTGAATGGTGTACCTGTACAAGTCCCAGGTTTAGGAAATCGTGGCGGGGTCCTGAAGGCTCATTGTCGATATGTGGAGTATGTAGAAAGGAATTGGAGTCTGAAGGTCATATTGTAATTTTGGTTCTCGCTATCCGGGATATGAGAATATGTAGAAGGCTTCCTAGTAATACAGAGAGGAGAGTCTCTTAATTCTGTTTGTGTATAGAGGAGTCTTAAGATAGGCTGTTCCTTAGTTCAGAGAGAAGCAGGGAAGCTCTGTTGTACCTGGGATAAGAGCTGGTTGGCTGGAGTCAAGAGACCGTTGACAGAGTGACATGCAAACTGAGAGGCACCTCCATCAGAACCAATTCCTTTGCGCAGGCAGAATAGGCCCTCCTCGGGGAGGAGAATATCTACATGATCCAACGATTATGGGTTTAAGTAGAATTGGCACTTTTTAAGATCTGGAGTGCTATTTGGAGCACAGTGAAAATGTTTTCCCCGGGCATTAGTGACCTTTGAGGAGTAATTACGGGGCCAGAAGTAGTAGAAGCCAGAATAAGTTTATCATAAGAGTGAGAAGAATACTTTCAGCCAGGAGGGGGAAGTAAGCCCATATGCACTGGTTAAGGGCTATAAAAAGGAGCCGACAGAGGATAAGAAGCCAGAAGAGCAGGTCTCGTAAAATAGTAGGATTAATTATTGCTTATCTGCTTGCTTTTTAAAGAGAAGCTTAAGTGCTTCTGTTGGCTCACAAGAATAGATGTCCTGGTTGCCTTCAGATGCTGTCATGTCTTGGGTGGAGTCTGGCTCAGAAGCAAGCTTTATCTGCGATACAGGTGTATCCAGGAAGGGTGTCCAAGGAGTTTGACCACCATAAGTTTGTTAGGAGAACGTGATGGGCCCAGCCAGATGGATGGAAGAGGATTATACTATTGGGAAGAATTTTAAGAAAGATACAGTGTCCAGGGTTAACTTTTGGATGTTTGGATCACATTATGGAAGACTCCGGAGCTGGGAGAAGGGTGTTAGCATGAGAATGAATTTCTTTGAGGGCCTGATCTAAAGAGGAGACATATGTGACTAAAGCATTAAATTGAGGATCTGGTAGCAGGTCTGTTGATAAGAAAGGCCTCCAAAAGAGAAGTTCGAAGAGGCTCACGTGACTGTCCAAGCCAGGACTGACGCTGAGCGTTAGGAGCGCTTGAGGTAAAAGATGGGTCCAGGATTACTGGAGTTCCTGGGTGACCTTAGTGAGGTGTCTCTTGACAAGCTCTCTGCACCTTACCCTGGACTGGGGCTCCCAGAGAGAGTGTAGGTGGTAAGTAATCTGAAGGGCTTCACTGACTTGCTGAGTAATTTGGGAGACAAAAATAGGTCCGTTATCGTTCTATAAGGAGCAAAGCAGGCCAAATCCAGGAATTATCTCTTGCAGTAGGGACTGGGTGACCTCTGAGGCATTTTCAGTCTCACTAGGGAAGGCTTCTAGCCACCACAAAAAGATGTCAACAAAAACTGGGAGGTAACCATAGATATCCTTCGCAGGAGGCACATGAGGAAAGTCTGTTTGCCAATCCTCCCCGGGGACTGCCATCTCCTTTGAACCTGCTCTAAGAGCGGAGGGGGCCTAATGTGTGCTTCTGGATTAGCCTTGAGGCAAATGGGCACATCTTAGAAATGTTTTGGATGTGTGAGAGGATATTGTGCCCTATGAAGTGGCACTGAACAACCTGAGGTGAGGCCTTAGCACCTACATGAGGAGAATGATGTAAATTGTAGAGAAGCTTCCATTGAGAGGCTGGGGAGTGGGGAGTTTTCCTTGGGGATTTGAAAAACATCCCTGAGGGTTAGGCATATACCAACTCTCCACCCCCTCTGCCTGTTGTTTTTCCTTAGGGATATAGACAGATTGGGAAGCAGGTTTATGGGTAAAAAGCGACAGAGCCTGTGAGGAAACTAAGGAATTAGGTTGAGGGGGCTCTAGAAGAGTGTCCGGCTCCTCTGTTCTGACATTATAACCCTCTCTACTAAGAGCAGCTGACTTAGTCATAAGGTTAGTAAGACTTTTTCCTGAGATGTCTCATCTGACCCTGATTGGTGGTCCTCACAGTGGATGACAGCAACTTTAGTAGTGGCCTGGACAGCCTCAAGTTACTGGAAAATCTCTTCTTTGTGCTTTATGAGGCTATTCTGGGAGGTAGACAGCCCATCTCTTACCAAATAGGGGTATGAGCACGTAGGACATGATGGACATACTTTGAGTCAATACAAATGATGACTCTTAAGTCTTTACCGAGGAGTAAGGCTCTGGTTAATTCTATTAATTCGTCCTTCTGAGCAGAAGCATGGGTAAGTGATATCCTATTCCATCCCTATTATGGTGGTGGAAGAAACAACAGCATGCCCTTGGGAAACCACACAACTCCCATCTGTGGACCAGATTTCATCAGGGTCTGAAATGGGAGCATCTTCTAAATCCTCCCGAGCAGATGGGAATAATTCAGAACTTCGAGGCTCTTGTGTTGGGTCGGGGAGGAGGGATCTGGCACAAGGTAGAGGGTTAAGGTATTGCAGGGCTTGATGGTTAAGTCCGGGGAGACTAAACACAAGGCTTGGTGTTGGGCCTGTTGTTTGACAGCCAGTGTGATGCCTTGGAGTTGAGGACATCTAAGGCCTGGTGTGGGGTAAACACAGTGAGCGGGTGATTAAGGGTGAGCTTCTGAGCCTGCTTTAATAGTGAGGCTAAACCGCAAGGACTCTCAGGCAGAAGGGTCAGCCCTTTGCATCTGGGTCTAAGGACTTGCAGAGACAAGCAGCAGGCCTGGAATCTGAGCCTGGTTCTGCACAAGGGGCCCTGGGGCACTTCGCCTCCTCACAGAGATACAGAGTGAGAAGGGCTGGGGCAGATCTGGGAGAGCTAAGGCAGGGGCTTCATTTAGAGCCTGTGAGGGGCACAGAATGTGCACTTGAGCTCTTCATGCCAGTCAAGAGGTAAAGGCTCTTGCTCCAGATCCTTAAGGGCCTCATACAGAGGCTTTGCTAGGACTCCAACTGAAGAATCCAGATGCAGCAGTAGCCAGCCATGCCTAAGAAAATGCCTCTTGGTGGTTGGGGGCTCCAGGGAGGTGATGGATTCCTTCCTCTCATTGCTAGTCTGTCGTTGCCCAGGTGAAAGAATAAATGCTGAGTAAGTTACTTGCTGCTGGGAAATCTGAGCCTGTGTGGCCTTTACTTGGAATCCCCGTTATGTTAGAAAATTTAAAGTTGTTATTTTATCCTGATCGGAACTTTCCTTCTCCAGGCTACAAGTAAAGAGGTTATCAACATATTGGAGGATAGTAGCCCCGGGGAGGGAAAGGTCCCTAATATCTCCACTTAGAGCCTGTCCAAAAGGGTGAAAACTGTCTTGAAATCCCTGTGGTTGGAGAGTTCATCTTTGTCGTCGCTTGTGGATCTGAGAGTGGTGGTCCATGAAGGTGAAATGAAATAAAACCTGAGACAGTGGATCTAGTGGGACACAAAAGAAGACATCCTTTAAATCCATACAGTGAACCATTCGGTCTCTGGAGGGGTTAGTTCTAGTAGGTATAATGGTTAGGGGCTAAACGATGAGTTGCAATTACTGCCTCATTTTTTTTTTTTAAAGATTTTATTGGGGAAAGGGAACAGGACTTTATTGGGGAACAGTGTGTATTTCTGGGATTTTTTCCAAGCTGTTGTCCTTCAATTTTAGTTGTGGAGGGTGCCGTTCAGCTTCAAGTTGTTGTCCTTTCAGTCTTAGTTGTGGAGGGCGCAGCTCAGCTCCAGGTTCAGTTGCCTTTCCTAGTTGCAGGGGGCGTAGCCCACCATCCCTTGTGGGAGTCGAACCGGCAACCTTGTGGTTGAGAGGACACACTCCAACCAACTGAGCCATCCGGGATCTCAGTGGCAGCTCAGCTCATGTTGCCGTGTTCAATCTTAGTTGCAGGGGGCGGAGCCCATCATTCCTTGTGGGACTGGAGTAGTTGAACCGGCAACCTTGTGGTTGAGAGCCTACTGGCCCATGTGGGAATCAAAACAGCAGACTTCGGAGTTAGGAATACAGAGCTCCAACCTCCTGAGCCACCGGGCCGGACCCTACTGGCTCATTTTTAATCCTTAGATCTTGAACTAACCTGTTTTGGCCAGATGGCTTTTAACCAGTAAAATGAGCAGATTGCGAGATGAATGGAAAGGAATTAAAAGCCCATGCCTGAGGAGCTTGTTGATCGTAGGCTGAGTCCTGAGAAGAGCCTCCCTGTTAATGGGGTATTGGGGCTTACAGGGAAAAAAGGTAGGGTCTCTCAGCCTCATCTATATTGGACTTAGAGGAGACGCTCTGCTGGGAGTTTTCTGATCCCAGCCAATGGGGTGGACCTGTTTTATTGATCCAGGGTAGGATCTTACAGAGGTCGGGGTTAAATGCTTGAGAAGGAAAATAGGCTGCAGAGCAGCCATTAGGGTAGGGTTAGGAGAGATTTGGAGGGGAGCTTGTAGCTTCTGCATAATATCTCTTCCTAAAAGGGGTATGGGGCAGTGGGGCCTAATTAGAAAGCTATGTGTAAAAGCAAGGGACGCAAAGCTACAAGGTAAATGTAGGGTCTGTCTGCAGGTGGTGGGATTGCCTTCAATACCTGTTAGGAGGAGGCTGGAGGGAAGTGTAGGGCCAAGGTCATGAATTAGATCAGAGAATGTGGTTCCCGGATCAAGAACATACCATTTTATCGGCCACGGCAAGCGTTACCCTGGGCTCAGCCTCTGTGATGTTGAGCAGCGAAGCCAGGATGAGTCCTGGGGCCCGTTAGTCGAGGTGACAGTCATCAGGCTCATAGTTCCTGATGACAGAAATTGGCAGCTAGTTGGAAGAGCTGCCCCTTTGGCATTTTAGGAGTCTAGACGGCCTCCTTCCTCAAAGGGAGAGGGGACAGTCCTTCCAGTGTCCTTCCGTTTTGCAAAGGGGACAAGGGCCTGAGGGGGCCCTCCTGGGTAGGTGAGGCCTAGCCTGACTTCAGTGTCATTCCTGATAACAGTTGTAGCAGGTGTTTGGGCCTGTCTTCGGTGGGGTCCCTCCTCGTGGGCCCAAATCTGGTTCAGTCTGTGAGGGCAAGGCTCTCGCAAGGATAGCAGACATTAATTTAGCCTTTCTCTGATCTTGTTTCTTGTCCCTCCGTACCCTAGGCTCCCTTTCCACTTCATCCCTATTAAAGATCTGAAAGGCTGTACCTAAGAGGACTGGGAGCGGAGTCTGTGGACCCAGCTCTAATTTCTGAAGCTTCCTTCTGATGTCTATCTAGAGAGCTGATTGTCCAATGAAATGCAAGGCGAGAATAGCCCTCGCGGCTAGATGGATCTAGGTTAGTATATTTTCAGAGGGCGTTAGCTAAACGGATTGAAAGAAGGCCGGGTTTTCATCCAATCCTTGAGTAATTTCCCTAAGTTTCTCAGGGGTAACTGGTTTCATGCATTTTTTTTATGCCCTCGAGAAGACAGGTGACCATATGGTCTGGTCTAATCCTGCCCTGTTGGCCAGCTTGATAATTCCAACCTAGATTATGATTGGGAATAGCCTTGGGCCCAACCCTGTGTTGTGCTACATTCCCAGCAGCTGGATCGTCTGTGTGTGTGTGTCTTTGGGAAAGAGCCCAGATATAGGTTTTCTTTTTCCCTAAGGAGCAGCCGGTGGTTAAAACTATGTAATGTCCTGCCAAGTAAGATCAAAGGCTATGGTTAGGCCCTGGAATTCTTTAATGAACTTACAAGGGGCTTCAGAATAGGTCCCTAATTTTTCCTCTGAGCTAGATCTGCCATAGGGAAAGGGACATGAACCCGAATTGTACCGGCCTCTCTTGTTTGTGACCTCCAAGAGGGGCAAAATGGAGTCTGCCTTAAAATGTGCTCCACTACGTGTGGTGCCTGCAGGACTGGGAGCTGGGGCACAATAGGGAGGGGGAGCTGGAGAAGAGGTGGAGGGGGCAGAGCGGTTTCAGGAAGGAGAGGTAGGAAGGGTAGGAGGTGAGTTTCGAGGAGCTCTTGGAGGGACCTGGGATAAAAAGGGGTCAACTGAAACATCCGGAGGGGGAGAATGAGGAATTTTCATAGGACACATGTGGAAGTGTTTCTGGAGGTCTGGGTACTGGCTCAGGGCCATAAAGGCTTGGACACAGGGAGCCTGAGACCATCTGTGAAGGCGCCTACAGAAAAGACCTAGTTGCGTGACTAGTATAGTCTGTGCCATTAGTCGGCCTGACCTCCTGATCGTCTAGTTTATATAGATGCCAGGCGGTATTGCAAAAGAAAAGCTCTTTGTTCTTTTTGAGAGAGGAGAGGTCAAATTTGGTCCAATTTTTGAGAAGACAGCCAAGGGGAGAGACAAGAGGGACAGAGGAGGAGCCGCCCATGATGCTAGGTATGGTGGTCTCATTATGGCCAAACTAGGAGACCGAGGGACGTCCCCAAGTTTCTCCAAAGGAGTGTCTGACTCAGGAGTTGTGGAATTATCAGTTTTTACCGCATATTCTGGAGAGAGAAATGACCATTAGTTGTGAGGGCGTCCCTGCAACACCTAGGGTAGAGGGTCGGGGACCCGGCTGGTGGAATTCCTGGGACCCCACAGCCATCACAAGACACATCACCTGTTGACCAAAGGCCTGTTGTTAATCCATGGAGGTGGCAATGAAGGTCCAGAGAAGCAAAACAAGAACGGGAAGCGAGGAAGCAAAAACAACTACAGGGAGTGGCCAGAGGAAAGGGAGCCTGTGACTTGTGTGTATGTCTGATGAGTGGGTCTTGTGGTGTCTTGCCCCTGGTGGGACCTAGTGGTAGAGTCCTGGACTGCTACAAGATTATTCTGTCACGGAAAACTTAATAAAGTGGTGAACCCCTTGGAGGAATTTATGTGTCCATCCCATATCCACTAAGAGTGCGGCCAAGGAGACTTGCTGATCCCGAGAAATAGAAAGGAGGTTCCTCACACAAGGTGTGGCAATGGGATTCCCCAGCCATCAGAGAGGCTGGACTTTGGATTCCACCAGATAGACCAGGCTGGGGAATTTTAATTTCCAACCCTCATGGGAGGAGAACAGACAGAGGCTCTGGAGGTGGGGGAAAAGGCATAGAGTCCAACTATTGGGTTTGGCACCAAAATGTATTGACATAGAATTAACCCCTGGTTGTTTGCAGAAGGTGAAAGGATTCACAAGACTCAGAAAAGTAGGAAAGAAAGTTTTATTGAAGGTTGGGCAGAGAGAGAATGCCCGTGGCAGTGTATAAAGGAGATGGCTGCCCCCAGGTGAGGGAATGTAGGGGTTTAAAAATTTTTTTATGCTACGCAGGGGCCAGTTATCTTGCAGTTGTTCACAGTAGCGGCTGGCCCCTTCTGAAAAATATTGTCACAGTTGGTTTCCTCCAAAAATTGTCCAGGTGTTTGTCACTCCGCAAGGTTAATGTTTAATGAGAAATCAGAACTTAAGTAGTTAATCTTTAAACCTATTCTTCTAGCTCCGAGACTGATTTTTATGAACTTTTTCTGACTCATCAGTTAATCTTTTACGAACTTTTTCTGACTCATCAGCTAATATTTCTGACTCATCAGTTAATATTCCTGTTAGCTCCTACACTTGTTCTCATTAGTTCTTTTTCTGACTCATCACTTACTTACCACAAATAATATGAGGTCAAACACTGACTAAAATGTTACCGTTTCCTTTTTTCCCTTACTTTCTTAATAGAAATAAAGAGGGTACAAAAAAATGTACACACATTTTAAGAAAGGAAAAAACTATTAAAATTGTAATGCTTAATATGTACCGATAACAAAAGATGAATACAACTAATGTTTGAGCTCTGCAATAGCAAGAGTTGCTCAAAGTGGTTCCATCAATGTCATGACACTTCTGATTGCGGTTAACTATTGCTTGAGCAATGCTGAGCAAAGTGTCCCCTTGTGTCCTTTTGTGGCATCCCTGGTAGAACTCATCATGGGGCATCATCTTTAAACTGACACTGCAGGGCAAAACATGGAACTGGTGACACACATATCAACGCCCAGTAATGGTACGAGATGTGGAAGAGTACTTTTTCCTTGGGAAGGTATTGCACTATATGTATTATTAGAAACTTCTCGAAAAACATAGGGGAATTGCCGGAGCTACCACCATCATACTACCCTCAAGGAAAAATGCATAAATTCCCTTGCATAACTTATATTAGACAGCAGAATTGCTCTTTACCATCTAGCTAAACAAGGTATGGGTTGCTCTAGTGTTAAGACCTACTCCTTTATTTCGATAAAACACCTCTGGTGAAAGAGACGCAAGTAGATAAAATATGGGCACAAGCCAAGAGATTAAATACAGCGCGCACTGACACTTCATGGTTCTTTAGTACCTTCAACTGACTGCCCTCAGGTATTGCCTCATAGATCAGGTCTGTTCTTCGAATTGGACTGACTTTTCTTATTACATAAATTTTTTCTGCTCTAAAACTTTATTTTGCATAGGTCAATCTTATAAAGACACCACTCTGACAATAGTCACACAATGTTTTGAGATGATCACTAAGGCCTCTGAGACTTCATAGGAAAAACCTCAAGAAAAGACAGATATTTGCGCTTAAAGAAACATAATAGTAAAGACTTCCTGTATTCTGGGGCAATTGCTCAAGTGTGGCCTAAGGCTCCCAAGGAAAAATAAAACCGTGTTCACTTCTATGTAGGACAGGATACACTGGGCAGAGGTCTTCCTGGCAACGAGAGAACAATGATGCTTTTAATAAGTGACCAGTGTTGCTTTCCCATGATTGATCAGTAAAGCTTTCAGGAAAAGACCTCAAGCAAAGGGGAGAAGTATAAAAAGTAACAAGAATGGAGTCACTTTAAAATGGAGTCAGAGCTGCAATCCCTGAGGAAGTACCTTGCATGTCTGACACCTCAAACCTTTGAAATGTTAAAACTGGGCCAAAGGACCTTTCAACTGGGCCTAAAGCAGCATTTCAGCATAACAAGAAAGCAGATAGATGACTACTGGCTGACATTTTAAAATATTCTTTAGAATTAGTATCATTATGGATTGAAAATTTAAAAATGCTTTAGAATTAGCGTCACAATGTTGGCTTGTGGTCACATATGGAAATTCCTTCCTTCTATTCATGGAATTGTTCCCCTTCCCTATGTCATCAATACCCCTTGCTTTTCTTCCTAATCGAAACCCTATGATCAAATATATGGTGATGGAAGAACTGACTCCGGGTGGTGAACACACAATGGGATTTATAGATGATGTAATGCAGAATTGTACACCTGAAATCTATGTAATTTTACTAACAATTGTCACCCCAATAAATTAAAAATAAATAATTTAAAAAAAATAAAAGAAACCCTATGGTGTTTCTACCTAAATCAGTATTTCACTAACATCTATTCACTTGGATCTCAAATAAATGCTTGTTGACTCCCACTTTGGTCTTTTACTTTTAGGTTAATAGTCCACAATAGATTTTGTAAACAATTCAAAGAATTATCCCAATAATTCATCGATAAAAACTTGAAGGCCATGCATGTGTCCATGTTTATTGGAAGAGGGACAAGGAGATGGGATAGAAGAAATGTTGGAATCAACTGGACAATTTTCTCACAGCTCCTCTCTTATCTTTAGGTTACATAATACATAGAAGCGTGTGTATGTTTGTGTGTGTGTGTATCAAAGCAGCAAGCTTACAAATTCATGAGCCAAGGGACAAGATAAAATTTCACACCCGTTTTATTAAGTTAAATTAACTGATTTAACTCATTTTGTGATGAATACTGCTCAGTCTCCTAGGGGCTTTCACAGACTCCCAAATGGAATTCACAGGAACTGCCCAACACCTCCAGTCAGGTACAAGGTTTACTTCTTGACTCTCCTTATGCTTAATGATTAAAGAGCTCCTGTGCTTTGCATGTGTTTTATCCTGCAAAGCATTGGTGCCAGTCCCAGTTTCCTATTTGTCATCAAGTCACGGTGTTGGGACATAGACCCCAGTGTCACTGTTAGAATGCCCTGCCAGGCACGGCCCTGCCACTATGCAGGTGTCCATGTGGCTTTCCCTCAAAGACACTGACGAACCAGGGGTCTCTCTAGATGCCTCCTGGGGCACCCCACTTCTGGACAAAATCTCCAACTGCTCTCGACAGGATCCAGACTACCCCCAAACAAGACTCAAATTCCTCAAAACCTCTCCCCAGAATTCATCAATACCCTATAAATAAAGAGGCCCACGAAAGCATCAAACTCATAATAAAAGGGCCTCATTGTCTCCCGTGCAGATCCATAAGGCAGGCAGGAGAGAGGAACATTCATGTTTAGGGCTCACATTACATTCTCTAGTGGAGGAAGTGGTGTTGGGGAGTGTCCTCTGGACATGTGCCAGCAAAGAAGGAAAAAGGGAAAGGCCTGGGTCCCATATCACTAGGACTCTGCCTCTGGGTTTCCCAGGAATGGATCTTGGCCAGTTGGTTAAGTCAGTTCTACCTTGTGGATACCTGCCTGAGATGAAATGAAATGCTATTCCAACCAGAATTTTTAAATCTTTATTTAAGGGAGCATAATATTCTAAATATTTTGGGAAACACTTAACATTTTCCAAAATACGTAAAAAGGATTTGCTCTATAATGAAAACCTTTACAATGGCAGATTAAACATTCACATGATCACACAAATAAAAGGATGCTTTGGTAAAAGCAAAAAGGTATCAGAAAAATTAATATTGGACACAAAAGCCAATCTGAATGCACAGCAGCTTTATCTCAGATGATGTGACCATCAAAACAAAATAAACTAATAACACTAATTAAGAATTATAACCTACTGTATTAAGCAAGAATCTGAGTACATGCAAACAGAAATTAAAAATTCTGGAAAAAAGAAAGCTGTTTCATACCATGATGAGGACAGGAGGAATACTGGGAAACGTAACTGATTTTGCAACTATGGTAAAAGTTGATTTGGGAAATGACCAGAAGTAAATGCTAAAATTTGTGTATCTTGAGGATTACAACATACAGAGTATATAGCCTGAGAGTGTCTTGTGAGATACTTAATGACTTTTGTATGAAGACACATGGAAGATACCACATTAACCAAATGATCCAATTTAGTATCGCTATGCATGGGACCAATTAACAGTATGTGTGTCCTGGTATGACATATGGAGAAATCCTCAATACTTCTTTTGTATTGCTAGAAAAGGTACATAACCTAAATGTAATCATAAGAAAACATCTAACAAATCATGTTATTTACATGATTAATAACACAGAAGAGCCATGGTTAACAGCTACTGAACATTCAGAATATTGTCAAGGAATCCCTCCATGTTACTATTTTGATACATACCCACTTATCACTTTTCAGTCATATTCATAGTCTGTGATAGCTAAGGGATGTCTAAGACAGGTGAGTAACAGACAGATCCAAGCTTATAACAGCAGAAAACAAGTTTATTTTTCCTTGCAAAAGTCACGCTGTTAGAGGAGGAAACTCATCCACACAGTAATTTTTGAACCCTGACTCCTTCCATGTTCTACTCTTCCATCATCATTGTAGGGAAAATGAACAGCAGAGAATTTATCAGATGAAAAAGTCTTCATGGGACTTGTTTTACCACTGACAGTCATATTCCACTACTTTAAATTTGGTGACATTACCACATTAGAATGAAAGAGTGCCTGGGAAATTTAGACTAGTCATGGACCTAAGGATAAAAGGAAATGGTTATTGGTGAACATGTAGTATACGAGACAGGGGTCTTTTATTATTAGGTTTATTATTTATATATATTATATTGTGGATTGCCTTCTGGCAGTATTTCCCAAATCCATTACCTTCATAAGATTTCTTTCATTTGTCAATATACTATGAGGTCTCCAAGCTCTACGCATTTTCTCCTGTACTGAGAAGGGAGGCTTCTGCCTGAAGTTATTACACATTTATAACATTCTACATTTTCTTCATTGTGTGACTTCTCTACTCAGTGAGATTCAATCTTTGACAGAAACCTGACACATTTTCATTACACAGTATTTCTCCACAGTGGAAATTTGCTGACAGTTGAGATCATACAGAATATTGCCTATATTCATTACCTTCACAATGTGCTGTCCCCCAGAAAATTCTCTGATCTCCAGGAAGGACTAAACTTATCCTTAGTGGCTGAAAGACTGTGTGTGTGTGTGTGTGTGTGTGTGTGTGTATATATATTTCAAGGATTTTCTTCCAGTATAAGTACTTGCTAATAACTGAATGTTTGCGATCTCCCCAAATTCATCTGTTGAAATTTTATCCCCAACATGCTGGGATTTGGAGGTAGAGGGCTTTGAAGGTGATGATGTCATTAGGACAGAGCCCTTATTAAAGAGGCTCCGAAGACAGCCGTTGTCTCTTCCACCACGTGAGCACACAAGAAAATAGCCGTCTAAGAACCAGAAAGTGGAGCCTCACCAGACACCAAATCTACCAACCCCTTGATTTGGGACTGCCACCTTTCAGAACTGTGGGAAACCAATGTTTGTTATTTAAGCCAACCAGTCTATGGTATTTTGTTCCAGTAGCCTGAAAGGACTAAGACAGTTCTCTTATGTCTAGGGAGGAGCTTCCCGAGGAACTCCATGTTCTTCAGCTTAATAAATTGTGGTCCCAATTCTGAGTTCTGCAACCTTTTCTTGACCTTGACTTGTAACTTCCACTACATTCATCATCTTTATGATCTCTCCCCTGTGAGTTCTCTGATGTTCTCAAAGTGTGATTTCTGGGTGAAATAATTCCAACTTCCATAACATTTACAGGGTTTTGCATGTGTGTGAGTTCTCTTAGGTTAATGCAAGATTTAATGTTTGGATGAAAGTTCTTCCACATTCATACAATCACGTCAAATTCCCAGTGAGTTTTCTGATATTCTCTGCAGTTTGACTTCCAGTGAAAATTTTCCCTACTTCTACAGTTATAAGGTGAGTTCTCCCTGGTGTGATCAAAGAAATCAAAATATGCCACGCCAAATTATGCCAAAAGATTATTATCAGCGAAAGCAATTGAAAAACAGTAGACAGAAAACCCTTTTCACTCCACCTCCATGTGACAAATGTCAGGGCACAAGTCTCCCTTGGTAAAGGTGTTCTGCATCCCCTCTGTGGTATAAGCAAGAAGGGACAACTCGTATCCTCTAGATGACACCAACTAATATCTGCATAAACAAATCTTAATGAAATAACACTCCTCTCCCATTGGTTCCCCAAATATTTACATTCCCAGAACTTAGCACCTGCATAAGCTCTCAACCATTTTTTCTTTGTCTGGACACTTGCTTGCAAATGTATTGTCCTTTTGTTTGAATGGCATGTAAGCTTCCAGGTCTGTTCACTGCCGTGGAGTTTTCATTTCATTTATCTGACACTCTCCATATGCATATAAAATAAACCATTTTCTTCTGTTAATGTCTTCAATTTGCAGGATTCCAGCCACTGAACCTAACAGAGTACAAGAAAAAGTTATTTTTCCTCCCGTTCGCTTTTTGCATCTGACAACTCTAAGAAGATTTTCCGATATTGACACCTTCATAAAATTTTTCAACTTTGTGAGTTTTCTGATGTTTTCATAGGTGAGACTCATTGCTGAAAGTGTATAAATCACTACACTCCCGTGTGAATTGTGTCATAAGTTCAATTTTGGGAGTTTAGTTGGAAACAAAACCTTTTCTGCATCAGTTACATTTGTAGCATTTCTCCCAGGATGCAGTCTCTGACATGAGAGCTGATTTCCAAAGAAAATATTTCCCACAATTCATACTTTCACAGGTTTTTCCCCTGCATGAATTCTCTGATGTCCTTTGAGGTATGACATGAAAATACACACGTTCAGTTTCATAGGGTTTCTTTCCTGTGGTGAGTGCTCCGATGTTTTCAAAGATGTGACTTCTAGAGGAAAGTTTTTACAAATTCATTATATTTACAGGGTTTCTCTCCTGTGTGACATTTCTGATGCTGTCTGAGTGATGAAAGCTTTTCCACACTCATTACATACATACACTTTCTCCTGTGTGAATTCTCTGATGCGCTCCAAGGCTTGACTTCTTGGTGTAACTTTTACCACATTCATTACATTGATAGGGTTTCTCCCCTGTGTGAGTTCTCTGATGTACTGCAAGGCCTGCTTTGTGTGTGAAAGTTTTCCCACATTCATTACATTCATGGGGTTTTTCGCCTGTGTGAGTTCTCTGATGTTTTCCAAGGCTTGACTTGTGGGTATAACTTTTCCCACATTCATTACATTGATAGGGTTTCTCCCCTGTGTGAGTTACCTGATGTACTACAAGGACTGTTTTGTGCATGAAAGTTTTCCCACATTTCGTGCATTCATACGGTTTCTCCCCTGTGTGAGTTCTCTGATGTTTCCCAAGGCTTGACTTCCTGGTGTAACTTTTACCACATTCATTGCATTGATAGGGTTTCTCACCTCTGTGAGTTCTGTGATGTACTGCAATGTCTGTGTTGTATGTTAAAGTTTTCCCACATTCAGTACATTCATAGGGTTTCTCCCCCGTGTGAGTTCTCTGATGTTTTCGAAGTCTTGACTTCCGGGCGTAAGTTTTACCACATTCGTTACATTGATAGGGTTTCTCCCCTGTGTGAGTTTTCTGATGTACAACTAGGGATTCTTTCCAGGAAAAAGCTTTCCCACATTCCTTGCAGTCATAAATTTTCTTGCCTGTGTGACTTCTGTAATGTAAAATGAGGGATGACCTCATACAGAAAGATTTTTGACATTCATTACACTCACAGGGTTGTTCCCTCCCGTGAGTTCTCTGCTGTATACCAAAGGCTGACTGAGAACTGAACGTTTCCTCACATGTCTTATTATTACAAGATAGCTCTATTGCATGAGTTCTCTGTTGTACATTAATAACTGAATTGGAGTTGAAGTTTTTCCCACACTCAAGGGGTGGCACTTCTGTGTGACTGCTCTGATAGTCTGTGAACTGTGCTTTTTGACTAAAAGTTTTCTCTCTTGTATCAGTTCTGTGAAGTTGAGCAACCCTCCGCAAACTGTCCCCAATTATATTACATTTATCTTCATGAAATTCAAAGTGACTCTTCTCTGTGCTAATACTTGGAGAAACAAGGGCCAATTCATTACATAGGTTTCTTCCAAATTCACAGTAAGATCTCTCTTCTCTGTAAGCACTATTCCACGTAATGAAGGCATCCTTATCAGGCAAAGCATTACCACGTTCATTACATTCAAAAGACTGTCCCAGAGTAAATTCCTCCACACAACTAAAAGTTTGCACATTTTGATTATAATCAAAAAACTTCTCTCCAATGTTTGTTCTCTCATTTCTAATATTGGAATGAGATGCATTAAATTCATCAGTCTTCTTTTTTGAGTTATTAAGAGGAGCCAATGTGTAGAGATCCATGTATGTAGGCCCCACACTATCACATGTGGAGAGTATTTTTCTTGAAGGAACAATGAGTGTGCCAAGATTAAATGGTTTTCCTGAAACTGTCTCTTGCTCTGTAATCAATGATCTGTTGGTGGTGAATAAAATTTGACATAAATACTTGACTTGGTTTTCCTGGCTCTTCTCTGAATGATCAAGTCGGCAGTCTTCTATAAATGAGAAAGTTAGAAAATTCCTTATGAAATTTAGCATATTTTTAACTTAGAAAGCCGTATAGACATTTACCGTACTATATATTTCACAATTGGATTTCCTGCTAAGTCTTTCAACACTGTGGTAATTTCAAGTACATATTAACTATATTCTTTTTCCTGGAGAGGCAGGAGGCTTGCTGTGGGAAAGGGGAAAAATGGAAAACAACTTGGAGGTGTCTATTGTACGTATTTTGGCATTTTGAAATACAATTTTCAAACTTTGGCATAAAGGAATGAAACGATGAATTGGGAACATAAGGTTTTAAGAAAGTTGGTCCTGTGGACAAAACAAATCAGAGAATGGCATGAATTCAACAATAACCAAAAAAATAAAAAATTATGGTCATGTGTTTTTAGGGGTTCCAGCAGAGAAAGGGTTTGGATTAAGGAGATTATCAGGATCTAGGTTCTTAAACTATCAAATGCAGATTAAAATGGTAGGATACTCATCAATCTACATGCTTCCACTTGGAGGTTCCCTTTTTTCATTCTACATATCAATACCAAAATAAGTTATAATGGAACAAATTTCCTCATATTTAAAGATATCATCCTAAAACCCAAGCTCTGATTCTCCTGGCAATCATTCCTTGGAACACAAACGCCAAGAGGAAGTGTAGAAGTAACTGGAGGAAAATCCATCTTTCTACCGGGATGGGATGCATTGCTCTAGTCTGGTTCTGGTGCTTTGGTTTTTACTACTATTGTTCAAGAGTAAACAATTTTTGACCAGAATATCTTAAGTATCACTTTTAAATATGGTCGCTCATGTTTTTAAAACCAGTTTCAACTATGTCCCATATTTAACTCTGGTTTCTACACACTTTTCAACATACCTGGTTTCTACTGATTGTGAGAACCTTGAGGATCACGTTTCTACCTACTCCCATAATTTTTAAATATATCCCTTATGTTTAGCTATCATTAAAAAAATACTTGGGGGGCCGGCCCAGTGGCTCAGGCGGTTAGAGCTCCATGCTCCTAACTGCGAAGGCAGCCGGTTCAATTCCCACATGGGCCAGTGGGCTCTCAACCACAAGGTTGCCAGTTCAATTCCTCGAGTCCAGCAAGGGATGGTGGTCTCCGCCCCTTGCAACTAAGATTGAACACGGCACCTTGAGCTGAGCTGCCTCCCGGATGGCTCAGTTGGTTGGAGCGCATCCTCTCAACCACAAGGTTGCCAGTTTGATTCCTCGACTCCCGCAAGGGATGGTGGGCAGCGCCCTCTGCAACTAAAATTGAACACGGCACCTTGAGCTAAGCTGCAGCTGAGCTCCAGGATGGCTCAGTTGGTTGGAGTGCGTCCTCTGAACCATAAGGTTGCTGGTTCGACTCCCACAAGGGATGGTGGGCTGCGCCTCCTGCAACTAGCAACAGCAACTGGACCTGGAGCTAAGCTGCGTCCTCCACAACTAAGACTGAATGGACAACAACTTGAAGCTGAACGGCACCCTCCACAACTAAGATTGAAAGGACAACAACTTGACTTGGAAAAAAATCTTGGAAGTACACACTGTTCTCCAATAAAGTCCTGTACCCCTTCCCCCCCCCAAAAAAAAATCTTAAAAAAAAAAAATATATATATCCCATGATTCTTTTATATTCTTTTATACAAGTAGGAGTCTTAGCGAAAATGTAATGTGTAGTAATTTTTAAAAAATGAGACCTCCCCTTGTGGCCAGGCATGATCAGAAATTTAATAAATTTAACGACCTATATAGAAAAAGCATACAATGATGGGAAGTATGATGTAGGGAAGAATGTCACAAGGACTGGTGACACTTAGGAGATTGGATCAGACAAGCTCTGGTAACAAGGTAGGCAACATAAATACATCTGATGATGCAACAGGGGTTCAGAATGGCTAGTCACTAATATAACAGTAAAATAAATTTTATATATTAAGTTATATATAAAACCCCACACTTATAAGCCATACGTTATTTTGTGAATTGAAAGCAAGGTGAATTTGATGCATTATTGAAAACTGAACTCTAATTCAGAATAACAATAACCAAGGCATTAAAGAGCAAGACTCTAGTTTTGGGGAATGTTATGAAGACAGTGAAAATATGAAAAGACTGAGTAAAAAGAAAAACTAAAATGTCAGAAAGTGTTGAAGGATCAGTATTAGGATGACCGAGATGAGCAATCAGCACTTTCAAGTGATTTCATGGTTGTGTTATGAGAGTAGGTAGTAGAACAAAATAACTATGCCAGAAGTGGAAAAATAAGAATTTCTGAGTTGTGAGAGAAAAATTTCATCTTCATTTGGTCATTTTGAGAATAAAGACACCATAACACTGAGGTACAGCTGCCCTAAAGGAGGGATGAGGTCATCGGGATGAGGCAAACAGGCTTAAATAACGGGGATGTATGAGATAAGCATGGAGGGAGTTACTGTACAGGAAGAAGAGCAGATAGAGAGGAGAGAGCTCAGAGACAGACAAATTTGGAGGAGAAAGAGACTAGGAATCAAACTTTATTCCCTCACAAAAATCCACTGTATGCCTAGTCTTCTTCCTTATTGTGATTGAGGTACGAGGGATATAACGTTATACCTACGACATTCCAACGACGTGTGGGCAAGCACTCAGGGAAGCACAGACAGAAGTAGGATCAAATCCAAGGAGGGACTGAGCTCGGGAATCACGATTAGTACCATCACAGGAAGCAGAAAATGTATGGGAGGGAGAAGTAGGCCTCTGAAATTTTCAAGTAGGACACATACGTGGAGATTTTGAAATATGATTTCAGAAGAAGAGCTGATGAGTGCTTAGGGGAAAAATAAAAGATGGGTATAGATGGACTGACTGCTGGAGAAGAAGAGAGCTGCTATAAATAGTGCATCGTGGAAGGACATAGTTAGAAAGTGATGACAAGATCTGAATTCTTCATAGAAACAACACATTTATGAGGAATGTATGTAGCCAGTACCTCTAACTCATTTATCTGCCCCTTTCTAGCTGTTAGAACATGGAAACCGAAACAAATACACATAAACCCCTTTCGTATAAATCCACACCAAATTGAGTTCTGTTGTAGGGTGGAAAGCTGGGGCACAATGCCAGTTATCATAAAAATGACTTTTGCAGCTTTCTACACTATCACCCTGTTCATAAATCAGTTGTCATTAGAGCATGCAGTTGTTTCTGGGCTCTGTGTTTCAAAGGTCTATAATTAACCCCATGCCAGTAGTAGTCTGTACCAGTTACAGCAGATTCACAATATATCATTAGCATCTGTTAGAAAAGATCTTACGCCATCCTGTTCTTCAAATATGTTTATCCACATGGGCAAGCACTCAGAATTTTAAAGTAGTATTCCATTCTATGAAGATGATATTAATGTATTCTTTTATTTCTGTTTTATTTCGTGTTGTGCAAAGTTTTTCAAAATTTCCATATTTGTGCAGCTGTATTTCTACAGCTGTGCGTTGTGCTCTGTGACTTCTTATAAAATCTCTCTCCTTTTTTCAACATAGGACACCTACTCTATGCATTTTATTTAATTATTTTTATTCCAAGAACCATGTTTTGGCTTTTACTTAATTTATACCATTATAGCTTTCCAATTATTCAAGTGATATTTAAAAAAAAAACACAAAACTTCTGTTCTGCTTAAGTCTTCTCAAAATTCCTTGTTGTTGAAACTTTCCATTAAGCAACGCTATACCCATTCCCCAAAAGTTGTATTCATGAAAGATTTAATTCACCAGGTTTCGGGTTTTCTCATCCTGCATATTTCAAAATGATTGTTCTCTGACCAACTCTTGGGGGATAACTGGTAAGCCCATGGAATATCCTGCCTGATAAGAGTGTCTTTACATACCTGGGGGTTGGGGCCACACCGGATAGTTCAGGCTAACACTGGGATTTATGGTTGGGGCCTTGGACCTCACTGGAGGGGCTACACCCTGAGTAAATAGGTCAATCACCTAGGTGTTCAGGCCCTACATGACCAACCCCCAGCAAAAACCTTGTACACCAAAGCTCGGGTAAATTTCTCTTCTTGCCATACTTTATTTGTGCTGCCATACATCACTGCTGGCAAAATTAAGCACTTTCCATAGAACTCTATAGGGAAAAGAAAATAAGAAGTCTGTTTTGGATTCCGCCCTCCGTGACTTTTACTTTTGCTGATTTTATCTGTACCTTTTTGCTATAATAAACTGTAAGGTTTAATACAGCAATTTGTTGAGTTTCTACAGACCTCTTGACACAGGTTCATACATATATTTTATATTTTTATAATAATAATTTTGAGGTACCCCTTCATGTAACAGATTTTTCAAAAATATGTATGCATATTTAATTTACACATGGGGTACTTTTCTCTCATACTGTCTATAACTGCTAGTGTTATTAAATTATGTTAAATTAACATTGCAAACTTAATAGTTTGCTTCTAACCCAAAATATATTTATGTTTTGTTACTCCATTAACACTTCAGAGAAGGTTTACACTATATATTCAGAGTACAAAGCTTAAAAAACCCTTATCAATATGTATTAGACTAATATCAAAAAAATATGCTTAATATCTAGAGCAGGGGTCAACAAACTTTGTATGTGCAGCATCTGATGGTGAATATTTCAGTCACTGCACGCCATATAATCTCAGGCACAACTATTCAGCCATTTTGTTGTACCACAAAAATAGACATTACAAATAAACAAACAAATAACTATGTTCCAAAAAAACTATTATTTACAAAAACAAGTAGCTAGCTGGATTTAGGTCAAGGAACATAATTTACCAACTCATGCTCTAGAATGTCAGTTGTTGTCCATCATATTTTGTATGAAATCAGAGTAGTATATATAGGTCTATTATATCTAATGCTTGCTGTTTCTCCTCGTATCTCTTGCAGTTTTTAATGAATTTTCATGATAAATTAATTGGCACACAAGTATCTGCAGCCTCTGCACCTCCTTTTTATTTATTTATTTTTTTTATTTTTATTTATTTTATTTTTTTTTATTTTTTGCAACTTCGGAAAAGTTCCTGCTTTATTATTCCAAATAATTTTTTTTGCACCTCCTTTTTAAATTATCTTCATTAGCTTTCTTAAAGTGTCCTTTTGATTGCTATACGAATCTTAATCTGAATCGAAACCTTGTGCAATAGTTATATAGATTCAGCCTGAATGACTATGTATATTATCTGGATATTACACATTTCACATTTTAAACATTCAAAATTATTTTCAGGTACATCTCTTTCTTATAATCTCATACCATTTTCTATTAATAAGTGACTTTAACCCATTGACACTGATATGACAGTTACATCTCTTACTTTATGATGTGCTATTTACATCTTAATATTTACATGTTTTTTTTAAAATAAAAAGTATTTTCAGTGATATGTCTGTTTTCTTTGTATTATCATGCTGTTTTTCTTCCAATAGTGAGAAAGGTTGTATTTTTGCATTTATAGTAGCACATTTAGAGGAGTTACATTTCTCATTTACAAATCTTCCATAATTCGTATTTATTAATTATGCAGTACATAGTTTTTCCAACTACCCAACCACTGATCAAATTAGTGTATCACTTCTCTCCGTTTTCCCTTACTTTAAACTTCCATTTTAGTTGATATTATAATCTACCCCTATACCTGACTTTATACTAGTTAAATATAAATTGATTGATTTGTCAGGTAGAAATGATATATACTGTGTTACCTAATTGAAAAAATAAAAAAAAATTACTTCGTACCCCTTATGTTACACCTTCCATACCCACATTTTTTTGGATCTACTCATTTCTAAACTGCCAAAGGTGCCCTTTGTTTAACTGACTCCATTTTGGATTTAATTTTCAATAGATACTCTCTACCTGTTTTCCAAAACTCACCTGGATAACTCCCATTTAGAAATTTGTTCTCTAACAACAATGGGTCTTCTTGTTCCAACTTCAAGATTACTTCTGGTTTTATAAAGCAATACCCTGTAAATGGAAAATAATTTAGGAAATGGGTTCACTGCAAGGGCTTTAATGATTCTAAATGTGAAAGAAGGTGCAGTTTTAAGAGTGGCACAGTAATGATACTCACTTGACTCCTTCTTTGGAAGGTGAAAAACAAAAATATTTTCAGATGCACAAAAAGATCTCCTTAAAACCTTAAATCACAAGCTCAAATAACATTAAATTCTAATAAACCTCCATGTTTATAGCTACAGTGAGCAAGAGCGATGGAGATCTACAAAAGGGTCCCTTCAATCTTTGAATGGTTAAAATTAGTGGACACAAGTGGGGATATTACCCAGGGGTGGGGAATTACGAGAAAAATGTAGAATGAAAAATCGCCAAAGCACACACAGAAGTAGGAAGTTTTTGTTTCCAGATTGGAGAGGAAAAGGGTCCTCAAAGATTACTCATGAGAAACCACAAAGGGCAGAAGACAGTGGGGTGATATATTCTAACTACTCAAAGAAAAGGACTATCAGCCAAGAATCTAGGAAAATGATCTTCCAAAGATAAAGGCCAAATAAAAGTATTTTCAGAGGAATAAAAATTGAGAGATGTTTGTTGCTAGCAGACCCACCTCACAAGATACACTAAAGAAAGTTCTCTTGACTGATTTAAAAAGTAACTGCATAAAACAATGAGAACATGTGTGCAATGTTAGGTTTCTAACGCACACAGATGTATTTTTATATTTCCCAATAAAACCATAAAAAGGTACGTGGGAGTCAAGCTATACTAGACTAAGGAAATAATACCAAATGGTAACTCAAATGCACAGTAAAAAAATGAGGAGAAAAAAATTAACAATACATAGACATATATAATATATGTAACAAAAATTAACATAGTACCTGTCTGTCCATCTCTAAAATTAAGGTAAACTTGATGTAGATTCTGGTAAGTGCAGGTGTACAGTAGTACCTCGGTTTTCGAACGTCTCCATTGACGAACATTTCGGTTTATGAACGCCGTAAACCCAGAGGTAAATGCTTCAGTTTTTGAGTATGCCTCGGGAGTCGAACGGGTCATGCAGCTTCTGCTGCATGCAAGATACCCCTAGCTGTCGGCTGTTGAGTCTTGAGCATCCGCGCAACATGGAGGTGATATTTGGGCTTATTTGGTGACTGTGTGCAATCAATCTGTGCTCATCTATCTCAGGAATTCTCTTGCAACCAATTTGTTTTTGTGACTGTGTGGAACCCAGTGCATAAATCCGTGTTCAGGTAATCTCAGGAGTTCTCCTCCAACTGATTTGTTTTTGTGACTGTGTGCAATCAATCTGTGTTCATGTCATCTGTGGAGCCCTCTGCCAATCAGCCCTTGCTGTGAGAAACGGATAAAAGCTGCACAGCCAAGAGAATCATTAACAGAACAACAATAGGGGTGAAGAAGGAAATTATTTCCAAACATGAAAGTGGTGTCTGTGTATGTGATGTGGGCCCCAATTTCCCATCTGCATAAGATATGTGGTTTGGGGGACCTTCACTCACCTCTCCATCACTCCTCACTGAGATACAAGTAGGAGCAGTAACATTCAACTCCATCAACCAAGAACAGGACAAGACTAAGGAGAGAGCAAGGCAGTGGGCACCGGGTGGAGGGCAGAGCCCACCCAAAGTCTGGAGCCATTTCCACCCATACCCACCTGCCTGTGCTTTGCCAGCTCTGCTAAGCAGACTCAATCGTACAGTGGAGCCTGGGCACTGCTGGCAGGAGACCTAGGTCGAGGGAGGACTGTGGGAAAATCTCAGAAGGAGAACAATTCCTGGGTCATGGTGGGTCACTGAGGAAAATCCCTACACAAAGAGTGGAGCACTAGGAAAAATCCCCGAACAAAGGAATCCACACTTTGAGCACTGAACATGAGCTCTGGGGGAAATCTGTCCCGGAGCCACAAAGTTCCCAGGCACCTGGCTGTGAAACGGGGATGGCAGCCTCTGGATGAAGGAAATAGCGTTACCAGTGTCTGAAACGCGGGGGGAATGGGAGACAGAGGAGCGTGCCTGGCTAGGATGTTCACGGGGAGCAGCTGCGGGAGACAAGACTGGACCATCAGGTGGACCCGGCCAGAGGGCCTTGGAATTCGGGCTGAGATGCACCCAGCTCAGCGCAATCCGGGGAAACCTGACAACAGACAGTAGGTTACACAGGGCAGTGCTGCCTGAGCACTGTGTGGAGGAAGAAGGGTCAATTCATCCTTCACCCCTTTGCCACTCTGACTCCCAAACACTGAGCGTCACTGTCGGCAAACACGGGTCAAGTGTTTCTACAGCCAGCTGACAGAGCCACAGGCTTCTCCGAGTCCCTCCCGGCCTGCACCTGCTCTCCACACCGACTCCAGGGTCTTCTGAGGGGCTTCCTGGCCCTACAGATGTTTCCTCAGCTCCTAGGAGCCTTGCCACCCTTCCCGTGACCAGTGTCCTGAGCCACACCTTTCCAGAAGTAGGGCTTCCTGCTGAGACTGGCCAGCTGCCAGCCAGGGCAAGCAGGGAGCCAGATGTGACTTCCCCTGAGAAAACCAACGGAGACCTGGAACACACAGGGACAGCTTGTATTTTCCAAACATCAGAGCTTGGCCTGTTTGATTTATTGAGCTTTATAACTGACATGTCAGGACAGCTAACACGTCCAGCGGCTGCTGAAGAGAAGGCCCACACGCATCCCACCAACCTGGATTCAGGCACAAAATGTACCCTTGGTGTCCTGTCAGTTCTCAGAAGGCAGGCGCTATCTCCTCTGCCACTGCAAGTCATCACCACTGCCTCTACCGACACTACCTCCCCGTCCACAATTTTTTTTCCTTTTTTTATTTGGAGACATCTGTTTCAATTTTTTGTTTCCTCTCTCTTTATATGTCCAGGCTTTGGGTGTTTTCTTTGTGATTCCGAGGATACAAAAAACTTCATTATTCACATATTGGGGCTTTCAGGAGAGAGCTGGGTAGGCACGCAACACAGTCTGAAAATAATTTGAAGGAACAAGTGGTCCTGGATTTTATTGTGGCATCAGAGAATGGAGCCAGAGTGAGAGTTGCTGTGTATAACTAACAAGTTATAAGAAGCCAGGATTTGTGTGGTGTAAACGGCCTCATTCATGCCAAGCACGGAAGGGGCAGACTTTATGATTATCTTACCCAGGTGTGGAGCAGAGAGGGCGGAGGACATGAGGTTTGTCAGCTGTCAGAGCTAGACATCAAAAATGTAGACAGACTATTTACTATGGAAACCTCAAACGGAATAAGCCCAAATACATTCACACCAAGAAACAAAATAGTCAGACATCTAAAAACTAAGGAAACAATTGTGAAAACAGCATAACAATAGCAATCTTAACTATAGTGGAATAACAACTGGGACAACAGTCACATCTCACGAGAAACTACAGAGCGTATATGAAAGTGGCACAATATTCAAGTGCTAAAAACTGTTCACCCCAAATTGGATTTGCAGTGAAAATATCCTCAGGAATGAAGTGTAAATCAAGACATTCTCAGATGAAGCAAAATTTAGGCAATTTGTCACCAGCAGGACTACCCTAAAAGAATGGCTACAAAAATTCTTTTATAGATTGTAAATGTTAAGGAATCTTAAACTATCAAGAAAAAGAAAAAACAAGAGAGGAAATAAAAATATAGACATAGCAGTCCTCTCTTATCCGTGAGAGATACATTCCAGGAACCCCCAGAGGATGCCTGAACTGCGGACAGTACCAAACCCTGTATGTACTATGTTCTTCCTATACATACATACCCATGATAAAGTTTAATTTGTAAATTAGGCACAGTAATAGATTAACAACAATAACAATCAAATAGAGCAATTATAACAATATACTGTAATTAAAGTTATGTGAATGTGGTCTCCTGCTCCAGGCAAACTAGCACAAATTACTTTTTCCTCCTCCACAATCAGACAGGAGATTTTCTTATTGCAGATCATAGCAACTTCAGCATATGACTTTTTTTTCTTTAAGTCAAGAATCTTTATCTTTGATTTAAAGAAGTACTTTACAGCTTCTCTTGGCATATCTGAATTGCGAGGATTGGGCTTTGGGGCTATTATGAAGTGAAATAATGGTTACTTGCACACAGCACTTCAATATCCTGACAGTTGATCTCATAACCGAGATGGCTACCCAGTGACTAACGGCAGCATATACAGCATGGAGACACTGGACAAAGGATGGCTTATGTCTCACGTGGAACAGGCCAAGATTTCATCATGCTACTCAGAATAATACACAAGTTAAAACTTATTATTATAATTGTTTATTTCTGCAATTTTTGTATTCATGATTTTAGAACCTTGGTTTACCCCGGGTAACTGAAACCATGGAAAGCAAAACCATGGATGAGGGGGGACTGTCGCCACGCAGCAGCCTGCCCGTCTGTCTCCTCGTACCTGCCCCTAAAGAAAGGAGAGTCTGAGACGGATCCTTTCAGGGACTTTGCTTCACCTTTGTGCTTACACCTTATGTCTCCTTGTTTGGCCCCAGAAAGATGGCTGGCTAGTCAATGACGGGTAAGATTCCCCATGGGGGGCCACCCAAGCCAGACACAGCCACGTGGGGACCATCTGGGGAACTCGCGGGGTCAACAGAGGTGGGCACAGTCCCCCACCTTCCACCGGCTAAGGAGAGCCTCTGCCTCTGTGGCTGTATTCCTTCCCAAAACCTGCAGGGGAAGTGATTCAATGATGTGCTCTCCATATATTCATATGCATAAAGGTTTTGTCCCTTGGGGAGGTACACACATCCTGAGACTTACACTTCCACTGCCTCCAGGCAAGGGTGATTGGTTTGAATCATTTTCCTATTATAATGTATGGGATTCACAGATCTTGAGATTGACAAGCTTTATCGCCTTTACTTCTTCACCTAACTAATAAAAGCTATGTGGTGGCCTGATTCGGTGCTCAGCCCTTGAGGCTGGAGTCCCTTGGCCCCACTTGCACACTCTTCTTGGCTGCTATATTTCTTAACCCTGCGCCACCCTCCTCACTTCCCACAACTCTTGTTACGCTGGATGCGACAGAGGACTACTATCAATGCAATAGGTATTCCTTCTGTTTTCTAAATTTTCATGGTGGAAGCAACATTATAACTGTCTGATATAGTTCTTAGTATGTACAGAGAAAACATTTAAGCAAGCTGCATTATAAATGAGGGAAGGTAAAAGGTACACTTCACTCAAACTAATAAAATGTGAACACTGGCATCCTCTGATGATTTATATAAAATGGAATTCCTAGGGAAACCACTACAAAGAACTATACACAAGAAACACCTCAAAAACACTACAGGCAGATCAAAATGGAACTCTAAAATATTTTCAAGGAACCCACAGGAAGGAAAAAAAAAGAGACAGAAGAAAATAATAAACAGCAGACTTAAGCCCTAACATATCAATAATTACATCACAATCAAGTTATCTAAAGACAACTTTGAAAACACAGACAATCAGATGGATGTAAAAATAATCTGACTATATACTGTCTACAAGAAACTCATTTAAAAGTAACAATGTAGGGATGTTTAAAAGTAATAGATCAAAAAAAGATATACCATGTAAACATTAAAAAAAAAAAAAAAAGCTGAGGGTCTTATATTACTACTGTGTTTCCCCAAAAATAAAACCTACCCGGACAATCAGTTCTAATGCATCTTTTGGAGTAAAAATTAATATGAGACCCAGTCTTATATTAAAGTAAGACCAGGTCTTATTTTAATTTTTGCTCCAAAAGATGCATTAGAGCTGAATATCTGGCTAGGTCTTATTTTTGGGGAAACATGGTATCAGACAAAGGAGACTGCACAGAAAAGAATATTAAGAGAGACAGAGAAGGACAGTACAGAATGATTAAAGGAATACTTCACGAAAATGACATATCGGTAAGAAATATGTACATCACAACAACAGAGCTTCTAAACATATGAAGCAAAAACTAAAAGAACTATAAAGAGAAATAAATTCATAATTATAATCAGACCCTTCAACATCCCCTTCTAACTGATAGAACTACACAGAAAAAAAGCAGAGACACACAACTTAATAAAACCATCAACCAACATGCTGCCACACACATTTATAGAAAACTCCACACAGTGACAGCAGAATACACATACTTCTCAAAACTCTATAGAATATGTACCCCAATAGGCAATATTCTGGGCCGTTAAAAAAAAAAAAAAAGGAAGTTTAATAGAAATGAAATAGAGTGTGTTCTCTGACCAGAATAAAATCAAACTAAATATCATCTACAGAAAGTTACAGAAAAATCTCCAAATACTTGGAAATTAAACAACACATTTCTAAATAATCTTTCAAAGAGGAAGTCTCACGAAACAAAAAAAACACTGAATAAAATGAAATGAAAATATGTAGGAGGCTTCTAAAACAATGCTGAAATAAAAATTTATACCACTAAATCCTTATATTAGAAAACGGGGCCGGCACGGTGGCTCAGGTGGTTGGAGCTCCGTGCTCCTAACTCCAAAGGCTGCCGGTTTGATTCCCACATGGGCCGGTGGGCTCTCAACCACAAGGTTGCCTGTTCAACTCTTTGAGTCCCGCAACGGATGGTGGGCTCTGCCCCCTGCAACTAAGATTGAACACGGCACCTTGAGCTGAGCTGCCACTGAGCTCCCGGATGGCTCAATTGGTTGGAGAGCGTCCTCTCAACCACAAGGTTGCCGGTTCAACTCCCGCAAGGGATGGTGGGCTGTGCCCCCTGCAACTAGCAACGGCAACTGGACCTGGAGCTGAGCTGCGCCCTCCACAACTAAGACTGAAAGGACAATAACTTGAAGCTGAACGGTACTCTCCACAACTAAGATTGAAAGGACAACTTGACTTGGGGAAAAAAAAAAAAAAAGTCCTGAAAGTACACACTGTTCCCCAATAAAGCCCTGTTCCCCTTCCCAATAAAATCTTAAAAAAAAGAAAACAAAAAGAAAACAGGAAAACTCTCAAGTCAATCACCGAGATTCCATCTAATGAAATTAAAAAAGAAGAGCAAAATGAAATCCAAATAAGCAGAAAGAAGGACGATAAACTCCATTCACGATAAAATTATCTAAAAAAACTAGGACCACCAAAATTCCTCACCATGATAAAGAACATTTACAAAAAACATATAGGTTCTGGTCAAGATGGAGTAATAGGCATAGGCTGGGCTTGCCTTCCCTCGTAACCACATCAAAATTACAACTAAATTATAAAAAAAGCATCACTGAGAATCACCTAAAATCTTGCTGAACTGAAGCTCTACAACTAAGGACATGCAGAAGTCACCTTGAGGCCAGTAGGAGGGGCAGAGACGCACAACAGGCTGGTCCCACACCCGCATGTGACCATTAAAAATTCGGAGGGGTATCTCAGCTCCTGGAGGTCCCAGTCCCATCCCATCCCCAGGGGTCCAGTGTTGGGGGGGAAAAGTCCCCATAATTTCTGGTTGTGAAAACCAGAAGACTGACTGGGTGAGGTAGAGGGCAACTAGAGTCCCAGCTGCTCCTCTTCAAGAGCCCTCTAGGACTCACAGACAGAATCACTGGCCCTGAGCTCCCATGCTGGGGCAGCAGCTGGAAAGGTGGCAGGGACAGCTGTATGTCCTGGGACGGGGGCTGGAGAGGCAGCTTTTTCCTGGACAGAGGAACTGGAGGAAGCCATTGTTTCGTTGTTGAGCCCACCCCTTCCCAGCTTGCAAATATAGGCTGCCACCATAGCTGAGTCTCTATGAAGCTGGCTATTACCCTTTGTTCACCATGCTCTGGTGATTTCAGTACCAGCCCCACCCAACTTTCAGACACATCCAAGTCATTTCCAGTGGCTTTTTCATAGAAACCATCTGCCTTAGCTCATGGCACAGATTTTCCTAGGGTCTCTCAAAGGTTCAGGGAATCTAGACAAGCAGCGTATGACTTGAGCGTATCCTGTACCTTTAGGTGATGAGCCTGAAGGCTGCCAGCACAAGAGGCAGCCGGCCTTGGTTCGCAGCTTGGCCTCTCGAGGCATTTCCAAACACAGTATGGGCAACACCATCTGTAGATAACTTCATAAATCCTGCCAGGTGTGGCCCCAGGTGTGGCATGTGCTGTGGCTAAACTTGACCACAGCGGGTCTCCTCCAGGGTGGTCCTGGGGTGGCACGCCCAGTGGCCAGCTTTGAAAAGAGCTGAAGCATCACCAAGATTCCTCGAAGAACAACACACCCAAGGGGTAGATTAGGAAGACACCGGATCCCTGCTGAGGCAGATCCTATTCTGTAGGGACAGCCCCTGCACCAAAACTGCTCCACTGTAATCCTCAAACCAAAGAGCCCGAGGGTCAGTCCCTCTTATTGACAACGGTCAGTCCCTCTTATTGACATGCAAATAGCAACCAAGGCTCAACTATAAGAGGAGGGTACAGACAACCCACACAAGGGACACACCCAGAGTACATGGCTCAAGTGACCAGAAAACTGTGCACTGAGCCCCAATGCACACCTACTACATAAGGCTACTCTACTAAGACCTAGAGATATAGCATCCCTACCTAGTACATAGAAACAAACACAGACAGGCAGTCAAAATGTGGAGACAAACAACTAAGTCCCAAATAAAAGAACGGAACAAAGTTCCAGAAAAAGAACAAAATAAAGACTACCAATCTACCAGACGCAGAGTTCCAAACAATGCTTATAAGAATGCTCAATGACCTCAGGGAGAACTTCCACAATGAGATAAGAAACATAAAATTAGAAACACAAAACATGAAAAAGAACCAGTCAAAAAATAAAGAATACAATAAGAGAAATGAAGAATACATTAAAGGGAATCACCAGATTAGATAAAGCAGAGGATTGAGCCAGTGACGTAGAAGATAAGTTTCTGTTCTCAATCAGAACAACAAAAAGAAAACAGAATCCAAAAAATTGAGGAGAGTTTAGGGGTCCTCATGGACAACATCAAGCGGAGCAACATTTACATTATAGGGGTACCAGAAGGAGAAGAGAGAAAGGAATTGAAAACCTACTTGAAGAAATAATCACGAAAACTACTCTAACCTATTAAAGGAAAAAGATATGCAAATTAGGAAGCACAGAGAATCCCAAACAAGATGAACCCAAAGAGGCTAACTACAAGACACATCATAACTAAAATGCCAAAAGTCAAAGACAGAGAGAGAATCTTAAAAGCAGCAAGAGAATAGCAGTTAGTTATATCAAGGAAATCCCCATTAAGACTGTCAGCTGATTTCTCCACAGAAACATTGCAGGTAAGAACAGATCGGAAGAAAATATTCAAAGTGATGAAAATCAAGGAACCACAACCAAGATTACTTACCCAGGGAAGATATCATTTAGAATCAAAGGACAGATAAAGAGCTTCCCAGACAAGAATAAGCTAAAGGATTTCATCACCACCAAACCAGTATTACAAGGAAGTTTAGAGGGACTTTAAGACAAAAAATAAAATCAGAAGCATGCATAGTAAAATGGCAATAACTACATACATATCAAGAATTACTTTCAATGTAAATGGACTAAATGCTCCAATCAAAAAATTGAGGGGGGGTGTTGAATAGATAAGAAAAAAAAAACCCTACATACACTGCCTACAAGAGACGCACTTCAGATCGAAAGACATACATAGATTGAAAGAAATGGAAAAAGATATTTCATGGAAATGGAAACAAACAAACAAAAAGGTGGGGCATCAATACTCACACAAAATAGATTTTAAAACAAAGACTATAACAGGAGACAAAGAAGGACCTAGTAATCCCACTTCTGCATTTATGCAAATAAACCCAATGTTATTTCGAGGGGACATGCTCATCCATATGTTCACTGCAGCATTATTTACATAAGCCAAGCTAAGAAGGCCACCTGGGTGTCTCTGAATGCATGAATGCATAAAGAAAAACGGGTACACCGTGTTTCCCTGAAAATAAGACCTAACCGGAAAAGAAGCCCTAATGCGTCTTTTTGAGCAAAAATTAATATAAAACCCAGTCTTAGTTTGAGGGAAATATGGTAAAAACAGGAGACACAGCAGCCCTACCTAATACTGTATTTCCCTGAAAATAAGACAGGATATTATATTAAGTTTTGCTCCAAAAGACACATTAGGGCTTCTTTTATGGTTAGGTCTTATTTTTGGGGAAACACAGCATAAATAATGGAATAATATTTATCTATAAAAGGGAAGGAAATCTTCCCACCTGCGAAAACATGGATGGACCTAGAGGGTACTGTGCTGAGTGTTATATGTCAGACAGCGAAAGACAAGTGTCACATGATTTCACTTATGAGTGGAATCTAAAGATCAAAATAAACAAAGGAAAGAGAAACAAACTCATAGATACAGAGAACATGTCAATGGTTCCCAGATGGAAGGGGTTGGGAGTAGGTGAAAAGGGGAAGGGATTAACAAGTACAAATTGGTTGTTACACAGTAGTCATGGGGATGTAGGATATAGGATAAAGAGTACAGACAATAATATTGTAATAACTAAGTATGGTTGTCAGATGGGTACTAGATCTATGTGGGTGAGAGATGGGAGGGGGATTAAGGGTAGGGTAAAAAAGGGGAAGGGATAAAGAAATACAAAACGGTAGTTACAAAATAGGCATGGGGATGTAAAGTATAGCATTTATATTAAATAATACAGTAAGAATTATGTATAGTACCAGGTGGTACTAGGCAGGGGGATTACTTCCTACATTACATAAATGTCTAACCACTATGTGGTATACTTGAAACTAATATAAAATAATATTGAATGTCAACCCTAATAGAAAAATTTTAAAGCGGGGAAAAGATCGATAATATTGTGATAGCATGGTACAGTGTCAGATGTTGGCTGGACATATAATGGTGATCACTTCTTTAGCACAGGGAATATAAGCAATAACATGGTGATAACTCTGTACAGTGCTAGGTGGATATTGTTCAATAACTGTCATGACTCCTGAAACTAATATAATGTTGTACGACAGCTATATTTTTATAAAAATCTTAAAAATATATATATGGTTAACATCATATTTAATAGTGAAAGACGTCATCTTTCCCTCTGAGAGTGAGAACAAGGCAGAGACAATAGTGTCTATTCTCACCACTCTTATTCGATATAGAAATCTTAAAGACATTATGATAAGTGAAATAAGGCACTTGAAATAACTACTGAATGAATCCACTTATATGTACCTAGAGTAGTCAAATTCACAGACAGAAAGAAGAACAGTAGTTAATAGAGGGGGAGGAAAGAATGGGGAGTTAGTGTGCAACGGATAGCTTCAGTTGGGAAGATGAAAAAGTTCTAACGATTAATGGTGGGGAGGGCACCGTCAATCAGAAGTGGGTCTCCAACACACATGGAGTCTACTGGGGCCATGATGCTGGACTTCCAGCCTCCACAACTGTGAGAAATCAACGTTCGTGTATTAGAAACAAAACCAAAAAACCATAGTGACCTCCAATCCCACACGTAGGTGAGGATGCAGAGCAACCATAACTATCAGACACTGCTAACGGGCACGCAAACCGGCACAGCCACTTTGGAAACATCGGGCAGGTTCCTATAAAGTGACAGTAAGAACAACAATACCATATCTCTGAATATTTACACAAGAGAAATGAAAACAAATGTCCAAACATGTACTTAAATGGATACTGCAGCTCTATTCCTAACAGCATAAATAAGGATAACCCTACGGGTCTATCAACTGGTATTAGGATGACAAATTATGGTATACGTATTCAAAGAAATACTACCTAGGAATAAAAAGAATGGTGAGATACACAAAAGCATGCACGAATCTCAAAAACTAAGTGAAGCAAAGAAATGGTAAGAAATTCTGTGTTCATGAATTGGAAAAATCAACAGAAGTAACATGGCCGTATTACCCAGAGTAATATACGGATTTAATGTAATCTCCACCAAAATCCCAAAGGCGTTTTTTAAAAAAATACAACGAAAAAATCATCAGATTTGTATGAAATCACCAAAGACACTGATTAGCCAATGCAATCCTGAGAAAAAAGAACAAAGACACACAGATCAAACCCTGACTTCAAATTATATTACAAAGAGACAATAAACGAAACAGCATGGTATTGGTAGAAACAGACACACACACCAATGGAACAGAAATGGCAGTCCAGAAATAAACTAACACATATATGGGCAAATAATTTTCAACAAAGGAGCCAAAAATACACAAAGGAATAAAGAAAGCCTTTTCAATAAATGGTACTGGGAGAACTGGAAAGCCACATGCAAAAGAATTAAAATAGATTGCTATTTGTTGCCATATACCAAGATTCACTCAAAATGGATCAAAGACCTAAATGTAACACCAGAAACAAAAAAGTACATAGAAAAATACACGGGTACTATACTTACGGATCTTGGGCTTACAGAGGGTTTTATGAATTTCACTCAAAGGCAAGGGAAGTAAAAGAAAAAAATAAATGAATGGAACTATAGCAAACTAAAAAGCTTCTGCAGAGCAAAGGAAAACCATCAACAACAAAGAGGCAATCAACCAAATGGGAGAAGATATATACAAATAACACCTCTAATAAGGGACCGATATCCAAAATATATAAAGAACTCAAATAACTCAATGACAAACAAATAAAATAAATAATTGAAAGAAATATAGGCAAAGGACCGGAACAGACACTCCTGTCAAGAAGACATACAAACGACCAACAGATACATGAATAGAGCTCAACTTCACTAGCTAATAGGGAAATGCAAATGAAAACCACAATGAGATAACAATTCACACCTCTGAGAATGGCTATTATCAACAGTCAAATGATAAAAAGTGTTGGAGACCTTGTGTGTGTGTTGGGGGGGAGAACGATCATACAGTGCTGGTGGAAATAAATTGGTACAGCCACTATGGAAAAAAGTACAGAGGTACTTCAAAAAATTAAGAGTACAATTACAATGTGACCCAGGAATCTCTCCTCTGAATATCTACCCAAAAAATCTGAAAACAATCACCTGTAAAGATATATGTATCATTAAGTTCATTGCAGCATTATTCATAGTGGCCAAGACACGGAAACAACCAAAGTGTTTGCCAGTAGAAGACTGGATAAAGAAGAGGTAGTACCTATATACAATGGATTACTTGGCCATGACAAAAGATGAAATACTGCCATATGTGAACTGGATGAATCTTGAGATTTCATGCTAAGTGAAGTAAGTTATATGAAAAAAGTCGAGAACCATATGATTTCAGGCATATGCGGGACATAAAAGTGACAGCAAAAATGAACAGGACAAACAAACAAACAAAAACGGACAGACAACACTATGGTTACCAGCGGGAAAGGTGGGTTAAAAAAGGGTAAAGGGGGGGTCAAATATGTGGTGACAGGAGAAGATTTAACTTTGGGTGGTAAACACACAATGCAATATACCAATGATGCATCATACACTTGAAACACGTATCATTTTATTAAGCAATGTAACCACAGTAAATTTAATAAAATTAAAAGAGCTAAGAAAAAGAAGCAAGAAAAAAGAGTAAATACTCTATGATGTATATAAAATTCTAGAAGGGAAAACTATTGCAACAGAAAGTATATCAGTGGTTGACAGGAACCAGGGAGAGGGATGGGAGGGGAAAAATGATTACAAAGACCTACAAGGAAACTTTTTGGGGTGACAAAAATATTTTATATCATTAATTTGGTGGCGGGCATCACCTACAGACACTTCCAAAACTAATCAAATTATACAATGAACACTGCTGACTTTTAATTAATGTTAATTATACCCTAATAAAAGTAATTTCACTATTAAGAAAGAGAGAGGGAAAAAGGAATTGCATTCCAGAAGGAGTCAGGTGGTCAGGTCTGCTCACCCACGGAGATGAGGTGGCTGTAGTTCTCCAGCATCACGTCTCTGTAGAGGGCCCGCTGAGCAGGGCCCAGGCGCTGCCACTCCTCCTGGGTGAACTCCACAGTCACGTCCTTGAAGGACACTGAGGCCTGTAACAGCACATTTCTTACTCAATCACAAGGGTTCAGAAACAGGGGACATGGCAAATACCTTTGCAAACTAATTTCTATCAGAATTATTGTTAAGAACTTAAAAGAAAATTTTATAAAGGACGCCTATGATGGCGTATCATTGTCTTACACTGTGAGGGTACTCACATAATTGGTACAAAGATTAATCTCATGCCTGGATGTATTTGTATTTTATTTCTAATTATATACCACAGACTGTCAGTTAATATACTAATGATGAGTTTAGTGAATGTTTTCTAGATACAGTTTTATAACTAGGCTTCCTGTCATCTTTTCCTGTGCCCTAGTGGACTGTCCTGAGCACACACCCCACTGGGAGTTCTCTGCTGGGGTAACAGGCAACCAACGAAGAGCCACAGGTAAGCCCTGGAGGTCGTACGCATCATCAGACTCGCTTTCAGACACAATGCTCTGCAAGAGTGGAGAAAGTTTTACTTAGGAAAATAGAGGAGACCAATTTAAGGACCTCGAGGGCATTATGCAAAGTGGAATAAGTCAGACAAATACCAGATGATCTCTTGAATGCAGGACAAGGACAGACAATTGAGTTTGGGAATTGCTGTAACAATGTTGCTACCCTTTTTTGAATTCAGAGGGATTATTCATTATGAATTTGTACTAACTGGACAAACCGTTAACCAAGTTTACCACTTGGAAGAGCTGAAAAGGCTGCGTGAAAAAGTTAGATGACCTGAACTTTTCGCCAACAGTTCATGGCTCTTGCATTATGACAATGCACCAGTTCACATGGCAATTTGTGAGAGAATTTTTAGCCCTTCACTGTATTTAGCCCCAATAACTGTATTGGAACACTCTCCCAATTCACCTGATCTGGCCCCCAGTGACTTCTTTCTTTACCGGAAGATAAAGGAAATATTGAAAGGAAGACGTTTTGATGACATTCAGGACATCAAGGGTAGTATGACAACAGCTCTGTTCGCCATTCCAGAAAAAGAGTTCCAAAATTACTTTGAAGGGTGGACTAGGCCCTGGCATCAGTGCATAGCTTCCCAAGGAGAGTGTTTCAAAGGTAACCGTAGTGATATTCAGCAATGAGGTATGCAGCACTTTTTCTAGGATGAGTTCACGAAGTTAATTGTCAGACCTCATATTGCTGGCAAGTACAAAGAAACAAAAAAACACCTAAGCTCGTACAATAGATGGATGATTGCCAGAGGCAAATGACGAGGGGTAAGAGAAATGGGTGAACTGTTTTTGTTTTTTTAAGTTTCAATAAATTGAATTTTAAAAAGAAAGTGATGGCTTTTATTAAGGTAAATCAATGAGGAGGAAGAATGGGAAATTAATCCCTGTAAGAAAAAGGAACAAAATTTTGATCATTATATTTCTGTACAGCTGTACCTAGAGAAGCTGCATGAGCAACGGGGTAAATGCTAATGCTGTTCTGATGTAAGGGAAAATACACCTTGTTTCCCTGAAAATCAGACCTAGCCGGACAATCAGCTCTAATGCATCTTTTGGAGCAAAAATTAATATAAGACTCAGACTTATTTTACTATAATATAAAACCAGATCTCATATGTAAGACCGAGTCTCATATTAATTTTTGCTCCAAAAGACACATTAGAGCTTATTGTCTGGCCAGGTCTTATTTTCAGGGAAACACAGTACATACACATGCCCCGACTTCCAATGATTCGACTTACACATTTTTTACCATTATGATGCTGTAAGAGTGATACACCTAATTAATTATATGAGAAATTCAACACTTTATTACAAAATCCGCTTTGTGTTAGACGATTTTGCCCAACTGGAGGCTAATGTAAGTGTTTCGAGCATGATGAAGGGAGACTAGGTTATGAAGTTAGGTAGGTTAGCTGTACTAACTCCATTTCTGACTTATGATATTTTCAACTTACAATGGGTTTATCAGGATGTAACCCCATCCTAAGCAGAGGAGCATCTGGATATACGGGTCTCCGCCCCTGGTTCCCAGCACAGAGCTCCTAAAACCCTTGTAAATTCCTAAGTGATAAGAGGACCAGGAGCATCGTTTGTTTTAATGAGGTGACTGTGGGTGGGCTCCAGGACGGGCACTGGTCACCAGAGAGACCAGGCCATAATCAGAAGCTTGGAATTTTCAGCCCTGCCTCCCACTTCTCTAGAAGGGAGAGAGAGGATGAAAATAAAGTTAATAAATTGATCATGCCTATATGATGAATCCTCTGTAAAAGCCCCAAAAGTACGCATATGAAGAGCCTCTGGGTTGGTGAACGTAACAGCCATGTATCAGGAGAGGGATGCACCCCAACTCTATGGGGACAGAAGCTGCTGTGCTCAGAACCCTCTCAGAGCTCACACTATGTATCTCTTCATCCTGCTGTTCACCTGTATCCTATACCATGTCCTTTAATAAACCGGTAAATGCCTTTTCCTGAGTTCTGTGAGCTGCTCTAGCAAATTAATCAAACCCAAGAAAGGGTTCCGGGGAACCTCACATTTATAGCTGATTGGTCAGAAGCACAGGTGACAACTGGGACTTGCAGTCGGTACCTGCAGTGGGGTGGGAGCAGTGCTGTAGAACTGAGCCCTTTACCTGTGCGATCTCACGCTATCTCCAGGCAGATGGTGTCAGATGAATTAAACTGTAAGAAGTCTGGCTGGTGTTGCAGACATCTCCTTGGTGGGTGAACACAACCCATACATTTGGTGACCAGAAGTGTCAGAAGTAACATATTCTGTGTGAGTAATAAAGGAGACATACAGGAGGGACGACAACTGGGTTTCTCTAACTCAGCCGTACACTGAGATTAGAACAAAAGTTAGAGAATGGGCAGAGGGTTAGTGAGGCAAATGTTTTCCATTTGCACTCAAGATATCTATCAACATAGAGATGGAATTATACACTGCAGTGCTGGTTACATGATTCTGGAATATTAAAGGGAGGTCTAAAATTGATGTATAGAGTCACTGCAATCACACACAAAACCAGAGCACATTTTAAAGATAGAAAGGTCGATTCTAAAACTCTTAGGAAGAGGTAAAGGATATACTGTATCCAATACAATTATGAAAACAGAACAAGGTTGGAAGATGCACAATAGTGATTTCAAGACTTCTTTTAAAGCAACAGTAATCAACGCAGTATAGTATTAGCAAAAGGATTGACACACATCAACAGAAGAGTATACTCCCTCAGTAACAGAAACACAAATAATATAAAATCAAATAATTTCCAACAAAGGTCCCAAATCAGTTCAGTGGAGAAGGTATTCTTTTCAAGAAATGTTGAAATATCGAAAATGCATAAGCAAAGGTAAATAATCTTGATCTATACCTTGCATCATAAAAGTTAACGCAAAAGATCACAGAGTATAATTATAAAACTTACAAAAAAGGAGAGAAAATCTTTGTGACCTTGGTTTAGGAAGATTTTTTACATGTGACCAAAAAAGCATAACTAATAAAAGAAACAGATTAAAAAATTTGAAAACTTGACTGATCAAAAACTTCTGCTCTTTGAAAGATACATGGCTAGAGAAAAACATAGGAGAGAACAATGATCTTTAATGAATATATTTGGGGGGGCCGGCCGGGTTGCTCAGGGGGTTGGAGCTCCATGCTCCTAATGCCAAAGGCTGCCAGTTCGATTCCTGGACTCTCACAAGGGATGGCGGGCTCCACCCGCTGCAACTAAGATTGAACACGGCACCTTGAGCTGAGCTGCCGCTGAGCTCCCGGATGGCTCAGCTGACTGGAGTGCAGGCTCTCAACCACAAGGTTGCCAGTTCCATCCTCCACTCCTGTAAGGGATGGTGGGCTGAGCCCCCTGCAACCAACATCGGCACCTGGACCTGGAACTCAGTTGCGCCCTCCACAACTAAGATTGAAAGGATAACAACTTTACTGGGAAAAAGTCCTGGAAGTACACACTGTTCCCCAATGAAATCCGGTTCCCCTTCCTCAATAAAAATCTTAAAAATAAATAAATAAATAAAAATAAACATATTTGGTACTCAAAGTATTCACACAACAATCCCCTGTAAACGACAGGCAATTTTTATGAAATAAAATACAGGGGAAGAAAACATTACACAAAGGGAAAAAAAAAGATGAAAAAGTCACATTCTTTTCATGAGGCTAATATAAGTGTAACCCCAAAATGAGATGGAAACACGGGAAAAGGAAATGATAGGCTCACCTAAATATGAGACAGATACTTATTTATACGTACAAGCAGAAAGATCCCAGCCAACTCATCAGCAAGTAGGGAGTATACAGGAAAAAAACAATGAATATTAGAAAATTCCTTTTGCTACTCAGAATATTTTAAAGAAAATAAACTATGTCTATATTTTAATGGATAAGGAAAGAGTACTTAATAAAATTCAAAGTACATTCATGACTAAACTGAAATCTCAGCAAACTGGTAATTACAGGGAATATATGAATCAAAGGTTACCTACCAAAACCACATGTCAAACACAAGAGCTAATGCTGAAACTGTGTGTATTTTCCTTCCACACTGTCTGTATTTCTATTTCTCCTTTTGAATTGAATATATGGACCTTTAAAAGCCTCCTAAATCCATCACTATGCAAAGTGAGAAATGAATAAAGTGCTCACCTGAGATGTGTTCATTGTGCTGCCTGACGAGAGTATAGAGAACTGTGGAGGTTCAGCTGGGAGGCCAAGGAAGGACCGTGCAGGGGCGGCACCACCTGTCCACATGAGACAGGAAGTGGTCACATGGACTAAACCATACAGCTTTTCATTGACTGAAGTTTTCTATGGTTAAACGACAGCCTAGTTAATTTTCTGAATGATTAACATAAACAACTCAGTTACATTAAAGGACACACAGGATAAGGTATTGCTCTTTAATTGAAATTAACACGAAATACTCAGGCTGCATCCCTGAACTCTTTTCCTATGAACACTGCTTACATCTCCAAGGAGAAAATCCACAGAAAGCCCAGTAGAAGTAATACAGAGGGCTTCAAGGCAAGAAATTTTCATTTTAGTTTTAATTGGGTCACAGTTTCCATAAGATAGTTTTGGTGACTTCCTGTGAGAAACAGAATTGCACTTGTTTTCCTGCTGGCTCTGTCACAAACTATGAGTCTCCTGACAACTCACTGAACGTCTGAGGTCCAATTTCTTTAAAGCTTTCAAAGAGTCAGAAGTAGATCACCATGGAAACCCTTCATGAGGCATCATTTTTGGGATTCTGTGAGGTCAGGATTAATCAATAATGTCTCATGGGCACGTGTGAGAGCAGCACAGTGTCTGTAAAGAGTGAGTAAAATAGGCAGGGAGGCCACTGAGCAATAGTGGGGACAGGATTTCCACCCGGTGTGTGGCTGCCTCTTACCCCAGACCTCACCCTCACAAGCTCTCCCACAAAGTGGCCTTTCTTGAGAAATATACCCCTGGGCCACCCCAGCTCACCCCTCTCTCAAAGCTGACCCAAATCCTCCACTGTCACACCAGTGTGGTGGCTACAGTACGTGGCAGTATCTCCAAATCCAGGCAGAGGGGCAAGAACTTCTGACCGGGCAAATTTAGGCCCTGCTGTTTCCTGTGTTCTTTTGCCTCAGCTCTGAAGCTCTGGTGAGGAGAGTAAGAACAGGGCTGTTCTCTTCCAGGGAACATTCCTGTTCCTGGAGCCCTCCCGATTCCTACATCACAGGAGCTGCTTTGTTCTAAATAAATGTTTCCCAAAATCTGGGACCTGGCTCTGGGAAACAAATTCACGTTAGGGCCACAAACCTGACACTCTTATAATGCATATAATTTCAGACTTAAACCACAGACAACTGCCAGTGCAGGAAGAGCTAGGAGCCTCTATTTGACCTAAAGACTCTGATGAGACGCCAGAAATTCTGGAATACATTTGACAGTGCTGAGTCCATTCACATTCACTTTCTATTTTATCCCTGGACATTTAGGGATAGGTCACTCTGTCAAGTGCTGTGAAGGGTGTAACAATGGTTTCAGATAAGTGTGATATTTAGATGAATCCTGAGATTTAAAGCACACCTGCTCATATCGCTCCACCAACCTGAGCCTCGATTTCTTTTGTTTTTTCTAATGCCATCCGATGGTTATACCGACCTCATAAAGTGGCTGTGAGGTTTACATAAGCCACCCAGTGAATAGAAAGAAGTGCCTTCTGAATATAATTGAATTTGCCATTTTCTGACTTGGATTATTTGCTTTACAGGCGAGAACTTGATCTCTCAGAACGCCATTGTTTTCAAACCGGACTCTGACGCAGGTTCCTTCTGTCGGCCCTGCCTACAGGTGACAGCGCTGGACTTTACCCGGTAGTTTTAGCCCCAGAGCTCGTCTCTCACGCAGACTCACCGCCAGCGCTTTCTGGCTCTCACGGTCTCATTATAAACGCGCTTTCCCCTCCTGCCGCTCACACTGGGTTTTCTCCCGTCCGGCTGCAGGTGGGGCCGGGCACAAGGTCCCTGCACCCCGGCCCGCACCGGGCACCTGCTCCTGACCGGGCTCAGTCTTATCTGCGCCCCCGGAACCCCAAGGGCCGGGGTCCCCCAACAGGTCCCGGCGGGCTGTACACTGAAGATCCCGCCTGGGGGATTCTGGGACCTCCCGTTCCCTCCTCCCAAGACACAAGCCCCCAGGCACTTCATGCTTGTCCCCAGGTCACCCAGATTTCCCATCACCCCCTCGCTCTCACTTTAGATGCGAATCCTCGCAGCCGGCGCAGAAAACAGGGTCCAAGAGGTGCTCCCTGCGTAACCAAGGACCACGCGGAAGCAGGAAGGCGGGACTAGAGCTGCACAGGAGCCGACAGACCCCAGAAGACCCGTTCCCAAGGTCCTGCGCGGCCAGCCAGTTCCATAGAAGACTACATTTCCCATAAAACACCGCTCCCACTCCTGTCTGCGATTTATTACGTTTCTCCTTTTTATAGATGATAGCAAGATGTTGGACTTGACTTTCTCTCCTACCTGGGTTCTTTCAGAATCCAGAAACATTAGGGCTTAAACTTAAACTTTACCGCCAAATACAATCTGTGGTCCTGGAGAAACGCCATTGAATGAGCGATAGCTGCCAAGTCCTTGGTTACAGTTGGGGAAACTTGAATGTGCAGTGTTACTTTTTTTTTTTTTTTTTTTTAATGCGTTTTTCCGGGACCCATCAGCTCCAAGTCAAGTAGTTTCAATCTAGTTGTGGAGGGAGCATAATCCATAGCGAGGACCCAACCAGCAACTTTGGTGTTCTGAGCATCTTGCTCTAACCAACTGAGCTAACCCACCGCCCCCACACTGGGTTACTCTTAAGTGTAAAAATATTGAAATAACAGAGGAAAACATACTGGCTTTATAAAGGTACATATAGTTAAATATTGTATAGAACATATAAAATGTGTTATATATGTTGGATTGAGGTTTGCAAAACAAGTTGTTTACTAGTAGGGACAGGACTATGGCCACATATGTTTGAGACTGATAAGAGTAAAGGAAAAAACATGTTTTTGTGTGAAACTGAGCATAACAAAATTGAGTGATAAACATATTTACCAAGCAACTTCTGGTTATCAGGTAAGAGGTAAAAAACTCCTGGGAAACAACTTCCGGTTATCACCTAAGAAGTAAACAAGTCCAGGGAAAAGAGGATAAAAGTAGAAATCCAGAGCAATGCTGTGAGCAGTCTGACTGGGCACTTGGCTAAGACCCTCTGCAAGGCTCTGTGTGAGACAGTATATGACAGAGTCATCTGTGAGTGGCAAGCTGCGATACTCTGGGACTCCAAAGTTCTTCCTTGCAAAACCAGCTCGCCTCAGACCCGTCGTGGGCCCAGTCATCTCTCCCGGACCAGGAACCTTCACCACCTCAGTTGACTCTGGGACTTGGTTTGTCATTAAATTCTGTTCTATTCTGTATAACTTTCTGTGCTGACCAGAACATTGGCCTCTGGAGGGACACTGGTTCCCAAATAAAGCTGTGTTACTCACTCTATCTGAACCTGTGTGCTGGGACTTTGTTCCCCACTCACATCACGAGTACCACGCTGGGACGTAGGGCCCTGTGGAAGGATTAATGTCCCCTTGACTTTCAGAAATAGACTGAAAATGTGACGACTGTCCGTCACAGGCACTCGCAACATTAAATTGGTGTAGCTGGCGTTTGCATTGGCATATTGGACTTTAAATTAGTGTGGTCATAACTTTCACTTCCCTGCTGACTTCACAGCTGACGCCCAAGTCGCTGCCGTAAATCAGAGTACTTTGCTGTAAATTGGCATCGTCTGCCGTAAATTGGTGCAGTCTGCCGTAATCAGTACTGTCCCTTTAAGAACAAAACAACTTCTGGGCGGGCGATTAGCCCAGTTGGTTAGCGGGTGCGCTGGTAATCCCAAGGCAGCTGGTATGATTCCCACCTGGCTCATTTTGCGCTGCACGCTGCTTTTAAAACTAAAGGAAGGAAAGTTTTTTTCTTAAAATCTATCTGCTGCTCGCTGACAGTGGGTAACAATGTATGGCACGTTGGATAGCCAAAATAATATATGAAAGAGCTGAATTGTGTGAGGAAAAATTGAGAAATAATTTGTTAACAGCTGGAACTGTGAAATGGAAATTTTTGGTTTGGAAAAATAATTGCTTATATTCTCTTGCATCCAAACTTTTATAGCTTATTTTCTGTTTCTTTTAGATATCTCCTTCTCTCTCTCTCTCGCTCTCTCTCTCTTCCGTAGAATGTAGACCTTAGATAAATCCCTAAAAAAGAAGCTTAGCATTAGGAAACATCCAAATACTGTGCTTAATAAGGACCCATGGTATGAGACAAAGATAGAGGTCAGGAAACAGCTTCTTGTACAAACCCCCGAGGATGTACAGATGGATCTCAAAAATCCTAAAAATATGAATCCTTCAATTTCAAGGTTACCCACGCAGGAAATTCCTGCAATTTTGCTTAAAAGACTCTCGCAGGTCAATGAGGACAGGAATAAAGGAAAGACAGTGGCCAGGAAATTTTTGACCAAATCTGCAGAAAACCTAAAGGGTAGGTTTAAAAATGACGATGAATGGAAACCAAGGGATCTGCACTCGGAGGATCCAGGAGATTATCACAACCCGTGGGCCCCAGAGGAAGTCTACCAGGCTAGACCAGTAATAACTAGAAAACAGGTTATAGATTATAACCATGGACAGGGAAAACCACAGTACCTAGAGGAAGGAAGAGAATTCACTAGAGCAGAACTCTAAACCACGAGGACTGATTTCTCACAAAAAGATTTGGCAGACACAGAACGACTCCTTCATGTTTGGGATAAAGGAGCAAACACTATCATGTTTACAAGAACAGAGATGTGGCAAATATCAGCTGTCACTAAACAATCTTAGTTGAATGAACAGCTCTTGGCCATAACTCAGGCATACCCAACAGTGATACACTGTGGGATTGGATCACAGAGGTCTGGTGAGCCACATACCCTACAGTGGACCTAACTTCCCTGGGCAATGGTTTTACACTGGAAGGACATAGCCCAAGCCATCAAAGTCACTAGAAAAATGGCAATTCTAGCAGTGATATATGACAAAAATATTAACACTCCCATGCAGGTTACTGCTTCAAATACAATAAAGAAAGCCATACTCAGAGGAGCCCAGCCACACCTGAAAATGTCATATATGAATTCAATAGCACAGGCAGGGATAATTGAAGACATAGTTAAGGTCCTCAGACTGGCAGAACAACTCCATGGCATTCCAAAATTTGCATTCAATGAACAAATCAGGAATCCCAGAGAGGCTTTATGCCACAGTAACAAACCAGGAAACAGGACAAACCTAGGCAGACATTTAACAGGCCCTGGAATGGCAGATTTTTCCAAAACCAGGACCCATTATTAATATGTACAGGGGATGGTCTCCAAGAAATTGGACTCCAAGAAATCAGCAGGTAAATAACTTTTCAGGGAATCCACAGCGGAATTCCAATTTTCAGGGTAATTTCTATAAGAGCCCTAATTTTCAAAATAAGTGTAGGGGAAATACACAACCCTTAAGATGACCTCTCAGTAGGAATCCTAGATGGAATCCTAGAGATGTCCAACAATCACAGATACAATATACTCAAAAATTCTTTTCAGAAAACTGGTAAACCCTCGGGTGGACACAGCTAACAACCATGGTCAACCCGGAATAATAGACCTTATATAAAGTTATATATAGAATCTTTTTCACACCCTCAGGTGGTAAAATTCTTAATTGATACAGGCTCACAGGTTACTCTGTTGAAGCAAACAGATAGCAGGAATTTGGGGACATTCCCATCCTGCAATATTGAAGGGCTTCAGGATACACTCTCCAAAGCCTATAAAATTCCTATCATTATACATAATTATGATAGGTGCCCAATTAACTCCTATGCCTGTATAGGACAAAATTTAGAATAACATCCTAGGGAAGGACATTTTACTTACTTTATTTTCTTTCTTTATTCCACTTAAAACCTTAAAAAACAATATAGTTGGCTTCAAATGTTGACTTAGCATCTGTCCAGATTAATCCAGTAAAACTACCAAAACCTGTTGAACAATGCTTTACTACCCTCTTAAAGTGGGACATAGGGAAATTACTGCTAAAATTCAGGAAATGGTGACTCAGGGCATAATCTCTAAAGGTCACTCTCACAGGTTTAATAACCCATTATGGCTGGTTTTAAAACAAAATAGGCAATACAGATTAACTATTGACTACAGGAATATTAATAAAATGAGTTCCAAAATGCCAGGGTCATTGCCTGACCCTGAGGAGGTAATTCATAAAATTATCCAGAGAAACAGCAAATTTTATGTGACAACTGACATGTCCGATATGTTCTTTGCCATTCTGATGACAGAGGACAGCAAGGAATATCCCACCTTTATGTGGGAAGGTGCACGATATCAATTCAGTAGGTTACCACAGGGATACTTGAATCATCCACACATTGTACATTCCATTTTGGCATCACACAATTGACAACTCCAAGTACTCTTCTCTCATTATCTCCTACATTGATGATATCATTAAGATGCGTGATGAGGAACATATATTGGAACAGGAAAAACAAAAATTGATACAGGACTTAAGATCAAAATGGTTAATGAGGAAAAGACCTCAGGTCTCGCAACAAATGTTAAATTTTTAGACATAACATGGAATTCACAAGGCAGACAAGTACCATAATCAGCAATTGACAACATTTAAGCTCTAACAGCACCCAAAGATAAGGTACTGGCTCAGAGGCTGATAGGCTTGTTTGGCTATTGGAGACAGCACTTTCCTTATATGGGAACGTTGCTGGCACCATTGTACAAAATAACTAGGAAGGCAGAAAATTTTGTTTGGAACTCAGAACAGGAAAAAGCTTTTCAGTAGTTAAAAGACTATGTTATCACATTCCAAACCCTACTATGTCCAGCACAAGGTGATGACTTGCGCTTGGAACTAGTACAGAGAGGAGATCATGGCACATGGTCTCTATGGACCGGAAAAAAGGGGGATAAACTGTTCAAACCATGTGGTTTCTGTACCAAGCGATTTCCACGCTCTCCTAATAAATATACTGAATTTGAGCAACCGGTCTGGCTCTTATATGAGGCTTTAAAATCAGCTGAGCCTCTCACAGGCAACACCAGGTTCACTGTTCGAACCTCAGTACCTGTCCTACACTGGACTAAGCTGACGCCAGAAGAAACAATGGGCATCCCATGTGACCAGCAGTTGCTAGCCTGGAAATGGTATATCCAAGGCAGGGATATTGCCACAAAAGGACAACCTAGTCTTCTCACAGAGGAGATTCACAAGGCAGAGATAGACTTGCCGGACCGTGATCCGAGGGATGAGCAAATCCATGTCCCAATAGGAAAGTGGGCTCATCCTGGTCTCCTGTCTTGCAGAACTTCTGGTTCACAGACGGCTCAGCAATGGGACAGCACAGCTTTCAGGCCAGAGGACGGGGTCATTCTCAAGGAACAAGGTGAGAGCAATTCTGCTCAACATGCAGAACTCATAGCTGTAGTGTTGGCAGTGAGACACTCAGTACAGGAAAAGCAACCTACGGTCAGAATTTTTACTGACTCCTGGGCAGTTGCTAATGGAATTACAATTTGGTCACAAAGATGGAAAAAAATTTCAAAATTAATGGCAGAGAAGTCTGGTCCAGGGATTACTAGAAAGAACTAAGCCTATTGGCTGAACAGATTAAAATCTTAGTCACACATGGATCAGCACATAGAAAGGGAGAAACACCAGAAGAATACTATAATAACATTGCAGACTCTCTCACCAAAAAATCAGAGGTAAGGGTAGAATCTAAGGACTCACTATCTAGGCCAAAGAGACAAATCAAATTTCCCATTAAATATCAGGACTATGATACAACTGGAGCATTTAAGGTTCCTAATGAACCGGACAAAACACAATCCTTAGACCCCAAAACACGTCCACATAGACCACAGAGGGAGCGTAAGCCTCCAGGTCATCTAAAGGACTATATCACTCATGCAACACCAGTTACAGAACAAAAACCTATTATAGTTGGTGATACTATTAAACAAGTCCATTTAGGAACACATTCCCTTTATAATTGGCTGACTAAAAGAGGTTTACAAATTCCACGGCAATGCATTAAGCATATTATTTCTACATGCGTTGACTGCAAAACATTTAGTGACAGATATAGATATAAAGAACCACCTGATACTACATTGTTAGGTCAGCTACGGGCATGGTCAAAGCGGCCGGGAGCCAAGTCATACCCCTCTGCCAAGTCAGACCCGTCCCCTCATAACAGAGACTGAGGCCCCTGGCGTTTCCCAGAAAAGGCAGCAGACCGCTGGTGCAATGATAAGCAACTCCGGACACAGCCACTCGTGCCCGATCTGCGCTGGGGGGCCTGCTCATCTGCCACCTCACTCAGCCAACCCCCACCCCCAAAATCGCATATATGCCTCCCTCCCTCTACCCTGGGCGCAACTTCGCCAGCCCCCGTCTGCGGACCGGTGAACCTCGCCCGGGAGCGCAGAATAAAGCACTCACTTTCCTCAACCCGCCTGACGAACCTCATTATCTCGCCGCAAACCTTACATACATCTATACACACTTTTAATTTTCTTTGTCAAATTGATTTTAATTGGACCATTAACACATTCATACACCCAAAAATATGCATGCACCTTGGTGGATAAATTCTCTGGCATCGGAGTTGCATTAGCCTGTCACAACCCACATCGAGGGCAGCCCATGGAGCAATTCGTCGATGGTGTTGTTTCTATGGACCACCTAAGATGATTGAAAGTGATCAAGGATCACATTTTAGCTCCACAGCAACTAAAAAACTGGCACAACTTTTAGAAATCCCACGGCAATATCATTTGCCTTATAATCCCACTGCTTCTGGTAATATTGAAAGATTCAATGGACTTTTAAAAAGGGAACTAGGGGCTGGTCCGTGGCTCAGGTGGTTAGAGCTCCATGCTCCTAACTCCAAAGGCTGCCGGTTCGATTCCCACATGGGCCACTGGGCTCTCCACCACAAGGTTGCCAGTACAATTCCTCGAGTCCCGCAAGGGATGGTGGGCTGTGCCCCCTCCAACTAGCAATGGCAACTGGACCTGGAGCTGAGCTGCGCCCTCCACAACTAAGACTGAAAGGACAACAACTTGAAGCTGAACGGCACCCTCCACAACTAAGATTGAATGGACAACAACTTGACTTGGAAAGAAATCCTGGAAGTACACACTGTTCCCCAAAAAAGTCCTGTTCCCCTTCCCCAGTAAAATCTTTTTTTTAAAAAAAAAAGGAACTAAAATTGTTAGAGCAACATTCTTCTTTTCATTGGCATTGGATGTTGCATATTTCCATTTAAATCAAAGGGAAAACTTGGTCGTGAGCCATCTCACTCTTACCTAAATTGCTCACCAAACATTGTCAATTTTCCAATTGACAACAAATCTTGTAAATTCCTTATAAAGTCACCATTAAGAATCATAAAAATAAAGTCTCCCCACAGGATATAATCACCGTTGGAGGAGGGAGTACTTATTGGACTTCCGGAGGACGTGTACAGTTACAGCTCCACAAAACCAACCAAATCTCCCCAAACTTCTAAGTATTCTTGCTACTTTTTACTACATATTTTCGTAGTACTTACACTTGTTGAATTCGTTTATACTATTCTTATTTATTTCTGTGCTCCAACATAACTTCACTTGGCAGTACTACCAGCCCTTATTTTCACTATTTTATATATTACCTTTTTCCTTTGTGAATATACCTACCAGAGGGGATGGCATGTGTCTCAAATAAACCCTTTGGGCAAACCCCCAAACCATTATCAGGTCATGGGGGCCCCAGGAGGGTATATCCCTCCTGTATAATTTAGGACATAGGCTATGCAATAGAGACTGCTGCACATGCACTTATATAGCAGTAAGTTTACCTAACAGACAAATTAGGGCAATGGAATTTGAGAAAGTAAAACAACCAGCTTTTTAGTCTTTGGCATGCTTAGTGAAACATATTCTCCACTGTAGAATGCCTGGATACGTGGATTACACTTACAGAAAATCTGAAGAACAGATAATGTCGCGTCCTGTCCGACAAGAGCTGTAGGAAGCGAGAAGGGTGGCACAGGGTTAAGAAAGACAGTAACCAAGAGTAGAGTGCAAGCAGGGCCAAGGGACTCAAGTCTCAAGGACTGAACCCCTAATCGGGCCAACACATAGCTTTTATTGGTTAACAATTGAAGATGTTACTGTCAAGATCTGTGAATTACGTGCCTGCTGGCTGTCTTTCCAAAAGTCCCCATTGTGTTCCAGCTTGTACTTTTGCCTTCGCACATGCACAACCCCAGGGAATCCTCTGAAGGGGAGGGACCGATATGACTCCATCAGGTCTCAGTTTGCTGAGACATCCTTTCAAGGAAGCTTTTCTGATATCTCTCCATCAGGCCTCAGTTTGCTGAGACACTCCCTTGTGAAATCCTGGGAAGCGTGCAGGGGAACAAACGGTTTGCCAGCTGTAAGGCAACAAGATAACATGGTACAAATATAATCTACAGATTGCTTTAAACTTTAGAAAATCACTTAACCTAGTCTCACTACAAACTATTATCATTAGACAACTATTAGACACCTTTACAGAGACACAGAAATAGTTAACTAGAAGGATTAAATTTTTTACCATGCATAGGAATGCCAAAACTAGACCATGAATTGGACCTTCAGAACCAAAACATTGGACAAAAGATGAAATTATAACTAGGATTCAGAGAAACTACATTTTGGGTAGAAGAACAAATAATAGGGAAATTAGAAGGGGATTACAGGAATTACAAATCAGACCCTAATTAACTTTACCCCTATCACAGATGATTTCGCCTTGCAGATTCACTTGCGTAATTTTCAGCTTTGTTTATTTGATCCTAATCTATACAGCCATGTTTTTTTACCGGACACTACACCATTTGTGGGACTAGAAATTGCTTTCAGGATAACAACACTGCAGGGGCTACCTGTAAAACGTTTACCAATTATACCTTGTGTTTTCTGTAAACATTGTGGCTCTAGATAGGAACCGCAAGAAGATGCTTCTTGGAAACATAAATTTGATCTTCTCATGCCTGTAAGTCCTTAATGCAAGAGCATAAGGACTTACTGATACAAATTTGTTCAAGCATACAGCTTTTGGCTAGACAGCAAACTGAATATGGAAATATAGGATTTGCTTGGCTTTTAGTATATATATGGTACATTGTATTTTTCAGTTACTTTATAAGCATCAGAGAGAACATAACACTGAAATTTTGCTTGCTAGACCTGAATTACCTACTCCTAGTCATTATGCAGTTCCATTTTTGGAATACATGCTTTCAGAAACTTTTCCTCTCCACCCTCCTTATACTCGCAGGTATAGACCCTATTAATAATACAATCTCTGCTACAACTCTTCTTGAAGCTCCATCTCCCATTACATTATTACCACCTGCTAGAGAGACATATAGGACACCCACAGGTGCCACTCTCCTTCCAGCACCAGGATTAGAGGAACACATTCCTGAATATATTATATACAATACTTCTAGGCTTTTGAGTACATTTTTAAACGGAGGAGCACGAACTCTAGCACGGCTCAAGGTTCGATCCTTTTGCTGTCTGTACTAGACACAGGACAGATGCACGCAGGTTATATTGCAAAGACTGCAGACAGCCAGGAGATGGAGGGAATTTACACACCAAACACCACAAAGATAAGATGTCCACACCTGCAAGGATACACTGATAGAATGTACACAATTGGCTTATTGTACATTAAATCAGGATTTTAATAATATAACATCTCATTGTTCAGTATACTTACAAGACCTAGAGGATGCAGAAACTTAAAATTCACAAAGGCTCTATACAATATAATGACACACCTTTTGGCATGGACATTGATACCACCTGAATTAACCATATAGTCTCAGCCCTAATTCTACATGCTTCCAATTAATGCTTGAATTTTACTTTTGGTAGGTACCTGGAGAAGAGGAAGAGGGTGTTTATGATGAGTATCATGATGGGGATTACGAGGGTTATGAGGTGAGCAATAACATTACAACTACTAAAGTACTGCACCCAACAGTAGTGCTACTTCGACAGCTAAGCCATCCATCCTCAATCTAATCTATTGTCCTTTCCGCTTCTCGCCTAGCAAACACCTACAACAGGAAGATTTGGATATCTACTTTCCTACAATATTACTTCCACAGACAAAGATGGTAGAATCTGGTATACATATAAACTGACAGATTTTCCAAATTTCCCAGTCTTTGGAAATTTTTGTATTCATAAATGTGTGGAAAATTCACTATTTAATATTTCGTATAACACTTTGGACAATTTTTTTTCTCCTTCAAAACTTTTTAATAGAACCAAAACTACCCTTTCACCAGCAGAAATGCATTGGATCACTCATCCACCAGTTACAATTCTTACATCCACATTAGTTAATCTTAATAGGCCATTGGAATACCCTCAGAGAGATTTGGACCAGGAAATAATAGAAGCATGCCCAAAACTGGAACACATTTGTGCAATTGGATACAGAGCTAATTATACTACAATACCCCTGAAGAACAATACTTGGTTAAAAACTCAAAAACTTTTTGTTTGTTTCCCTGTAAATGCAACTATCACACAGAGAACTTGGAACCATGTAGGTATAGAAACACAATCTCGTGCTATACTGTTCATATCTAATACAGGTAGAAGCTTAAGGATCAGCATATCTTCTTATATCATATGTAAAAATGGAGCCAACCCTTGTCAGAACATGGCTTATCTTATGCTGAATCACTCTAACCCTGCATTATGGCACAAGCTTCTAAATATAACCAGGGTATATCCACCTTTACATATATTAATGATACATCAGACATGGAGGGATATATCTTTATAGGAAAAGCCAATGTTACATGGTTTAATGTAACTTTGAAAACATACAAAGCCATTGGTTGGGAGAAGTATGTCCTTTGGATACCTTTCCTTACGGCTACTGCCCTAGTACGGAAGCTGACTTTTAACCTCACAGATTGTGGCTGCACTTTACAACAGCCTTATAAAGAAAAAAAAAGTTCAAATACCGTTTTTTTGCAGGCACACAGCAGGATAGCCATAGGCCAGCTATTCAAAAAAAACTATTGGCTACTCTATTTTCCTTTCCTGCTCACACAAGCCAGAGATAGTAACAGCAATGCGGCACTATTCACTCGTAGCTGCAGGCCCATATTTTCCCTTAGGGACGAAAAGCTAACAATATTGCTGACATTTGGATAGATTTATTATACAATACTTCCTTTTCCTATAGCATTACTAAAAATAATCACACAAATGTCAGGGTAATGTCTATTACTGGATCTGCTCGAGCAGATATTCTTCAGAGACAGTCTCCTACTTTGCTTTTAGTCAACCTCATGCCTTTTCAGATCTTCTTTTTATTTTCCAACCAATGTTTCTACACACCTCCAAGGACGCTCACCTGAGTGGTGGGAAACCTTGGGAGGTTCTTTACCAACTTGCCAAGAGTACATACGCTACTAGATCCTTATTCTTTTCAAATGTTGCTTCCAATGAAAAGCAGCTGAAAGTATGTTACCTTTGTTTCTCACATACCACTTGTAGGAATAAGACACACCACCTTAATCAATACTGAACAGACCTTTATCTAGCAATAATGACATGGAAGAAATGCCATGTTCCTCAATATATACCAGGACCACGTATTTATAGAGAGAGGTTGCTTCAGTGGAACACATTGCCTGAGAACTGAACATTATAAACCAGAATGGACATCAGGTTTGGTTAAACCACCTCCAGTAATCAGTACTACATTCAGACCATTACCTATTACGTTGCAGCCTAAACGCCTGCTATACAGACCTACACCTAGAAGGGTACACATTACCTTTAATTTAGATGATTTCAGGGTGGCATATCTACTCCCTGAATGTAAGGCATACACAGATTCTAGATATCATACGACAATTAATTTAGGCACGATGAAACCATTGGATGACTTTAAAGTTAGGAAACCATTACAGGTACTGTTAGCAGCCAGACTGATTACTAATTTCCTCATTGCTGGAGTACAAGAAGCTGAGATACAGGAGATAAGAGGGAAACTATTGGAGGAACAAGTAACCAGACAACATTTTTTCAAACAAACTCAGGACATTGTACATGAACTTTCTTCTTCTATAGGTGAAATTAATTCTTTGTTACATACACATGACACACTTATCCATGCACTTACGAAAACTCAACAACTACAACAAGAACATGAGCAGTTAGAACAAAATTTCTTCTTTCTTAGATCCCAATACTTAGAAAACCAGCTAGGAGGATGCTGTGATAAAATGTATACTTTGCTGTAGCTTGCCTATGCAGACATTCAGAGACTCCTTAATTTTGGTTGTCATGCAGGGTCTCTGATCCTGCTCCCCGCACCAGAACGTAGGATATGGTGAGGCCAAAAAGGAACACCAATGGAGCCATAGATAAGGGAGTCATACCATTATATTCTCGCTGGCAGCTGGGTTGGAGACACAGGAAGCAGGAACCACACGCTGCCCAATCTGCCGTCCGCTTCTCTGCCAGCCAACCAACCAACCAACATAGCCACAGCAGTTATATCAGTGGCTAATGGCTAACCGGTAACGGCTGATGGCCAACTAGTCACAGCTGGTGGTTACCTACTACCTGAGCCAGCAGCTTTCCATGTGAGGCCAAGAGCCTGGAAACTGCTCTCTGGGATCTGTCCCCACTATAATATTGCATCTACTAATTCTTGGAGCACTTCTTCTCTGTTAGAAATGGATTACTCCAGGCCATCTGGCTGTACGGCCAATAGTGAACGTCAGATCAATCTAATAGAACAAATAGATACAGCTTCAGTACTTTTCTATGACACTTATGCTACACCCGTCACAATTCAGAGATGAACCTTCGTTCCCCTTGAAAGACACTGTTATCTACAAGGCTATTACCTTTCTAGAGATCTTGTTCATCCTTTCACTTCATCTATTTACTTCACTATGCAACCTGTGGAAGTTACCTTTTCCGATATTCCTATGGTACAAATTGAAACCCCAACACTTGTATAGAGCTTGGGTGATGGCTCATGGATTTTGTGTACACGCAACAAATCTGTTATTCTATTTTAATCGTACAGCCACGTCAAATAACAATTTAACCTTTACAGCTTGCATTCATGTTTTGAATGTTATTAATATTGCTTTTAATGGTCATAGTTACATGACCTCCACAAATACACATTTATCTTCTGCTTCCTTCCATCCCTGGTGGCACATTCTAGCAAACCAATTCCTTGGATTAATTCCACCACAGTCAAGGAAGCTATTCATCAAAATTTGGACATACAACAGACCACTCATGATGACACCATTAAACACCTCCATGCATTGGAGGCACATACAACCAAAATACAGTCATTGGTTTATACCATGAATGCAGGGTTAGCTAAGGAAGGCATGGCCACTGAATTAAGTACACCCTGTTCCTTTTGGGGACTCATTAAGAGATCCCTGTGCCTACACACTTGTTCTGGCTCATGGAGCACATATAACCCTCTATCACTGGAAATGTTTGGAACGGACTTAAAGAAATTTTGCTTTTTATGGTATGTACTGATTTGGGATGGTATTCGCTGGAATATGTAATGAATGCTATCTGCTCCCTCTACCCACAAGCGCAGCAGCCAAGGCAGCGGCTCACCAGGGCATTGCTGGCACTACTGCCCCAAGTCTCGCAACTCCGTGGGAGTACAGGGAGTGTAAGTTGTGAACTCAGTCACTGCTGGGTTGCCAGCAGTAATGCCCCCAAGGCCCAAAGTGGTTCATGTTTTACCTTTTGCTGCACAAGGGACAAAACGCAGGGGTGTGGGATGTCTTCAGCCTCCCGGGCGTCCTTTGTTGGGAACTTGGGGGAGGTGCTTGCCACAGAACCCCCACTGCGGAGCTCCTCCTCCAACTGACAGACTCTGAGTTTCTAGCGCTTCCTCCTGAGACAGCAGGTCCCACACCCAGGCTACTTCAGTAAGTACTTCTTCTTTGGTGCCACGCAATGCAGTGAGGAACATCCAGCCCACATGGCCAGTAGCGACTCTCCTGGTACCTGCTCAGTTAAAACCTGCAGGGCCCTATCTATGCTGGCTGGAGAACCATCAACGTCCTCCCACCCCTCCACGGGGGCCCAGCTCCTGAGAACAGTGGCCACTGGGTACCACACACTGTGTGGGGACCACATGTTTTCCTATCCAGACTCTCTTACCTGGCTGGGACCCTTGTCGCTGCGACAGGTGTCTGAGTGGGTTGAGTCCCGGGGATACAGTGTCTGAGTGAGTTGAGTCCCGGGGATATGGTGTCTGAGTCCCAGGGAGCCGGAAGAAGATGCATGGAGCCGAAGGCAAAATACACATGCTTTATTTACAGGGTTCAGCAGCCTGTCTCACAGCAGTCCAGCTCAGCAGTCGCACCCCCCAACCCCGCCCCTAAAACGGCTGGAGCTTTTTATATCCCATCAATACAAAGGTGGCTTACAGCCAAAAGTGCTTACATAGGATATTTACATTTACATGTTAGAATGGACTGCGCCTGCGCAGCATCCTACCTTTCGGACTGACAGGCCAGTCAGGGTCAGCAGATAACTCCGGGAGGGAAGCATGACCAACTCTGCTTTCCCACAATAGTTCATAAGTTCAGCAGATGAAAATTGCCACAGAGGCCATGGCATGATATTGGGAGGCTAATAGAGAGGCCCCCAGAGGGCCTCCACATGGGGTATTACAATGATATATTTCCAGTTCTCAGAATAATATAGGATGGGTCTGATCAATGATTAACCTCTGCAATTTTGTGTGGTATGAGGTAGAAACTTGAAAGTGTCCTGAGTAGTCTGTAGGATGGAATCAGAAGCTTTGAGGGCAGGGACCCTCAGGTCTGCCATTGCAGAACTGAGAGCCTGAGGTGGTGAACGGTGAAACTGTAAAATTCCCAGGCTTAGGAAATCGTGGTGGGGTCCTGAAGGCTGAATGTCAATATGTGGAGTATGTAGAAAGGAATTGGAGTTTGAAGGTCATATTGCAATTTTGGGTCCTGCATACGGGATATGAAAATATGCAGAGGGCTTCCTAGTAACACAGAGAGAGAATGTCTTAATTCTGTTTGTGTATAAAGGGGTCCTAAATAAGGCTTTTCCTTAGTATGGAGAGAGGCAGGGAAGCTCTGTTGTACCTGGGATAAGAGCTGGTAGGCTGGAGTCAGTAGACCTTTGAGACAGTGAGTCCAAGTAACATGCAAAGTGAGAGTCACCTCCATCAGAACCAATTCCTTTGCGCATGCAGGATAAGCCCCTCCTCCCAGTGAGAGGAAATCTACATGATCCAACAAAGGTGGGTACAGGTAGAATTGGACCTTTTAAAGATCTGGAGTGCTATTTGGGGGATAGTGAGAATGTTTTCCCTGGGTATTAGTGACCTTTGAGGAGTTATTAAGGGGAGAGAAGTAGTAGAAGCCAGAATAAGTATATATTAAGAGTGAGAAGAATAGTTCTAGCCGTGAGGGGGAAGTAAACCCTTATTCACTGGTTAAGGGCTATGGAAAGGAGCCGAGGAGGATAAGAGGCCAGAAGAGCGGGTGGTTTAAAACAGTAGTATTAATTATTGCTTATCTACTTGCTTTCTAAAGAGACGCTTAAGTCTTTCTGTTGGCTCACAAGACTAGGTGTCCGGGGTGCCTTCAGGTATCGTTGTTTCCTGGCTGGAGTCTTGCTCAGGAGCAAGATTTATCTGAGATACAAGTGTATCCAGGAAGGGTGTCCAAGGGTTTCACTGACATAAGTATTGTCAGGAGGACCTGATGGGCCCAGAAGATGGATGGTAGAGTTTTATACTGTTGGGAAGTAATTTAAGAGTCAGTCTCCAGGGTTAACTTTTGGATGTTTGGATCCCATTAGGGAAGAGTCCCGAGCTGGGAGAAGGGTGTTAGCATGAGAATGAATTTCTTTCAGGGCCTGACCTAAACAGGAGACATATGTGACTAAAGCATTAAATTCAGGATCTGGTAGCAGGTCTGTTGATAAGAAAGGCCTCCAGGAGAGAAGTTCGAAGAGACTCAGGTGAATGTCCAAGCGAGGATTTATCCTGAGCATAAGGTGCGCTAGAGGTAAAAGCTGGGTCCAGGATGACTGGAGTTCCTGGGTGAGCTTAGTGAGGTGTCTCTTGACAAGCAGGGTAGCTCTCTGCACCTTACCCTGGACTGGGCTCCCAGAGGGAGTGTATGTGGCAAGTAATCTGAAAGGCTTCGCAGACCTGCTGAGTAATTTGAGACACAAAAGCAGGTCCATCACTGTGTGTGAGGAGCAAAGCAGGCCAAATCCAGGAATTATCTCCTGGAGTAGGGACTGGGTGACCTCTGAGGCCTTTTCAGTCTCACTAGGAAAGGCCTTTACCCATTAGGAAAAGGTGTCAATAAAAACTGGGAGGTAATGATAGATATCCTTCGCAGGAGGCACATGAGGAAAGTCTGTTTGCCAATCCTCCACGGGGACTGCCATCTCCTTTGAACCTGCTCTAAGAGCGGAGGGGGCCTAAGGTGTGCTTCTGGATTAGCCTTGAGGCAAATGGGCACATCTTAGAAATGTTTTGGATGTGTGAGAGGATATTGTGCCCTACGAAGTGGCACTGAACAACCTGAGGTGAGGCCTTAGCACCTACATGAGGAGAATGATGTAAATTGTAGAGAAGCTTCCATTGAGAGGCTCGGGAGTGGGGAGTTTTCCTTGGGGATCTGGAAACCATCCCTGAGGGTTAGGCATATACCAACTCCCCACCCCCTCTGCTGCCTGTTGTTCTTCCTTAGGGGTATAGACAGGTTGGGAAGTAGATTTATGGGTAAAAAGGGACAGAACCTGTGAGGAAACTCTAAGGAATTAGCTTGAGGGTGGTCTAGAAGAGTGTCCGGCTCCCCTGTTCTGACATTATAACCCTCTCTACTAAGAGCAGCTGACTTAGCCATAGGGTTAGTAAAATTACTTCCTGAGATGTCTCATCTGTCCCTGATTGGTGGCCCTGACAGTGGATGACAGCAACTTTAGTAGGGGCCTGGACAGCCTCAAGTTACGGTAAAATCTCTTCTTTATGCTTTATGGGGCTATTCTGGGCGGTTAGAAAGCCCCTTTCTGGCCAAAGGCGGCATGAGCATGTAGGACATGATGGGCATACTTTGAGTCAGTATAAATGATGACTCTTAGGTCCTTACCTAGGAGTAAGGCTCTGGTTAATGCTATTAATTTGTCCTTCTGAGCAGAAGTATGGGTGGGTGATATCCAATTCCATCCCTATTACGGTGGTGGAAGAAACAACAGCATGCCCTTGGGATACCACACAACTCCCATCTGTGGACCAGATTTCACCAGCGTCTGAAAAGGGAGCATCTTCTAAATCCTCCCGAGCAGATGGGAATAATTCAGAACTTCGAGGCTCTTGTGTTGGGTCGGGGAGGAGGGATCTGGCACAAGGTAGAGGGTTAAGGTATTGCAGGGCTTGATGGTTAAGTCCGGGGAGACTAAACACAAGGCTTGGTGTTGGACCTGTTGTTTGACAGCCAGTGTGATGCCTTGGAGTTGAGGACATCTAAGGCCTGGTGTGGGGTAAACACAGTTGGTGGATGATTAAGGGTGAGTTTCTGAGCCTGCTTTAATAGTGAGGCTAAACCGCAAGGACTCTCAGGCAGAAGGGTCAGCCCTTTGCACCTGGGTCTAAGGACTTACAGAGACAAGCAGCAGGCCTGGAATCTGAGCCTGGTTCTGCACAAGGGGCCCTGGGGCACTTCCCCTCCTCTCAGAGATACAGAGTGAGAAGGGCTGGGGCAGATCTGGGAGAGCTAAGGCAGGGGCTTCAGTTAGAGCCTGTGAGGGGCACAGAATGTGCACTTGAGCTCTTCATGCCAGTCTAAGGGCTCTTGCTCCATATCCTTAAGAGGCTTTGCTATGGCCAGAACTGAAGAATCCAGATGCAGCAGTAGCCAGCCATGCCTAAGAAAATGCCTCTTGGTGGTTGGGGGCTCCAGGGAGGTGATGGATTCCTTCCTCTCATTGCTAATCTGTCGTTGCCCAGGTGAAAGAATAAATGCTGAGTAAGTTACTTGCTGCTGGGAAATCTGAGCCTGTGTGGCCCTTACTCCATACTGGGTATCCCAGTTCTGTTAGAAAATTCAGAGTTATTGTATGCTGATCTGAACTTCCCTTCTCTGGGTGAGGACTGTCTGGAAAGCCTTGTGGTAGGAGTGTCCAAGTATATTGCCTATGGACCTGAGTGTGGGGGTCTGTGCAGATGAAATCAAATAAAAACTGAGACTGGGGATCTAGTGAGATACAAAAGAAGGCATCCTCTAAATCCAGCACAGTGAACCATGCAGTCCCCTGGACGGGTTAGTTCTAGTAAGTATAATGATCAGGGACAAAAGGATGAATTACAATCACTGCCCCACTGATAATCCTTAGGTCTTGAACTAACCTGTACTGGCCAGATGGCTTTTGACCAGTAAAATGAGCATATTGCGAGATGAATTGAAGGGAATTAAAAGACCATGCCTGAGGGGCTTGTTGATGATGGGCTGAGTCCTGAGAAAAGCCTCCCTGTTAATGGGGTATTGGGGATTACAGGGGCAACAGGTAGGGTCTTTCAGCCTAATCTGCACTGGAGTTATATGAGACCCTCTGCCAGGAGTTTTCTGATCCCATACAATGGTGTTGACCTGTTTTATGATCCAGGGAGAAACTGTAGACAGGTCAGGGTTAAATGCTTGAGAAGGAAAACAGGCTGCAGAGGAGCTATTAGAGTAGGGTTAGGAGAGATTTGGAGGGGAGCTTGTAGCTTCTGCATAATATCTCGTCCTAAAAGGGGTATGGGGCCGTGGGGCCTAATTAGAAAGCTATGTGTAAAAGCAAGGGACGCAAAGCAACAAGGTAAATGTAGGGTCTGTCTGCAGGTGGTGGGATTGCCTTCAATATCTGTTAGGAGGAGGCTGGAGGGAAGTGTAGGGCCGAAGTCATGAATTAGAGCAGAGAACGTGGTTCTCAGATCAAGAAGATAACATTCTTATCTGCCATGGCAAGCGTTACCCTGGGCTCAGCCTCTGTGATGTTGAGCAGCGAAGCCAGGATGAGTCCTGGGGCCCGTTAGTTGAGGTGACAGTCGTCTGACTCATAGTCAATAATGACCGACATTGGCAGCGTGTTGGAGGAGCCGCCCTCTTGGTCTTTTAGGAGTTGAGACAGCCTCGAGGGGACAAGGGACAGTCCTTCCAGTGTCCTTCCTTTTTGCAAAGGGGACATGAGCCAGGGTGTCCCTGTTGGATAGGAGAGGCCAAGGCTTACTCCAGTGTCATTCCTGATGACAGTTGTACCAGGTGTTTGTGTCTGTCTTTGGTGGCCTACCTCCTCCTGGGCCAAAACCTGGGGTAAGTCTGTGAGGGTAGGGTGCTTGCAAGGGTAGCAGCCATTATCTGAGCCTTTCTCTGACCTTCTTTTATCACTCCGGACGATAGACTCCCTTTCCACTACATCCCTATTCTTAAAGAACTTAAAAAACTGTATCTAGACTGGGAGTGGAGTCTGGGGACCCAGCTCTAATTTCTGAAGCTTCCTTGATATATGGAGTTGATTACCCAATAAAACACGTGGTTAGTATAGTGGTTCCCTCACGGCCAGATGGACCTAGGTTAGTATATTTTTGGAGGGTGGCAGCTAAGCGGGGTTGAAAGAGGGTTGGGTTTTCATCCGGTCCTTGAGTAATTTCCCTCAGTTTCTCATGGTTAACTAGTTTAATAATGCCTTTTTTTAATGCCTTTGGTAAGACAGGTGAGCATATGGTCTCATCTAATCCTGCCCTTGATAATTCCAATCAGGATTATATTTGGGAATAGCCTCGGCCCCAATCATGTTGTTCTACATCCCAGCCCACTAGCTAGTCTACCTATCTTTGGGCAAAAGCCAATACAGTTTTTTCTTCTAAAGAACAGCAAGTGGTAAAAACAATGTAATATCCTACCAAATAAGATCAAAGGCTATGGTTAGGCCCTAGAATTCCTTAATGAACTTACACGGGTCTTCATAATAGGTCCCTAATTTTGTCTCTGAGCTAGAGCTGCCATAGGGAAAGGGACAAGAACCCTAATTGTACCAGCCTCTCTGTTTGTAACCTCCCGGAGGGGCAAAATGGAGTCTGCCTTAAAATGCGCTCCACTACGTGTGGTGCCTGCAGGACTGGCAGCTGGTGCAGAAAAGGGAGGGGGAGCTGGAGAAGAGGTGGAGGGGGCAGAGAGGTTTGAGGAAGGAGAGGTAGGAGGGGCAGGAGGTGAGTTTCGAGGAGCTCTAGGAGGGACCTGCAATAAAAAGGGGGAGAATGAGTTATTTTCGTAGGACACGTGTAGCATTGTTTCTGGAGGTCTGGGTTCTAGCTCAGGGTCATAAAGGCTTGGACTTTGGAAGGTCAGGCTATTTGTGAAGGAGCCTACAGAAAACATCTAGTTGCATAAGGATATTATACTTCAGAGTGACATTAGACAGCTTGATCTCCTGATCGTCTAGTTTATACGTTTCCCTGAAAATAAGACTTAGCCGGACCATCACCTCTAATGCGTCTTTTGGAGCAAAAATTAATATAAGACCTGGTATTATATGATATATGATATATGATATGATAAAAGACCCGGTCTTATACTAAAATAAGACCGGGTCTTATATTAATTTTTGCTCCAAAAGACACATTAGAGCTGATGGTCCAGCTAGGTCTTATTTTCGGGGAAACACGGTATTGAGACAAGGCAGTATTGCATAAGAATTTTGTCCTTTTTGAGAGAGACGTCAAATTTGGTCTAATTCTTGAGAAGACAGCCAAGAGATGAGTCAAGAGGGACAGAGGAGGAGCCGCCCATGGTGCTAGGCAAGGTGGTCTCATTATGGCCGGACTAGATCAAGGGACGTCCCCCAAGTTTCTCCAAAGGAGTCTCTGACTCAGGAGTTGTGTAATTGACGCAGTTCTTACTTCGTACTCTGGAGAAAGAAAGAAATGACCATTAGTTGTGAGGGCGCTGAGGGTCATGGACCCGGCTGGTGGAATTCCTGGCACCCCACAGCCATCACAAGGCATATCACTTATCAACAAAAGGCCTGTTGACCCATGGAGGTGGCAATTAAGGTCCAGAGAAGCTAAACAAAAATGGGGAGCGAGTCACTGAAAAGAACTACAGGAGTGGCCAGAGGAAAGGGAGTCTGTGCGTCTTTGACTTGCGTGCTTGTCCAATGAATGCGTCTTTGTCTTGCCCCTGGTGGGACCTAGTTGTAGTGTCCTGGACTGTTACCAGATTATTCTGTCATGGAAAATTCTTTAAAGTGGTAGACGCCTTGGAGGAATTTATGTGTCCAACCAAGTAGACTTGCCTATCCTGAGATATAGATACAAGCCTCACACAAAATCTGGCGATGGGATTCCCCAACCAACACAGACTGGACTTACGATTCCCCCAGAGTAACCCCGGCTGGAAATATCAATTTCCAACCCTCCAAGGAGGGGATCCACAAGAGGCTCTGAAGGGGGCGGGGGGTAAGGAGGATGAGTCCAACTCTTGGGTTCAGCGTGAAAAGGATTCACAAGACTCAGAAAAGTAGGAAAGCAAAGACAGTTTTATTGAAGGTTGGGCAGAGAGAGAATGCCTACGGCAGTGTCTAAAGGAGATGGATGCCCCCCACGTAACGGAATGTAAGGGTTTTACATTTATTTATGATGACCCCGGGGCCTGTTATCTTGCAGTTGTTCACAGTTGTGGCTGACCCCTTCTGAGAACTATTGCACAGTTGGTTTCCTCCAATAATTGTCCAGGTGTTCATCAGTCCTCATTTTCACTAACTTTTTCTGACTCATCAATCTTTAGGCTTATTCCTGTTAGCTCCTACACTCATTCTTATTGGCTCTTGTCTTGACTCATCACTTACCTTAGTTCCTTCCTATCCCACAAATAGTATGAGAGGCCAAACACTCACTAAAATGTTATTGCTTCCTTTTCTCCCTTTATTTCTGCCTGGAAATACAGAGGTTACTGGAAAAATGTATACATATTTTAAGAAAGGAAAAAACTGTACTAAAATTGTAATACTCAATATGTACTGATAACAAAAGATGAATACACGTCACGTCACATTTGATTTCTGCAATTACAAGAGGTACTCAAAGTGGTTCCATCAGCGTCATGACACTTCTGATTGTGGGGAACTACTGCTTGAGCAACGCTGACCAAAGTGTCCACCCCCAGTAGAATTCAACATGGGGCATCATCTTTAATCTGACTTCGCAGGATAAAACGTGGAACTGGTGATACACAAGTCAAAGCCCAGCAATGGTATGAGATGTGGAAGAGTACTTTTTCCTTGGGAAGGTACTGCACTATATATATAATTAGGAACTTCTCAAAAACCATAGGGAATTGCTGGAGCTACCACCATTGTACTAGCTAACAAGGAAAAATGTATAAATTCCCTTGCATGATTTATATTAGACAATAGAATTGCTCTTAACCATCTAGCTAAACAAGGTAGGGGTTGCTCTAATGTTAATACCTCCTGTTATACTTGGATAAAACACCTCTGGTGAAATAGAGATGGAACTAGATAAAATACGGGCACAAGTCAAGTGATTAAATACAGGTCCACTGACACCTCACAGTTCTTTGTACCTTCAACTGACTGCCCTCAGGTATTGCTTCATTGATCAGGTCTATTCTTCAAATTGGACTTATCATTTTGCTTGTTATTATATGAATATTTGCTGTTCTAAAACTTTGTTTTCCACAACTCAATGTTATAAAGACACCACTCTGACAATGGTCGCTCAATGACAATGGTCGTTTTGGCATGATCACTAAGGCCTCTGAGACTTTATAGGAAAAACCTCAAGAAACTACTGAAGTAGTTTGCCCCTAAAGAAAAATAACAGTAAATACTTCCTTTGTTTTGGCGCAATTGCTCAAGTGTGGCCTAAGGATCCGAAGGAAAAACAAAACCATGTTCCCTATATGTGGGACAGAAAACACTGAGAAGGAATCTTCCTAGCAAGGAGAGAACATCGATGCTTTTAATAAGTGATCAGTGTGCTTTTCAATGACTGATCAGTGACGCTTTCAAGAAAAGGCCTCAATCAAGGGTGAGAAATATAAAAAGTAACATCAATGGAGCCACTTTAAAATGGAGTTGGAGCTGCCATCCCAGATGAAGTACCTTGCCCACCTTATTCCTCAAATCTTTGGAATGTTAAACCTGGGGGAAAAAAACCTTTGTGTTGGGCCAAAAGCAGCATTTCAGCATAAGAAGATAGCAGATATTACGGTATCTTCTTCAGATATTAAGCAGCATAAGAAGACAGCAGATATTTTAATTTTTTCTATTGGGGAATACTGGGGAACAGTGTGTTTTTGCACGGCCCATCAGCTCCAAGTCAAGTCGTCCTGCAGTCTAGTTGTAGAGGGCACAGCTCACCTCCAAGTCTAGTTGTCGTTTTCAATCTTACTTGTAGGGGGCACAGCCCACCATCCATCCTATGCGGGGAATTGAATCGGCAACCATGTTGTTAAGAGATCGCACTCTAACCAATTGAGCCATCCAGGCACCCCTCTGGCAGCTCATTGTCTTCAGTCTAGTTGTGGAGGGTGCAGCTCACTGGCCCACGTGTGAATCAAACTGGCAAACCTGTTGCCAAAAGCTTGTGCTCTAACCAACTGAGCCATTTGGCTACTCTGAAATTTTAAAACAGTCTTTAGAATTAGCACCATTATGGGCTGAAAATTTAAAATATGCTTTAGGATTAACATCACAATGTTGGCTTGTTGGCCCATGTAGAAATTCCTTCTTTCTATTCATGTAATGGTTCTTCTTCCCTTTCTCATCAATACTCCTTGTTTTGCCTCTAATCAAAACTCTATCCTGGGGTTGCAGTTTAGCTCAGTTGGTTAGAGTACAGTTCTCTTAACAAGGATGCTGGTTCAATTCCCACTGTGAGCTGTGCTCTCCACAACTAGATTGAGACAACTACTTGACTTGGAGGTGATGGGTCCTGGAAAAACACACTTAAATAAATAAAAGTAAAAAACAACAACAAAAAATCCCTATGCTGTTTCTGTCTAAATCAGTCCTTCACTAATAGCTATTCATTTGGATCTCAAATAAATGCTCGTTCCTCTCCCTTTGGTCTTTTACTTTTAGTTTAATAATGAACGGATTTTGCAAACAATTAAAATAATTACTCCAATAATTCATCAATAAAACCTCTAAGGCCGTATGTCAGTTTTTATTGGGAGATGGGGATGGGAAAGGAGAAATGTTGGAATCAACTGGGCAATTTTCTCATTGTTCCTATTTTCCCTTTAGGTTACATAATATATGGAAACGTGTGTCAAAGCAGCAAGCTTCTGAATTCCTGAGCCAAGGGCACAATGGAATTTCACACCCTTTTTAACTCATTAACTGATTTAACTCATTTTCACTGATGAAAATTGCTCACTCTCTTAGGGGCTTTCACAAACTGCCAGATGGCATTCACAGGAACTCCCCAATTCCTCCAGTCAGGGTGCAAGGCTTAGTTCTTGCCTCTACTCATGCTTTATGGTTAAAGAGCTCCTTGAGCTTAGGCTTGTATTTTGTCCTGAAAGCAATTGTGCCCACGCCCCGATTTCCCATTTCTCATTACCCCACGGTGTTGAGACAGACGCCAGTGTCACTACATTACAATGCCCTATCCAGAAAGGCCTGCCACAAAGCAGGTGTACAGGTGGCTTTCACTCGAAGACACTGTGACCAACCAGAGGTCTCTGTAGCTGCCTCCCAGGGAACTCCGCTTCTGGGCAAAATCTCCAAATGCTCTCGACAGCATTGACAGACTACCCACAGTCAAGACTGAAACAGATTCCTGAAAACCCCTCCACAGAATTCATCAATACCCTATAAATAAAGAGGCCCTCCAAGGCATCAGGCACATAATAAAAGATTATTAGGCTCAGGGCCTCATTATCTCCTGAGCAGCTCCATAAGGCAGGGAGGAGAGAGGACCATTCATGTTTAGGGCTCACATTACATTCTCTAGTGGACGAAGTGGGGTTGGGGAGTGTCCTCTGGACATGTGCCAGCAAAGAGGAAAAGTGGGAAAGGTCTGGGTCCCATGTCACTAGGACTCTGCCTCTGGGTTTCCCAGGAATGGATCTCAGCCGGTTGGTTAAGTCGGTTCTACCTTGTGGATACCTGACTGAGATGAAATGAAATGCTATTCCAACCACAATTTTTAAAACTTTACTTAAGGGGACATAATATTCTAAATATTTCGGCAAACACTTAACATTTTCCAAAATATGAAGAAAGGATTTGTTCTATAATGCAAACTATTGTAACAGCAGATTAAACATTCTCATGATCAGAAGAAGTAAAAAGATGGTTTGGTAAAAGAAAAAGGTATCAGAAAAATTAATATTGGACACAGAAGCCAATCTAAATGAATATCAGGTGGCTTTATCTCAGATGATTTGACCATCAAAACAAAATAAAATTAGTAACACTACTTAAGGAGTATAACCTACTGCTTTATAAAAATCTGATTCTACACAAACATAAATTTAAAATTCTGGAAAGAGGAAAACTGTTTCATACTATGATGAGGACAGGAGGAATACTGGGGAAAGTAGCATGATTTTGTCAACTATGATAAAAGTTGATTTGGGCAATAACCAGAAATAAATGCTAAAATTTGTGAAAATAGAGATTTAAGTCATACAGAGGTATAGACTGAATGTATCTCATACAAATACTAAATGACTTTTTCCTGAAGACACACGGAAAATACCACATTAACCAAACAATCCAATTTATTGTCACTATTCTTGTGACCAATTAATAATATGTGCGTCCTGGTATAATGTACCAGGAAATCCTCAGAACTTCTTTTGTATTGCTACAAAAGGTACACAACCTAAATGTAATCATAAGAAAACACCAAACAAATCCTGTTATTTACATGATTAATAAAAGAGCTATGGTTAATAGCTACTGATCATTCAGGATACTGTCAGGGATTCCCTCCATGTGACTCTTGTGATACATACCCATTTGTCACTTTCACCGAGGTCACAGTCATACATACTGTGCTTCCCCGACAATAAGAATTAGCCAGATCATCAGCTCTAATTGTCTTTTGGACAAATATTAATATAATTATTATAGTAAGGGTCTTATTTTACTATAACATGACATAAGACCGGGTGTTATATTAATTTTTGCTCCACAAGATGCATTACAGCTGATTATCTGGTCTGGTCTTATTTTCAGGGAAACAGTAGCTTATGATAGCTGAGGGATGTCTAAGATGGATCAGGAACAGGTAGATTGAAACCTGTAACAGCTCAGCAGAGCACAAGTTTTTTCTACCTTGCCAAAGTCACACTGTCAGAGGAGGAAACTATTCTACATACTAATTCTTGAACCCTGACTCCTTCCATGTGCTACTCTTCCCTCATCATTGTAGGGAAAAGAAACAATACACAATATATAGGATGAAAATGTTTTAATGGGAGTTGTTTAAGCACTGACAGTCCTATTTCACTACCAAAACTTTGCTGACATTACCGCATTAAGGTAAAAGAGTGGTTGGGAAAGTTAGACTAGTCATGGGCCTAAGGACAAAAGGAAATGGTTATTGGTGAATATGTAGTATTCAGGATAGGGGTCTCTTCATTAGTTTTATTATTTATAGACATTATATTGAGGATTGACTTCTGGCAGGATTTCCCAAATCCATTAGCTTCATAAGATTTCTTTCACCTCCTCGATACATTATGAGGTCTCTACTGCTCTATGCATTTTCGCCTGTACTGAGAAGGGTGACTTTTGCTTGATGTTATCACACATTTATCACATTCTACATTTTCTTCATTGTGTAAATTCTCTACTCCATGAGATTCCATCTCTGACAGAAAGCTTTCACATTTTCATTACACAGTCAGTATTTCTTCACAGTGCAAGTTTGTTGACGGGTGAGTTCATAGAGAATATTTCCTATATTCATTACCTGCACAATATTTCTTTCCTCCAATAATTCTCTGATGTCCAGTAAGGACTAAACTTATCCTTAGTGGCTGAAAGACTGTATATATACATTTCAAGGGTTTCCTTCCAGTGTAAGAACTTGCTAAAAACTGAATGTTTGTGTCCTCCCCAAATTCATCTGTTGAAATCTTATCCCCAAGGTGCTGCGATTTGGAGGTGGAGGCCTTTGGAGATGAAGAAGTCATTAGGCCAGAGCCCTTATTCAAGAGGCTCCAAAGAGATCCGAGGTCCCTTCCACCATGTGCGTTCACTACAAGAAGATAGCCATCTACAAACCAGGAAGTGGAGCCTCACCACACACCAAATCTACCACCCCCTTGATTTGGGACTGCCACTTTCCAGAACTGTGGAAAAGCAATGTTTGTTATTTTAGCGAATCAGTCTATGGTATTTTGTAACAATACCCTGAACGGACTGACACAGTTCTCTTATGTCTAGTGAGGAGCTTCCTGAGGAACTTCCATGTTCATCAGCTTAATAAATTTCAGCTCCTTCTCTGAGTTCTGCAATCTTTTCTTGACCCTGACTTGTAACTTCCACTACATTCATCATCTTTATGATTTCACCCCTGTGAGTTCTCTGATGTTCTCAAAGTGAATTCTGGCCGAAAGCATTCCAAGTTCCATAACATTTACAAGGCTTTACATTTGTGTGAGTTCTCTTAGGTAATATAAGATTGGATGTTTGGATGAAAATTTTTCTATATTCACTACAATCATGTCAAACTCCCAATGAGTTTTCTGATGTTCTCTGAGGTCTGACTTCTAGTGGAAATCTTCCCTACTTCTACAGTTATAAGGTTTCTACCTGGTGTGATCAAGGAGATCAAAATAAGGCAGGCCAAATTATGCCAGTTTGGGAAAAGGAGTCTTATGAGCGAAAACAACTGAAAAACAGTAGACAGAAACACCTTTTCACTCCGCCTCCATGTGACAAATGTCAGGGCATAAGTCTCTCTTCATAAAGGTGTTCCCCATCTCCTCTGTGTATAAGCAAGAGCAGACAACTAGTATCCTTGGAGATGGCACCAACTAATATATGCATAAACAAATCTTAATGAAATAATAACACTCTTCTCTTATTGGTTTCCCCGAATATTGACCTTCCTACAACTTACCACCTGTAGAAGCTCTACGCCATTATTTCTGTCTGGACACTTGTTTGCAAATGCATTGTCTTTTTGTTAAAATGGCATGTAAGCCTCCAGGTCTGTTCACCTCCTTGGAGTTTCTATTTATTTGACGCTCTTCATACGCATATGAAATAAACCAGTTTCTCCTGCTAATGTCTTCCAATTTGCAAGGATTCAGCCACTGAACTTAACAGAGTACAAGAAAAAGTTACACTTCCTCCCCTTGGCTTTTTACATCTGACAACTCTATGAAGATTTTCCTACATTACCACCTTCATAGGATTTTTCACCTTTGTGAGTTTCCTGACGTTTTCATAGCTGAGAGTCACTGTTGAAAGTGTGTAAATCACATTTCCCTGTGAGAATTGTCTCGTAAGTTCAATTTTGAGCGTTAATTGGAAACAAAAGCTTTTCTACATCAGTTACATTTGTAGCATTTTTCCCTCTATACAGTCTCTAACATACTATGAAGGCTGATTTCCAAAGAAAAAATTTCCCACATTTCATACATTCACAGAGTTTTTCCCCTTCATGAATTCTCTGATGTCCTTTGAGGTATGACATGAAAATATACTATTCCAGATTCACAGGGTTTCTCTCCTGTGGTGAGTGCTCTGATGTTTTCCAAGATGTGACTTCCGGCGGAAAGTTTTTCCACATTTGTTACATTCATAGGGTTTCTCTCCTGTATGAATTCTCTCATGACTTCTAAGGCATGATCTCCGGCTGAAAGTTTTTCCACAGTCAATACATGCATATGGTTTTTCCCCTGTGTGAATTCTCTGATGTACAATGCGGTGTGACATGCAGGTGAAAGCTTTTCCACACTCATTACACTCATACGGTTTCTCCCCTGTGTGAGTTCTCTGATGTACTGCAAGGCTTGTTTTGTGTGTGAAAGTTTTCCCACATTCAGTACATTCATAGGGTTTCAATCCTTTGTGAATTCTCTGATGTCCTCTGAGCCGTGATAAGGAGATGAAAGCTCTCCCACATTCATTACATTCATAGGGTTTCTCCCCTGTGTGAATTCCTTCATGATTTTTAAGGCATGATCGGTGGCGGAAAGTTTTTCCACAGTCAATACATTCATACGGTTTTTCTCCTGTGTGTGTTCTCCGATGTACAATGTGGTGTGACATGGAGGTGAAAGCTTTTCCACACTCATTACACTCATACGGTTTCTCTCCTGTGTGAGTTCTCTGATGTAGTACAAGGTTTGTGTTGCGTGCAAAAGTTTTCCCACATTCAGTACATTCATAGGGTTTCAACCCTTTGTGAATTCTCTGATGTTCTCTGAGCCGTGATAAGGAGACGAAAGCTTTCCCACATTCATTACATTCATAGGGTTTCTCCCCTGTGTGAGTTCTCTGATGTCTTACAAGGCTTGATGTATTGCTGTAAGTTTTATAACAGTGGGGACATTGATAGGGTTTCTCCCCTGTGTGAATTCTGTAATGATTTATAAGGTTTGACATCTTACTCAAAGTTTTTCCACATTCATTACATTTATAAGGTTTCTCCACTGTGTGAGTTCTCTGATGTACTGCAAGGTCTGTTTTGTGTGTAAAACTTTTAGCACATTCAGCACATTCATAGGGTTTTTCGCCTGTGTGAGTTCTCTGATGTTTTACAAGGCTTGACTTCTGGGTGTAACTTTTCCCACATTCATTACATTGATAGGGTTTCTCCCCTGTGTGAGTTCTTTGATGATTTATAAGGTTTGACATCTTACTGAAAGTTTTTCCACATTCAGTACATTCACAGCGTCTTTCCCATGTGTGAGTTCTCTGATGTTTTCCAAAGCTTGACTTCTGGGTATAAATTTTATCACATTTCTTAAATTGATAGGGTTTCTCCCTTGTGTGCATTTTTTGATGTACAATTAGGGAAATTTTCCAGGAAAATGCTGTCCCACATTCATTACACTCATACATTTTCTTACCTGTGTGATGTAAAACGAGGGATGACCTCCTACAGAAGAATTTTTGACATTCATTACACTCATAGTGTTGTTCCCTCCTGTGAGTTCCCTGCTGCATATGAAAGGCTGACTGAGAACTGAAAGTTTCCTCACGTGTCTTATCATCAGAAGATAGCTCTATTGTGTGAGTTTCCTGTTGTACATTCATGGCTGAATTGTAGTTGAAATTTTTACCACACTCAAGTGGTTGCATTCCTGTGTGAGTTCTCTGATATTCTGTGAATTGTGCTTTTTGACCAAAAGTATTCTCTCTTATATCAGTTCTCTGAAGTTTAGCAACCCTCCTGAAGCTGTTCCACATTTTATTACATTTATCTTCCTGAAATTCACAGTGACTCTTCCTTGTGTGAATACTTGGAGAAACAAGGGTCCATTCATCAAATAGGTTTCTTCCAAATTCACAATAAGATCTCTCTTTTCTGTAAGCACTGTTCCATGTAATGAACGCAGCCTTATCATGCAGAACATTACCACGTTCATTACATTCAAAAGACTGCCTCAAAGTAAGTTCCTCCACACAACTAAAGGTTTGCACATTTTGATTGTAATCGAAAGACTTTTCTCCATGGTTAGTTCTCTCATTTCTAGTATTGGAATGAGATGCACTAAATTCATCAGTCTTCTTTTTTGAGTCATTATGAGGAGCTAATGGGTAGAGATCCAAGTATGTAGTCCCCACAGCATCACCTGTAGAGAGTCTTTTTCCTGAAGGAACAACATCTGTGACCAGATTACATGGTTTTCCTAAAATTTTCTCTTGCTGTGTAGTCAATGGTCTGTTGGTGGTGAATAAAACTTGACATAAACACTTGACTTGGTTTTCCTGGCTCTTCTCTAAAAGATCACGTCGGCAGTCTTCTAAAAATGAGAAAGTTAAAAAATTCCTCATGAAATTAAATATATTTTTAATGTAGAAAGCCGTATAGACATTTGCCCTACTATGTATTTCACAATTTTAGTTCTTGTTAAGTGTTCCAACACTGTGGTAATTTCAAGTACATATTAACTATATTCTCTTTCCTTTGGAGGCAGGTGGTTTGCTGTAAGGGGGAAAAAGGGAAAACAACTTGGAGGCCACTATCATACATATTTTGGCATTTTAAAATATAATTTTTAAACTTGTGTATACAGGAACAGAATGATGATTGGGAACGGAAGGGTTTTAAGAAAGTTGGGTCCTCCGGACAAAAAACAAATCAGAGAATGGTATGAATTCAACAACAACCAAAAAAAAAAAAAAAATCATGGTTGTTTTTAAGGGGATCCAGCAGAGAAAGGGTTCGGATTAAGGAGATTATCAGTATCTAGGTTCTTAAACTATCAAATGGAGATTAAAATGGTTGGATACTCATCAGTCTACATACACCCTACCTTTTGGAGATTCCCCCTTTTCATTCTACATATCAATAACAAAGTAAGTTTATAATGGAACAAATTTCCTCACATTTAAAGAAACAGTTCTAAAACCCAAGCTCTGATTCTCCTGGCTGTCATTCTTGAGAACACAAATGCCCAAGAGGAAGTGTAAAAGTAACTGGTGAAAAGCCATGTTTTCACCAGGATGGGATTCATTGTTGTATAGAGCCTCTGGTACTTTCGTTTTTATTGCTGTTGTTGAAAAGGAAACTATTTTTTACCAGAATATCCTATATATCATGTTTTCAATGTGCTCACTTATGTTCTTAAAAGCAGTTATCCCCATGTCCCATGTTTAACTCTGCTTTCTACACACTTTTCAACATACCTGGTTTCTACCGATTGTGAGAACCTTAAGGATCACATGTTTCTACCTACTCCCATGAATTTTGGAAACATCCTTTAAGTTTAGCTATCATTAAAAAAAATATTGTATTTGACTATTTGACCCTAATGCTACCCATATGCTATGGAAGCATGTCAGGCTTAGTTAAACACCTAAGATGATGCATAGCCACCCACCTCCCACCCCCAAAAAGATGAAAGAATTAAGAGATATTTTTCTAGAAAATTTAGTTTTACATTACCTGTATTAACTTTATGTGTTCAAACTATCATTCCACAAATCTACAAGTCCACAGTATTTTCTACAATAGTCTGGTCCAGCCTATTTTCCTGTGCAATGGTTCATTTCAAATAAAATATCTGGTACTCACATTCTTTCCTGACTTCCCTGTACATCCACTTTGCAATACTCATACTTTAGATATCCTTCACTATTTACACACTCAAATTAAGATATTACCTAACCATAAACCTAAAATTCCACTTACAGGATCCATCTGCTGAAAATCCCAAAACACTGATGAAAGTAATTGAAGATCTAAATAAATGGAGAAACGCAGTATGTCATGAATTGAAAGACTCAATCTAGGAAAGATGTCAATTATTGAAATTATTCTACAGATTTAATGCAAAACCAAAATTCCAGTAAGATTTTTTATAGAAAAGCTTGTTCTCAACTTTATGTGAATAGGCAAAGACACCGTAAGAGCTATAACAATTTTGGAAAAGACGTATAAAGTTTACCTTATATTAGGCCTTATTAAGTAGCTATAATCATCAAGACAGTATACTATTGAAAGATAAATAAAAATATAGATCTATGAAACAAAAAAGAGAACCAAAAACCTGATCAACACAGACAGAGCCAAATGGTTTCTGACAAAGGTGTAAAAGCAATTCAATCCTAGAATAGTCTTTTCAACAAATGGTGCTCAAGAATTAGCCCACTGTGGGTAAAATAATGAATGTTGGCCTATACCCATCGTGTACAAATATTAATGCAAGATGTATCATGGCTTTAGATGTACAGCATAAATCTATAAAACTGAAAGAAAAAAACATATAGAGACCTAGGGCCAGACAAGGAGGTTTTAGCAATAAGAAGAAAACCATACATTTTTAGAAATATATTAAATTGGATGTCATCAAAATTAAAAATGTTTGTGTAATTAAAGACATTGATAAGAGTATGAAAAGCTGGCTACAGACTCACAGATAAAATGGTCAAAAGACAGAACAGGTATTTCCATAAAGATGATATACCTACAGCAAATAAGTCCATGAAAAGTCATCCACCATTGTTAGCCATCAGGAAATGCAAATTACAGTGCAATAAGACACCTGCACAACAATTAGCACAGCCAAAAATAGATATAATAACAAACACTGATAATGTTGGGGGGAAAAAAAAACCGGATCTCTCACACATTGATGGTAGAAATGAAAAATAGCACAGCCTCTCTGGAAAATTAGTGGCAATTTTTCATAAAACTAAACATGTACATACCTCATGAACATTGAATTGAATCCTTTCAGTGCTTTATACCAGAGAAATGAATACTACGTTCACACAAAAACGTATACACAACTATACATAGCAGCTTTATTTGCAATAGGAAGATACTAGAAACAATCCAAGTATCCTTCAGTGTGTCCATAATCAATGACACAGGCAATAATTTGGATAACCTCAACGGTATTATGGTTCGTAAAAAAAGTAAATCTCATAAAGTTACATGATATATGATTCCATTTATAACTTTCTTGAAATGACAAAACTATAGAAATGAAGAGCAGAGTAGTGGTGGCCAGGGGACACAAATGAACCCTAGGGCAATTGAGGCTGGGAAAGTATAAATACAGAAAGTAGCACAGAGTTCTGTTATGCTAATGTAACGGTTCTTTATCTTAACTTTGGTAGTACTTACATAAAACTATTTATGGGATAAAGCTGCATAAAGCTATATGCTTCCACGCACATGTACACACAAAGACACAAATGAATACAAGTGAAAACAATAGTAAAGACTGAAGAAGGTCAGTAGTCACCCAATTAACAGTAATGTACTAATACCAATTTCTGGGTTTTGATACTCTACAACAAGTGCTAAAATGTCACCATTGGAGAAACATGGTGAAAGGGGACACAAATTCTTTGTGTTATTTTTGTGACTTCTTTTGAGTCTATTTTATTTGAATGAAAAGTGAAAGAAATATTAAATCAGGTTTCTTTGATGTATTACTTTTATAAGAACTCCAGGAGAAGATAGAAAAATCAGAACAGATGTTCACCTTGCCTTACATTATATTCGTACATATAAAGTATATTTACCAAAATGGTCATTAAACTCATTGTATGTTTTCCTGTTCAGAGCACTGGTAGTACTTTGCAAATTATTTAGCAACAAAATTATAGTATTGTCAATTATCATTTCAGTTATTATCTAAAATGTTTACGTAGCCAAAACCCTACTTCAGTATTTAAACCTCTAGTATCTTTTAGGTCAGTCACGTTCAACTGGGGATGTATTGAGACTTACTGACAAAGAGTTTTATAAAATGACATTTCTCTAGGCCCTACTGCTGACTTACAGAATCTGTCCACTTGATATTCTTGTATATTAATGGGAATGTTTCTGGTAAACTATGACTCAGGATTATTATTATAATGTCAACAATTACCCTCTAACAAATGTTGTTCATGCATTTTGACAAGTCGAACTTAACATTCACTGACTTCTTTGAAAATAGGCTTCTTTGTTGTCCTTAAAGATGTTATGCTGAAAACTTTTCTTTACAAGTGGGTTTATTATATTTTTCCTATCAAGGAAACAATCAAATTTTGTTGCTCCATTATTCTTATTATGAACCCACAAATGACTTTTCGTATTTGAAAATTATTACTTACAATTATTAACCACAACCATGAGAATTAAGACATCTACACATGGTGTTTAACTCTGATGCTTGCCTGAAATCTCTGCTATAAGTAGCGCCAGAGTTCTCATCAACAAAGAACAATCTCAAACCCTCAGGTAAAGAAGGTGTACTATTTCAAACTGCTGACATTTCAATGAAATGATTCTTACAGACATGCTTTTGAGCTAACATCATTTGGAAAACTTTCAGGTCATTAAGGTGCAGTGTCAGAATTTTTTCAGTCAGGAAGCAGACAATTTCATGAGACTGGCAACCCAAGATCCACCAGAACAAGAATTACATGTAACTGAATAATTAATTACATGTTAATTATATATAATTGATGAGGGGACAGAAACTTGACCTGGGCATTGGCATTTGGGATAGTGTTTTCAGAGTCAATCAATACGAAATACCTCTCCTCTACCTGGCTTTGGAGTTAGTACATAATGAAATTATAGAGTAATTTATTTATATTAATATCAGAGTAAGGACGAATTACACAGACGCCATTCTTTTTAGTGGATTTCCAGGAGGGGAAAAGTACTTTTTGAAGAAGTGTATGTTATCTGGCATAGACTACGTGAAAAGTCTCATTTTCTTGTGAAACAGCCATAAAGTGCATTGGGAGATTTACAAAAAGGAGAAATTAAAGTAAGCTAAAAATGTCCCATGATTATTTTATATAAGTGGGACTCTTAGCCAAAATTTAACATGTAGTAATTAAAAACAAAAATAAGAGCACTTCCCTGTGGCCACGCATGCTCAGAAATTTAACGAATTTAAGAACATAGAAAAAGCATACAATGATGGGAAGTATGATGTAGGGAAGAATGTCACAAGGATTGGTGACACTTAGAGGACTGGATCATATAAGGTCTGGCAACAAGGTAGGCAACATAAATATATCCGATGATGCAACAGGGTTTCATATTGAATAGTCACTAACAACAGTAATTTAAATTTCATATATTAAGTTACATGTAAACTCTACATTTTTAAGCCATACGTTACTTTGTGAATCCAGAGCAAGGTGAATTGGATGCATTATGGAAAAATGAACTCTAATTAGGAATACGAATAACCAAGGCATTAAAGAGCAAGACTCTAGTTTTGGGGAATGTTATTAGACAGTGAGAATATGAAAAGACTGAGTACAAAAAAAAAACTGAAATGTCAGAAAGTGTGGAAAGATCAGTATGAGGATGACTGAGATGAGCAATCAGCAGTTTCAAGTGATTTCATGGTTGTGTTATGAGAGTAGGTAGTAGAACAAAATAACTAAGCCAGAAGTGGAAAAATAAGGATTTCTGAGTTGTGAGAGAAAAATTTTGTCTTCATTTGGTCATTTTGAGAATAAAGACACTATAACACTGAGGTACAGCTGCCCTCAGGATGAGGCAAAAAGGCTTGAATTACTGGGATGGATGATACAAGCATGGAGGGAGTTACCGTACAGGAAGAAGAGCTCAGAGACAGACAAATTCGGAGGAGAAAGAGACTGGGAATCAAACTTTATTCACTCACAAATATCCACTGTATGCCTATTCCTATTCCTTATTGTGACTGAGGTACTAGGGACACAAGGTTATACCAGGCCAGCGACATGTGGGCAAGCACTCAGGGAAGCACAGACAGAAGTAGGATCAATTCCAAGGAGGGACTGAGCTCGGGAATCATGATTAGTACCATCACAGGAAGGGAATAATGTATGGGAGGGAGGAGTAAGCCTCCGAAATTTTCAATAAGACACATAAGTGGAGATTTTTAAATATGATTTTAGAAGTAAGGGGAGCTGATGAGTGCTTAGGGGGGAAATAAAAGATGGGTATAGATGGACTGACTGCTGGAGAAGAAGAGAGCCGCTATAAATAGGGCGTCACGGAAGGACATAGTCAGAAAGTGATGACAAGATCTGAATTCTTCATAGAAACAACACATTTGTGAGGAATGTACGTAGCAAGCACCTCCCACTAATTACTCTGCCCCTTCCTAGCTGTTGGAACATGGAAACCAAAACAAATACACATAAATCCCTTCCGTATAAATCCACCCCATATTGAGTTTTGTGGTAGGGTATGGGACACGATGCCAGGTTTCATAGAAATGGCTTTTGCAGTTTTCTTCATTGTCACCCTGTAAATAAATCAGATGTCACTAGAGCATGCAGTTGTTTCTGTGCTCTGTTTCTGAACAGTTGTTCTGTTTCAAAGGTCTGTAATTATCCCCCTGTCAGTTCCATTTTGTACGAGTTACAGCAGATTCACAATATATCTTTAGCATCTGTTAGAAGAGATCCTACACCATCCTGTTCTTCAAGTATGTTTATCCACATGGGTGAGAATTAGAGTTTTAAAGTTGTATCCAATCTATGAACATGATATATCCATTTACTTCAGTTTTATTTCACGTTGCTCAAAGTTTTTCAAAATTTCAATATTTGTGCTGCTAAATATCTAAGTATATTTGCATTGTAACTTCTTATATAATGCTTTCTCTCCTTTTTCCAGCCTAGGATAGCTACTGTACGCATTTTACTTAATTCTTTGGATTTCAAGAACCGTGTTTTGGCTTTTACTTAATTTATACCATTAGTGCCTTCCAATTAATCAGTGATATTTAAAAAAAAATAACTTCTGTTTTGGTTAAGTGTTCTCAAAATTCCCTGTTCTTCCAACTTTCCATTAAGCAATGCTATACCCATTCCCCAAAAGCTGTGTGTAGGAAAGCATTAACTCAGCAGGTTTGAGATGTTCATATCCTGCACATTCCAAAGAAATGACTGACCTCTGACCAACTCCTGGGGGACAACTTGTAAGCCCAGGGAATATCCTGCTTGTTGAGAGTGTCTTTACATACCTGAGGGCCTGGACCACACCAAATAGTTCAGGCTCACACTGGGATTTATGCTTGGGGCCTTGGGCCTCACTCCAGGGGCTACAAGCTGAGTAAATAATGTCAGTAACACAGATGCCCCGGCCCTACATGACAGACCCCCAATAAATACCTTGGACAACAAAGTTGGGTAAATTTCTCTGCTTGACAATACTTCATGTGTGCTGTCATACATCGCTGCTGGCAGAATTAAGCACTTTCCATACAATTCCACCGGGAGAAGAAAATCAGTTTGTATCAAGTCTCTCTTGGATTCTGCCGTCTGTGACTTTTACTTTTGCTGATTTTATCTGTACCCTTTTGGTATAATAAACTGTAAGTGTTAATACAGCAGCTTTGCTGAGTTCCTAGAGACCTCTGAACACAGGTTCACAAATACATTTTATACTTTTATAATAATAATTTTGAAGTACCCCTTCATCAAATAGATTTTTCAAAAGTATATATGTATTTTTAATTTACAGATGGGGTATATTTTTCTCATAGTGTCTATAATTTCTACTTTTATTATGTTAAATTAACATTGCAAACTTAACAAAGTTTTCTTTGAACCAAAATATATTTATGTTTTGTTACTCCATTAACACTTCAAAGAAGGTTTATATGATATTTTCAGAGTACAGAGCTTAAAAAACCCTTGTCAATATGTATTAGACTCATGTCATAAAATGCTATTAATAGCTAGAGCAGGGATCAACAAACTTTACATACACAGCATATGATAGGGAATATTTCAGTGATTGCAGGCCATATAATCTCAGGCACAACTATTCAGCCATTTTGTTGTACCAAAAAACAAGCCATAAAAAATTTGCAAACAAATAACTATGTTTCAAAAAAACTGTTATTTACAAAAACAGGTAGCTAGCTGGATTCAGGTCAAGGAACATAATGTACCAACTCATGTTCTAGAATCTCAGTTGTTGTCCATCATACCTTGTATGAAATCAGAGTAGTATATATAGGTCTATCATGTCTACTCCTTGCTGTTTCTCCTCGTATATTTTGCAGTTTTTAATGCATTTTTATGATAAATTAACTGGCACACAGATATCTGCAGCCTCTGCATCTCCGTTTTAAATTATTTTCTTTAGCTTTATTAATGTGTCCTTTTGATTACTGTATGAATCTTACTCTGAATCAAAATCTTATGCAATAATTATATAAATTCAGCCTAAATGATTTTATGTATATTGTCTTAATATTAAATGTGCCATATTTTAAACTTTCCAAATTATTTTTAGGTATGTCTCTTTGATATAATCTCAGACCATTTTCTCTTAATAAGTGACTTTAACCCATTGACATTGATATGCCAGCTACATCTATCTTACTTTATCATATGCTATTTATATGTTACTGTTCACATGGTTGTTCTTTTTATATATAAACCCTTTTCAGCGATAGCCTTGTTTTCTTTGTATTATTAACTGTGTTTTCTTTATAATAATGAGAAAGGTTCTACTTTTGCATTTAAATTGGTACATTTATAGTAGTTATATTTATCATTTATAAATCTTCCAAAATTCCTAATTATTAATTAGGCAGTATCTAATGATTTCCAACTACACAACCACCGACCAAATCAGTATATCTCTTCTCTCTCTTTTCCATGCCTTAAACTTCCTTTTTAGTTGCTATTGTAATATTCCTCTGTATTTAACTTTACACTGGTTAAATGTAAATTGATTGTTTGATTTGATAGGTATAAGTGATATACTGTTCCCTAGTTTGAAAGATGAAAATATGAAAACAATTACATTGTTTCCCTTATGTTACACCTTGCAAACTCACATTTTATTGGATCTACTCATTTCTAAACTTTGAAAAAGAACTCATTATAAGTGATCCCATTTTGGATTGAATTTTCCAGGGATACCTTCCACCAGTATTCTAAAACTTACCTGGATAACTCCCAATTAGAAATTTGTCCTCTACTAATAATGGGTTTTCTTGTTCCAACTTGAAGATCATTTCTGGTTCTATAGAGCAATACCCTGTAAAATGGAACATAATTTAGGACATGGGTTCACTGTAAGGGCTTTGATGATTCTGAATGTGAAGGAAGGGCAGCTATAAGAATGGCACAGTAATGAACTCACTTGACTGCTTATTTGGGAAAGCTAAAAACAAAAATACATTCTGATGCTCAGAAAGATCTCCTTACACCCCTAAATCCCAAGCCGAAGTAACATAAATTCTAATGAAAGTACATGTTTATTAGCACAGTGAGAGAGACAGCTATGGAGATCTACAAAAAGGTCCTGTGAATCTTTGAGTGGATACTAATTTGACACATGTAAAGAAACTACCTAGGCGTGGGCAATTACCAGAAAAAAACAGAATAAAAAAATCACCAAAGCACACACAGAAGTGGGAAGTTTGTGTTTCCAGAGTGGAGAAGCAAAAAGATCCTCAGTAAGACTACTCATCAGAAAAAGTGGGGTGATATAATCTAATTACTCAAAGAAGAGGACTGTCAGCCAAGAATCCTGGAAAATGATCTTTCAAAGATAAAGGACAAATAAAAATATTTCCAGATGAACAAAAATTGACAGATGTTTCTTGCTAGCACACCCACCTTACAAGATACACTAAAGAAAGTTCTCTTGACTGATTTAAAAAGTAACCGTATAAAACAATGACTATAGGTATGGAATGTTCGCTTTCTAACACACAGAAGTAATTTTTATATTTCCTAATAAAATCATAAAAAAGGTAGGTGGGAGTCAAGCTATACTATACTAAGAAAATAACACCAAATGCTAACTCAAATACACAGTAACAAATGAAGAAAAACAGAAATTAACAATATATTAACATGTATTACAACAATTAACATACAACAATACCAAAAAGGACAAGGGCAGGGGAGAAGAGAGCTATATAGCAGTAACCTGTATGTATGTCTCCAAAGCTAAGTTAATATAAATTTGATATAGATTCTGGTAACTTCAAGTGTATATAGTGAATCCTAAAGAAACAACTAAAGAAATAAACTTTAAAAAATATTGTGAGCATCCAAATTGGTAAGGAGGAAGTAAAATTATCATTATATACAGATGATATGATACTATATATAGAGAACCCTAAAGACTCCACCAAGAAGCTATTAGAGCTGATAGATGAATTTAGTAAAGTAGCAGGATACAAAATTAATATTCAGAAATCAGTTGCATTTGTATATACCAATAATAAAACATCAGAAGGAGAAATTTAAAAAACAATCCCATTTACAATTGCTCCAAAGACTATAAAATACCTGGGAATAAATTTAACCAAAGAAGTAAAAGATCTGTACTCAGAAAATTATAAGACACTGAAGAAAGGAATGAAAGAAGATATAAATAGATGGAAACACATATCATGTTCATGGATAGGAAGAATTAATATAGTTAAAATGTCCATACTGCCTGAGGCAATATACATATTCAACGCAATTCCTATCAAACTACCAACGACGTTTTTCACAGAAATAGAACATATAATCCTAAAATTTATATGGGACCATAAAAGACCCCGTATAGCCTCAGCAATCTTGAGAAATAAGAACAAAGTGGGAGGTATAACAATACCTGACTTCAAATTATACTACAAGGCTACAGTAATCAAAACAGCATGGTACTGGCATAAAAACAGACACATAGATCAATGGAACAGAAGAGAGAGTCCAGAAATAAATCCATGCCTATATGGCCATTTAATCTATGACAATGGAAGCAAGAATGTACGATGGGGTAAAGACAGTCTATTCAATAAATGGTGCTGGGAAACCTGGACAGACACATGCAAAAAAATGAAGCTGGACCACCTCCTTACACCATATACAAAAATAAATTCAAAATGGCTTAAAGACTTAAATGTAAGATCTGAAACCATAAAATACCTGGAAGAAAATATAGGAAGAAACTTCACAGACATTACCCGGAGTAAGATTTTTACTGATATATCCCCTCGCGTGAGGGAAGTAAGAGAAAAAATAAACATGTGGGATTGTATCAAACTAAAAAGGTTTTTCACAGCAAAGGAAACCATCAATAAAACAAAAAGGGATCCTACTGAATGGGAAAAGATATTTGCCAATGATATATCTGATAAGGGATTAATATCACAAATCTATAAAAAAACTCACTCAACTCAACTCCAAAAAAACAAACGACCCAATTAAAAAATGGGCAGAGGACTTGAAGAGACATTTTTCTAAAAAGGACATACAAATGGCAAACAGACATATGAACAAATGCTCAACCTCACTAACCATCAGAGAAATGCAAATAAAAACCACAATGAGATACCACCTCACCCCAGTCAAAATGGCTATCATCAATAAATCAACAAACAACAAGTGCTGGCGCGGATGTGGAGAAAAGGGAACGCTTGTGCACTGTTGGTGAGATTGCAGATTGGTGCAGCCACTATGGAAAACAGTATGGAGGTATCTCAAAAATCTGAAAATGGAACTACCCTATGATCCAGTAATTCTACTCCGAGGTATCTATCCGGAGAAATCCAAAACTCCAATTCAAAAATCTTTATGCACTCCTATGTTTATTGCAGCACTATACACAATAGCCAAGACATGGAAACAACCGAAATGCCCATTGGTAGATGACTGGATTAAGAAACTGTGGTACATTTATACAATGGAGTATTACGCAGCCATAAAGAAGAAAGAAATCTTACCATTTGCAACAACATGGATGGACCTAGAGAACATTATGTTAAGTGAAATAAGTCAGACAGAGAAAGATAAGTACCATATGATCTCACTTATATGCGGAATCTAAAGAAAAGAATAAGTGAATGAACTAATCAGAAACAGTTTTGGAGACAAAGAGGAAAAACTGAGGGTTGCTAGATGGGCGGGGGGGGGGGGAAGGGGGAAGGTGAGGGGATTAGAAAACAATCAGTAACCACAAGATGGCCACGGGGTTTTGAAAATTAATCTAGGGAACGTAATTTAGTGGTTGCCAGAGGGTAAGGGGGTTGGGGGGGTGGGAGATGAGGGTAAGGGGGATCAAATATATGGTGATGGAAGGAGAACTGACTCTGGGTGGTGAACACACAAAGTAATTTATAGATGATGTGATACAGAATTGTACACCTGAAATCTATGTAATTTTACTAACAATTGTCACCCCAATAAATTAAAAAACAACAAAAGAAAAAACTTTATGTATAGATGCTAAAAAAAAGTAAACACCAACCTAATCAATAAAATGCTGTATAAGGAAAAAAAAAATATTGTGAAAAAATCATTAAAGAAATTAAAATGTTATATTAAAAAATATTCACATACTACAAAACAGTAGTAGAGAAATCGAGAACATTTCATGACACATGTAGAAAACAAAATGTAAAATGGCAGACAAATATCCATATATATAAATGATAATATTAAATGAAAGAACAAAACGATTCAGAGACAAAGCAAAAATTGTCAGACTAGATTTCAAAAACAAAAAACAAGTTCCAGCTACATCCAACTACATGCTGCCTAAGGAGATACACATTACATTCAAACAAAGATGTTGAAAGTAAAGACAATGGAAAACGATATTTCACGCAAACAACATAGGAAAGCTATACTAATATCAAAGAAAATACATTTTAAATTCAAAAATGTTATTAGTGATAGAGATATTTACAATGACAAAAGAGTAAATCCATCAAGAAGATGTTATAACAATTATAAACATACACACATGCAACAACTGACACCAAAAACACATAAAGTTAAATCTGGCCCGTGAAAGGAAAAATAGACAACTAAACAACAATAGTTGGAGACTTCACCATCACTCTTTCAATTATGGATAGAGTAACTGTATAGGAAATACATGATTGGAATTGTAGTATAGGTGTTAGGTATAAACCAACTACACCTAACAGACATGGACAGCACATTCCACGGAACATGAGCACAATTTACATCATTCTAAAATGCACACAAAACATTCTCAAGGACATAACATGTCCGAAGCCACAAAACACACCTGAAAAAATAAGAGTATAGAAATAACAGAGTATCTTTTCTGACCACAATGGAATGAAATCAGAAAACAGTAATATAAAGAAATTTTGGAAATTCACAAATATGTAAAAATTGAAACCTGTCTCCTAAATAATTAATGGATCAAAGAGAAAATTACATAGGAAATTGAAAATACTTTCTAATGATCGAAAGGGAAGGCAGAAGATTCCAAAACTTACGAGATGAAGCAAAAACAGTATTTAGAGGGAAATTGATACCCATAAAAAAATGGTACAGTTGACTCTTGAACAATGCAGGTACAGCAGGCCAACCACATGCAGTTGAAAATCGACACGTAAATATTGACTCCCCAAAACTTGAGTTAAACTCAGTATCTGTGGGGAGTTGGTTCCAGGACGACCCCATATCACGGACACTAACATCCACAGCTGATATAAAATAACATAAAATAATACATACCGTCGGCCCTCCACATCCACAGACTGCCAACCACAGATTGAAAGTACTGTTTTCAATGTGCAGTTGGTTGAATCTGCAAAACGCAAAACCCAGGGATGTGCAGGGCCGATTGTATATTAATGAAACAAAATCCATGTATAAGTGGACCCATGTTGCTCAACAGTCAAGTGTATTAAGAAAGAAGATCTCAAATCAACAACCTAACCCTTCCATTCATGCAAAGTACAAACAAAAGCAAAGTCAATCTAACCCAAACACAAGGAAACAAACCATAAAGATTGGATTAGAAATTCACGAAAGAAAGAATAGAAAATCAATGTAACCATAGGTGGTTCTTTGACAAAATCAGCAAAACTGAAAAATATTTAGCTAGATTAACCACAGAATAAAGAGAGAAGACTCAAATTATTAAAATCAGAAATTAAAGACATGACATCACTATTGACTATATAGAAATAAAAAATGAGCACAAAAGAATATTATGAACAATTGTATGCCAATATATTAGATAACTGAGGTAAAAGGGACAAATTCCGGGAATGACACAAACTATAGAAACTAACTCAAGAAGAAATAGAAAGTCTGAAAGTTATCACAAGAGATTCCATCGGTAACAAGAACACTACCCACAAAGAAAAGTCCAATACCATATGGCTTTATGGCTGAATTCTACCAATCGTTTAAAGAAAAAGAATACCAATTGTCCACAAACTCTCCCAAATGACAGAAAAGAGAATACTTCCTATCTCATTGAATAGGCCGGCATTACCCTGATACCAAAACTAGATAAAGTCATCACAAGAAAACTACACACCAATATCTCTTATGAATACAGATACAAAAATCGCCATCAAAACACTAGCAAACTGAATCTAGAAACTTTATATGTATTATATACCATGACCAAGTGGGATTTATCCCAAGTATGTAAGGTTGGTGTAACATCCAAAAATCCAATCAGTGGAATTCACCATATCAATAGAAGTTCAAAAACCACAGGATCATCTTCATAGACACAGAAAAAGCATTATAACAAAACTCAACCCTCTTTCATGATAAAAATACTTAACAAACGAGGAACAGAATGGAACTTCCTCAATCTTATATAGGGCATGTAAGAAAACCCCATAGCTAGCATCATACTGCATGATCAGATGCTGGAGATTTCCCCCTAAGATTAGAATATTAGATTAGAGTGAATATTCGGATATTTACTCTCGACAAATCTATTCACCATTGTACTGTAAGTTCTAGCTGGGCCAATTAGGCAACAGAAAGAAAAGTTATCCAGATGAGAAACAAAGAAATCGAACAATATTCACAATGAAATTATCTTCCGTAGCAAGAATTCTAAGGAAGGCTGTTAAAAGTGAAACATCAATAATGGAGTCAGACTCCATTACAATTCACCTATGATGTTTGATGACCGAGAGGTGCCATGTTTCACTGAACTGGATTTGAACTCATGAACTAATATGGCACTCTACAAGGACTGCAACCTGAGGTTGTGAAGAAAGTGAAAGTCGTTTGTTCAAGAGTCCAGTGCTGTGTACTTTGAGAAGTGACATTAAGTCCTTTGGTCATCATCGATTACAATCTAGCACTTCAAAGGAGATCTGGAGTCTCTTCGTATCGGCTTATATTATGGCTTTAGTATGGCCAGACTCATGTGTAACCTTGATTTATATGTTTGGGTATCGGTGAGGCAAGTGTCCAGAGTTCTTTCCCCCAAAGGGGACTAAAGTGGACATGGAATTCTGGTTGTCAATGGTTGAACCACACAGCCAGTTCATTGGCAATGTCCCAAATGTCTGTAAAATGGTGCATATGGGACCGATACTGGCTAATGCATCCTCCAGGGCCAAGATGAGTGCTTGACCTTTGGCCAATTGTACTGCCTTGGGTCTCATCTTTACAACAGAAATCCCAGTTAAAGGCTGAAAAGAAGCAGCTCTCCAGGGAGTTCCGTTATGTGTCACAGTGGCACTGCCATCTACAAAATGTAGGAACTCCTTCTGCTGTTCGTTCAGTTGATCTCAAGAGGTTCCCTACAGAGTCAAGGGGTCTGGAATATGGATGACCTCCTCCAGCACTGCACCATCTACCAAAGGACTGAGCACAGGGCAGCCCACCTCCCGCTGCTTGTGGGATGTGCCAGAGAGCTCGTGTGTGTATCTATCCTGTACTACCTCTCCCGCTTCAGCCAGGAGGTCTCACTGGCCATCCCGAGGTTGAGGGACACTGCTTCTAGGACACACGGCACACTGCGCAGCTGGGTCACAGACTCGGTACCTGTTTGAGTATCTATTTCCAGGACAGACAAGTGTGCAGTCCACAATGCTGCTCCAATGGCATGTAACATGATAACGGGGGCACTTTCCTGCACCGGAGGCTCATGGGCATTTTATGGGAAGCATGGGTGGTCCAGAAAGTCCAAGAGGCATGAGAAGAGGTTGCTGAAGCCTCTACAGCAAGAGTCTCTCGGGACAATTCAGACACATTCTAGAGCGTTTGGTTGTAGGAAACCCCATGCAAAGTAGACGATTTGTGACTAATATTATAAAATCTGTTAAAAGGAATACGTTGTCACCAAAAACCAAAGGGGAAAAAAAAAAAGTACAGGTATTGGTAACGTTGAGGATATGGAGAGTGCTAAGAGCTATTTCATGAATGGCAGGAATACATAAGTCCCTCAATTGACCAAATAACTCCCAGGAATTTAACTGAGGAGGTGCGGCTTTGTACTAAGGATGGGACAATGACCCATTACGTTTTGTGAGCTCTTTTATGAGTATCTGTATATCAGGAATGACTGTCAAATGCATCTCCTTAGAGGAGCATGTCATCAATGTAACAATCACATCTGTGCTCCTGAAGCAAGTTGGATATGATTAAGAACTGCATGCAGGGCGGCCAGTTAGCTCAGTTGGTTAGAGGGCGAGCTCTTAACAAGTTGTCCGGTTCGATCCCCACATGAAATGGTGGGCTGCGCCCCTCGCAACTACACTGAAAACCGTGACGTGACTTGGAGCTGAGCTGCGCCCTCCGCAACTAGATTGAAGGACAACGACTTGGAGCTGATTGGTCCTTAAAAAAAACACATTGTTACCCAATAAAACTTAAAAAAAAGAAAAAGAAACAAAGATCTCGCCTGCAAAGACTGTGTGCAATGGCCATAACTGAGTTCCATTTGTCAAGCTAATGAAGCGTTAAGTGTCAGACATGTAATTTCATTACGTTATTTGGGACACTAGGTCCATGATGTACTACAATGGGTGCTGTGTGACCACAGTGAATTTGGTTAAGGCAATAATTCCAGTGGTTCAGGTGAAGCATAACTATTTGTCCTCTATTCAATACCTGCCCTTATAAGAATTATCTTGTTCAAATTTACAGGAATTCCCAGATGTAACTGTAATTTGAGCCCCAGTATTGATTAAGGCCAAGGATTGCCATTTTGCCAATCAGTGTATCTCAGCAAATGTTAGTTAAGAATATGATGTAGACGCGCAAAAGGACTTGCCGCCATCTTTTCTTTTTTCGAATTAGTATATTTTGGAATTCCAATGGGGTCAATATGCAGACATCTGTTTCAATTTTTTGTTTCCTCCCTCTGTCACTATCCATGTTTGGGGTGTTTTTTTATGAGGACACAAAAAAGTTTGTTACTCACAGACTGAGGCTTTCAGGAGAAAGCCGGGTAGGCACCTAATGCAGTCTGAAAATAGTTTGAAGGAAGAAGCAAGTGGTCCTGGATTTTATTGTGGCATCAGAAGATGGAGCCAGAGTGAGAATTGCTCTGTATAACTGACAAGTTATAAGAAGCCAGGATTTGTGTGGTTTAAACGGCCTCATTCATGCCAAGCACCAAAGGGGCTGACTTTATGATTATCTTGCCCTGATGTGGAGCAGAGAGGGCCGAGGACATGAGGTTTGTCAGCTGTCAGAGCTAGACATCAAAAATGTAGACAGACTATTTACTATGGAAACCTCAAACGGAATAAGCCCAAATACATTCACACCAAGACACAAAATAGTCAGACATCTAAAAACTAAGGAAAAAATTGTGAAACCAGCGAAACAATAGCAATCTTAACTATAAGGGAAAAACAATTGGGACAACAGTCACTTCTCACGAGAAACCACAGAGGATATAAGAAAACTGGCACAATTATTCAAGTGCTAAAAACTGTTCACCCCAAATTGGATTTGCAATAAAAATATCTTCAGGAATGATGTGTAAATCAAGACATTCTCAGATGAAGCAAAATTTAGACAATTTGTCACCAGCACGATTACCCTAAAAGAATGGCTACAAAAATTCCTTTATAGATTGTAAATGTTTAGGGATCTTAAACTATCAGGAAAAAAAAAATAGCAAGAGGTAAAAAAAATATAGATATAGCAGTCCTCTCTTATCTGCGGGAGATAGGTTCCAAGAACCCCCGGTGGGTGCCTGAAACTGCAGAGAATACCAAACCCTGTATATATATGTTCTTCCTATACATACATACCAATGATGAAGTTTAATTTATAAAGTAGGCACAGAAAAAGATTAACAACAACAACTAACAATGAAATAGAACAATTATAACAATATACTGTAATTAAAGTTATGTGAATGTGGTCTCCTGCTCCAGGCAAACTAGCACGTTTCTTTTTCCTCCTCTACAATTTCACAGACAGGAGATTCTTTCTTATTGTAGATCATAGCAACTTCTGCATATGATTTTTTTTTCCTTAAGTCAAGAACATTTACCTTTTCACTTAAAGGAAGCAGTTTACGTCTTCTCTTTGGCATATCCAAATTTCCAGGATTGGCTTTGAGGCCATTATGAAGTACAATAAGGATTACTTGCACACAAGCACTACAAAACCCTGACAGCCGATCTCATAACCGAGATGGTTACTAAGTGACTGGCGGTAGCATATACAGCGTGGAGACATTGGACGAAGGATGACTTATGTCCCACTTGGAACAGGCCAAGATTTCATCATGCTACTCAGAATAATGCACTAGTTAAAACTTAGTATTCTAATGGTTCATTTCTGGAATTTTCCATTTACGATTTTAGAAACTCGGTTGACCCTGGGTAACTGAAACCGTGGTAAGCAAAACCATAGATGAGTGGGCACTACTGTATATGCAATAGATATACCTTCTCTTACATTTTTCTAAATGTTTATGGTAGAAGCAACATTATAACTCTCTGATATAGCTATTAGTTATGTGGCAAGAAAATATTTAACAGTTATGTTATAAATGAGGGAAGATAAAAGGAGGTACACTTCACTCAAACTAATAAAATGTGAATACTAGCAGCCTGCGATAATTTATATAAAATGCAATTCCTAGAGAAACCACTAAAAATAACTACACAGAAACACGTCAAAAACACTATAGGCAGCTCAAAACGGAAGTCCAAAAAATTTTTAAGTAACCCACAGGAAGGAAAAAAAAAAAGAAGAAAATATAAACAACAGACTTAAGTCCCAACATATGGATAATTACATTAAATGCTAAAGGACTAAAGAAAACTTGTAAAAGACAATCAGCTGGATTTACAAACAATCTGACTACATACTGTCTACAAGAAACTCACTTCAAAGTAACGATATAGGGAAGTTTAAAAGTAATAGACCAGGGCGGGTGGCTCAGTTGGTTAGAGCGCGGGCTCTGGGCAACAGGGATGCCGGTTCGATTCCCACATGGGCCAGCAAGTTGCACCTTCCAAAATTAGAATGAAGTCAATAAGCTGCCGCTGAGCTCCCACGTGGCCAGATGGCCCAGTTGGTTAGAGTGCATGCTCTCAACCACAAGGTTACCGGTTCCACTCCCGCAAGGAAGCTGCGCGCCCCCTGCAACTAACAACAGGGACTGGACCTGGAGCTGAGCTGTGCCCTCCACAACTAAGATTGAAAGGACAACAACTTGACGTTGATGGAGCTAATGAGTCCTGGGAAAAACACACTACTGTTCCCCAATAAAAGGTCCTGGAAATATACACTGTTCCCCAATGAAGTCCTGTTCCCCTTCCCCAAGAAAATCTTTAAAAAAAACACAAAAAAGTAATAGGGCCGGCCCGGTGGCTCAGGCAGTTAGAGCTCCATGCTCCTAACTCCGAAGGTGCTCCTAACTCCGAAGGCTGCCTGTTCGATTCCCACATGGGCCAGTGGGCTCTCAACCACAAGGTTGCCAGTTCAATTTCTCGAGTCCCGCAAGGGATGGTGGGCTCCCCCCACCCCCCACCCCCCCGCAACTAAGATTGAACACGGCTCCTTGAGCTGAGCTGCCACTGAGCTCCCGATGGCTCAGTTGGTTTGAGCGCGTCCTCTCAACCACAAGGTTGCTGGTTCGACTCCACTCCTGCAATGGACAGAGGGCTGCGCCCCCTGCAACTAGCAACGGCAACTGGACCTGGAGGTGAGCTGCGCCCTCCACAACTAAGACTGAAAGGACAACAACTTGAAGCTGAATGGCACCCTCCACAACTAAGATCGAAGGGACAACAACTTGACTTGGAAAAAAGTCCTGGAAGTACACACTGTTCCCCAATAAAGTCCTGTTCCCCTTCCCCAATAAAATCTTTAAAAAAAAAACCCAAACAAACTAAAAAACCTGGGGTCTAATATATGGTGATGGAAAGAGAACTTACTCTGGGAGGTGAACACACAATGTGAGATACAGATAATATATTACAGAAGTGTACACCTGAAATCTATATAACTTCACTAACAACTGTCACCCCAATAAACTTTAATTTAAAGGAAAATAAATGAGCTAAAGATTTGAACAGACTTCAGAAAACAAAATATATGCATGGACATAAACTACTTAAAAAGATACTGAACTTCATTAGTCATCAGGAAAATACAAATTAAAACCAAGTAAGATACAAAGACATCTACTAGAATCATTAAAAAAAAAAAAGTTTAGTCATGCTCCAATATAAAAAATGTTAAAGCACAAAGATATTTAATATGTAGTTATCTAATACATAAAATGTATTTGCCAGTTGTTTATTATCTAAACTACAGTTCTCTGTTCACATCCAGAAATTTCATTATGACACAAAGTTGTAGGGGAAAAATATGAAAACACTACTTGTTAGAAGTCCAAAGGTAAATTGAAAAACAATATTTATTGGACTTCAAAACTATGGAAAATGTAGAAAAGAATAAAAACTAAAACAAAAATGATTTCTACTCCCACAATTTTTTTTTTTTAAGTGTGTTTTTCCAGGACCCATCAGCTCCAAGGCAAGTAGTTGTTTCAGTCTAGTTGTGGAGGGCACAGCCCACAGTGGCCCATGTGGGGATCGAACCGGCAACCCCGCTGCTAAGAGCTCTCTAACCTGGCTCTAACCAACTGAGCTAACCGGCCGCCCCTACTCCCACAATTTTAATTGGTCTTTTCATCTTAAGTATCTCGCTTATGACTGTAACAAAACAAAACAAAGTAAAGGCCATCATGTGAGCACACAGTGAGAAGCTGGCAGCCTGCAACCCAGAAGTGGGTCTCCACCAGACATGGAGTCTACTACGGCCATGATCCTGGACCTCCAGCCTCCACAACTGTGAGAAATAAACATTTGCTATTGATTAAAAACAAAAACAAAAAACCATAATGACCTCCAATCCCACATGTTGGTGAGGATGTACAGCAACCATAACTATCAGACACTGCTGACGGGCATGCACACCGGCACAGCCACTTGGAAACATCGGGCAGGTTCCTATAAAGTGACCATAAAAACAAAATAATACCATACTTCGGAATATTTACACAAGAGAAATGAAAAGAAAGGTCTGAACAAAACTTGTACTTAAATGGACACTGCAGCTCTATTCCTAACAGCACAAATAAGGAATAACCTACCTGTCTATCAACTGGTATATGAATGACAAATTGTGGTGTACACATGCAAAGATATACTACCTAGAAATAAAAAGAATGGTGACATACACAAAAGCACGCATGAATCTCAAAAGCAAAGTGAAACAAAGAAATGGAGAGAAATTCTGTGTTCAATTGGAAGACTCAAAACAGTTAAAATGGCCATATTATCCAAAGCAATATATGGATTCAATGCAATCTCCATCAAAACCCCAATGGCATTTTATTTAAAGAAACAGAACAAAGAAAAATCATCAGATTTGTATGGAACCAAAAACGATCCCGATTAGCCAAAGCAATCCGGAGAAAAAGGATCAAAGCCGGAGGGTTCATAACCCCTCACTTCAAATTATACAACAACAAGACAATAATCAAAACAGCATGATATTGGCAGAAAAACAGACACACACACCAATGTAACAGAAATGAAAGCCCACAAATAAACCCACATATATACAGGCAAATAATTTTCAACAAAGGAGCCAAAAACATACCGTGGAGCAAAGAAAGCCTATTCAATAAATTGTGCTGGGAAAATTGAAAAGCCACATGCAAAAGGAAACTAGATTGCTATTTGTCACCATACACCAAAAGTCACTCAGCATATAAGCATATAAGACTGGAAACAATAAAACATGGAGAAGAACCCATAGATATTAAACTCACAGACCTTGGTGTCACAGAGGATTTTATGAATTTGATCTCAAAGGCAAGGGAAGTTAAAGCAAAAATAAATGAATGGACAGGGTGGATGGATGGCTCAGTTGGGTAGAGCACAGGCTCTGAACAACAGGGTTGCCAGTTTGATTCCCACATGGCCAGTGAGCTGCGCCCTCCACAACTAGATTGAAGACAACGAGCTGACGCTGAGCTTCCAGAGGGGCAGCTGAATGGCTCAGTTGGTTAGAGCGTGAACTCTCAACAACAAGGCTGCCTGTTCAATTCCCGCATGGGATGGTAGGTTGCGCTCCCTGCATCTAAAGATTGAAAACGATTACGACTGGACTTGGAGCTGACCTGCCCCCTCCAAAACTAGATTGAAGGACACCGATCTGGAGCTAATGGGCCCTGTAGAAACACACTGTTCCACAATAAAAAACAAAATAAAATAAATTTAAAAATAAAGTAAATAATAAATGAATGAATGAATGGGACTATATATCAAAGAAAAAATCTTTTGAACAGCAAAAGAAATAATCAATAAAACAAAGAGGCAACCAACAGAATCGGAAAAGATATTTATAAAAAAGCCTACAATAAGGAGCCAATATCCAAAATATACCAAGAACTCATATAACTCAACGACAATGACAAAAACTAAACAATCCAATGAAAACGTGGGCAGAGAACCAGGACAGATACTCATTCCAAGAAGACATGTAAATGGCCACCAGATATATGAAAAGATGCTCAACTTCACTAGCTATTAGGGAAATGCAAATCAAAACAAAAATGCTATACCACCTCACACCAGTGAGAATGGCTATTATCATTAAGACAAGTAATAACAAGTGTTGGAGAGGTTGTGAGGGGAAAAGGAACCCTCAGACACTGCCTGTGGTAATGTAAACTGGTACAGCCACCATGGAAAACAGTGTGGCGGTTCCTCAAAAAATTAATACAATTACTACCATGTTACCCAGCAATCTCTCTTCTCAGTATCTACCCAAAAATATCTGAAAACATTTATCTGTAAAGATTTATGTACCCTTATGTTCATTGCAGCATTATTCACAGTGGCAAAGACATGGAAACAACCAAAGTGTCTTTTGATAGATGTCTGGATAAAGAAGACGCAGTACCTATCTAGATACAATGAATTATTCACCATGCCAAAAGATGAAATACTGCCATTTGCGAACATGGACGGAACTTGAGATTATCATGCTAAGTGAAGTAAGTTAAATGAAAAGTTGAGAAATACATGATTTCACTCATATGTGGGATATAAAACGAAAGCAAAAAGCAAACAAGACAAAGAAACAAAAATTCATAGACAACAGTACAGTGGTTACCAGAGGGAAAGGTGGGTTAGAAATGGCAAATAGGGCCACATATATGGTGATGGAAGGAGATTTGACATTGCATGGTGAACACACAATGCAATATACAAATGATGTATCATAGACTTGTACACTTGAAACTTGTATCACTTTATTAACCAATGTCACTTCAACAATTTAATAAAATTAAAAAAAGAGCTAAGTACAGTGTTTCCCTGAAAGTAAGACCTAGCCGGACAATCAGCTCTAATGCATCTTTTGGAGCAAAAATTAATATAAGACCTGGTCTTATTTTACTATAAGCCCAGGTATAATATATAATATGATATGATACTGGGTATAATATAATACCAAGTCTCATATTAATTTTTGCTCCAAAAGACACATTAAAGCTGATTGTCCAGCTAGGTCTTATTTTCGGGGAAAAACGTTGAAAGAAGCAAGAATAAAGAGTAAATAATGTACAATATACAGTAGTACCTCGGTTTCTGAACGTCTCTGTTGACGAACATTTCAGTTTACAAATGCTATAAACCCAGAAGTAAATGCTTTGGTTTTCGAACATGCCTCGGAAGTCAAACATGTCATGCGGCTTCCGCTGAGAGCAAGATCCTGAGGCCTAGCTGTTGGCAGTTTTCGAATGTTTCAGAACTCGAACGGTCTTCTGGAACGGATTACGTTAGAAAACTGAGGTACCAATGTATATAAAATTCTAGAAAGGCAAAACTAATGTGACTAAGGAGCCAGGGAGAGGGAAGGGGAGAGAAAAATGACTGCAAAAAGATACAAGGAAACTGTTAGGGGTGACAAAAGTATTTTATATCATTATTTTTTGATGGTGGTGATCACCTATAGGCATTTCCAAAACTCATCAAATTATACACTGAAAATTATTGACTTTTACTTTATATTAATTACACCCCAAAACAGTAATTTCAATATGAACAAGGAAAGAGAGAAAAAAACTTGAATCCCAGAGGGAGTGAGGTGGTCAGGTCTGCTCACCCACGGAGACGAGGTGGCTGTAGATCTCCAGCATCACGTCTCTGTAGAGGGCCCGCTGAGCAGGGCCCAGGTGCTGCCACTCCTCCTGGCTGAACTCCACAGTCACGTCCTTGAAGGACACTGAGGCCTGTAACAGCATATTTCTTACTCAATCACAAGGGTTCAGAAACAGATGACATGGCAAATACCTTTTTTTGAAGATTTTTCTTATTGGGGAAGGGGAACAATGACTTTATTGGAGAACAGTGTGTTTTTCCCAGGACCCATCAGCTCCAAGTCAAGTTGTTGTCCTTCAATCTTAGTTGGGGGGGGGGGGGGAGGCGCGCAGCCCACCATCCCATGCGGGAATTGAACTGGCAACATTGTTGTTCACAGCTCAGGCTCTAACCAACTGAACCATCGGCCGCCGCTCCGGCAGCTTAGCGCAAGCTGTTGTCTTCAATCTTAGCTGTGGACGGCACACCTCCCTGGTCCATATAGGAATAGAACCAACCGGCATCCCCATTGTTCAGTGATCACGCTCTAACCAAGTGAGCCATCTGGCCACCCCGGCAAATACTTTTGAAAATTAATTTGTATCAGGTTTACTGTTGAGAATTTAAAACAAATTTTTATAAAGGAAGCCTATGGGCTGGCCCATTGGTTCAGGCGTTTGGAGCTCCGTGCTCCTAACGCCAAAGGCTGCCAGTTCAATTCCCACATGGGCCAGTGGGCTCTCAACCACAGGTTGCCGGTTGGACTCCTCAACTCCCGCAAGGGATGGTGGGCTGCGCCCCCTGCAACTAACAACGGCAACTGGACCTGGAGCTGAGATGCGCCCTCACAACTACGATTGAAAGGACAACAACTTGACTTAGAAAAAATCCTGGAACAACACACTGTTCCCCAATAAAAAAAAAAAAAAATATATATATATATATATATATATATAAATACATATATAAATAAAGGAAGCTTTTGATGGCCCTGTCATTGTCTTACACTGTGGTCATTGTCTTACACTGAGAGGGTACTCACATAATGGGCACAAATAGTACTCTTATGCGCAGACGTTTACATTTATTTCTAAGTTATATACTAAGTTATATACCATACACTGCCAGTTAATATACTAATGATTAAGTTAAGTGATTGTTTTTTAGATACAGTTTTATAACTAGGCGTCCTGTCATCTTTTCCTGTGTCCTAGTGGATTGTCCTGAGCACTTTCTAGGATACACACACACCCTTGGAGTTCTGCTGGGGTAACAGGCAACCAACGAGTCACCAGTAAGCACTGGAGGTCATATATATCATCAGATTGGTCTTTCAGACGCAATGCTGTGCAAGAGTGGAGAAAGTTTTACTTAGCAAAGTAGAGGAGACCAATTTAAGGATGTGGAGGGCAATAAGCAAAGTAAAATAAGTCAGACAAATACCGGCTGATCTCTAGTACAAAAGACAATTAAGTTCGCGAACTTGTTCCAACAATGGTGCTAACCTTTTCAGATGTCAGAGAGATTATTCACTATGAATTTGTAACAACCAGACAAACAGTTAACCAAGTTTACTATTGGAAGTGCTGAAAAGGCTACTTGAACAAGTTAAACGACGAACTTTTCGCCAACAATTCATGGCTCACACGGCACTGTCTGTAGGGGAGTTTTTAGCCAGTAAACAAATAACTATTGGAACACCCTCCCTAGTCACCTGATCTGTCCCCCAGTGACCTCTTTCTTTATCCAAAGATAAAGGAAATACTGAAAGGAAGACATTTTGATGACATTCAGGACATCAAAGGTAATATGACGACAGCTGTGATGGCCATTCCAGGAAAAAGAGTCCCAAAATTACTTTGACGGATGGACTAGTCAATGGATTAGGTGCAAACCTTCCCAATGGGAGTACTTCAAAGTTGACCACAGTGATATTCAGCAATGAGGTATGTAGTACTTTTTATAGGATGAATTCGCGAACTTAATTGTCAGACATGTATCGGTGGAAAGTACAAAAAAAAAACAAAAAAACACCTAAGTTCATACTGACAAGATTGGTTGTTGCCGGAGGTGAAAGATGAGGGGTGGGAGAAATGGATGAACAGTTTTCTTTTTGTAGTCTAAATAAATCAAATTTTTAAAAGAGAAAGCAATGACCTTTATTAACGTTAATCAATGGGGAGGAAGAATGGGAAACAGATCCCTTTATGAGGAAGGAACAAAATTTTGATCATAGGGGCCGGCCCGGTGGCTCAGGCGGTTAGAGCTCCATGCTCCTAACTCCAAAAGGCTGCGGTTCGATTCCCACTTGGGCCAGTGGGCTCTCAACCACAAGGTTGCCAGTTCAATTCCTCGAGTCCCACAAGGGATGGTGGGCAGTGCCCCCTGCAACTAAGATTGAATATGGCACCTTGAGCTGAGCTGCCGCTGAGCTGCCGCTGAGCTCCCGGATGGCTCAGTTGGTTGGAGCGTGATCTCTCAACCACAAGGTTGCCCATTCGACTTCTGCAAGGGATGGTGGGCTGTGCCCCCTGCAACTAGCAACGGCAACTGGACCTGGAGCTGAACTGCGCCCTCCACAACTAAGATTAAAAAGACAACAACTTGACTTGGAGAAAAGGCCTGGAAGTACACACTGTTCCCCAATAAAGTCCTGTTCCCTTCCCCAATAAAATCTTTAAAAACAAAAAAAATATTTTGATCATTACATTTCTGTACTGTTATACCTAGAGAAGCCCCATGAGCAACTGGGTAAGTGCTGATGCAACTGAGATAAGGGAAAATATATACACAGATGGCCCGACTTCTCATGATTCAACTTACACATATTTTCACCATTATAATGGTGTGAAAATGATACACCTAATAAATTACATGAGATATTCAACTCTTTATTACAAAATCGGTTCTGTGTTTGATGATTTTGCCTGACTGGAGGCTAATGTAAGTGTTTTGAGCACGATAAAGGGAGACTAGGCTAAGCTATGATGGCCGGTAGGTTAGCTGTACTAACTCCATTTCTGACTTACGGTATTTTCAACTTACAATGGGTTTATCAGGATGTAACCCCATCATAGGCAGAGGGGCATCTGAATATATGGGTATCTGCCCCCGGTTCCCGGCACATAAAAGGGGGTCTAAAACTGATGTATAGAGTCATTTCAATCACATACAATATCAGAGTACTTTTTGAAGATAGCAAGGTAGATTCTAAAACTTTTTGGAAGAGGTAAAGGATTTACACTATTCAAAACAACAATGAAAAAGAACGAGGAAGGAAGATTCACAATACTGATTTCAAGACTTATTTCAGATGATCTGAAGAGACATTTCTCCAAAGAGGACATACAAATGGCAAATAGACATATGAAAAAATGCTCAACATCACTAATCATCAGAGAAATGCAAATAAAAACCACAATGAGATATCACCTCACCCCAGTCAGAATGGCTATCATCAACAAGACAAATAGTAACAAGTGTTGGACAGGCTGTGGAGAGAAAGGAACCCTCATACACTGTTGGTGGGAATGCAGATTGCTGCAGCCATTATGGAAGGCAGTGTGGAGGTTCCTCAAAAACTTACAAATAGAATTACCATATGACCCAACAATCCCTTTCCTGGGTATCAACCCAAAAAATCTGAAAACATTTATACATAAAGACACGTGTGCTCCAATGTTCATTGCAGCTTTATTTACGGTGGCCAAGACATGGAAACAACCAAAACGTCCTTCGATAGATGAATGGATAAAGAAGTTGTGTATATATACACAATGGAATACTATTTGGCGGTAAGAAAAGATGATATAGGAACATTTGTGACAACATGGATGGATCTTGAGAGTATAATGCTAAGTGAAATAAGTCAGACAGAAAAAGCAGAGAACCATATGATTTCACTGATATGTGGTATATAAACCAAAAACAACAAAAGAACAAGACAAACAAATAAGAAACAAAAACTCATAGACCCAGACAATAGTTTAGTGGTTACCAGAGGGTAAGGGGGGTGAGGGGTGTGAGATGAGGGTAAGGGGGATCAAATATATGGTGATTTAAGGAGAACTGACTCTGGGTGGCGAACACACAATGGGATTTATAGATGATGTAATACAGAATTGTACACCTGAAATCTATGTAATTTTACTAACAATTGTCACCCCAATAAATTAAAAAAAGACTAATTTTATAGCAACAATAATGAAGACAGTATTGTATTAGCAAAACGACTGACAAACATCAACAGAAGAGAATACTGACTCGAGAAACAGACCCACAAATAACGAAGAATCAAATGATTCCTAACAAAGGTGCCAAAGCAATTCCATGGAGAAGATAATATTCTTTTCAACATATGTTATTGGTATTATCAAATATGCATCACCAAAAATGAATAATCTTGATCTATGCCTTGCACCATAAAAGTTAACTCAAAATGATCACAGGTCCTTCTATAAAACTTACAAAAACAGGAGAGAAAATCTTTGTGACCTTGTTTTAGGAAGATTTTTTTTTTCATATGACCGAAAAATCATAAAAGATAAAAATTTTGAAAACTTGATTGATTAAACACTTCTACTCTTTGAAAGATACATGGTGAGAGAAAAACAGGAGAGAACTATAATCTTTAACAAATGGATTTTATACTCAACATCGTCACACAAAAATCCTCCTGCAAATAACAGGGAATTTTTCTCATATACAATACAGGGGGGAAAATATTACACAAAGAAAAACACAGCATGAAAGTGTCACTTTCTTATGAGGCTAACATAACCACACCACCAAAATTGGATAGGAACACGGGAAAAGGAAATGATAGGCTCACCTAACTTGTGATACAGATACTTAATTATAAGTACAAGCTAAAAGATCCCAGCCAACTCATCAGCAAGTAGGGTGTATACAGGAAATCAAGAATGAATTAATATTAGAAAATTCATTTTGCTACTCACAATACTTATTGATTACAGGAAATAAGCTGTCTTTATTTTAATGGATACACAAGAAATACTTAATATAATTCAACGTACATTCACGACTAAACTGAAATCTCAGCAAATTGTCAATTAGAGGGAACATACGAATCAAAGTTTACCTATCAAGAGCCTACTGCAAACATGAGACCTAATGCGGAAACTGTATATTTTCCCTCAAGACTGGCTTTATTTCTATTTCTCTTTTGCACTGAATATATGGACCCTTATAAGCCTCATAAATCCATCACAATGCAAACTGGGAAATGAACAAAGTACTCACCTGAGATGTGTTCATTCTGCTGCTCTGGGGAGAGTGTAGAGAACTGGGGAGGTTCGGCTGGGAGGCCAAGAAAGGACCGTGCAAGGGCAGTACCACCTGTCCACATGAGACGGGAAGTGGACACGTGGACTAAACCGTACAGCTTTTCATTGACTCAACTTCTCTCTGGCTAAAGAACAACCTAGCTGATTTTCTGAATGATTAACATAAACAACTTAGTTGCATTAAAGTACAGACAGAATAAGGCATTGCTCTTTCACTAAAATTAACATGAAATACTCAGGCTGCATCACTGAACTCTTTTCCTATTAACACTGCTTATTATCCCTAAGGAGGAAAACCACAGAAAGCCCAGTAAAAGGAGTATGGAGAGCTTTAGGGCACGAATGTTTCATTTTAGTTTTAACTGGGTTACAGTTTCTCAAAAGGTCCTTTTCATAAGATAGTTTTGGTGACTTCTTGTGAGATAATGAATCGCGCTTGTTTTCCTCGTGGCTCTGTCACAAACTGCGTGTCCCTTGACAACTCAATGAACTTCTTGGTCCGATTTCTTTAAAGCTTTCAAGAGTCAGTAGTAGATCACCATGGAAACCCTTCAGGAGCAACGTTTTGGAATTCTGTGAGGTCAGGATAAGTCAATAATGTCACATGGGCAATCTGTGAGAGCAGCACAATGTTGTAAGGAGTGAAGAGCCAGAAGGCCATTGAGCAACAGTGGGGACAGAATTTCTACCTGGTGTCTGGTTGCCCCTTATCCCAACTTCACCCTCACAAGCTCTCCCACAAAGTGGCCTTCCCTGGGCAGCATACCTACCCCTGGGCCACCCCAGACTCAAAGCTGACCCAAATCCTCCACTGTCACACCTCAGTGTGGTGGCTACAGCACGTGGCAGTATCTCCAAATCAGGACAGAAGGATGAAGAACTTCTAACTACAAATTTAGGCCGTGCTGCTACCTGTGTTCTTTTGCCTCAGCTCTGAAGCTTGGTGAGGAGAGTAAGAACAGGGCTGTTCTCTCCCAGGGAACATTCCTGTTCCTGGAGCCCTCCCGATTCCTACATCACAGGAGCTGCTTTGTTCTAAAATAAGTGTTTCCCAAAATCTGGGACCTGCCTCTGGGAAACAAATTCACGTTAGGGCCACAAACCTGACACTCTCGGGATGCCTAAAATTTCAGACTTAAAACACAGACAACTGCCAGTGCAGGAAGAGCTAGGAGCCTCTGTCTGACCTAAGGATTCTGACGAGACGCCAGAACTTCCGGAATGTATCTGACAGTGCTGGGAGTCCATTCACGTTCACTTCCAGTTTTACCCACACGTATGTAGGGACAGGTCACTCTGTTAAGTGCCGTGAAAGGTGTAATGATGGTTTTAGGTAAGTGCGGGATTTAGATATATCCTGAGATTTAAAGCACGTCTGCTCCTAATTCGGAGCTCCGTCCTCCCGAGCTTGTGAGCTGAGCAATACGCCCCCCCAACCTGAGCCTCGGTTGCTTTCTTTTATCCTAATGCGGATGGTCATGCCTACCTCATATATTGGATGTGAGGTTTACAAAAGCCACCCAGTGAAGAGAAAGATCTAAGTACCTTCTGAATATAAGGGCAGTTGCCATTTACTCACTTGGCTATTTGCTTTATAAGGGAGAACTTCTCTCTCAAAACGCAATTATTTTCCCATGAGAAATCCGACGGAGGCAGGTTCCTTCTGTCGGCCCTACCTACAGGTGACAGAGCTGGACTTTACCCGGTAGTTTTAGCCCCAGAGCTCGTCTCTCACACAGACTCACCGCCCGCGCTTTCTGGCTCTCACGGTCTCATTATAAACGCGCTTTCCCCTCCTGCCGCTCGCACTGTTTTATCCCGTCCGGCAGCTGGAGGGGCCGGGCACAAGGTTCCCGCACCGGTCACCTGCTCCTGACCGGGCTCAGTCCCATCTGCGCCCCGGGAACCCGAAGGGCCGGGGTCCCCCCAACAGGCACCGGCGGGCTCTGCACTGAAGATCCCGCCTGGGGGGTTCCCGGGACCTCCCGTTCCCTCCTCCACAGACACAAGCCCCCACGCGCTTCAGGCTGGTCTCCAGGTCGCCCAGATTCCCCATCACCCCGCGCTCTCACTTTAGACGCAAACCCTCGGCGCCCGCGCGGCTGACGAGGTTCGCCAGGTTCTCACCGCGTGACCAAGGACCGAGCGGAAGCCGGGAGGCGGGACTAGAGCTGTACAGGAGCCGACAGAGCCTACAAGACCGGTTCCCAGGGTCCTGCGCGGCCGCCAGTTCCATAGAAGACTACGTTTCCCAGAGAACAGCCCTCTCGCGCCTTTTCCCGATTTAGCAACGTTTCTCCTTTTTGAGATGGTTGTGAGATGTTGGACTTGACCTGTTCTCTTGCTTGGGTTGTCTCAGAATCCCCAAACATTAGGGTTAAATTTAAAGTTTATTGCCAAATACAATGCGTGGTCCTCGATATAAATCGGGATGGAACAACAGTTGCCAAAGACGTTGGTTACAAATTGCGAACCTTGAAAGTGCACTGGGTTACTCTTAAGTGTAAAAATAATAGTGAAATAACAGAGGAAAACATACTGGTTTTATAAAGGCACGTATAGTAAGTATTTATGATTGAAATTATATCTTTGTAAATTTATTTCACAAATTTTTCAGGAAAATCAAATAGACGAAGCATGTATGGCAAAATTATAAGATTTTTACATAGAGGAAATGGGTGTAGATAAATGGGTATTGTATGGTTTTCTCAATGCTTGAAAACTTTGCAATACAAAGTGAAAAAGGGGGGAAGAGAATATGTATACTACCTCTTGTAAGGCTTGACAGCGAGATAGTGAGGCTAAGAGTGTCAGGCAGGTTGAGAAAAGTGAGTGCTTTATTCTGCGCTCCCAGGCGAGATTCAACGGTCCGCAGAAAGGGGCCGGCAAAGTCGGGCCCAGGGCAGAGCAAGGGAGGCATATATGTGATTTTTGGGGTGGGGGTTGGCTGAGTGAGGTGGCAGTTGGGCAGGCCCCCCAGTGCAGATCAGGCATGAGCGGCTGCATCCGGAGTTGTTTATCACACCAAAGGTCTGCTGCCTCTTCGGGGAAATGCCAAGGGCTCCAGTTTCCGTCATGCGAGGAGGGGTCTGACTTGGCAGAGGGGTATGACTTGGCTCCTGGCCGCTTTGACCATGCCCGTAGCTGACCTAACATTCCGGCCTTTTTGATTATAAAGGGGCGGCGACGTCTATCTTACTGCTTCCTGCTGATAACGGGGCGGAAAGGGGTACTAGGCCTGGTCCATGACGGGAGGGCCCGTGGGCAGCCGGGAGTATGGGTGGAGTAGAAGCTGGTTCACTGTAACTGGACATCTGGTGGAGGCGGTTCTGTAGAAATTTTAAAAAACGGGGCCATTAGAAGCAGGAGACTGATTAGGACGAGTGGGCCTATTAGTGTCACTACTCATGTAGTCAGGGGTGATTGCCACCAATCTGAGGGAGGGTTGGTGGACCCTCTCCGGCGCTGGAGCTCCTCTTGTAACTTATTCAGGGTCTGCACATTTCCCTCGACCAATCCGGACTCGTTGATGTAGTAACAGCATTCTTCCCAGAGGCAGAGGCAGGTTCCTCCTTTCTCAGCGGTTAGCAGGTCCAGAGCCCGGCGGTTCAGCAAGGCAACTTGGGCTACAGAGGTTAGTTGTCGCTGGAGCGATGCGATGGAGGTTGAGGAGACCTCTATGGCAACCTGTAGGCGTGTCTCCTAGTCCTGGGCATAGTGGACGCTGTGCCTGAGAGCACCAGCGCCTAAACCGGCAGCTACAAAGGAGGAGGCGAGGGAGACCCCTAGGATAAGGGGTAGGAAAGCAGCCCTCTTTGAACAGGAGTGGAAATTTCCTTATAGTGAGGCTGCAGTTCTGTGAATTCAGTCTGGCTATAAAGCATTAGTTGGGGGGCTACGGTTGTCGGTCGGAATGCAGGGGGTAGGAGAAGAGGTATTTATGCACTTGATGAGTTTCTTGTTGCACCAGAAGAATGTGCCAGAGGGAGCCTGAAGAGTGGACGAGAGTGGCCGGGTTGTATTGCATAAGGACTGGTTAGAACCACCGTAGCATATGGGTAAACTGAGGTTAGGTGGGGGAAGGTATAAAGGTATCTTGGCGATGGGGGAAGGGCACTGTCCTGAGTTGTCACTAGGAGCGAACTGTGTTAAAGGTACAGCTGCTGAAAGGGGGCGTTGCAGAGACGCACAGAGAAAACAATCAGTTATGTTAGGAAATCCACAGACATTAAGGAGGGAGGCAGCTTCTTGTATTATTTTCAGCCAGGTGAACGGGGTGGGCGGATCTGAGCTCTTGATCTGTCCTGCAGGCTGTAGTTGGGTTTTTATAGCCTGTTGCTGCTGGACGATGGTTTGGGACATGTCTCTTAATTGTTGTAGTTGTGAGGGATAACTCGGATGTATGCCCGGTAAATATAGAGTGTTGCTACGGGCTTTGGAGAGAGAGCCCATGGGTAGAGCTATCCTTTAACTCCTGATGCCCACCTTTGATGACAGGGGGTCTTTAATCCTGAATGTGTATTGGCCTTTGCCGTTACCAAAAAAGAACCCCGATTTCTGGTTGACGGTATTTATGTAACAATAAGTGTAGGGGCATCCACCATATGTGTCCTCCCACTGGTGGCAGTAGTCGTGGATTTGGTTATGGGGAAAGCAAACAGCGGGGTCAGTAGACCAACGAGTGATAGATTTGAAGGTGTTGCGTGGAATGAGAATGGATACCTGTTGCTGGCATCCTTCAGGTTTGCAATCCCCGGTTCCCAGAATGTGGGTGGAGGCCTTATTATTGCTATGATTCTGTTATATAAAACCGCCACACATATGGGTTAATGGGGGAACGGGGCTTTTGGGAGGAGGGCAGGGTTAGGGTTAGGGTGACTAAGGCGAACCTTAGTGGGGCCCAGCATCTTACAGGTGTAGAGGTCATACTGCTCCGGGGTCCTCTTTAGTCTGGATAAGTGGTGCCACGAGGAATCGCCGAGCAACTTGGCTGCAGTGGGAGTAGTAAGGATGACACAGTTCAAAGGGACTTAGGAAGGTAGGGCTTCTGGGGGTGACCCGAATCCTGGCCAGGATGATGGGCAGGAGCTCAGGCCATGATTTCCGGATTTCTAAGGACAATTTGGTTAAGTGATCTTTGAGGAGGCCATTAGCTCTCTCAACCTTACCGGAAGATTGGGGGCGGTAGGGAATATGGAGTTTCCAGGCGATGCCTAGGGAAGAGCTAACTTGTTGGACAATATTAGAGATAAAGGCAGGACCATTGTCTGATTGTAGCGAGTTGGGGAGTCTGAACCGGGGAAGAATTTGCGTCAGAAGGACCTCAGCTACTACTGCTGCGGTCTCATAGCGGGTTGGGAAAGCTTCAACCCACCCTGTCACTGTGTCGACCAAGGTAAGCAGATATCTGGTCTTTTTGTGGGGAGGCAAGTGAGTAAAGTCTATTTGCCAGTCTTGGCCAGGGAGGTGGCCTCTCATCTGATGGGTAGGGAAAGTGGGGCGTAGTCCCCCTTGGGGCGAGATGGCAGCACAGGTAGGGCAGGAAGAGCAGATGGCGTTGACCGTTTCTCACAAAGCTGCTGAGGTAAAAGCGGGGTGAGAAACCTGTAAAGAGGGAGAGCTCCGAGAGCTCCAGAATGACTGATGGACCTGTTGTACTATCGTTCTGACCTGATTTTGAGGCAGAACGATTTTGTTATTAAGGAAAATCCATCCGTCAGGGCCTGGGGCACTACCAAGCTGTAATAACTCGTTCTTTTCAGCTTCAGTGTATTGGGGTTTAAGGGAGGGAATAGACAAGAAGAGGACTGGGGCTGGGGAACTAGTATCTTGGGTTAGGCTTCTGGCTACTGCGTCAGCCTTGATGTTCCCTTGCATGATAAGGGAGGAATCAGTTTGGTCACCCCTGCAATGTATGACGGCTACATGGGATGGGAGCTGTAGAACATCGAGTAAGGAGTGATGAGGGTAGCGTTCATGATAGGGGAGCCCTTGGTAGACAGAAAGCCTCTCTCTCTCCAAATGGCTGCATGGCAGTGCGCAATAAGGAAGGAGTATTTGGAGTCTGTGTAGATGTTTACCCTTTTTCCCTATGGTAAGTGTAAGGCATGGGTGAGGGCGATGAGCTCAGCCTTTTGGGAAGTGGTCCCTTCTGGGAGTCGGGCAGCTTCTAGAGTCTGCTGGGGGTAACTACTGCATAGGAGGCTCTCCGGCGGCCTTGGGGATCAAGGTAAGAACTCCCATCGACAAAGAGTGTTAGGTCTGGTGCTGAAAGTGGTTGGTCTGAGAGTCCTTCTCAGGGCTGAGTGAAGGCTTCAACTATTTCAATGTAAGAGTGCGAGGGAAGCGTAGTTGCAGGGGTAGTGGGAAGGAGGGTAGCCGGATTAAGAGAGGGAGATTGGGTAAGGATAATATCAGGGTTCTCCAGAAATAGGAGGTGGAACTCTTGTGTCCGGGAGGAGGCAATGAGAGAGAGAGAGCGGTGGGAGAGCAAGTCCTGTAGCCGATGGGTGGAAAATACTTGCAATGGTTGTTGGAGGCAAATTTTTTGGGCCTCCTTGGTAAAAACAGCTGCTGCAGCCAGGGCACGGAGGCAAGGCTGCCACCCCCAGACCATGGGATCGAGTTGTTCAGACAGGTAAGCTACTGGGGTTAGGGTAGGGCCTAAGGGTTGGGTAAGGACCCCTGAAGCAATACCTTGTTTTTCATCAGTATGTAAATGAAAAGGTTTGTTGATGTTGGGCTGGGGGGGGGGGTGAATTTAGGAGGGTGTCCCTGAGTTGGGAAAACCCTTTAGAGACAGTAGAGGGGGATGAAAGAGGGCCGACAGGCGTCTCTTTAGCGGCTTGGTAAAGAGGCTTTACCAGTAGGGCAAAATTTGGAATCCAATGCCGAAAAAATCCAACGAGTCCTAAAAAGGACAATATCTGTTCAGCACAGGTGGGAGGCTGTAGGTCCCTTAATGCCTGTGCCCGGTCTACTGTTAGACCTCGGGAATAGGGAGTGAGACAGATTCCTAGATAGGTGACAGTGGGCTTGGACAGGTATGCCTTGGCAGGGGAAACACGGTACCCTTTGTCCCCTAGGAAATTAAGGAGGGCTGCTGTGTGCCTTTTGGATGTATCCAGTGAAGGGCTACAAAGGAGGAGATCATCTACATATTGGAGGAGGGTGCTGGGGGCCAGGGGGCGTTGCAGAAGGTCTTTTGCTAGGGCCTGGCCACATAGGTGAGGGCTGTCTCTAAAGCCTTGAGGCAACACTGTCCAGGCCAATTGTTGGGAAGTCTGCATGTCAGGGTCTTCCCAGGTAAAGGCAAAAAGGTGGTAGGAGTCTGGATCGAGAGGGATGGTGAAGAAGGCGTCCTTGAGATCTAACACTGTGAAGTGGGTGGTACCAGGCGGGGCATGTGATAGGAGCGTGTAGGGGTTTGGAAACACTGGGTGGATAGGAATGACGGCCTCATTGATTAGCCGGAGGTCTTGAACTAGCCCATAGGTCCTGTCTGGTTTCTTGACTGGTAGGATTGGGGTGTTGCAGGGGAGTTAATGGGTATTAAGAGTCCTTGACTAAGTAGCCGGGTAATGAGGGGCTTGAGCCCTTGGCAGTGTGTAAGAGAGATGGGGAACTGAGGATGAGAGGGGAAGGAAGTTGGGTTTTTTAGAGTAACTTTTACAGGGATGTGATGTCTTGCCGCTATAGGAGTAGAGGTGTCCCAGCCTGCCGGGGAGACTAAGGATGGAGGGAGAGGGGGTTCAGGATTTCTGTGGGGAGAAGGGGAGGGGAGGAGAGTAAGGAGTAGGGAAGTCGAGGGGCCGTGGGGAAACTGCAGCGTGGCCCCAACCTTGGTAAGGAGGTCTTGGCCTAAGAGGGGGACTGGGCATGAAGGGAGAACTAGGAATGAGTGGGTTAAGGACCTGCCTTCTAGGAGACAAGGAAGGGGTGCAGTGGCTAGCGGGCAGGTGGGCTTGCCTTCAATACCCATGACCGAGATCGTGGAAGGGGAAAGGGGGCCCGAAAAGGAGGGCAGGACAGAGTAGGTAGCCCCCGTGTCAACCAGGAAGGAGCTTGACTTACCCACTACCTGGAGCGTTACCCAGGGCTCAGCGAGGGTGTTGGGGGTCATCGAGTCCGGGCCGTCAGTCTTCAGCCAATCCCAGCAGGGCCAGCGGTGGGTTGTTCCCTGGAAGAATGGCCCCTCCGCGTTGAGGCACCGAGAGTCCATTGTTCCTCCAGGGGCAGTCACTTTTCCAGTGACCACTCTGACCACACGCCGGGCAGGGCCTCGTGAGGGCCCGAGGCTGGGGGCATTGCCTCGCCCAGTGACCATCTTTTCCGCATTTGAAGCAGGCTCCTGGTGGTGTTCGTACCCCTGGCGAACCCCCACCGTGCGCAGGTCCCCTGGGGTTGCGCACGGCTGCCGTAGGCCGCAGGGCTGCTACCAAGGCTTGGGTTTGCAAATCTACCTTCTGTCGGAGGCGTGCTTCTCGATTTGATTCTGCCTGCTCCTCACGAGCATTAAAAATTTTGAAAGCCATATTCATTAAATCTCGGACTGGGGTTTGAGGGCCATCTTCTGCCTTTTTTAATTTCTTTCGGATGTCAGGGGCTGACTGCGTAATGAAATGGGTGGCCAGTACTGTGGCGCTTGCAGGGGACCCAGGGTCCAGACGGGTATACTGAGTAAGGGCCTCAGTCAGCCGATTAAGGAAGACTGCAGGATTCTCATCTGGACTCTGGGTAATCGCCCTAAGCTTGTCAAAATTGACAGCTTTGTGGGATACTGCCTGCAGGCCTGCCAGGAGACATTGGAGCATCTGATCCCTGCGATGACGCCCATCTCGACCTTCAGGGGTTCCTACTTGATAGGTCCAGCCTGGCTCTTGGCGGGGGACTGCCTGGGCCCCAACGGGCATGGTAGAGTCTGTGAGATGGACCTGGTCTGCATAATGGGTGGCTGCCTCAAAGACTCTTTCTCATCTGCGGTTAGGGTAGAGGAGCAGATGATGTGTATATCATGCCAGGTGAGATCATGTGCCTGGGTTAGATATCGGAATTCTTTGGTGAAGGCAGTGGGGTTTGAGGAGAAGGACCCCAAGCGCTTTTCGATTTGTGACAGGTCGGTGAGGGAGAAGGGGACATGGACTGGGACTACCCCTTCCGCCCCTGCAACTTCACAGAGTGGGCAGACAAGGGGGGGCTCAGAGGCAGTAGGAGGATCATGAGAACGGGTATGGCTACTGACAGGCCACGTGAGCAGGGAGGGAGTGGGGATGGAGTAGGAGAGGAAGGTAAGGGTAATGCAGGAGGAGTGGGGGGTGGAGGTGTTGGTGGCCCTGGGTATAGCGGAGGATGGGAAGGGGGACAAGACAGATTTTCAGGAGGCTCGGAGAGAGGAGAGGGGAGAGGAGGAGCGATAGAGACAGTGGGTTTCGGTTTCTCGTGGGCTATAAGGATTTGGACTGTGGAACAGGTGGAATAGAGGGAGGGACGGGAGCGCAGGTCCCAGAAAGCCTGAACATAGGGGACTTCAGACCACTTCCCAGTTCGTCGGCAGAAATTATCGAGGTCGGCGAGAATATTGAAATCGAAAGTCCCGGTTTTAGGCCACTTTGACCTGTTTTCCAAATCATATTGGGGCCAAGCGACAGTACAGTAAAAGATCAAGCGCTGAGGGCAAAGATCCTGATCAAGACCCAATCTTTTAAAATTGAGGAGGAGACACCCCAGTGGTGTCTGAGGGTCAGGTTTAGAATTTTGGTTTTCCATGTCTGTTCTCGGGGATCAATAGTCAAGACCAAAGACCAGCGTCCCAGTAGTTTGGTCTAGACTACGGACGGGCAGAGGACCGAGGAACACCTGGGACGTCTCCACAGCTGTCCTGGGTGTAGGACAGAACGGAGGACAATCTCCGACACGGCCGCGAATTTACTGACGGAGACGTCGGCGGATGATCGCCTGAGGCAGACACAGGGAGGGACTTACCTCTCACACGGCCAGAACCGGGCGGAAGGTCTTAGGTCCTAAGCCGCAAGGGAGGAAGGGAGGGCGGCCTAGCACCACCGGCCGCTCCCTTCCCGGGTTTCGGCACCAAATGTAAGGCTTGCGGCGAGATAATGAGGTTCGTCACGCGGGTTGAGGAAAGTGAGTGCTTTATTCTGCACTCCCGGGCGAGGTTCACCGGTCCCACAGACGGGGGCCGGCGAAGTCGCGCCCAGGGTAGAGGGAGGGAGGCATATATGTGATTTTTGGGGTGGGGGTTGGCTGAGTGAGGTGGCCGATGAGCAGGCCCCCCAGCGCAGATCCGGCGCAAGCGGCTGTGTCCGGAGTTGCTTATCGCACGAGCGGTCTGCTGCCTTTTCTGGGAAACACCAGGGGTCTCAGTCCCTGTCATGCGGGGAGGGGTCTGACTTGGCAGAGGGGTATGACTTGGCTCCTGGCCGCTTTGACCATGCCGGTAGCTGACCTAACACCAGTCACTGCCATTCCCGATTGGCAGTCTCTTAGGTAGGGAAAGCTCTACGCCCCTGCCCAGCTCTTAAGTAGCTACAAAAGACAGATCCTCATCCCAATTTCCAAAGATTTTACATTGCTGATTTGAGATGGGGGAATGATGAGACAAGAGTTAACAGGAGTGAGCTTGTGACCTAGCAGGAATGAGCTTAAAAATTAACCACTTGGCTCTGAATCCCCTGGCTAGCACTTCACCTGCAAGCTGACAAGCACCTTACACCCATCATAGATGAGAACAGAACAGTTCCCCAGGGGAGGCCAACTGCAACAGCAACCCTCTACAAGCTAACAGATACCCATCATAGATGTGAACAAAACAGTTCCCAGAAGTAGGCCCCTGCAAGCTGAAAAGCACCCTGCATCATGGATGGGAAGTAGACAGTTCCCATAAGAAGCCAATTGTAACAGCAGCCCCCTGCAAGCTAACAAGCACCCTACATCCTGCATAAAAAAATATAAAACCCCAGCTAAGCAGAAACCCACTGCAGCTGTCTCTGTCAGACTCTATGCTGGCAAACTCCTTTTGCAAGTATTTCTCTTCCAAACAGAAACCCGTGGCAACTTTCTATTCTTGACTCTACCCCCAGTAAATCCACTGCCGGTGCTTCTCTCCTTTCTAAACAGAAATCTGCCGCAGCTATTTTCTCTAGACCCTGCCATGGGCATTCTTACTGTTCATTTTTCAATAAACCTTTTTTTGCTTTCCTTCTTTTCTGAGTCTCATGAATCATTTCATGTTCTGTGAATGATCAGGGATATTCTACAGCAACACAGAAACTATTCCTTCAGAGGGTCTTGGGGGGATGCCCCTCTATCTCCTAGTCCAGATATCACAAGACCACCATCCCAACCACCATGGGCGGCTCCTCCTCTGTCCCTCTTGTCTCCCCTCTTGGCTGTCTTATTAAGAATTGGACCAAATTCAACCTCTCCTCTCTCAAAAAGAACAAAATGCTTTTCTTTTGCAATGCCGCCTGGCCTCTATATAAATTAGACGATCAGGAGGACTGGCAGACTAATGGCACTCTGAACTATAATACCATCACGCAACTAGATCTTTGTGTAGGCGTCTTCACAGGTGGTCTGACCTTCCAATGTCCAAACCTTTATGGTCCTGAGCCAGAACCCAGACCTCCTGAAACAATGCTGCATGTGTCTCGCAAAATTTCCTCAGTTTCTCCCTCCAGATCTTTTCGACGACCCACTTTTATCCCAGGTCCATCTTAGACCTCCTAAAAACCCACTTCCTGGAGTGGCCACTTAGCTCAGTTGGTTAGAGCATAGTGCTGATAACACCAAGGTTGCTGGTTCGATCCCTGCATGGGCCACTGTGAGCTGCGCCCTTATTGAAAAAAAACCCATCTCCTACCTCTTCTTCCTCAAACCCCACTACCCCTTCCACCTCTTCTCCAGCTCCCCCTCCCTATTCTACACCAGCTTCGAGTCCCGCGGGCACCACACGTGGTGGACCTATTAATAATTTTAAGGCAGACTCTGTGGAGTCCTGCACACGAGGGTGAGGGGAGCACGAGGAGGGTGGCACAGGGTTAAGAAAAGACAGTAGCCATGAATAGAGTGCAAGCGGGGCCAAGGGACTCGCAGCCTCAAAGGACTGGGCGTGCTTAATTGGCCTACGCATTAGCTTTATTAGTTAGGTGGGGAAGTAAAGGAGAGAAAGCTTGTCAATCTCAAGATCTGTGAAATCCATACACCATAATAGGAAACTGATTCAAGCCAAGCACCCTTGCCTGCAGGCAGCTGCACCATAAGTCTCATGATGTACGTAGTTCCCCAAGGGACAAAACTATATGCATATGAATAGATGGAGAACACAACATTGAATCTCTTCCCTTGCAGGTTTTGGGAAGGAATGCAGCCACAGAGGCAGAGGCTCTCCTTAGCCGGGGGAAGGTAGGGGGCTGTGCCCACCTCTATGAATCCCGTGAATTCTCCAGTGGGTCCCCATTCGACTGCATCTGGCTTAGATTGCTTTCCACGTGGAAAGTCGTACCCATCTTTGACTGTCCAGTCATCTTTGGGGCCAAACAGAGAGATATCAGGTGTAAGCACAAAGGTGAAGCAAAGTCCCTGAAAGGATCCATCTCACAGATTCTCCTTTCTTTAGGGGCAGGTACATGGAGACAGACGGGCAGGCTGCTGCGTAGCAACAGATTCCATATTGTACCTCTAGAAGGTCACAAACAGAGAGACCTGTACAATTAGGGTTCATGTCTCTTTCCCCATGGCAGATTTAGCTCAGACAGATAAAAGTGGGGAGCTATTCTGAAGACCCTTCTAAATTCAGTAAGGAATTCCATGGTCTAATCATGGCCTTTGATCTTACTTTGCAGGATATTCACATCATTTTAACCACCTGCTGCTCCTTAGAAGAAAAAACTATGTCTGGGCTCTTGCCCAAAGATACGCAAATGAGCTAGCTACTCAGAATCCAGGACAATACAGGGTTGGGTCCGAGGCTATTCCCAATCATAATCCCGATTGGGAATCAAGCTGGCTAATAGGGCAGGATTAGATGAGATCATACGGTCACCTGTCTTTTCTAGGGCATAATTAAACTAGTTAACTATGAGAAACTGAGGGAAACTACTCAAAGGTCGGAAGAAGACGTGGCCCTCTTTCAATCCGGCTTCGCTGCACCCTCTGAAAATACACTAACTTAGATCCACCTAGCCCTGAGGGCATCACTATCCTTGCCACGCATTTTATTGGACAATCAGCCCCAGATATCAGAAGAAAACTTTAGAAACTAGAACTAGGTACCCAACTCTGCTCCCAGTCCTTCTAGATATGGCCTTTAAGGTCTTTAACAATACAGATGAACTAAAGAGGGAATCTAGGGTACGGCGGGATAAAGAAAAAGATCAGAGAAGGGCTCAATTAATGGCTGCTACCCTTCCTAGCACCCTGCCCTCACAGACTTAGCCAGGTTTGGGCCCACAAGGAGGGAGGCCACCGAAAATGGGCCCAAACACCTGCTACAACTGTCATCATGAATGACACTGGACTAAGGCTTGTCTCACCTAGCCAAGGGGATGCTCCCTGGCCCACTACCCCTTTGCAAACATGAAGGACACTGGAAGAAGGACTGTCTCCTCTCCCCTCGAGAAAGGAAGCCATCCTGACTCCTAAAAAGCTAGAAGTGTGGCTCCTCCAACCAGCTGTCAATGTCAGTCATTGTTGACTGTGAGCCAGACGACTGTCACCTCGACTAATGGGCCCCAGGACTCATCCAGGCTCCAGTGCTCAACATCACAGAGGCTGATCCCAGGGTAACGCTTGATGTAGCAGATAAGAATGTCGTCTCTCTTCTTGATAAAAATGCCACATTCTCTGCTCTAATTCATCACCTCCAGCCTCCTCCTAACAGGTGTTGAAGGCAATCCCACCACCTGCAGACAGACCCTACATTTACCTTGTTGCTTTGCGTCCCTTGCTTTTACACATAGCTTTCTAATTAGGCCCCACTGCCCCATACCCCTTTTAGGACGAGGGATTAAGCAGAAGCTACAGGCTCCCCTCCAAATCTCTCCTAACCCTACCCTAATGGCTGCTCTGCAGCCTATTTTCCTTCTCAAGCATTTAACCCCGACCTCTTTATGATCCCTCCATGGATCAAAAAACAAGTCAACCCCGTTGTCTGGGATCAGGAAACTCCCAGCAGAGTGTTCCATCTAATTCCAGTACAGATTGGGCTGAAGGACCCTACCTATTTTCCTGGTAAGTCCCAATACCCCATTAACAGGGAGGATCTTCTCGGGCTTCAGCCAACCACCAAAATGTTCCTCTGGCATGGGTTTTTAAGTCCCTTCAATTCACCTGGCAATACTCCCATTTTACTGGTCAGAAAGCCATCTGGGTAATACTGGTTGGTTAAAAACCTACGGGTTATCAATAAGGCAGTAATTGCAATTCATTCTTTAGTTCCTAAACCTTATACCCTACTAGAACTAATCTCTCCAGGGACTGAACGGTTAACTGCGCTGGATTTAAAGGATGCCTTCTTTTGTATTCTGCTAGATCTACAGTCTCAGCTTTTATTCTATTTCACTTGCACAGACCACCACACTCAGGTCCGCAGCTAATATACTTGGACTCTCCTACCACAAGGCTTTCCAGACAGTCCTCACTCTTTTGGTCAGGCTCTATGTGGAGATTTTAGGGACATTTCCCTCCCCGGGGCTACTATCCTGCAATAGGTTGATAACCTCCTTATTTGTAGCCCGGAGAAGGAAAGTGCAGATCAGCGTACAGTAACAACTTTAAATTTTCTAACATAACGGGGATTCCGAGTAAAGGCCACACAGGCTCAGATTTCCCAGCAGCAAGTAACTTAGGATTTATTCTTTCACCTGGGCAACGACACACTAGCAATGAGAGGAAGGAATCCATCACCTCCCTGGAGCCCCCAACCACCAAGAGGCATTTTCTTAGGCATGGCTGGCTACTGCTGCATCTGGATTCTTCAGTTCTGGCCATAGCAAAGCCTCTTAAGGATCTGGAGCAAGAGCCCTTAGACTGGCATGAAGAGCTCAAGTGCACATTCTGTGCCCCTCACAGGCTCTAAATGAAGCCCCTGCCTTAGCTCTCCCAGATCTGCCCCAGCCCTTCTCACTCTGTATCTCTGAGAGGAGGGGAAGTGCCCCAGGGCCCCTTGTGCAGAACCAGGCTCAGATTCCAGGCCTGCTGCTTGTCTCTGTAAGTCCTTAGACCCAGGTGCAAAGGGCTGACCCTTCTGCCTGAGAGTCCTTGCGGTTTAGCCTCACTATTAAAGCAGGCTCAGAAGCTCACCCTTAATCACCCGCTCACTGTGTTTACCCCACACCAGGCCTTAGATGTCCTCAACTCCAAGGCATCACACTGGCTGTCAAACAACAGGCCCAACACCAAGCCTTGTGTTTAGTCTCCCCGGACTTAACCATCAAGCCCTGCAATACCTTAACCCTCTACCTTGTGCCAGATCCCTCCTCCCCGACCCAACACAAGAGCCTCGAAGTTCTGAATTATTCCCATCTGCTCGGGAGGATTTAGAAGATGCTCCCGTTTCAGACGCTGGTGAAATCTGGTCCACAGATGGGAGTTGTGTGGTGTCCCAAGGGCATGCTGTTGTTTCTTCTGCCACCATAATAGGGATGGGGGCTCACCCACCCATACTTCTGCTCAGAAGGACAAATTAATAGCATTAACCAGAGCCTTACTCCTAGGTAAAGACCTCAGAGTCATCATTTATACTGACTCAAAGTATGCCCATCATGTCCTACATGCTCATGCTGCCATCTGGCAAGAAAGGGGTTTTCTAACCTCCCAGAATAGCCTCATAAAGCACAAAGAAGAGATTTTCCAGTAACTTGAGGCTGTCCAGGCCACTACTAAAGTTGCTGTCATCCACTGTCAGGGCCACCAATCAGGAACAGATGAGACATCTCAGGAAGTAATTTTACTAACCCTATGGCTAAGTCAACTGCTCTTAGTAGAGAGGGTTATGATGTCAGAACAGGGGAGCCGGACACTCTTCTAGACCACCCTCAAGCTAATTCCTTAGAGTTTCCTCACAGGCTTTATCCCTTTTTACCCATAAACCTACTTTCCAACCTGTCTATACCCCTAAGGAAGAACAACAAGTAGCAAGGGAGTGGGGGTGGCAGTGGCGGTAAACCCCTAACCCTCAGGGATGGCTTGCGGATCCCCAAGGAAAACTCCCCATTCCCCAAGACTTTCAATGGAAGCTTCTCTACAATTTACATCATTCTCCTCATGTAGGTGCTAAGGCCTCACCTGAGGTTGTTCAGTGCCACTTCGTAGGGCACAATATCCTCTCCCACATCCAAAACAATTTCTAAGACGTGCCCCATTTCCCTCAAGGCTAATCCAGAAGCACACATTAGGCCCCCTCCGCTCTTAGAGCAGTTCAAAGGAGATGGCAGTCCCCGTGGAGGATTGGCAAATAGACTTTCCTCATGTGCCCCCTGCAAAGGATATCTATCATTACCTTTGTTGGGAGTTTTTGGGAGTTTTTGTTGACAACTTTTCATGGTGGCTAGAGGCCTTCCCTAGTGAGACCAAAAAGGCCTCAGAGGTCACCTAAACCCTACTCCAGGAGATAATTCCTGGATTAGGCCTGCTTTGCTCCTCACAGGCTGATATCGGATCTGCTTTTGTGTCTCATATTACTCAGCAAGTCTGGGAAGCCCTTCAGATTACTTACCACCTACACTCTCTCTGGGAGCCACAGTCCAGGGTAAGGTGCAGAGAGCTACTAAGCTCACCCAGGAACTCCAGCTTTTACCTCTAGCACCCCTTACGCTCAGGATAAGTCCTCGCTTGGACATTCACCTGAGTCTCTTCGAACTTCTCTCCTGGAGGCCTTTCTTATCAACAGACCTGCTACCAGATCCTGAACTTAATGCTTTAGTCACATATGTCTCCTGTTTAGGTCAGGCCCTGAAAGAAATTCATTCTCATGCTAACACCCTTCTCCCAGCTCGGGACTCTTCCCTAATGGGATCCGACCATCCAAAAGTTAACCCTGGAGACTGGATCTTTCTTAAAATACATCCCAACAGTATAAATCTCTTCCATTCATCTGGCTGGGCCCATCAGGTCCTCCTGACAATGCTTATGTCAGTGAAACTCCTTGGACACCCTTCCTGGATACACCTGTATCTGGGATAAAGCTTGCTTCTGAGCCAGACTCCACCCAAGATATGACAACATCTGAAGGCACCCAGGACACCTATTCTTGTGAGCCAACAGAAGGACTTAAGCTTCTCTTTAAAAAGCAAGCAGATAAGCAATAATTAATCCTACTATTTTACGCGACCCGCTCTTCTGGCCTCTTATCCTCTGTCGGCTCCTTTTCTTAGCCCTTAACCAGTGTGTATGGGCTTACTTCCCCCTCCTGGCTAAAAGTATTCTTCTCACTCTTGAGATAACTTAATCTGGCTTCTACTACTTCTCTCCTCTTTATAACTCCCCAAAGGTCACTAATACCCAGGGGAAACATTCTCACTATGCCCCAAATAGCACTCCAGATCTTAAAATGGCCCAATTCTACTTATACCCATAATCTTTGGATCATGTAGATTTTCTCCTCCACAAGGAAGGGTTATCCTGCATGTGCAAAGGAATTGGTTCTGATGGAGGTGCCGATCAGTTGGCCTGTTACTTGGACTCACTCTCCCAAGGGTTTACTGACTCCAGCCTATCAGTTGTTAACCCAGGTACAACAGAGCTTCCCTGCCTCTCTCCGTACTAAGGAAAAGCCTTATTTAGGACCCCTCTATACACAAACAAAATTAAGAGACTTTCCCCCTCTCTGTATTACTAGGAAGCCTTCTGCATATTCTCATATCCCGGATAGCGAGAACCAAAATTACATATGACCCTCAGACTCCCATTCCTTTCTACATACTCCACATATCGACAATGAGCCTTCAGGACCCCACCACGATTTCCTAAACCTGGGACTTGTACAGTTACACCATTCACCACCTCAGGCTCTCAGTTCTGCAATGGCAGACCCAAGGGTCCCTGCCCTCAAAGCTTCTGATTCCATCCTACACACTACTTAGGACACTTGGAACCTTCTACCTCACAAAATCGCAGGAGTTAATCATTGATCAGACCCATCCTATATTATTCTGGGAACCAGATACATATAATAGTAATACGCCATGCTTAGACCCCCTGGGGGCCACGATATTAGCCTCCCAATATCATGCCATGGCCTCTGTGGCAACTTTTACTGGCTCAACCTCTGAACTACTATTTCAATTTTCTGTACATGCGTATCTCTACTTCCCAGGGGCCTTCTTCATCTGTGGGCCAGTTGCTTATCGATGCTTACCTGCTAATTGGACAGAAACATGCACTATTGGCTTTCTAGTGTGATATTCACTTAGCTAATGGAGATCAACCCCTACCTGTCCCTATAACGGCCCTTGTATTTGAAACACCCCAAGCCAAACAAACAATCCAGCTAATTCCTGTTCTCACTGGGTTGGTAATTGCTGCTGGGCCAGCAACTGAAACTGCATGATTTATTACTACTTCCAAAGCCTATCACAAGTTGTCAGAGGAAATAACTGAAGGCTTAGAATGGCTAGCCACAGTCCTAAGTAACTTATAGGACCAAATTAATTCTCTAGCAGCGGGTGTGCTACAGAACCACCAAGGATTAGATATGCTCACAGCTGTCCAAGGTAGTGTCTGTGTAATGTTACAAGAGGAATGTTGTTTCTGGGTAAATAAGACCGGGGAGGTTCAAGAAAACAGAAAAACTAACAGATCAGCCCTCTAAATTCAGGGAGAAAGTGGTCCAGGGGTGAACGGCATGGGCTGGCACTTGGTGTTGGGCCTCCTGTCTTCTGCTTATTGCCGGCCCTCTTATTTCTTTTCTTTTAATTCTAATCTTCGGCCCCTGCATCCTTAATCTACCGGCCAAGTTTCTTTTCTCTCGCTTACAGGCCTTCAAACAGTAACCCCTCCCCCCCCTCCACAACCAGATCATGCTCATGCAGGGTGTCCAGCCTGCACAAGGAGCTCCAAAACTGATACAGGAGAGTCCCTTCACTATAGGAATTTTCAGTCTCCTTTTCCCTAGTTTCTTAGTTCCCTGGTCCCTGCTCTTAATCATTTTTTAAATCAGTTTCTTGGTCTTAAACTGGGGATTGCTCCTAGACTATATAGTGGAGTGACTCTCAACCCCTGCTTCAGATAACTACTCAGGAGCCTGTGACATAAGCTTGTTGATTGTAATCATTGTAGCCCAGCATTCTTTCCATTCCGGACCCAACTCCTGGGTAAACACCGCCTGAATAACTAGCCCCAGGAAGCTAAAATGGACTTTCACACAGCGTTAGTAGCTCTAAGTCCTGCTTCTTTGGCTAGCACTTTTAATTTATTAACCAAAATCTGTATCTCCTCATCTAGGGGCCATTGGGATACAAATGATGACCCAACAAGGCTTTCAGTACACCCCAAGCAAGGAGACCAACGCAGTCTTCCAAGCAGTTCCCGAGACCCCTTCCTCCCATCTAAGATCAGACAGGGTGAGAGTCCCGTGAATCCCCAATATTAGGGACAATGACCACATTCAGCAGGAAACAGATAGAAGAACAGACTTCCTGTCCCTCAACTTCCCATAGAGATTTATGGGGATCACGCATCTTAGGGGAAATGAGCCAGGCAGTTAGAGATTGGAATGGGGTCTCCAGACATTCCTGCATGTTCAACATAGCCCACGAAGAGCGACCGCCCAGAAACCTCCCCTTTATGCCCCAATTTTTCCCTTATCTACCATAACCGTTAACCACTATAAAGACATTAGAAGGCACAAACTACCTAACTATATTAGACACCTATGCAGTAAAGGCTACAACAACCTTCATCTCACCTTAGCCTCATTATACCATCATTATAATATCATGCATATGCCCAGAAGTGTATTAATATCACTATAACAGACTGAATTCTGGGAAGGAACATGCACAGTCTAAAAAATGAGGTAATAACCTCTTGTCAATCACAGGTGCCAATCAAGTGGCCCCACACCTAGAGAGGAGTAGCTCATTCTAGAGAAAAGAAAAGAAAAACTCCAAGTCCTCGCCAGTTGGCACTTTTTGAGCCAAACTTTTGCTCAGGCCTACTCCTATCCTTTTAGAGTGTACTTTCTCTTCTAATAATGACACCTTTTGAGCCACTTGGTTGCTCAGGCCATCTCCTGTCTCTTTGGAGAGTACTTTCGCTTCTAATCAACTGCTCTTTCACCACTGTATTTCTGTGTCTCATTCAATTCTTTGCTCAAGATGCCAAGAACCTGGACACCTTGCTGAGAAGGGCCTGTTTTCTGGTAACAAAATTACACACAGTCCCATAAATCAGGGCTCTGACTCCCAGCCCAAGGCCCCCAGTTTAGTCCAGTCTCTAAATGAGACTGCCCAGATTTTCCGAGGCCACGTCGCTCCACCATCCCTGACCGGCAATTTCAGAGCCCCTACCTGGCTCTGAAGTAGCTGTGGAAGATGGACCCTCATCCCAGTTCCCAAAGATTTTCATTGCCGATCAAACATGGGGGAAAGATGAGTCAGAAAATGAGTTCATAAGAATGAGTTTTGGAGCTAACAGGAAGAAGCCTAAAGATTAACTGATGAGTCAGAAAGAGTTAATAAGTCTGGGAACTAACAGGAATAGGTTTAAAGATTAACCACTTAGCTCTGAGTCCCTGGCTAACACTACACATGCAGACTGACAAACACGAGGACAATTTTCAGCGGAAGCCAACAGTGACAATAGTTCTCAGAAGGGGACAGTCACAACAGTAAACAACTGCAAGATGACTAGCCCCCTGCATTCGGCATAACAAATAAAACCCCTACATTCCCTCACATGGGGGCAGCCTTCTTCTTTAGACACTGCCACGGGCATTCTCTCTGCCCAACCTTCAATAAAACTTTCCTTCCTTTCCTACTTTTCTGAGTCTTGTGAAATCTTTCACATTCTACAAATGACCAGGGATATTCTACACCAACACAGAGTTGAATTTTGAGCATGAATTAAGTGGATAGCAAGAAGTAAAAGGAAAGGGAACTGTATGTTCAAAGTCATGGGAAGTATGAGCTAAGGTGTTTGTGTAAAATTATTATCACAGGTATAGAAGCCATGGAGGTGGGACTCACAATCACTCCCTCAGGGGTAAGACCTTCACAATGAAGCTTGCAGAGAACACAGCTTATACTTTCAGATCCAGAACACAAGGGAACTCAGGCAGAAATGTGAACCCTAAAATCCTATAGCCCAAGAACCTTGTCAACCTGGCCTATCTCCTCTACATTGTCTACCTCCTCATTTTGGGTTTTTATGGAGGCTTTATTACATAGGTATGATTGATTAAATCATTGGCCACTGGTGATTGATACAACCTCCAGCCCCTCTCTCCTCCATGGAAATCTGGATGAAACTGAAAGTCCCACCCCAGTGTTCACGGTTGGTTCCCCTGGCAACCAGCTCCCCATACTTAAGTGCTTTCCAAAAGTCACCTCCTTAACATAAACTCAGTTGTGGTGGAAAGAGGCTTATTATGAATAACAAGATACCCTTTCACCTTTATGGCTGTTAAGAGATTTCAGGAACTGAGGACAAGAGAGTAAATATTATAACAAAAGATGTTCCCATTGCTCTTATTGCTCCAAGGTTTTAGAGCTGTGAGCTATGAGCCGGGAACCAAATACCAAATATGTATTTCTTATAAAACACAATATTGCAGCCTGGGAGCATTTTCTTACCTGACTTGCAAAATAGCCTTTAATTCAAGGTCTCTTCTGGAGAATCTGAACACACACACACACACACACACACACACACACACACACACACACAGAGACATCTGTACACTCATATATAACTAAATATACAGAGAGTGCCAAAAAATGTATATACATTGTTAAGAAAGGAAAAAACTATGTGAAAATTGTTATACAATGAGAGACACTAGCATTCATTTGATTAACGCCATCTTTCAAGTGAATGTCATACTACACATTACAACCATAATTCAATTCAACTTTGAAAAGTATTACATAGATAATATCTCTTAAAATGTGTACATTTTTTGGCACCTGGTGTATATATACATATACATATATAAACACATATACAACTTGGTTGTTGATTTCTGTGTACAGAAAAATGTGTGGAAAGAAGCACACCAAATTAGCCAAAATAGTTAGTTCTGTGGAATGGATTGGGAGAGGAGAGGGATGAACTTACTTTTTTTACTCACTCTTTCTTTCTTTCTTTCTTTCTTTCTTTCTTTCTTTCTTTCTTTCTTTCTTTCTTTCTTTCTTTCTTTCTTTCTTTCTCTCTCTCTTTCTTCTCTCTCTCTTTCTTTTTCTTTCTTTCTGCAGTGATCATGTATTAAATCTGAAATGTAAAAAATAAAATTAAAATAGCAGGGAAAGTTGTTGGAGCATGGCCTCACACTCTCCCAACTTACTTAGAGCAGTTGGCACAGAATAAATGCCAAGAAATACCTGTCAAATGAAGAAAGAAAAACCCAAGAAGGGATAATAAAAGAAACTGTCTCCAAGCCCCAATGCAGGAGCATGTGTTCCCCCTCTCCTTTTGTTTTATTCTTTCATCTCTGCTTCTTCCTTAAAAAATAAAAACAAAAAAAAAATTGCAGAGACTAGCAAATGGCTTTGAAAATGCCACCTTCTAACTATGGAAAATTCAAAAAGATATGTACACCCTTATGTTTATTACAGCATTATTTACACTAGCCAAGATATGGAAGCAACAGAGTTCTTTATCAGTATGTAAAGGGATAAAGTTGTGATGCGAGCGCGCAAACACACACACACACACACACACACACACACAGAGGAATATTATTCAGCAATATAAAAGAATGAAATTGAAACCAGAGGGCAACAAAGTCCGGGGCTCACGCTGCCTGCACCGCTCAGCCAATAGACCTACACAGGAGTTGGGCAATAGGATAAGAGTTCATTGACAGAACACTGGTCATCCGAGGAGGCAGCAGGTTAACACCTTCAAAGACTGCCTTAACATTCTCAGACCAGCTCTTGTATTTAAGGGAAAGTCTGGGCATTCCTCCAGAGGCTACATGATGGCTCCGGGGGATCTGTTTTGCTTTATGGAGCCTTCCCCTCTAGCAATATAGCCTGTGTCCTCAACAATACAGGAACAATGGTGGGAGTAACCTGGAAAGAATGCTAGGCCATAGAGATTGTGATCAATAAGGATAAGGGTGTTAAGCATAAGTTTCAGGGTAATTTTCTAAAGCAGAGAACTGGGACAGGGCATTCCAAGCTCAAGCCGCAGGGGGGTAATCTATTACTAAGCTATAGGTCAAAGTAAGGTGAAGCTGGGGATGTAGGGAGGTCTCTACTATGGGGGTCCCAACCGGGTCCTGCTTCAATTCCCCCTGTCTTCTATTCATTTTATTTCTATAAAATTAGTATGGTTACAGGGGTAAGGGACGATGGCAGTTCTTAGCTTCTTCCTGCTGAGAGTGGGCATCGTTTCTTGCTAGTCTATCATAGCAGGGAGGGGGCTTCTTATGGCATATTTAGCAGTTAGACAGGCTATGGTCCCTACTTCTTATATTGGACCCCAGGTGGGGCACAAGTAAAGAGGAAAACTAGACCCAAAATAAGGCCCAAGAGAAAGGCAATAATGAGCAGCTCCAGCAGTCATCACTACTTAGCAGTCTTGGGAGATTGACTTGTTTGTCTGCTTGAAGAGGAGCTCAAAGTCTTCAATTGGCTCATGGGAACAGGAGTGACAATCTTCCTTCTGGAGGAGTCTTGTGGGGACTTAATGAAACAGGTTTGATTCAAGGGAAGTGGACCCAGTCACTGACTCTTTGAAGCCCAACAACAGTTGGGGTGCTTGGAAAAACTGCAAAGGGTCCCTTCCATTTAGGAGCTAACTGGTCTGTCAGGGACCCCTCCCCCTCCAGGCTCCTAACAGTACCGGGGTTCCCTGGAATTCCAGGGCAACAATGTGTAGAGGGGTCTGCCTGGGGGAGGTCGCCCATATTTCCTAAGTGCCTGCAGAAACTCTTCCAAGTTAACATAGGAAATAACAGAATTGAGGTCAGAATCCAAAGCAATGGGCAGCAATTAGAGCCAGGGTTTAGAGGTTTCCTGACAAAATTTTTCCAGAGTCCTTTTCAAGTCTGATTTGCTCATTTTACATTTCCTCTAAGGTATAGGCCAATGATAAGATACCAGCTTGAGTATGAGCCCAAATTTAGGGGCTTTATTTATCCATACAACCAAGTAGGTTTCATAGGAAATAGGTCCAGAGTGAGCAGATAAGACAGAATAAATGGCTTCCATATCAATCAGGAAATTAACAGGCTTACCTGCCACATTGAGGGTTACCCACTGTTCCTCCTCTGTGATGAGAAAAGCCTCTTTCTCCTGTGGAGCCTCCGGGAGCTTCAGGTCTGACAGTCAATTATAACTATTTGTGGGGAAGGAGTTGGTCACGGCTCTTTTCAGAACAGGGGACAATCTCTCCTCCAGTGCCCTTTTAGTTTGCATAAAAGGGCTGTTTTGGAGGATTAGGACACTCCTCACTCCAGTGGTCTGGGCCTCCACATCCAAAGCCGGCTCCTTTACCTGGTGTTCCTCTTCTGGGGCTGCTGGAGTGGCCCTGAGGTGGCCCTGGCCGTGGCCTCTTAACTGCAGCCAAAAATCTGGCCTGTCTGTGGTCTCGTCTCCAGTTTTGTATTGGTTTATAATTACCCCTGGTTGTACGCAGAACGTAAAAGCATTCATGAGACTCCAAAAAGTAGGAAAGCAAGAAAAGGTTTATTGAAAGTCGGACAGCAAGGATGCCCATGGTTGTGTCTAGAGAAGACAGGTGCCACAGTTTTCTGTTTGGAAGAGAAATACTGGCAAAAGGAGTTTGCCAGGGCCGTCCGATAGGGACAGCTGCGGTGGGTTTCTGTTTAGCTGGGGTTTTATATTTTTCTATGCAGGATGTAAGGTGCTTGTCAGCTTGCACGGGGGCTGCTGTTACAATTGGCCTTCTCTGGGAATCATCCTGTTCCCATCCATGGTGGATGCAGGGTGCTTGTCAGCTTGCAGGGGGCTTCTTCCAGGTACCATTCTTTTCCCATCTATGATGGGTGTTTGTTAGCTTGCAGAGGGTTGCCATTGCAGTTGGCTTTCCCCGGGAACTGTTCTCTTCCCATCTATGATAGATGTCAGCTTGTAGGTGCAGTGCCAGCCAGGGGATTCAGAGCCAAGAGGTTAATTTTTAAGCTTATTCCTGCTACTCACAACCTCGCTTCTGTTACTTCTTTGCCTGTCTCATCCTGCTAGCTCACAAGCTCGCTTCTGTTAACTCTTTAACATCTCATCAAGTCTCACTGTTCCTTTTTTCCCCTCGTTTTTCCTGTCTCAGTTGTTAAAGACATTTAGATAAATTTCCTGGCCTTCCTTAGGATGTGAGTCTTCTTGTCAAAATGTAACAGCAAGTCAGAATTATTATAACACCTTACTAGGTTAGGAAAAACATCAGGCCAACTTCAATGAATTTACCCTAAACTTGTCCAAAGTTTTGGTAAAAACAGTTAAATCATTCTTTACATTAGCCTGTATCTGATATAAGAAGGCCACATGAACTCTAGCAGTCCTGAAATATAGACATTTATGTAATTATTAACAAAACTTAGTTCTTACTATTGTGGAGATTTAGTTTTCTTGAGTAACTAAGGACCTGATTAAGACAATATAAAAAATAGAAATTATTCTAATGACACATATAATCTTTGCTTTTGGGGCAGAAAACTTTTTTATAATATTAGTAGCAGATCAATAGCCTAACAAACTTTGTCTTACTTAGCAAAGAGAGAAAACTTAACTTTAATTTTTGTACCAGCTTAGTTTTGATATTTAAATTTCCTTAATTAATCATATTTGGTTTAACTACATATAAAATTCTTTCAAGATTTTCCTTCATAAACCTTCTATAACTCTTCTAGTCCCTCTTAGTTTGTCACCTCTCACTCATTTAGAAATAACCATCTTTAGGACAAACTACTTTCTTTCAGTTTCTTCAAAAATGTATTTCCATACCTTATAGGTACCTTCCTTAAAAACACACATTATTTTCTTTCATATTAATTAGAATCCATAACCTTCAGAACCTTAATTTCTACTGATAACTAAAAAGTAAGTAACTAATATTTCCATTAGCAAATCTATAAATATACTTTGCAATCTTTACAAGCATAGGTTTTTGTTGGCAAAATATCTATATTTTTTTTAGAATTGTATTTTCAATAAACTACAAAATATATTTATTAACAGATCTTAATTCATTTTTTGGCTTTCCTGTAACAAAAGACCAAAAGTAGGTGAGCACAGATCTATCTAATAAGTAATATTTCAGCATTTCATTATTTTGAAATACCATATTTTGCCATGTATAATGGACACTTTTTTGCCCAACTTCATGAGTGGAAAATAAGGATGTGCATTATATATGGTTAACACTAATTTTGTATCTATATAAATGTTTTTAATTCTTTTGTTTATGCTTATGAGTTAAAAGTTTAACTCTAGAAATCAATAACAATATCCATATGCAAAATAATACCCTGGAATACGATAATTAGTTTTGTTGAACTTATGACGAATTTGCAATGAAAGTAATTTCGGCCAAGGATTCAATGAAATGAAACGAAGAGCAACATATTGTCCACAGAGTGACTCTGACTTGATAAGATAGGTGATTCCGAGTTTATTACTATAGGATGAACAGTTAGGATGAACAGTGTGACATTTCTCTTCGTACATTTTATTTTTTATTTTTTTTTAGATTTCATTGGGGAAGGGGAACAGGACTTTATTGGGGAATAGTGTGAACTTCCAGGACTTTTTTCCAAGTCAAGTTGTTGTCCTTTCAATCTTAGTTGTGGAGGACGCTTTCAGCTCCAGGTCCAGTTGCCGTTGTTAGTTGCAGGGGGCACAGCCCACCATCCCTTGTGGAAGTTGAACCGGCAACCTTGTGGTTGAGAGCCCATGTTGCCGCTCCAACCAACTGAGCCAACTGGGCCATCTGACACTGGCCCATGTGGGAATTGAACCGGCAGCCTTTGGCATTAAGAGCACAGAACGCCAACCACCTGAGCCACCGGGCCGGCCCTCTTCGTACACTTTAGATGGGAGCTAGCAATCTACTGGTAACTGATAATTTTACAAAAAGTATTGGAAAATCCTTTGGAAAATTAAAATGAAAGATTTTTTTCCCCTGAAAGTTTGGGCCAAAAACATGGATGCACATTATACACAGGAGCACATTATACACAGCAAAGTATGGTACCTAGATATTTAATAATTTTTACTATTTAACACAACTTAGCAAAACTAAAAGCTTAAGTTACCAACAGATGCTGGGAAATTACGTCCAAGCATCCATATCATATAATTATATCTGAAAAGTTTCATCTAAAACCTTATATTAGTTAATATTTTATTTGTTCTTAACTCTATGAGATTTCAAAGTTAATTATTACCTAAGCTATTTTCTTGACAAATTTTGTAAAAGAGCTAACATAAATTTATTTTTGTAAGATGAAAGATACCATATTTAATGTTAATAGCTTTAAAAAACATGTCTATTTAACTAAAATTAAACTAGCTTTAGTATCAAATATTTTCTTAGATCATGTGATCCTGAAAAGTACTTGGGTTAGTTTTTATTATTTATTTCTAATTTATATAAGTGCTTAATCTTTTTTTCTTTAAAATCAATATTTGATTGCTGTCCAATCAAATATCATAAACCGGTAATACCACCCAAAGGCAAAACCACTACATTATATATAAAACACAGACAAGCACAGACATCAGAGGTTATATACATATAAACAGAACTATTAACAATTGCAGAGAGGACCTAAGATATTTTTTTTAATAAATTTTATTGGGGAATATTGGGGGACACTGTGTTTCTCCAGGGCCTATCAGCTACAAGTCATTGTCCTTCATTCTAGTTTTGGAGGGTGCAGCTCAGCTCCAAGTCCAGCCGCCGTTTTCAATCTTTAGTTGCAGGAGGCACAGCCCACCATCCTGTGTGGGAACTGAACTGGAAACCTTCTTGTTGAGAGCTTGTGCTCTAACCAACTGAGCCTAAGATAATTGCCCCTACAATTTCAAAGAGGAGTCCGGGGTCTGGCTTGAGAATCAGCTGCTAAGTTTGTAAAAGTGCCTTTTTTTTCCTTTAGTTACCTCAGCCTCAGGCAGCAGCAGTGTTTACATTTCAGGCCTCTTTTCAGGTTAGCTGCAAGATCTTGAAAGTTACTGAGAGTTAGAAAAGCTCAAGACCTCCACTTTTGCCAAGTTTCTGAACATACAGTTCGTGTCCAATTATAAGTGGATTAGATTGTTGGATTCCCCTTTTCTCTGAACGATCAGTTTAGTTTCCTTCTTTTTAGAGTCTATTATAAAGGCTTATACATAAGGAATTTCATCCCATTTCCCAGACCTCTAACACAACAATTCTAGTTGCAAAGTAGTATAATAATTCAATGAACTGTTGAGTGGCCAGTGCTCTCCAAAATTTAATATATACGTTGGCCAAGCAGTATTGCAATAAAACATTAATTCCTTTTTGGTCAACAGCTCATAGCTGTAGATTTGACCCAATATTTTCCCAAAAGGCTCCTGGCCAGGATTGAAACCTTAGATCCCATTATTGAGTTGGAACAGGTGCAGCTGCTCTTAGTACAGACTTCAACACACAGACACGGAAACAAGTGTCATCGAAGAGTAAGTCCTTCTAGGCGCGATGTCCAGGTTCTTGGCGTCTCGAGCAAAGAATTGAATGAGACACAGAAATAAAGTGGTGAAAGAGTAGTTTATTAGAAGAGATAGTACACTTCAAAGAAATAGAAGCGGACCCGAGCAGTAGAGAATGGCTCAAGGACCATTATTAAAAGGGATAGTACACTCCAAAGAGTGTGGGGCGGGCCTGAGCAAAAGAGGCTCGAAAGGTCAAAAAGGTCCAGGGGCTCAAGGTGGAACAAACGAAGAGGCTCAAAGGCAAATAGGGCCCGGGCTCAAAAGAGCCTGACTGGTGAAAACTTGGAGTTTTATCCTTTTTTCTCTAGAATGGGCTATTCCTTTCGGGGAGTGGGACCACTTGATTGATACCTGTGATTGACAAGAGACTATTACCTCATCTTTTTAGACTGTGCATGTTCTTTCCCAGAATTCAGTCTGTTATAATGAACTTCCCAGCATATGAATGATATTATAATGATGGTATAATGAGGCCCAGGTGAAATGAAGTTCATTTTACCTTGTGGCCTTTACTGTGCAGGTGTCAGTGACCAGTTTAATCTGCTTGAGTACCTTGTACCCATTTGTTTACAATAAAAAGGGGAAGTTTTGGACAGAGAGGGGAAGACTTCTGGGCGATAATGGAGAGACCCGATGCCTATCTTTAACTACCTGCCTTGTTTTCCCCTTGAGAGACGTGATCCCCATAAAACCTGTATGGGAAGTTGAGGGTCTTTTCTTCTGTATCTGCTTCCTGCTGGTCAGGGGAGTAGAGCTGTCCCTACCTATTGGGAGAGTCTCACCCTGTCTGATCTCAATGAGAGGAAGGGGTCTTGAGATCCACCTGGAAGACCGAGCTGGCTTCTTTGGCTGTGACTGGCAATCTTACTGGGATATCCTCTGTAGTCCCAAGGCCTCTAAATGAGGAAAAATAGATTTTAATAAATCCATTAGCTCTATAGAGCCTGTGGCCATTCAACCGGTCATTTAGGTGGCGTCAATTGGGAGCCGGGCCCAGAATAGGTTGGAAAGAACATTAGGCTTCATTGATTACAATCAACAAGTATACTGGCCTGGGGGATCTGGAATGGCTTGGGGGATGTTGGGAAGTCACAGGCTTTTAAGTAGTTATCTGAGAGACATTCTGTAATTCAGGTTAGGAGAAATCTTTAGTCTAGGATTCAGAAACTGATTAGAAGAGTAATCAAAGCCAGGGGCTAAGGAGCTAAGAAACTAGGGAAAAGGAGACTTACAATTTCTATACTGAGGGGGCTCTCCCATATCACAAGTATTCCCTGGATCAGACAGACAAAACCAGAAAAAACAGATTCAGATCCAAATACCAGATATAGAAACTGGACCTCGTGAGGGTGCCAGATTTTGATATGACGTTGTCTTACTCCATATGTTACTGGAGAGCAAGCCCTTCTTGGCGTGCTGTCCAGGTTCTTGGCGTTTCAAGCAAAGAATTGAGTGAGACACAGATATACAGTGGTGAAAGAGCAGCTTATTAGAAACAAAAGGACACTCCAAAGAGGTGGGAGCGGGCCCAAAAGAAGGGAGTTGCTCGAGGGACATGACTAATGGAGCCTTGGTGGTTTTTATTCCTTTTCTTTCTACAATGGGTTACTCCTTTCTAATTGTGGGGCTGCTTGATTGATACCGTGTTTTCCCAAAGTAAGACCTAGCTGGACCATCCGCTCTAATGCATCTTTTGGAGCAAAAATTAATATAAGACCCGGTCTCATTTTTACTATAATATAAGACTGGGTATAATATAATATAATATAATATAATATAATATAATATATACAATACAATATAATATAATACTGGGTATAATATAATATAATACCAGGCCTTATATTACTTTTTGCTCCAAAAGATGCATTAGAGCTGATGGTCCAGCTAGGTCTTATTTTCGGTGAAACAGGGTACCTATGATTGATAATGGCTAATGATTATGGTAAACAAGGGCAAGTTTGGGTGGAGAGAGGAGGTCTTTTGGGCGGTTATTTCCCATAGACTATGTTTGACATGCAGGAGTATTACCTGACATATCTAGGCGTCTCAGAGACCCATTCCTGTCCATAACTGCCTGTCTTATGTCCCCCTTGAGAGACATGATCCCCATAAGTCTCTATGGGAAGTTGAAGGACAGGAGATCTCTTCTTTTGTATCTGCTTCCTGCTGAATGTGATTGTTGTCCCTGCCTATTGGGGATTTACAGGACTCTCGCCCCATCTGATCTCAGATGAGGGGAAGGGATCTCGAGATCTGTCTGGAGGACCATGTTGACCTCTGTGGTAGGATGCACTGGAAGTCTTGTTGGGGTATCACTTGTATTCCCAGGGCCCCAAGATGAGGAGAGAGAGATTTTAGTTAATAGAGTTAAAAGTATTGGCTCAAGAAGCAGGACTCAAAGCCATTGATTGACACAGGGTGGTGTGTGATGAAAAATTGTTCAGCTCATATGAAATCTATGGCCTTCTAGTTTAACCGGTTACTCAGTTATTGTTCACCGGGAGGTAGGCCTGGAAAGAACGCTGGGCTACAATATCCATAATCAACAGACATTAATCACAAGCTTTAGGGTAATTACCTAAAGCAGGGTGTAGGAAATTTCTATGATTCAGGTTCAAAACAATCTATATGTATGATTAAGAAACTGATTTGAAAAATGATTATAACCAGGGGCTACGGAGCCAAAATAGTAGGGAAAGAAAACTTAGAGTTTTCTGTAGTGAGAAGCCCTTTCGTTTGGCCTGTATCACATATACATGGTCCCTCGACCATCAGATGATCAGATAGTGGGCTAAATCCAGAAACCAGATGTGGCCTTAAGAGCGCCATATGCCCCAAAGCTGAAACCAGACGTGGCGGCTTTTACCGTGCCGCAGATGGGCCCTGCGTCCAAGGGGGAAAATATTGCCAACGACAAGCACACTTCCAGAGCAAGAGCTTGTAACCAGAGCCCCTTCCTGGTGGCAGCATTATCTCTTGCTGCATATTGCGGTTCTCACCTATTGGTGTCAATGGGTCAGTGTGACCGCCCCCCCCCCCCATGGCCCTCAAGGAGGAGCCCCAGATGATGAGAGCAAAATCCTCCGGCTGCACACACCGGGGCCCACCCCACTTTCCGAACCCGTAGCAAGAGGCAGAAAAACAGAGCAAACATATATTGTATCCAAGGGGAGCAGAAGGGCATCCGCGACGGCGGACTCTGGTGCAAGCCCTACCTTGGTAAGCAAAATCGCTCGGCAGCTGCTTCCAGAGGTCGGTCATGTGCCAGGAATCTGCCCAACCTCAAGCAGCCCCGGACACCCTACGCAAGCCAAAAGATTTACTGGAGGAACCCTGAGGCTGTCCCAGCAGAGTCACAAGAAACTGAAAACAAAAGGCAACCAAGTCTGGGGCTGTGCTGCCTGCGCTGCTCAGCCAATAGACCAACACAGGAGTTGGGCTATTGAGAAGAAGCATTTATTGTCGGAACACTGGTGGTCTGAGAAGGCAGCAGGTCAACACCTTCAAAAACTGTGTCATAATTCCCATGCTGCCTTAGTATTTAAGGGAGAATCTGGGCATTCCTCCAGAGGCTACATGCCGGTTCTGGGGGGATCCGCTCTGCTTTTTGGAGCCTTCCCTCTAGCAACATGGCTCTCCAGCATTGTCAACAACCCGGAACAATGTTGGGAGTAACCTGGAAAGAATGTTAGGCCATAGAGATTGTGATCAACAAGCATAGGGGTGTTTAATCATAAGTTTCAGGGTAATTTTCTAAAACAGGGAACTGAGACAGGGGCCCTTCCCGGCTCAAGCCGCGGAGGTAATCTATTATTGTTGCGGAAAAAGCAGCAAGGACCGAGAGACTCAAGCGGCACGCAGACATCAGGGAGAACACAGCTTTATTACGCCAGCGGGCTCAGAGGGATTATTCCCAAAGACTGAGCACTTACTGGGGTCGGGGGCTTTGTTTTATAGGGTTAGGCCTCCGGGTTGGGGGGAAATCTGGCCGGGGTGCCGGGGAGGTCTGTCCCTAGCAGCTGTGATCGCTCCTCGACATTGTTTTGACCGGGAGGCCTCTAACTACGGTGCCCGCGGAGACTGTTCCGATGAGGGAGGAGGAGGAGGGGGATGGAGCTCTTAGCGGGGCCCACCGGAGACAGCTCCGATTAGTATGGGGAGGGGATGGAGCTCCTAGCCGTGCCCGCAGGAAAAAAACCATCCCGACATTATTAAGCTATAGGTCAAGGTAAGGTGAGGCCAGGGATACTAATCGGAAAGGTCTCCGCCGGCACCGTAGTTAGAGGCCTCCCGGTCAAAACAATGTCGAGGAGCGATCACAGCTGCTAGGGACAGGACCTCCCCGGCACCCCGGCCAGATTTCCCCCCAACCCGGAGGCCTAACCCTATAAAACAAAGCGCCCGACCCCAGTGAGTGCTCAGTCTTTGGGAACAATCCCGCTGAGCCCGCTGGTGTAATAAAGCTGTGTTCTCCTTGATCTCTGCGTGCCGCTTGAGTCTCTCGGTCCTCGCTGTTTTTCCGCAACAATAGTATCTGAACTCCTTCAAAGTACATATCCAAGCTGCAGTTCACAAGTTGGGGTGGCACATTTTAAGTTTGTTAATTAATAGTCTCTTCCAAGTCAATGGACTCTTTTAGACAACAGTCTTTAAAAGAAAATTGGGTATCTTTCAGACTTCATCCCTTTCTCTAAGATGGCATATGGGTATTTAGAATAGCTTAACACATCCTACCCCTTAGCCTTGGGGGAGTGGGAGGCAAATGGGGGGGCGGGCATCTGGGGGACAGTGGATGAAAGAGATTAAAGAAAGAGGACTCTGTTTCTGGGGAAGGGATTAGTCTGGCATCTGGAGAGACTGCATCAGCAGCAACTATAAAAAACAAAAACCTAAAAGAATATGGCCCAGTGTTTCTCCAATCACTTGGGGAACATATTTGTTTTTTTAATCACTGATCACTGCAGTCTCAGTTATCTTGGCTTTATCATTTCTGAAAGAGTTTCCCCCCCCTCCTTTTCTTTCCCCCTTAGATTGGCCTCTGATGGTGCCACAGACAGCGATGTCTCCCAATAGCCCAGCTACCTGTCTCCACTGGCACCTCCTGCCTCCGCTGGACCCACAGAAGAAACTCTTGGAGGGTCACGAATGAAGTATATCCCTGAGATCCCTGCCATGAAACCATGTGCCACTGTTTGTAGTAAAGACTTCTGTGAACTCCTGTGTACCCTCTTTAGCCTCACATATGTAATGGTGACATATTAAGCTGTTTTCAATGGCTTTTATATGCTTTTATATTTTAAATTATTTTCTATAAATGAAAAATATGGTCTAAATGTGGGTATTTGGTTTAATGTGAAATCTTGTTAAACTGGGAAGAAATGGGGTCTGAGATTCAAGAGAAAAGACTAAGTAGTTCAAAACCCTAAGAAAACCCCCACTCAGAGCCCATGACACAGAAGCAGGAAGTGTTGTTGTTGGGGGAGCTGGCTATTATTGGGCCTAGAAGAGGGTGTGAATACGTTGGAGGAAGAAGAGGGTGGAGAGTGAGGCTTTAAGACTGGAGTTCTTGTGTGATGAATCAAAGTAAAAGGAGCCAAGCTTTTCCTGGGCTCATAAGCCCCTTCCTTTTTCAGGGAGGAGGAGGTCAGTAAAGCAGAGAACAGCCTCACATTTTGGTGGGAAAGGCCGCTGTCTTTCTGGGCCAGTGGGCCACTTCCCCAAAGGAATCTCATCTCCCACTAATCTCCTCCAGTGACTATAACCCCCAGTTATACCCACAGGAGTTTAGGCTAGACACAGCACATATAGTTGTACTTTCTTATAACAGTGAAAGGGGGTCATCCAGTTTCTGGGGTGAGGCCCTTTTAGTTACCTACCCATAATGTGGAATCGGTTAATTAGCGAACAAACAAAAAAATAAATGCCATGAGTAAATTAAGAGGTAATATAAATACAATTTGAACAGAAAAGGCCCCAAAAGGAGGTATATGCACCTAGCCTTACAGAGGAAAAAAGTCCTGCTGGAGCTCTAACCATGGGATTCTTAAATGGTGAAAAGGGGAGGGAAAAGTTCGAGTCTTTGTTGTTGTTGCCAATCACTTATTTAACACAAGCTTACTGATTTCCGTTATGTACCAGATGCTCTTCTAGGGACCTGGGGTTTATAATAATGACTAAAATAGATTAAGAACCATGCATCTTAGATTCCAGTGGAGAAGAAACAGAACATAAATTAGTAAAACGCATAGACTGTTAGTTGCTGACGGATACTAAGGGGACAACTAAAAGCAGAGGCTGCAATTTTGGTAGAATGGTGTGTGAATTATCTACGGCTGCATGACAAATTACCCCCAAAATTAAGAGACTTAAAACAACAATACATTTTATTGCCTTTCACAGTTTCTGTGGGAGCAGGTTAGCTGGGTGTTTCGGGCCCAGTGTCTCTCATGAAATTGCAGTCAAGATGTCAGCAGGGTGTATTCTCACCGGAAACCACAGAGGATGCTGAGGGCAACCAGGAGCATCACCAGGGAGGAGCTATAGCCCACGGTGTACATGACCTTCAGCTTCAGGAGGTACTTGTGCTGTAGAAAAGAGGCATGTGTCAGTCCCACGTGCCCCCCTAGCTGGTTCGGCCCTTTTCTGCCTCAGAGTGTACCTGCTTCAGGCTGCTTGAACCCCTTCCACTGGGACTGCTATGCTGGTCACACCCTAAGGACACCAATTCACGGACTTGTAATATCTTGGCTTTGGAAAAGATCATCTGATGCCAATTCAAACTTCTATCCCATGAATAAGGCCTGTACAGCACCTGAATTCAAGGCTTTACTTGAATACTTCCGGGAACAAGGAAGTCATTTAATATACAACAGTGCAAAATATTAGATAATTTTTTTTCTCGTGTGAAGCTAAAATCTGTTACCTTAAAATTACACTTATTGTCCTTTTTGTTTCTGGAGCCACTTAAACTGAATTTGTCTTGCACCTCAGGCCTGTCTTTATTTTAACAATAAACTTTTCATTTTAGAAAAAAAAAAAATATGTCAGCAGGGTTACAGTCATCTGAGAGAACCCCGGCAGAAGCTGTCCGCTTTATGACTTCTCCTCAGATGTGTGTAGCACGACTTACATATTAGTTCTCTCTTACTGCTTAATGAATCACCCCAAATGATTCATCAAGGTGAACATTTAATAGATTGGTTTCTGTCCAAAACTGATATAGGGCCCAGTGGGAATTGTCTCTGCCCCACCATGTTCCCAACTGGAAGACTCAAAGCCTGGGCTTCTGAGATCATCTGAGCCTGAATGAAACTAAAGGACCAGCTTCCATGGAGCTCACTCATGTCTGGCTAATTGCTTCCTTTCCACGTGAGCTGCTCAGCACACAGGCCTTTCCTAAGGCTGCTTCGATGCCTTCAACAAGTAGCGAATTCCCCAGAGCAAGTGATCCAAGAAAGTGAGCAAAGCAGAAGCCATCTGCCTTTTTTTTTTTTTTAATTTTCCTGGGGAAGGGAACAGGACTGTATTTGGGAACAGTGTGTACTTCCAGGATTTTTCCAAGTCAAGTTGTTGTCCTTTCAATCGTAGTTGTAGAGAGTGCCGTTTCAGCTTCAAGTTGTTGTCCTTTCAGTCTTAGTTGTGGAGGGCGCAGCTCAGCTCCAGGTCCAGTTGCCGCTGCTAGTTGCAAGGGGGCACAGTCCACCATCCCTTGCGGGAGTCAAACCGGCAACCTTGTGGTGAGAGCCTCCCTCCAACCAACTGAGCCATCCGGGGAGCTCAGCGGTAGCTCAGCTCAAGGTGTTGTGTTCAATCTTAGCTGCAGGAAGTGGAGCCCACCATCCCTTGCAGGAGTCGAGGGATTGAACTGGCAACCTTGTGGTTGAGAGCCCACTGGCCCATGTGGGAATCGAACCGGCAGCCTTCGGAGTTAGAAGCATGGAGCTCCAACCGCCTGAGCCACCTGGCCGGCCCTCAAGGAGTAACTTTTACTACATTCATTATATTGATAGGTTTTCTCCCCTGTATGAATTTCCTGATGTACAGCGAGGGATAATTTCCAGGAAAAAACTGTGCTACATTCATAATTTTTTCTTACCTGTGTGACTACTGTGAGGTAAAATGAGGGATGACCTCCTAGAGAAGGATTTTTGACATACATTCCACTCATAGTGTTTTTTTCCTCCAGTGAGTTCTATTTTGTATACTGTAGGCTGACTGAGAAGTGAAAGTTTAGTTACATGTCTTATTATCACAAGACAGCTCTATTGTGTAGTTCTCTGTTGCACATTAATGGCTGAATTGCAGCTGAAGTTTTTCCCACAATCAAGAATTTGCCCTCCACTGTGAGTTCCCAATATTCCCTGAAATCTGCCTTTTGATCACAAGTTTTCTCTCCTCTATCAGTTCTCTGAAGTTCAGCAACCCTCCTGAAACTGCTCCCAGTTGTATTACATTTATCTTCAGGAAATTCACAGTGAGTCTTCTCTATGTGAATACTTAGAGACAACAACCGCTGATTCATCACATGGATTTCTTCCAAGTTCATAAGAAGATCTCTTTTGTGTAAGCACTCTTCCGTGTAATGGAGGCAGCCTTATCATGGAAAGCACTGCCACGTTCATCATAATCAAAAGACTGTCCCAAAGTAAGTTCGTCCACAAAACTATTAATGAAAAATTGCACATTTTGATTGTATTCCAAAGACTTCTCTCCAGTGTTTCTTCTCTCATTTCTAGTATTGGAATGAGAGGCATTAAATTCATAAGTCTTCTTTTCTTGAGTCATTATGTAGAGCCAATGGGTAGAAACCAAAGTATGTGGGCCACACAGTGTCACATGTAGAGAGTTTTCTTGAAGGAACAATGTCTGTGCCCAGATTAAATGGTCTTCCTGAAACTTTCTCTTGCTCCCTAGTCTATGGTCTCTTGGTGGTGAATAAAACTGGATGTAAATATTTGGTTTTCGTGGCTCTTCTCTAAAAGATCAAGTCAGCAGTTTTCTATAAATGTGAAAGTTTAAAAATCCCTTATGAAATTTAACATATATTTAATGTAAAAACTCTTATAGACATATGCCCTACTATATTTTTAACGGTTTCATTTCTTGCTATGTCTTGCAACACTGTACTAATCCATAGTATATATAAAATATACTCACTTTACTTGGGATACAGGAGGCTTGCTGTAAGTGGAAAAGGGGAAAAGAAATACTTTGGCATTTTGAAATATATTTTTTAAACTTGGGCATAAAGGAAAGGAATGATGGATCGGGAACATTAGGGTTTCAAGAAACTTGGATCCTAGAAACAAATAAAGTCAGATAATAGTATTAATTCAATAACAAAACAAAAAAAATTATTAAGGGATTTTAGGGGTTCCAGCAGAGAAAGAGTTTGGATGGAAAAGATTACCAGCATCTAGGTTCTTAAACCATCAAATGTCGATCAAAATGGTAGGATACTCATAAGTCTACATGCTCCCATTTGGAGGTCCCCTTTTTCATTCTACATATCAATACTAAATAAAGGAACAAATTTCTTCATATTTAAAGAAATACTCCTAAAACCCAAGCTCTGATTCTCCTGGCTGTCATTCTTCGGATCACAAATGACCAAGAGGAAGTGTAAAAGTAACTGGAGAAAAAGCCATCTTTCCACCTGTACTTTTTCATTGCTTCATTCTGGCTCTGGTACTTTGGTATTCATTAATGTTTTTCAAAAGTAAATGTTTTGTGACCTCCAAATACTAAGAATCACCTTTTTAAAATGCTTACTCATGTTCTCCAAACTAGTTTTAACTCTTTCCCATACTTAACTTGGCTTTGTATTCACTTTACAACGTATCTAGTTTCTACCGATTGTGAGAAACTGAAGTAAGGATCACATCTTTCAACCTAAACAGAATAACTAAGGAAGAAGTGAAATTTATGTTCCATTACCGTACTGTTTGGCCAATGTATATATTAGATTCTGGCAGGTGCTGGCTACTCAATAGACTCTTAGATTATTATACTATTTTGCAACTGGAAGTGTTCTGTTAGAGGTCTGGAAAATAGGATGAAATTTCTTATGTACAAGCTTGTATGATAGACTGAAAAGAAGGGAACTAAACTGGTAGTTCAGAGAAAAGGGGAATCCATCCATCTCCAAATCCACTTACCATATTGCCCCGAACATAAAACTGGGTCTTATATTAATTTTTGCTCCAAAAGATGCATTGGGGCTTATTTTCAGGGGATGTCTTATTTTTTCAGGTACAACAATCTACATTTATTCATGCACAACAATCTACATTTATACATTTATTTGTGTACAGAAATCTACATTTATTCAAATACAGCCATGTCTTCTTTTTCTGGAACATCATCATAACTCTCCAAACCCAAAATTACTCCTTGACTTTCTTGCGACTCCATTTCCTATAGAACCTTGGCCTCACTCTCTCATGTCCAACAATAGAGATCTCCTTAAATGAGCACTTCTTGCCCAAGTAGCCTGCTCATAGTGCATTGGCAACACAGCTGTCAGTGATTTTATCCCATGAATTCTTCACGCAAGTCACGACCTATTGCAGGCTGGGCTTCACAATGTTTCCACACTGGTTTCTCTCCATTCTATTTTCAATATAGTCATTGATTTCCATGTGCAAATGGTCCTCGATTGGCTTGTTTACTGCGATATCAAGAGTCTGGAGATAAGCAGCCATTCCTGCAGGAATCATTATTTGATCTATTCTTCTCTCTGCAAGGAAGTTCTTCATGTCTTTAGCACAGTGAGTGCTGGCTGAATCCCACACTAGCAGACCTCTTTGGCCACCTCACAAAACAAGTGGCAGCATTAAGACGACCCACTTCCTTGTAACTGCTTGTTTGCACCAGGATTTTTCAGCTTCAAGAACATAAATGCCTGAAACACGTTCAACCCTATCTTTCCTGTCCTTAGTGATGATTAGGCGTGGGGCTTTCTTTCCATTCAGATGAATTGCCAAAATACAGGTAACACGTGCATTTTTGTAACCAGTGGAGGGAATGTATTAGATTGACGAGGCACCCCTCTGATCAATTGTCGTTTGAGATCCTTGGCCCATAAACACTGCAATTTCATCCACAGCAATCATGTTGGGGAGTTGCTATGTAGAAAAGTCAATGCCATCCACAAAGGACTTGAATGCAAGTGCACGTTTAATAACTTCACTATCTTCCAGCTTGAACAGTGTTGTCAATCTTCTTAGAGACAGTTCATATTGCTGAAGGAAGCCATCCAGCCAGTGTTGTGATGCTTTGAATTCTTCTGGGGATATTTCTAACTCTGGTGCCATGGCAAGGGCAAATGCTTGAGTATCAGCCCTGGGAACAACCAAAGCCTCTGTTCTGTCAGCAATCTATTCACAGATGATGTCTTCCAGCTCAGGAAATAATGCTTGCCGACCTGATCGACACTTGGGCTTCTTAGCATTTCCCTCCTCCACCTGTTGACTGAGGTTATCATACTCTGCTCGCCATTTTCAGACCATTCAGAGATCCAACTTCTTCTCTTTGCACAAAGCTGTAAGATTCTTGTCCTGGGAATACTCCACGATTCCTTTCTTGTACTCGATGGAATAGCTCTTTCTTTTTACACTCATCTTGTCTGGGGGTCTAAATATTCCCTTTAAATCCACCAATAAATCAAGTGTTAGGTGGAGACTTACAAGACAAGAGTGGGAACAAAAATGATAACAGTTAAGAATGACAGTCCACACAAAAGCAATGAAAAATTGCAGGGACAAAAATTCAGAAAACGTTTCTTTATTTCACACGAGTGTATTAAGTACGTCCGTTACAACACATGACATACTGAATTATGAAGATTCATATTAGACACAACCACGTCCGTTCATTATAAAGTGCGATAGTAATTCGTTCATTGTGTCTGTACTCCAATTGGTCATTCGACAATAAGTCTCGAGTTCATCTGTTTTCATAGGCATTTACCTCTCCTTCAAAGACGCCCGCTTCGGTATTTACAAATACTTAATTATAATTTATATTATCATTTACTTTAAGTATTAAAGTCAATAATATTTATTTATATTTAATTATATACATTATTTTAGAATTCAATATGTCCATCATGTGTTGCAATGGAAGTACTAAACGCATCCATCTGGCTAACTATCTTAACTGGGGCTAATTTTGGGGGTAGGGCTTATATTACGAGCATCCTGAAAAATCATGCTACGGCTTATTTCCCAGTTAAGTCTTATTTTTGGGGAAATAGGAATGCCTGAGGCTGATGTAGTAACTGAAGAAAAAAGGCATTTCAGAAAGAACAAGCAGTTAATGTCACAAGTCGGATGCCATCCCTTGTTCCGCCCTCTTTGAAATTGTAAGTCTGCAATTGTTAATAGGTCTCTTTATACCGTGTTTCCTTGAAAATAAGACGTAGTCAGACCATGAGCTCTAATGAATCTTTTAGAGCAAAAATTAATATAAACCCTGTATTTTTTATATTATATTATACTATATTACGTTGTATTATATTGAAGAACGGGTCTTACAGTATGGAAAAATAAGGCCAGGTTTTGTATTAATTTTTGCTCCAAAAGATGCACTAGAGGTGACTGTTCAGCTCGGTCTTATTTTCAGGGAAACATGGTATATTTATGTTCTCTGATATTTGTGTTTGTCTATATTTTATATATATATCTTTCCTTGGGATGGTATTACCAAATTATAATATTTGATGGCATTAAATTGAAAAAAGATTAAGCTCTTATATAAATTTTAAATAAAAAATTAATCGAAGTACTTGTCAGAATCACATGATCTAAGAAAATATTTCATACTAAGCTGGTTTAACTTTTGGTTAAATACACGTGTTTTAAGGTTATTACCATTAAATATGGTATCTTTTGTTTTACCTGGTTTACAAAAGTAAATTCATGTTATCTCTGTTACAAAATTTGCAAGAAAACAGCTTGAGTAATAATTAACATTGAAATCCCATAACATGAAGAACTAATTAGGGGCAGCCAGGTGGCTCAGTTGGCTAGAGCGTGAGCTCTCAACACCAAGGTTGCCAGTTCAATTCCCACATGGGATGGTGGACTATGCCCCCTACAACTAGATTGAAGGACAATGACCTGACTTCGAACTGATGGATCCTGGGGAAAAACAAAAACAAAAAAGCACACACACAATATAAAGGGCCGGCCTGGTGGCTCAGGTGGTTGGATCGCCGTGGTCCTAATGTGGAGGTCGCGGTTCAATTCCCACATGGGCTTTATTTGTTTGCCCTTTTTCAAAAGTTCTTTTTCTGTAACTTGTCAGTTAATGGGGTGGTGGCAGGAGGGGAGGTCTTCACTGTTCTTTTCTTTCTTTCTTTCTTTCTTTCTTTCTTCTTTCTTTCTTTCCTTTCTTTCTTTCTTTCTTTCTTTCTTTCTTTTTTAGATTTTGTGGGGGAAGGGGAACAGGAATTTATTGGGGAACAGTGTGTAATTCCAGACTTTTTTCCAAGTCAAGTTGTTGTCCTTTCAGTCTTAGTCGTGGAGGGCGCAGCCCAGCTCCAGGTCCAGTTGCCATTGCTATCCCTTTCGGGACTCGATGAATTGAACAGGCAACCTTGTGGTTGAGAGCCCACTGGCCCATGTGGGAATCGAACCGGCAGCCTTCGGATTTAGGAGCATGGAGCTCCAACTGCCTGAGCCACCGGGCAGCCCATCTGCCTTTTAAGTGGTTACTTAAGACCTGGTTTAAGCAGTCACGTAGACTCACTTCTGGAATGGGAATGGGAGAAGAAAAGAAGACAATATTTATTTGTTTGTTTACCATTTACTCAACACAAACTTACTGATTGCCCATTATGTGCCAGGTTATATTTTAGGTGTACTTGGAAATATAACAGTGGCTGAAACAGACCCAAAAAGCATCATTTTTTAGTGAAAAGGCAGAAAATAAGTTAGTAAGATATATAATATGTTAGACGGTGACAGGTACTAAGAAGATAGCTAAAATAAGAAGGTTGCAGTATTTGGTAGGGTGGCCAGGGAAGGATTCATTGAGAAAAAGAGATGAGTCAAGACTTGAGAAAGATGAGGGAATGTAAACATCTGGACAGGGACATTCCAGACAGACAGAGCAGACATAAATACAAAGGCTCCAAGAAGAAGTATGCCGAATATGTTTAAAGAATAGAAAGGAGTCCGGGGTTGGCAAAGCACCATTAGTGAGAGGAAGGGGACTAGGGGGTGGTGAGGCCAAAGGTAATAGAGCCCCAACTGTGTAGGCCTAGTAGTTCCAAGGAGCCCTGGCCTTCCCTCGCGGCCGGCAGCAGGAGCAAAGGGTGAGAGCAGCCTCTCCTGAGTAGATGCAAGAGCAGTGGTGAGCAGCGCTGGCCTGGTGGCAAGTGTAGGAGCTGCCGGGGTGAAGCACAAGAGGGTGGAGGGCTCTCATCGGTCCCTGTGTCTACCCCTCTCCCTGGTCTGTTCTCGGCACCCAAAGGAGCACTATAAGTATCCTGGGATTCATATGGTCACTTATTCATGATACATTGACCCATTCACTCACTCAGCTTTGCCTACATTCACCCATGTCCACATGCACGTGTGCATATGTTTCAAGCGCTCAGGATTTTATTCACTTGTGTATTCATATATTCAACACTTCTTTGTCACTGAGCACTCAATCATTAAAAGGTATTCAAGGGTCATTTCTTATTTCTTCAATTATTCAAACTTAATTCATTTTCATTCTAACTTCTGATAAAGTCAGTTCTTCAATGTCACTCAAATTGTACCTGTTCACTTAAGTTTCATTTCAGTATTTTGTTGCAAGAACTACCAAGGAACTCTATGATTTCTTCCGTTCCCGAGAACAGAAGGCAGTGGGCAGAACAGGACAGGAGAAAGGAACCCAGAGGTAAAAGTGAGCTGGGACAGATCCTCCTGGCTGGGGCAGTGTCTGGGACACATAATTCCAGACTCTATCCCCCTGTATGCTCCACATCATTGGGGTTTTCATTAACTGACTCCAAGGTTTGAGTCAATCAAAAAGAAGACCAAACCAATAACAGCAAACAGCCTAAGTGTGGGATAGAGATGGCCTGATCTTCCCATGTCAGGAGCTCCCTGCACAGAGATGTTTGTAGTCACCATCCGTGCTAGACTGAATAACGACTCCCCAGACATGTCCACATTTTGATCCTCAGAATCTGTGAATGTTACCTTATGTGTTAAAGGACAATGCACACGTGATTAAGGTAAGGATTTTGAGATGGGGAGATTAAACTATGTTATCTGGGTGGCTTCAGTGTAATCACAAAGGCCTTAGAAGGGCAGACAGGAGAACACAGTGAACGGCAGATTTGAGGACGGAAGCAGGAGTTTAAAGTGATGTGTGGAAGGAGTCGTGAGCCAAGGGATGCAGGTGGCCACTCGAAGTGAAAATACAAGGGAATGGATTTTCCCCTCTGAGCCACCTGAAAGAACCAGCCCTGCTGACACCTTGACTTCAGCCCAGGAAGTTGATGTTGAACTTTTGAACTTCAGAACCATAGGAATAAATTTGTGTTGTTCTAAGCCACTAAATTTATAGTAACTTGTTACAACAGCAACATGACACTCATATACTATCTCTGAGGAAGGACAGAACTCACCAAAGCTTCACCAAATGAAAGGAAGCTTGGGGCTGGAGCCTGGGGGCTTGATTTAGAGCCCTCAGAGACTCCACACCTGCTCCCTCAGCAGAGATGGCAGAGCAGGCACCCCCTGGAGTGTGCAAAAGTGGACTCTGACACTCAAGGTCGGTGGGTTCAAAAAATGCAGCTACCCTGATTCCCTGATGGGCCCCAACACCTCCGCACGCCAGGATGGATTCCATAGCCCTTTGTTCCTCAGCTCCACAGAGCAAAGATACCTTCATTAACAAAAAATAAATTTAAAAAAATTTAAGCACTGTTACCTCTGTGTTGACCACAAGAAGGTGCTGTTCCCCCATTCGTGCATGTGAAGGTGTCTGGTTTCCTACTGAACCCAGTGACAGTTGAAACTTGAGTTGGAACTTTCAAAGGGGGATTTACTAGTCTTTGAGAAAAGGAGAGAAATAAACATCTAGTGTCAAATCTCAGTTAATCTGATTTATATGTGAATTTTCTCATCTTTGGCCAGCACTTTACCACAAGGAAGCCTTTGGTCCTAGTTCTGGGGCTTACCCCCACAGAATAGATCACGTTTAGCCCCCACCACCCAGAAACTTCTTGCTGGACACCATCTTCTCCCCTCCCCTTCTCAGGAGGGTTTCCTGTCTGAGGATCACACCATTCAAGCATCAGCCCTGAGCACGCTTCCAGCAGCATCTCCCACGGTATGTGAAAAGGACCACTGGTGTTTAAACATGGTGAGTCATACTGTTCTGAGCAAATATGGTTTCCAAGAGGTATGCAAGTCTATTACTAAGGTTTATAACTAAAACTTGGCCTGGAGTAATTGAGGCACACATGAATGTGTCAGAGTCATGACGTCTAGGAATGAGGACAGACTGTCAGGGACCCTCCAATATGGGGGGAAAACTATAACAGACTATTTTGCTACCATGTCTGAGGGAAGATTTAGATAATAATGCAGGATTTCCAAAATGGGAATAATTGACAGAACTAAGGAAGTAGGTCTCCTCAAAAGTCCACTCTGAGATTTCCTTCTACTGAAAACAAAATGCAAATGAATTCTATTTATAATGTATTTATTAATTCTATTATAATATATTTATAAGCAAACAGCACCATCTAGAGTACTTCTCTTGTGACTTCATCAAACAAAATTATTTGCAAAATATTTATTTGCCAGTTTTTCTAGATAAAAGTTGACTCTTTACCACATTTGCTTTTTATCTTCTTGTTTAATGAACCAATCTGACACATGAAACTTGATGATAATTCTGATTCATTTTTTCCAATCTGACAGAATAATTCAGATATATTCATCAAAACTTAGGTTTGAGGGCCGGCCTGGTGGCTCAGGCGGTTAGCGCTCCATGCTCCTAACTCCGAAGGCTGCCGGTTCGATTCCCACATGGGCCAGTGGACTCTCAACCACAAGGTTGCCAGTTCTATTCCTTGAGTCCCACAAGGGATGGTGGACTCCGCCCCCTGCAACTAACAATGGCAACTGGACCTGGAGCTGAGCTGCGCCCTCCACAACTAAGACTGATAGGACAACAAATTGACTTGGAAAAAAGTCCTGGAAGTACACACTGTTCCCCAATAAAGTCATGTTCCCCTTCTCCAATAAAATCTAAAAAAAAAAACAAACAACAACTTAGGTTTGATTTTACTTTGTAGATATTTCCATTCTGTTTTCAACAATAAGCAAAAGAGATGGTGAGTTGTAAATTCACTTTGTCCTAACATGTATCAGTTATCTTCAGGAAGAAGAACTTGTTTCTAGGTGCAGGTGTTACAGATAACAACATATATGACTCAATCTCCTTGAGAATTAGCTCTAGGCGACCAGTCACCATCATCCACAGAATCAGTATAATTTCTACATTTAATTACATCACTTTGGGTTACAAGTAGGAAAACAGCACAGAATCAGCTTAAATCAAAGGGAAATTTGTTATCAGGATTCAAAGATAACTCACAGAACCTGGGGGCAGAGATGTAACCCAAGCTCAATAACCAACTGGAACCAAAGACTCAATTGCCCTAGGAAATCTTTCTCCTTTGTGGGCTCCTCATGTGTGCTTTGCTGTCTTTCTTAGCGGGCTGGACTTCCGTGCTCCTCAGATAACAGAACAGAACAGAATGTGTCTTCAGAGATGCATTCACATCTACCCTATTTAGGAGACCAGCCAGACTGAGAGGGAGTGGGAAGACGGAGAGGGGAAGTGAGGAGTGACCGGCCCAATAGGTCAGGTTCCATACAATTGGCATTTTAGGGAATATCTAGTCTAGTAGTGTTTCTCTCTCTCTCTCAGTTTATAAGATTACATAGACACGCTTTTATGGCCATTCATGCAATCCATAAGTATATAGAGGAAAACACCAAAATATCCTCATAACTCCACTTCTCTCCACCAGGGATAACCACCAGTAACAGGTTTACACTCTTATGCTTCCAGTTTGTTTTCTATGCACCCAGATCTACCTATATATCTATATCTATATACCAGTAGACTTTGAATAAAGCAGGTTACCCTCCATAATGTGGTAGGCTTCATCAAATCAATTGAAGGTCTTAACAAAAAGAGAGGTTTCCTGAAGAAGCAATTCTGCCTCAAGACTACAATATAGAAAACCTGCCTGAGTTTCCAGCCTATATATTTCAAACTCAAGACTGCAACATCAACTCATCCTTGAATTTCCAGCCTGTCAGAATGCTCTACAAATTCCAAACTCGCCAACCCCCACATCCTGTTGGTTTTATTTCTCTGGAGAATCCGGACTAATACAAATTTTGTACTGAGAGTGATTTTAGAGGAACAGAGCCCTAAGGTTGGGTTTTCTGAATTGGTTCTGGGATTTCTGTAATTGATTCTCTAATTAGATTTAAAGGCACTGGTGACTATTTCCAGCAGTAAAGAGAGTGCTAAGAGTCCATGGCATGATGTGGCAATAGAGATAAAATATCACCATTGAATATTCCTAATCAAATACTAAGAGGCAAGATCCTGTATGACCTTGGATTGGATACTGTAGAACATTTTGTCAAACTAATGAATATAATGAGATTGGCTGGTTGCTTCTAATTGCACTGGGAAAGTAGGGAAAGAAAAGAGCTCAGGAATGTGACATGCCAGCTCAAGTACTTAATAAATAATTTAGAAGTTTTCTATGTCTGCCCTGAAAAAGTCTTATCTCTTATGGCTGCAGATCTGAGATTGCTGAATAACAAACCTAGAGTTTAATCCTGAGATGGCTGAATTATAAGAGTAATGGAATTCTCAATCTCACAGGGTGTCTACCATTAAAGTGAAGCACTAATTAGAAAGGAATAGGATCCTGAAAATTGAAATTGGGAGCATACGGGAAGATCCTGATGAAATAGAACATTGACCCTAAATTCTGCTAATTGTTAGTAGAAGCGGCTACTCCACCCCAACCTGAGATTAATGCTGAGGAACCTGTAATGGCCTCCTATGGCCTCCCTTCAGGTAGTAGTTACCTTGCAAAACAATGTTGATTCTTCTCAAGACACACCCCCACAACCTTCTTCTTCTTCTTCTTCTTTTTTTTTTTTTTAATTGGAGAACATTGGGGAGCAGTGTGTTTGGGGAACAGTGTGTTCTTCCAGGATCCATCAGCTCCAAGTCATTGTCCTTCAATCTAGTTGTGGAGGGCACAGCTCACTGACCCATGGGGGAATCAAACCAGCAACCCCGTTGTTCAGAGCTTGCGCTCTAATCAACTGAGCCATCCAGCCACTCTCGCACCACCTTCTTTGCCTCTAGACTTATAATCGATTTCAAGTCCCAGCAAGCCCGTGAAGGTGAAGTATAAAGTGTAACTCATGAGATGGGGCTCTACACTCCAAAAGAACTGCATGATTTTTTCAATTTATCCAGACAGAAATCCAGAAAATGTGTGGGAAGAGATATTAAGAGTGTGAGATAATGGTGGAAGGAACATAAAGTTGGATCAGGCAGAATTTATTGATATGGACCCACCAAGCAAAGATTCTAGATTTAATGTTGCAATTCAAGGGGTTAGAATTGTCTCTAATGGGATGTTCATTGGTTGGACCAAAAATGTGGCCTACACTAAATGAGATTGAAATGCCAGAACTGCCTGGGTATACTTAGAGAATAGTATCTGAAGGCCTGGGGAGATGAGCATGTTAGAGTGGATTTATCATTTAAGACCAGCTCACCCATCCTGGGAGCATCCAGAGGACCACGACTATGAGAAATAAATTTGTGAGGGAGGAGTTCCAGCATCCTTGAAGAGCTCTGTGGTCTCTCTCCTCTGTAGGTTAGAAATTACAGTGGGAATTGCAGCAACTAGATTGGGAAACCTAAATGCAATGGGGATTTTGGATCCCAAGGGGTCAGGGGTCAAGTGGAGGCACTTAATCACCAAAGGCAAGGTAGGCATGGTTACTGTAATGGATAGCAGAATCAAAGCAGCAATTGGAATAGTCTGACTCACGGAGACTTATGGCGTTAGCTTGTTAATCATGGTGTCCGTAGACATGAAATAGATGGGCAGTCTATTAAATTTGTCCTTGATCTGTATAAGCAGAAGAGTTCTAGGTCACTGAACAAAAGTCTAATTGAGTTTTTAAAAAATAGTGTCATGGCCCCTCAAACAATTCCGAGGCTTGAGCCAGTTCACAGACCCAGAACCCCATGAATGAAAAGGAGACCAGGTCCCCTCAAGGAAGGACCATGGTACACTGCCAAAAATGTGTACTGTTAATCTTTCTCCCAGCTTTCCCCAAAGAGATCTATAGCCTATTACCAGGGTGACTGAGCATTGGGAAAAAGGAAATAATCAAACTTTTTGTGAATTACTGGACATTGGCTCTGAACTTAAAATCATTTCAAAAGACCCAAAATGTCACTGTGGTCTATCAGTCATAGCAGGGGCTAATGGAGGTTGGGTGATATATGAAGTTTTAGCTCAGGTTCATCTAACAGTGGATCCAGTAGGTCACCAAACCCATCTTGTGGTTATTTCTAGAATTCCTAATCGGAACAGACATACTCAGCAACTGGCAGAATTCCCACGTTGGTTCCAGACCTGTGGAGTGAGGGCTAATCTGGTAGGAAAGGCAAGTGAAACCACTAGAACTGCCTCTTCCTAACAAAATACCGGGGGTTCCAAAAAGATATATACGAGTGGATACTTTGGTCTACGTTTTTTAAGCAGTAGTTTGCTGTAATCAGAAGTGTCGGGATGCTGATGGTAACCGCTTTGAGCACCTCTTGTAATTGCAGAAGTCAAACATAACTTGTATTCATCTTTTGTTATTGGTATATATTGAGTATTACAATTTTAACACAGTTTTTTCCCTTCTTAAAATGTGTATACATTTTTTTGGCACCCTCTGTGGTAAAGCAAATGCAATGCCGCATTCCTGAAGTCATTGCAGAGATGAGTGCCACCATCCGGGACTTGAAGGATGCTAGGACGGGGGTTCCCACCACATCCCCATTCAACTTGCCTCTCTGGCCTGTGCAACAAACATGGATCTTGGCGAATGCCAGTGGGTTATTAACAACTTAACCAAAGGGGGACTCCAACTGCAGCTGCTGTACCAGAGGTGGTTTCATTGCTGGAGCAAATTAATGCATCCCTGTTACCTGGTATGCAACCACTGATGTGGCAAATGCTTTTTTTCACAACACCTATTAGAAAAGCCCACCAGAAGCAGTACACTTTCAGCTGGAGAAGCCAACAATATAACTTCACTATCTTACTCTTACTCAGGGGTATGATATCTCTCCAGCTCTGTCTTAATTTAGTTCACTTGGACGATGATTGCCTTCCCCTTCCACAAGACATCACACTGGTCCATTCCATCGACATTATGCAATCAGCATAAACAAGGAGTAGCAACTACTCTAGACTTACTGGTAAGTCAATCAGCATAAACAAGGAGTAGCAACTACTCTAGACTTACTGGTAAGACATTTGCATGTCGGGGTGGGAAATAAATCCAACAAAAATTCAGGGGTCTTCTACCTCCTGGAAATTTTTAGGGGTCCAGTGATATGGGACATGTCATGATAACCCTTGTAAGGTGAAGGATAAATGGCTGCATCTGGCCCCTCCTACAAACAAAAGAGAGGCACAGAGCCTATGGGACTCTCTGGATTTTGGACACAACATACTCCTCACTTGGGTGTGCTACTCTGGCACATTTGCCAAGTGATCTGAAAGCTATTGTTTTGAGTAGGGCTTAGGCAAGAGATGGCTTGGCAGTATGTCTAGGCTGCTGTACAAGCTGCTCTGCCGCTCGGGTTATACAAGTCTAGGAGATTCATCGGTGCTTGAAGTGGCAGGGCATTTGGGATGTTGTTAGGAGACGTTGGCAGGCCTCTATAGGTGAATCACTGTGCACAACTTCGGGATTTTGCAGCAAAGCCATAACTTCCTATGGCTTCCTACTCCTACTATGGATAAGTGTTCTCATTTTGAGACACAGCTTTTAGCTTGCTGCTGGCCCTTTGTAGGGCCAGCACATTATCATGCACCTGAGCTTCCGATTATGACTGGGAGTTATCGTTACGCAGCAAGATAAAATTAGGCATTCCATCATCAAATAGAAGTAGTATATATGAAATCGGTCTGCACAGGCTCTGATGGCATAAAATTTACATGGGGGAAGTGGCCCAGATGCACATAGTGGGGATTCCATTCTTTCTACATTATCTTCTGTCTCCCAGCCTGCACCTATGGCTTCATGGGAAATTCCATACAACAAGTTAGCTGAGGAAGAGACTGCACAATATACAGGCACCACCCAAAACGTGGACAACAGCAGCACTACGGCCCCTTTCTGGGGCATCCCTGAAGGACACTAGTGAAGGGAAATCCTCCTGTGGGCAGAACTTCAAGAAGTATTCCTGCTTGGAATACTGTTCACTTTGCTTGGAAGAAGAAATGATCAGATGTGCAATTATACACCAATTCACGAACTATGGTCAACGGTTTGGCTGGATGGTCAGGAACTTGGAAAGAATACGATTAGAAAATTGGTGTCAAGGAGGTCTAAGAAAAAGAAAGTGGACCCACCTCTCTGAATGGGTGAAAAAGAAAGTTACTTTGTGTTCCATGTGAATGCTCACCAAAGGGTGACCTCACCAGAGAAGGATTTTACTAATTAAGTGGATATGATGACCCATCCTGTGAATGTCAGTCAGCCTCTTTCTCCAGCCACCACGGTCACCACTCAATGAGCTCATGAAAAAAAGTGACAATGGCCACAGAGATGGAGGTTATTCATGGGCTCAGTAACACCAAGGCTGACCTGGCTACAGCCACCACTGACTGCTCCATCTGCCAGCACCAGACACCAACACTGAGCCCCCAATATGGCACCATTTTCTGGGGTGATCAGCCAGCTACCTAGTGGTAGGTTGATTACATTTGCACCACTTTCATCATGGAAACAGCAGCGTTTTGCTTTTCCTGAACTAGACACTTCCTCTGGATATAGATTTGCCTTCCCTACATGCAATACTTCTATCAAAACTACCATCGATGGACTTACAGAATACCTTATCTACCATCTCGGTATTCCACACAACATTGCTTCTGATCAAAGAACTTACTTCACAGCAAATGAAGTGTGGAAACAGGCCCATGCTCACGGATTCACTGGTCTTGTCATGTTCCACCCGCATCTTAAAGCAGCTGGCTTGATAGAACAGCAGGACGGCCTTCTCAAAATTCAGTTACAACACCAGGTAGGTGGCAATACCTTGCAGAGCTGGGGCAAGGTTCTCCAGGAGGCTGTATGTCCTAAATCAACATCCAATATGTGGTGTGTGTGTGTGTGTGTGTGTGTGTGTGTGTGTGTGTGTGTGTGTGTTTCCATAGCCCAGAATCAAGGGACAGAAATGGGAGTGGCATCACTCATTATTACCCCTAGTTTCCCAATACCAGAATTTCTGCCCCATCCCCATGACCTTATGCTCTGCTAGTCTAAAGATCTTTGTTCTAAAATGGGGAATGCTTCTACCAGGAGACACAAAAATGATTCCATTGAACTGGAACTTAAGACAGGCACCTGGCCGTTTGGGGCTCCTCATGCGTCTGAATCAAAAGGTAAAGAAGGGAGTCATGGTGCTGGCTGGGCGATTAGTTCTGACTACCCAGGAGAATTGGACGGCTACTCTAATGGAGGTAAGGAAGAGTGCCTGCAATATAGAGAATCCCTTAGGGCATCTAAAAGGAAAAAATTTTTTCACTACTCACAACAAACACTTCGGACACCAAATGTGTGGATTTTCCATACCAAGCAGTTCTGATACTAACTACCCAGAATTAGTGCAGACCCCACAGTTTAAAACTCAGTCACAGAGGGTGGCTGATTAGCTCAGTAGGTTAGAGTGTGGTGCTAATAACACCAAGGTTGCTGGTTCAATCCCCACATGGTCACTGTGAGCTGCGCCCTCCTTAAAAAAAAAAAATCGGTCATAGAAGACTGCCGCCCCTTCAGATACCAGTTGTCAGTCCCAGGTTGTCTTTATTACTTTTTGTATTTATACTTTTGACCAAGTATAAATCAGGGGCTTCCAAAACTCCCTGCTTAGGTTCAATAATTTGCTAGAACGGCAAACAGAACTCAGAAAAACAGTGTACTTACTACTACTGCAATCTTATTATAAAGGAACAACTCAGGAACTGCCAAATGGAAGAGAATAGTTCAAGGTATGGGCGTGGGGGTGTGGGGTGAGTGGGGGTAGTGTCCTCGCCAGGCTCGCCATCCTCCCAGCACCTCAATGTCTTCACCTACCTTGAAGCTCTCCAAACCCTGTCATTTAGGGTTTTTTGGAGGTTCCATTATGTAGGTATTATTGGCCATTGGTGATTATCTCAATTTTCAATCCCGATCCCCTCCCCAGAGGTCAGGGGTGGAACTGAAAGTTCCAGCCCTCTAACCACATGGTTGGTTCCTCTGGTAACCAGCCCCCATTCTTCAAGAGTCACTTCATTAGTATAAACTCAGTATGCTAATGTTATACAGAGTTATAAACTCAGTTATGCTTCCTTAGCATTCAGTATGTTTGAAAGGGACTTATTATGAACAAAAACAAGATGCTCTTCTTACCTCCATCACTCAGGAAATTACAAGGGTTTTAGCAGCTGTAATGACGAGTGGGGAAATGAAAACGGGGGAACACACACTAGAGTGGAGCTAATGAATTTATTTAGCAATATCTAATCAATTTATTTAGCAATATGTAATAGCAAAAGACAAAGGCAATTAATAGAATATATTAACGACAGAAAGTAAAGGTGGTTAAGACTAAACTGTATACATTTATACCAATGTCATGTCAAAGGAGTACACATACATATAAGTTGAAGAGATCCCAACACATGTTTACTATTGATCAAAAATCACTTGGCTAAATACACAAATAACATCAGCAAAGAGTATCCAAAAGCAGTAATAAGCTTTATAAGATAGTAACTATTACAGATTACATGCCAAAAGCTCACCAAACTAGGGGGGAATAGCAGTGGAAAAGTCATAAATCAAAACCTTGTCAGGTCTGTAGCTGAGAGAAACTCAGGCATCTCCCACACCGCTGCTTGCTAGTTCCCAAGAATGCTGCGGCTGTTGGCATGTTGTTGTTGTTGTTGTTGTTGGAAGTTAGGAAGTCTTCTGATTCTGCAAGCTGCAAGCCGCATACAGGTTCCCAAAGATGCTAGAATGATGACAATTTACCAACAAAAGAAGTCTTTGCTGTCCATGGAGGCATGTTATGATCTCTTACTCTGAAACAATCCAATCCTGAAAAGAAGTCCTGAAACAGCAAATCTTCTGAATAACAATGTCTTGAAACAGCAATTAATCAATATCCAATCCATCTGAGATCTGTCTTATATATTTCTTTAGATGCATCCCAGAGCCAAGTTTTGTGTTCCTGCCTCCCCTCTCAAGGAATGGCTAGTTCCAGGAGGGTCCAGCAGTCAATGATATGAATGCTGCCCATCTGGCTGAAGGACTAGTTCATCTGGATAAGCAACAAGGCCTGGCTGATGCTGTGCCTGTTACATCATCCTGATACAATTTAGCTACTTCTTCATTTTATCTGCTAAAGACGGTGAAACAGACAGAAAGCAACATCATCTCATATCTCCCCTGCCCGGAAGAATGAGACCAAAGGGGGAATTTACTCAACCCCTGATCACAGCACAGAAATCACCTCATATGCAGGAACAGACAAAAGCTAATAGAAGTTAACACCAGTCAATGAAGGCAAATTTTCCCCCATCTTCCCTACAGCAGCTCTGTGCCAGGAACTGGGGATGAAGACCAAATATGTATTTCTTCTCATATCACAGTATCATAGTTTGTCTAAGTACTACTCTGATGTGATTAAAGTTAATGGAAAACTCTTAACAACCCAATTCAGATAAGACTACTGATGGCCCAGACTCTTCAGAAATGAAGATTTGGTTCATCCCACCTGGTGAAGAGCCACAACAAGCTGAGGTACTTGCTGAAGGTAAAGAAATATGTAATTCGTAGTAGAGGAAAATTGTTATAAATACCAGCTACAAACATGTGACAAGTTGCAGAAATGAAGATGGTAGTTGTTGTGAATATGTTTGTGTGCATGTATGTATACACATGAGTGCGTGTATATGTGTCTCTATATGTATGTGTATATATCTTTGTTTTCTCCCCTCTTATCCCCTTATCATATACCAGGATGCATTACTTTTATATAATAGTAGTTAAGTTACAGGATAGCAAAAAGAGGGAACATCACCCAAGGACTTTGCATCTTCTTCTAAGGGAAAGGTTAGTTTGTTTTCAGTTGCACACAAGATAGTTGTATTATGTTAGGCAGAAGTATGACTTTGTTATTGTCTTTATTTGGAGATTATGTATGGTTTAGGGGATGTGTATAGGTGCCATGCCAACAAGAGGTAAACTGGGATGGTTTATTTTGTGTGTCAATTTGGCTAGGCTATGGTTCCCAGCCATTTGGTCAAAACCAATCTTGATGGGGGCGGCCGGATGGCTCAGTTCATTAGAACGCGAGCTCTGAACAACAGGGTTGCCGGTTCGATTCCCACATGGGCCAGTGAGCTGCGCCCTCTACAACTAGATTGAAGACAATGATCTGCCACTGAGCTTCCGGGAGGCGGCCGGATACCTCAGTTGGTTAGAGTGCAGGCTCTGAACAACAAGGTTGCCGGTTCAATTGCCGCATGGGATGGTGGGCTGTGCCCCCTGTAACTAAAGATTGAAAATGGCAACTGGACTTGGAGCTAAGCTGTGCCCTCCATGACTATATTGAAGGACAATGACTTGGAGCTGATGGGCCCTGGAGAAACACACACACTGTTCCCCAATATTCCCCAATAAAATTTAAAGAAAAAGTAAAACATTAAAGAAAAACAAAAACCAGTCTTGACGTTTTAAAGGTACCTTTTAGATGTGATTAACATTAAAATTAATAGACTTTGAGAAAAGCAGACACCCTTAATAATGAAGGTGGGCCTCATCCAATCAGTTGAAAGCCTTAAGAGTAAGATTGGCTTCCTGGAGATGAGGCACTTCCTCTCAAAACAGCAGTATAGACACTCTGCCTGTGTTTCCAGCCTCCTGACTGCAAAATTCTAATTCAAGACTGCAACATCAATTCTTCCATGAATTTCCAGCCTGCTTGTCTATCCTACAGATTTCACAGTTGTCAGCCCCCACAATAATGTAAGTCCACTCCTTAAAATCTCTCTCTATATATATAACATGTTGACTAATACAGCTTTCAAAAAAATTAATGAATTGTGCACCCATGTTCATACCAGCATTATTTGTAATAGGCGAAAGGTGGAAACAACCTAAATGTTCATCAGCAGATAAATGGATTAATAAAACGTGATATATACATATAGTGGAATATCATTCATCCTTAAAAAAAGAAAGAAACCCAGTCATATGTTGCAACGTAGCTAAACCTTGAGGACATTAACTTATGCTAACTGAATTAAGCCAGTCTCAAATGGATAAGTACTGTATGGTTCCACTTATATCAGGTACCTAAAGTAGTCAAATTCATAGAGATAGAGAACAGAATGGCCAAGGGGCTGGAGGTGAGGGAGCATGGAAGAGTTATTTGTTCCTGGGTATAGAGTTTCAGTTTGGAAAGATGAAAAAAAATCTGGACATGGATGGTGGTGATGGTTGCACAAAATGCAAGTATACTTAATGCCATCGAACTGTACAATTAAAAATGGTAAATTTTATGTTAAGTGTATTTTACCACAATTTTTAAAAGGGAAAATAGATTTTTAAAAATTATGGAATTAAAAAATAACTTGCACATCCTTTGTCATCCCCTCAGGGCTTTTTCTTGGCAGCTGAATCTCCCGTTGGACCTGTCAGAAGATATTTTGCGGCAAGAGCCTTTTCTTGGGCAACAAAATGGTTCATATTGGCAACTGTAATTACAGGTAGTGCTGTCTCTGTGTGTATGTGTTTTTATTTTTAAAAAAGATTTTTATTAAAAAATATAGCTAACATACAACATCATAAATATAGCTAACATACACCTGAAACATCAGTTTCAGGTGTTCAACATTTATACCTAAAGAAGTGATCATGAGGACAACCAAGATGGTGCAGTAGGTAAACGCTGTATTCACCTTCTCTCACAACCACATCAAAATTATAACTAATCTACAAAACAACCATTATTGAGAATCATCTGAAATCAAGCTGAACTGAAGCTTTTCAACTAAGGATGTGCAGAAGAAGCCACCTCCAGACTGATAGGAAGGTCAAAGATACGACACGGGCTTGTCCCACACCCTTGTGAGACCTTTAAAGATCAGGAGGGATATTTTGGCTGTGGGGGTCCCCCCCTTTACCCCCTAAAGTAGCAAGATATCCCAGCTCCACCCCAGCATGGATTCTGTTGTGAGAGCCTGTAAGGGCAATCACTAACGTTTCAGTCTCTTCCTGAAAGCCAAGGGGACATTAACCCCTTGGCAGGACCCTAGATCCCTGCGTGGTACTCATGAAATGAGTGGGAAACAAAGTCCCAGCACACAGGTTCAGATAGAGTGAGTAACACAACTTTATTTGGGAGCCAGTGTCCCTCCAAAGGCCAATGTTCTGGTAAGCACAGAAAGTTATACAGAATAGAACAGAATTTAATAATAAACCAAGTCCCAGAGTCAATCGGGATGGAGCAGTTTCCTGATCTGGGAGAGACGACTGGGCCCACGACAGGTCTGAGGCGAGCTGGTCTTAAAGGGAAGAACTTCAGGGAGTCCTGGAATATCTCAGCTTGCTCCTCGCAGGGGACTCCATCGGATGGCCCAGAGGAACGTCCCGGACGATCATTCCAGAGTGACTCACTCAGAGCCTCACAGAGGGTCTTAGTCAGCACTCAGTCAGACCACTCACGGCATTGCTCTGGAGGTCTGCTTTTATCCTCCTTTCCTTGGACTCGTTTACTTCTTAGGTGATAACCAGAAGTTGCTTGCCAGGAGTTTTTTACCTCTTAGATGATAACCAGAAGTTGTTTGGTAAATGTGTTTATCACTCAATTTTGTTATGCTCAGTTTGACAAAAAAACATGTTTTTCACTTCACTCTTATCAGTCTCACACATGTGTGGCCATAGTCCTGTCCCTACTAGTAAACAACTTGTTTTGCAAACCTCAATCCAACATATATAATACATTTTATATGCTCTATGCAGGTTCCAGTGCTGAGGAGAGAAGTCCCCATAATTTCTGGTTGTGAAAACCAGCGGACATTGTGACTGAGATTGAGTGTGGCTGCACACACAGGCTTTCCTCCTAAAGGGTCTGCCTGTGGACTTACCCACCAACGGAGTCACGGCTCTGAGCTCCTGCACTGGGGCAGCAGCAGAAAAGGCAGCAGGGACAAACGGTGGGGAATTGAGTTGTCTGGCTTGGGATGGAGGCTGGAGAGGCAGCTTTCTCCTGGACGGAAAAACTGGTGGAGGCCATTGTTTCTTTGTTGAACACTTCCCGCCCATGTGGGAACACAGGTGGCTGCCATATCTGAGTCTCTGCCCTGGCGATTTGAGACCTGGCCCTGCCCAACTTTCGGGCATACCCAGGCTGCTTACAGTGGCTTTTTCATTCAGACTGCCTGCTTTGACTCAAGCAGCAGACTTTCCTAGGGTCTCTCAAAGATTTGCAGAACCCAGACAAGCAGCATCGGGCTTGAGTGTGTCCTGTACCTCTGGCTGAGTAGCCCTAAGCCCGGCACTAGCAGCAGCAGGTCTTGGTTCGAGGCTTGGCCTCTCAAGCTGCTTCTAAGCACAATAGGGGCAGCAGCCATCTGCGGATTTCTTTCTGGCTCCCACTAGGTGGCTCCAGGTGTGGTATAGGCTGTAGCTGAACTTGACCAGCACCGGATCCTCTCCAAGGTGGTCCTGGGGCTGGTGCCCCCAGTGGCCAGTTTCAAAATGAGCTGGAGCATCACCCAGCCGCCTCACCTCCACGTACAACACAGCCAAGGAGCGGATTGGGCAGTCACCAGAGTCCTGCTGAGGCAGATCCTGCTCTGTAGGGTCAGCCCCTGCACCACAACTCTTCCACTGTACTCACAGCCAGTCCTCACAACCAGTGAGCCCAAGGGTCAGTCCCTCACATTGATGTGCAATTATCAACTAAGGCTTAACTACAAGAGGAGGGCACACACAACCCACACAAGGGATGCACCTGAGCACGTGGCTCAGGTGATCAGAAAAACTGTGCCACTGAACCCCACAGCATACCTACCACATAAGTCCACTCTACTAAAATCAAAAGACATAGCAGCCCTACCTAATACATAGAAACAAACACAGGGAGGCAGCCAAAATGGGGAGACAAAGAAACATGTCCCAAATAAAAGAACAGAACAAAGCTCCACAAAAAGAACTAAGTGAAATGGAGATAAGAAATCTATCAGACGCAGAGGTCCAAACACTGGTTATAAGAGTGCTCAGTGATTTCAGGGAGAACTTCAACAGAGAGATAGGAAGCATAAAAATGGAGATGGAAAGCATGAAAAAGAACCAATCAGAAATAACAGCATGAAAGGGAATCAACAATAGATTAGATAAAGCAGAGGATCAAACCAGCAATGTAGAAGATAAGGTAGCAGGAAAAAAACCAACCAGAACAGCAAAAAGAAAAAAGAATCCAAAAAATTGAGCAAACTTTAAGGGGCCTCTGGGACAATGTCAAGCATACCAACATTCGCATTATAGGGGTACCAGAAGGAGAAGAGAGAGAGCAAGGAATTGAAAACGATTTGAAGAAATAATCACAGAAAACTTTCCTAACCTGGTGAAGGAAATAAACATAGAAGCCCAGGAAGCACAGAGATAAGCCAAAAGAAGCCAACACCAAGACATATCATACTTAAAATGCCAAAGGTTAAAGACAAAGAGAGAATCTTAAAAGCAACAAGAGAAAAGCAGTTAGTTACTTACCTAAAAGGGATCCCCCATAAGACTGTCAGCTGATTTCTCAACAGAAACTTTGCAGGCAAGAAAGGAGTGGCAGGAAATATTCCAAGTGATGAAAAGCAAAGACATACAATCAAGATTGCTTTACCCAGCAAGGCTGCCATTTAGAATTGAAGGACAGTTAAGGAGCTTCCCAGACAAGAAAAAGCTGAAGGAATTCATCACTACAAAACCAGTTTTACAAGAAATCTTAGAGGGACTTCTTTAAGATAGGAGGGAGGTTAAGGATGGGTGAAAGGGGAAGGGATCAAGAAGTACAAATTGGGGGCCGGCCGGTGGCTCAGGCGATTAGAGCTCCATGCTCCTAATTCCGAAGGCTGCTGGTTCAATTCCCACATGGGACAGTGGGCTCTCAACCATAAGGTTGTCAGTTCAATTCCTCAAGTCCCACAGGGAATGGTGGGCTGCGCCCCCTGCAACTAGTAACGACAACTGGACCTGGAGCTGAGCTGCGCCCTCCACAGCTAAGACTGAAAGGACAACAACTTGAAGCTGAATGGCACCCTCCACAACTAAGATTGAAAGGACAGCAACTTGACTTGGAAAAAAGTCCTGGAAGTACACATTGTTCCCCAATAAAGTCCTGTTCCCCTTCCCCAATAAAAAAATCTTTAAGAAAAAAAAAAGAAGTACAAATTGGTTGTTATATAGTAGTCATGGCGATGTAGGGTATAGCCTAAGGAATATAGTCAATAATTTTGTAATAACTAGGTATGGTGCCAGACAGATATTAGTTCTATCAGGATGATACTATGTTTCCCCAAAAATAAGAACTAGCTGGACAATCAGCTATAATGCATCTTTTGGAGCAAAAATTAATATAAGACCCAGTCTTATATGATGTTAGATAAGACTGGGACTTGTATTATAGTAAAATAAGACCAGGTCTTATATTAATTTTTGTTCCAAAAGACACATTAGAGCTGATTGTCTGGCTAGGTCTTATTTTTGGGGAAACACAGTGATGGGAATGGCGTTGAGGGCAGGGTGAAAAAGGTGACGGTATTAAGAAATACAAATTAATAGTTAACATAGTACGGGGAATATAATCAACAATGTTGTAAAGACCATGTACGGTGCCAGACAGGCATTGGACTTATCAGGGGGATCACGTCATAGACTGTATAGATGCCTGACTAATGCACTATACACCTGAAGCCAAAGTAGGATAATATTGAATGTCAACTATAACTAAATATATAGGTATATATAGTCACGGGATGTGGAGTATAGCATAGCTAAGATAGTCAATGTTATCGTAACAGCTATATGAGATGTCAGAGGGATAGTAGCTTGGGGAGGGGGGTTATCACTTTATGAGGGGTTTAAATGTCTAACTATCACATTGCTTTGTACACCTGAAACTAAGAGAAAAATAAAAAATAAAAAAATAAAATAGTCAATTATTTATATAAAGTAAAAAAAAGAAGTGATCACCATGATAAGTCCAGCAACCATCTGACACTGTACTATGCTATCACAATATTATTGACTATATTCCCCATACTGTACATTACATCCCCATGACTTATTTGTTTGATACCTGGAACTTTGAACCTCTTATTCCCCTCCACCTTTTCCCCCCTTATTAAATTTTTCAATTACAGTTGACATTCAATATTATTTTATATTAATTTCAGGTGTACAGCATTTGTGTGTTTTTCAATGTGTGTTCTTTGGTTCTATTCAAAACCATGAACATATGAGGAATATTTTTCTTAGTTATATCACCAAATAGCAGGTGATTCTTAAATAATAAAAGAATGGAAACAACAATAGTTCACATTTACACTTCCTTTATCATCGTCTCTATGGTACTGTATTAGTTTGGGCCCAGTAAGGAGATTGAAACCACAATGTAGGTTAAACAAGGGAAATTTAATATAAAGAATTATTAAACTCAGATTAAAGTGTGGCTAGGAAATATAAGAAAACAAAAGCTGTGGGAGCGTACCCAAGGAAGACAAACTTGGAATGAGCCCCTTCCCCAAAAGGTTTGGGGTTCAGACCTTGTTGGAGAAAATGCAATTCAGCCTACTGCATAGCGGAGAAGGTTGCTGGTTCTCCCAGATCAGTTGATGTCAAAGGTCTGCAGTCAATAGGCAAGCTGGAAGTGACATTCCAGAGTGCTGGTTGGGCACAGGGCATCAGCCACCAGAGGCATGAGTGTGCTAGGGTGTAGGTGAGCTGTGCACAGGCCTATGGAGAGTGGTGGCTGCCTGGGAACCCTCTGTGGTGCAAATGAAGAATTGGGCCTCTAGTACAGGCTGGAGGGCTTCCAAGCAGATTCCATGTCAAATGAGGCACAGGAAGATCATTGCTAGATCAAGCCATGGCTGTGGGATTGCTGAGGAAATGTGATCTTGGGTATGTGCCTGGGGCAGAGCTCTGCCCTGACCCAACATGCAGCACCGGGAAAGAGCAGAGATACCTCGTCCTGCAAGCCCCCTCCAGTGCCCTCTACTGAAAATGCTTTAACATCATGCTTACTGTAAAGGAGAGATGATTAAAGGAAATCTGTATAGTATCATGGAGCATAGGTTGAAGGATTAATTGGGGGCTTAAGAGGTAATAAACTGCTAACTGTCACAGGCGCTTTACCCCTCAGGGTCTGTCATTCATTCAGTCACATACTGATGCCCCCTACACAATCCCTTCTAAGTTTTGCCTTTGTACATGGCTATTATCCCTCCTACAAAATTACTTTCTCATGATGTCTGAGTTTATTGCTCTGCTAAAATAACAATGACTAAGTCATATGGCTCTATATTTGAAAATGAAATTGTCTAATCTGTAATTTGTATTTCACATGAAATATAGTCCTGAGAGCAGTAATGTCAAAGAAAACTTTTCATTCATTAATATTAGTAATTAATTAGAGCTGTCAAAATATGAACAGCTGTTTTCTTATTTGCACAACTATTCCTGCTTTCCAGAGCAATGCTTGTAATAAATGTGGTCACGTCTTTCTCTAGCAAACTGCCTGTTTTCAGTGCTATCCATCAGCCTGTTACTCTCTACTGGTCATACATTTATTCCCAGAAATTCAAGGAGCTCTCTCTCCGTTAGCCAAAGGCTTTGGTGCTGAAATCCCTTGTGGCAAAGGCTCTTCAATGTAAACATACCATTCTCTTTCCTTTATATGTCAAATTGATGACTCCCAAATGAGAGAGAGGATGGAGGCATCAATTTCAAATCCCACACAAACCCCAGAGGGGATTAGAAGTTTTAAAATAATTTCACACTGGCTCCTGGTCACCATTTTAAATGATCTCAGTTAATTTGATAATACCCAGCGCTGCAAGGGAAATGGGGAAACAGGAACTCTCAAGACTGCCTTTGCTATGATAAATAACCCTCGTTTAAAATGAAGTATCCTTTCGCTCAGAAATACCACTTCTAACAACTTCTCCAAGGCATATATTTCCCCAGTTCAAAACTGGTGTTTCTATAGGGATGTAACTCAAATGTTATTTCTAATAGCCAAAAAAACTGTCTACATCCATATCATTAGGAAACCAGTTAATTACATTTTTATAAACTCAAGGACAAATTATGCAGCAATATTTTAAACTTTTAATATGGAAAAATCCCAAATATACATAATGGAAGAAACAATAGTATAATTAGTCCACATTTATCCATCATGCACCTTCAAAAATTATCATCATTTTGCTAATCTTGTCTCATCTATTCTCTCCCTGTTTCTTTTTTTGGGGGGGGTGGGAGATGAGGTGGAATAATTTGAAGTAAATGGCAAATTCCACCATTATGTTATTTTTCCTCTAAACATTTCAGTATGTATCTGTAATAATAGAAAGGATCTTTAAAAACACATAATCACATCTAACAAAACTTACAATAATTTCTTAATGTCATGTAAAACTCAGTTTATAGTTTCCAGTTGTTTAAAAATGTGGCATTTTTATTGAAATACATTTGACATATAATATTGTATAAGTTTAAGGTTTACATGTTGATTTCACACACACACACACACACACACACACACACACACAGCAGTATGATTGCCATTGTAGGGTTAGCTAGCATCTCTATTCACATAATTATCATTTCTTTTTTGTAGTGGGAATAATTAAGATCTAGTCTCTTAGCAAGTTTGACGATTATAATACCATACTGTTGTCTATAATCACTATAACGTGCATTAGATCTCTAAAACTTATTAATCTACTAGTTGCAAGTTTGTGCCCTTAAACAGCATTTCTCCTATTTCTCCATCCCCTAGCCCCTGATAACCACCATTTTACTGTTTGTACAAATTCAGGTTTTTTTAAGATTCCACATGTAAATGATATCATACAGTATTTGTCTTTCTCTGTCTGACTCATTTCACTTAGTATAACGTCCTTAAGGTCCATCCATGTTGTCGAAAATAAAAGGATTTCCATATTTCTCATGGCCAATTAATATTCCATTGTGTTTATGTATATATATATATAATACAAATATATACATATATACCTATACATGTATCTTCTTTATCCATTTATCTGTTGATGGTTGTTTCCATCCACATCTGAGCTATCTCTTCTTTATCCATTCATCCACTAAATAAGTGTTTCCATATCTGGACTATTGTGAATAATGCTGCAACAAACATGGGAGTGCATATATCATTTCAATGTCCTGCTTTCATTTCCTTTGGATGTATATCCAGAAGTGGAATTGCTGAATCATATGGTAGTTCTATTTTTAATTTTTTGAGGAACCCCATACTGGTTTTCCATAGTAGGTTCACCAATTTACATTCCCACCAACAGTGCACAAGGGTTTTCTCCCTTTCCTACATACCTCGCCAACACTTATTTTTGTCTTTTTGATAATATCCATTCTAACAGACGTGAGGTGATAGCTAATTGTTGTGTTGATTTGCATTTCCCTGATGATTAGCGATATTGAACATCTTTTTGTGTACCTGTTGGCCATTTAGACGTCTTCTTTAGAAAAAAAATTTTTTTTTGTCAATGGACACTTAGGTTTTATTTTTTTAAATTAAATTATCGGGGTGACATTGGTTAGTAAAAGTATATAGGTTTCAAGTGTACATTTCTATAATACGTTATCTATATATCGCACTGTGTATTCACCCAGAGTTAAAAACAGTTTTATTTAAGTTTTGCTGCCCATTTTTAAATCAGATTTTTTTTTCCTGTTATTGAGTTGTATGAGTTCTTTATATATTTTGGCTATTAAAATGATCTGAAATATGGGTTGCAAATATTTTCTCCCATTCTGTAGGTTGCCATTTTTTTTTTTTTTAAATGTGTGTGTGTGTGTGTGTGTGTTTGGGGTGTAGGGTGTGTAAGGTATAGGCGTTTTTTTTTGTAAAGATTTTATTGGGGAAGGGTAACAGGATTTATTGGGGAACAGTGTGTACTTCCAGGCCTATTTTCCAAGTCAAGTTGTTGTCCTTTCAATCTTAGTTGTGGAGGGTGCCATTCAGCTTCAAGTTGTTGTCCTTTCAGTCTTATTTGCGGAGGGCGCAGCTCAGCTCCAGGGCCAGTTGCCATTGCTAGTTGCAGGGGGCGCAGCCCACCATCCCTTGCGGGACTCGAGGAATTGAACTGGCAACCTTGTGGTTGAGAGCCCACTGGCCCGTGTGGGAATCGAACCGGCAGCCTTCGGAGTTAGGAGCATGGAGCTCCAACCGCCTGAGCCATCGGGCCGGCCCTGTAGGTTGCCTTTTCAGTTTGTTTCTTTTGCTGGGCAGAAGCTTTTTACTTTGCTGTAGCCCCACCTGTTGTTTTTTTTTTTTTTACATTAATATTTTATGAGCACACAGAGAAGCTGTCAACTGAATGTAAATGGCAGAATTATACGTCACTGTAATGTAAACATGCATAATTGCTTTAAGTTGGCCACCTGTTGATTTTTGCTTTGTTCTTTCTCATGATTATTTTGACTATTTGGTTTGCTTTTACAGGTGATTTGTTCAAATCTGGATCTAAAAACAGATCCACACATTATATGTGTTGATATGTCTTTAAAGTCTCTGAAATACAGGAAAAGCAAGATAAATGTTTGATTTCTTTTCTTTATTTACCAGTATTCAGAATAATGAGTTGATGACCCAGCAACCTCCAAAGGTGACCAAGGAGGTTCTGATTATTTGAGCCTTTGTTTTTAGTATCATTATAACAGTCATGTATTTTTAACTATTTGATGTATTTTAACTCATTGCAGTTGTTATTCAATTTTGATGCTCAATTTGTCCAAAATTTTGCTGTTGGCAGCCCCTGCAAATTGGCTCCTGTCCTTTTGACATTCCCTTGGTCTTTGATAGCTTCCTTGCCTTCTGGTAAAACATGATGGCCCAGGTTCATTTTGTACATTTCCTGACCAAATCTGGGATCAGCCATTTCTAAAAAGAGCCCCAGTTTCTGTTTGTGGTATTCAAAAACTACAATCTGGGTGCTAGGGTTATTCAGTGCTACTCGGTTATCTTGCTTCTAGTCCATTTTAGTGAACAGAGCTAGGAATTACATACTTTTTAGGAAGTAAAAAATAAGTTTAATATCACAAAGGCACAATCCATGAAATTAATTGATAAGCTGGATTTCATTAAAATTTAAAACTTCTGCTCTGTGAAAGACAATGTCAAGAAAATGAAAAGACAAGCCAGTCTGGGAGAAAATATTTGCAAAAAAACATATCTGATAAAGAACTGTTACTCCAAATATGAAATGAACACTTAGAACTCAACAATCAAAAAACAACTTAAAAATGGGCAAAAGACCTGAACAGATACCTCACAAAGAAGTACACAGATGACAACAAAGCAAATGAAAAGATGCTCCACATCCTGTGTCATTAGGGAAATGCAAATTAAAATGAGATACCACTATACACCTATTAGAATGGGCAAAATCCAAATCACTGGCAACATTAGATGCTGGCAAGGAGCAAGGATGTGCAGCAATAGGAACTCTCATTCATTGTAAAATAGGGGAATGCAAAATAGTACATACAGCCACGTTGGAAGACAGTTTAGCAGTCTCTTACAGAACTAAATATACTCTTACCATACGATCCAGCATTCATGCTCCTTGGTATTTACCCAAAGGAGTTGAAAACTTACGTCCACACAAAATCCGGCATACAAATGTTTATATTAACTTTATTCACAGTTGCCAAAACTAAGAAGCAACCAAAATGTCCTTCAGTAGGTGAATGAATATATAAACTGGTGCTTCCAGACAATGGAATATTATTCAGTGCTAGAAAGAAATGAGCTATCAAGTCATGAAAGACAATGAAGGACCTTAAATACGTGGGGTAGCAGTGTGTTTTTTCCAGGACTCATCAGTTCCATGTCAAGTCGTCCTTCAATCTAGTTGTAGAGGGCGCAGCTCACTGGCCCATGTGGGAATCGAACTGGCAACTGTTGTTAAGAGCACGTGCTCTAACCAACTGAAGCAACCGGCCGCCCCTTACTTATTTTTAAAAATATTATATTAGTTTCAGGTGAACAGCATTGTGGTTAGACATTTATATAACTATGAAGTGATTCAACCCAATTAGTCTAGTACCCACCTGGCACCATAAAATAGTATATCCCCATGACTATTTTGTAACTGCTAATTGTACTTCTTAATCCCTTCACCTTTTTCACCGAGTTTCCAATCCCCCCTCCCATCTGGCAACCATCAATTTGTTCTCTGTATCTATGAGTCTGTTTCTGTTTTGTTTATATTGTTTTTTAGATTCCACGTATAAGTGAGATTATATGGTATTTGTCTTTCTCTGTCTTATTTCACTTAGCATAATACCCTCTAAGTCCATCCATGTTGTCACAAATGGTAAGAGTTCATTCTTTTCTTTGGCCAAATAATATTCCATTGTATACATGCACAAAATCTTCATCCAATCATCTATTGATGGGCACTTAACGTTGCTTCTATATCTTGGCTTTTGTACCTAGCACTACAGTGGACATAGGGGTGCATATATATTTTCAAATTAGTGTTTTAGATTTTTTTGGATAAATACCCAGAAGTGGAATTGCTGGATCATAAGGTAGTTCTATTTTAAATTTTTTGAGGAACTTCTATATTGGTTGCACCAATTTGCAATCCCACCAATGGTGCACGAGGGTTCCTTTTTCTCCACATCCTTGGGAACACTTGTTTGTTGATTTATTGATGACAGTCATTCTGACAGGTGTGACATGATATCTCATTGTGGTTTTAATTTGTATTCCTCTTACGATTAGTGACATTGAGCATCTTTTCATGTCTATTGACCATGTGTATGTCCTCTTTGGAGAAATGTCCATTCAGTTCCTCTGCCCATTTTTTAATTGGATTTTTTGTTTGTTTGTTTTTTGGTGTTAAGTTGTATGAACTCTTTATAAATTTTGGATAGTAGCCCCTTATTGGGTATATCATTGGTCAATATCTTCTCCCAATCAATAGGTTGTCAGGGTTCTTTTCCGGATTCTAAACTTGGGACTTAAGAGGGGAGAAGCTCAATTCATCTCCAGTGGAGTGTGTGAGACATAAATCTGGGAGTAGCCATGTTCTCAGGCATCATAAAGGGGACAAGTTGAGAAAAGGAGGCCAGACCATAGAGAGATGCAGAGACTACAGAAGGGAGAAATTCCTGGTGGTGGTATCTCCTGAGACAAGGTAAATCTTTGCCTCTTCTGCTATTTTTGTTACAGAAACCAATAAATTTCTATTTCATTCTAAAAAATAAAAAAGGAAATTAGGTAATAAAGTAAGGCATTACATTACAAACAGAATTAGCCAACAAAAAAAGCTCATACTATAGTCAAAATTTTCTTTGATATTTAACTCTATTGTTTTCTCTCAGTCCATCCAATTTTTCAAACAGAAGAGTTCACTGGACATGAGACATAGTAGGTGCTCAATAAATGAGTACTGATAATTAAATAAATGAATGAGTAAACAATAGATTCATCATCATTACTCCTTTTCAGCGATGGTTTTCCCAACAATCTAAACAAGTAGATTATAAATCAACTTGAAGTTAGAATATGTTTCCTAAATCCAAGAGTTCCTGCATTTCAGATTGGTTCTTACATAACTAATAGAACATTATTTCTTCATCTGTCTACTACATTACTGTTTACCAAATTCATAAAGAAACACTCAAAGTCCTGGATTGGCAAGTTTTAAAGAAAGAATAAAAATGTTCCCTTTGATTAGTATTCTTGTGTGGCTATAGAACATTTAAAATCTATCCATTGCAAATCAACAAGAATTTTATCTGCATGCTACTAAATAATAGCAGTAGATACCACAAATGTATTTTTTTAATATTCAGAAATCAATTATATTTCTATATATTAGAGGCAAACACTGGAAAATAAAATTTAGAGAAACGTTATTTACAATAGTATCGAAAAATTAAATAAGAATAAATTTAACAAAATATATATAAGATCTTTACACTGAAAACTATAAAACATTGCTGAGAGAAATATTTCTTAACTAAATAATGGAGAGATATACCGTGATCATGGAATGTAAAACTCAGTATTATCAAGATGTCAGTTCTTCCTGAATTGATCTATAGATTCAATGTAATCCCCAATCAGAATCTCATCAGAATTTTTTCAATCTGCATTAATTCATCTATTGTCAAAAAATTACCTATATACATAACAAAGCATTAAAAGTTCACTGTGCTTTTTTTCATTTTCGATTTGAAAATAATTCCAAACTCAGAGAAAAGTTAGAAGACTTAAAACAATATGTAGAACACTCACGTGCCTTTACCCATATTCATTTTCATTTGTTTTACCATTACAAATGTATTTTAAGAAACCACTTTCAAGTAGAGCAAACTTGTTTTATTCATCAAGAGATGCCTGCCCTTATTTACTAACAACTTGAATCCATATTATGTAAAAGAGGCATTCTGTTCACAGAGCCTTTTGTTACAATTCAGCAAAGATATTAATCAGTTAAAATAATTTACATATCTTGAGATCTTTAATCTCAATTACGAATCTGTTGTATTAGTTGAGATCCAACCAAAAGATGGAAAACAACTCCAATGGGGAAAAAATTAATACAAAGAACTATTAACAGGAGCGGCTTTCTAGTTGGTAGACGGTATGCTTTCCAGTTCATGAATTACTTAATAAAGCCAATTAGAGCTTCAACTTTACTCAGCTGAATTTTGTTTTTTAATGACTCCCATTAAGAAATCCGTGCCTCATAGGTGTGCATTCCCCTGATCCCTGCCACCACCCTCCTACAGATGCAGCTGTGTCTTTGCTTCCAGAGTGTCTGCAGACTCCCTTCTCTTGTTCAAGCCTGATCTGCCCACCTCTGCTTGCGCCCTTCTTGCCCTTTTTCTCCCCAACGCTGGAACAGTACTACGTTGGTCATTTCTTCTCTCTCCAGTATCTTTCACTTCTCCCTCTCTTAATCCTCCCCCCACCAAAAAAACACACAATTGTTACAGACAGTAACTAAAGGTGAAAAAATAACTGTAAAGAATACCCTAGGGTCAAGGGAGAGTGCTTAAGAAGGAATAAACTTGGCAAGGGCCCTCCTCCCCCTGGCTGGGATCCAGGTCTCTTCCTAGAAGATGTGAACTAAGTACATTGGATGATGAAGAAGTTTGCTGGATTGCCTGAGTCAGAGCTGGTCCACAATCACCAGGCAAGCAGAAACACCCCTGCAGGTTGCAGGGTGGCAGAGACTACCAGACAGGCATGCACAGGGAGTTGGGGCCTCAGGAGCCCACTGGGTGGTACTCAGCCTGGAGTTGCAGTGTCCACATTGGGAGGACCATGGGAAACCCTCCAGGGTTCAGGTGAGCTGAGGCTGGCAGGTGGGTGAACAGAGAGAGTCAGGGCATCAGGAGCCCACCTCTGAGCAGCACATGTGAGGCCTAGGGAGTGTGGTGTTTGCATTGGGAGGGCTACAGCAAAGTGGTCACTGAGCCAGGGCTGGGGCTGCAAGCTCACCAAAGGACCGCATACTCCTGGGAGCACAGCTGAGACAGCATCGCTGATGTCCCCTCATGTGCACTGCTGGTAATCGTAGAGTAGGAGCAAGGTAAGCAACCATAGTACACTGAAAACAGGAAGATAACCCTTATTGCTGCAATGTCCTTCAGCACCTTTGTTAAAAAATATGTAGGTTTTATTATTATTCAGGTCTGATGAGGCCAACAGATCAGGAGATGGTTACCATTGAAAAGACAGTTTGTTACTTAAAGTTCCCAAGAGGAGATATAGCAGTGTCACCAGCACTCTGCCCTTGATATGGGTGATTTGAAAGGGCTTCAACTAGATTGCATTTTCTGAACTGCAAATATAGATGCAATGGTGGGTAGACTTACAAAGAACCTGAATGTTGTCTGGTCCTGCCTAGGAAATATTGATCACACGGTCACCATCCATGAGACACCCCAGTGTAAGATCAACCTCCAACTCTAGGGCCAGCTGGGCTTCATAGAGGCTACAGAAAATCCTATATTACCTATGCTGCCTGCCGGCAGCCTGCCCTAACAAAAATTAAGGTGGAACAGCAATCATGTGTAAGACTACCTTGTATGTATTATGGTGGGACTTCTACAAAACTGATGCCAAGCCGTCTAACTCCTTTATCCTCATCCCTCCCAGCTCCCCTTTTACACACACACACACACACACACACACACACAAACAGGTTATGGCACTTGAGGGGTCTGGTAAGTAGCTAAAAAACATCTGAAAAAAGGTACTGACTCTTGAAAAACCCCAGTGCATTTCTAAAATAGGTTTATTACACTGGATCGTAAAAAGTAGAACTGGGGGCATTTTCTCCAGTGATAAAAATGTTCCATATTTTCATATGGTGTGGAAAACAGGGGTGAATAATCAGGCAAAACTCATTTTACTGTGGACGGATGGGTAGATAGGTGATAGAGTAGTGTAAAATGTTAACGGTAGAATCTAGGTAGTGAATTCTTACGACTTTTCGGACATGTTAAAAATGTCCATAATAAAATTTTGGAAATTTTTAATTTTAAAATTCAAAAAATTAATTTAGAAATAAAATTCAACTCTACACTTAAGATCTGTACATTACACTGTTAATGATAACTAATAAAAAGGGGGGCAGAACTGAGAAGGGAGTGCGTTAAAAACGGAATATAAGATAAAATAATAAATCTACTGGATCCTAGATATGGTTGTCCTGGTAAAAAAATATTTACAAATAGCTCGGTAACTGGTTCTCCTGAATAGATAAGAACTAATGTCAGCCCAGGCGGCTATGGAGGGCAGGGGCTGCTTTTTTCCTAAATAGCACTTATTTCGCCTGGGATCCCTCTCTCTTTTCCTACCAGGAGTGACTGAGTCAGAAACGCTCAGTGCTATCTGCACTTCCCTGCAGCATCACTACTTGTGGAGCGGTAGAAACCGAAACCCACAGGGCCTCACCTCTGAGCGTACTCAGCCCAAACCCTGCGTGCCCCAGCTTCTTTGTTTCCCCAAAAATAAGACCTAGCCAGACCATCAGCTCCAATGCATCTTTTGGAGCAAAAATTAATATAAGACCCGGTCTTATTTTATTATAAATTATTTTATTATTTTATTATAAGACCGGGTCTTATATGACGTAATATAATATAAGACCAGGTCTTATATTAACTTTTACTCCAAAAGACACATTACAGCTGATTACCTGGCTAGGTCTTATTTTCAGGGAAACACTGTCCACACGCCACCGCCATGCCTAGGCCTATAAGGACCCTGCTCAGCTCCGCCCCCTGCGCCCCGCCTCTGAGTGCGCCCCGCCTCTGAGTGCGCCCCGCCTCTGAGTGCGCCCCGCCTCTGAGTGCGCCCCGCCTCTGAGTGCGCCCCGCCTCCCCGAACGCCCTGTCTCGGGATTAGCTTGCCCTCCCCCGGCAGGATTGCGCCCAGTCCGGTGGGCCTTGTCCCGGGCGCCCACCCTGGCGGGGGCCGGTCTAATACAACTTGTGAGTCGCGTCCGCGCCTCGTCGGCGCGAAACCGGGCCCTCGAATGCAGGGCGCGATGGCTGCCCCGGCTCTGGCCCCAGTCACCCGGCAGGTCAGCAGCCGCGCCGCCCCGGCCCTGGTCCCGAGCAGCCCCGAGAGTGTGCAACCACTGCCTGCCGCCGTGGCCGAGCTTCCCGTACTGGACGCGTCTGGAAGGCCGGTGCCGTTCGGCACTCTGTTCCGGGACCGCAGGGCCGTTGTGATCTTCGTGCGGGTGAGCCTGAGCGGCGGGGCGGCCCGGAGCTGGGACCTCGCCCGCAGGTTGGGATGGAAGTTACTTCCACAGCCTTGGCTGGGGGGACACATCGGGGCCCTCAGAGTGTCAGAGTCAGAGTGGTGTCCGCTCGGCCCTTCCCATTGTCGTCCACTAGAGGCGTCCTGAATGCGAAGCGCTCCTCTCGCTTCCTATAACGGGAAATCGACAAATACCCCACCAGGCCGAGGCCATTTTCTCAGCGAGTGAGGGGGCCTAGCAGGGACGGGGTGCGGCCCAGTTATAATGCGTATTGGGCGCCCTTGACAATTTGGGTGTTCAATTACTTAGAGTCACGCGTAACGAAGTACTTGGTCCCTTTTGGCTCCTGAGGGTGTTAGTTGCTAACTTGTTCTTTTTGCCCTGTTGGGATTTCAGCATTTCCTGTGTTATGTCTGCAAGGAATACGTAGAAGATCTAGCCAAAATCCCCAAGAGTTTCTTACAAGTAAGTTTCCTGAGAGTGAGCAGCAGCGTGTCCTATTTCAGGCCGACCTTGTGAAAGTCCGGTGTCATTTATAAGCAATGCAGTAGGGTCAGGTGCGGAGTGAATGTGCGGCCTGTACAGCGCTGACACGTGTAAACCCAGATTATCACCTTCCCACACACTTCTCCAGCACCTCCAAAAAGGGAAGAGACGCGTTAGAGATCTATTTCTGTCCCTACTTATTGGTAACTGCCTGCTTGTAAACATAATAATAATTTTGACGCTATCTAATAACCTGCCTGTTTACAAATGTTGAATTGTGACAATGGCAAAAACACAAATGCTGGAAATTAATGATATTTTCTTCCCTTTATTTTTGTAATAAAAACACTCAAAATAGTTGTTCATTATAGGAAAATGCTAATATATCTTAAAGGTGAAATGTTGTAATAGGGTGCACATTCCACATCCCTAGGACAATCTAATACATGTGTTTTTCTTCAGGCTCATAGAGGGTTTTCCCCCGGTGAGCTTTTGAGTGAAGGCTTTGGGCAGTCTTTGTAAAACTCAACTATTTTTAGTAGACCTTATCAGTTGGGATGTGAAAAGAGAAAACTGTTTGATTAAATCCCCTACATTAATAGTTTCATTCTTTTTTTAGTGTATCCCTTTGGGAAAGTGTAGAGAATTATTTACTATATTATTTTAAACTTACTTAGCAAAAGATCATCTGAATTAAACATTTTAGCATACATTTCTTTGCTTTGACTCACACAATTTTGCTGTTTATTCCATTCTTCTGGAAGCCAATAGATGGCATTAGAATGGAACAAAAGACTTGGATAAGGGGAAATTGTAGAAAAGAATTTCTAATCGAGTGTACATGTCTCTTTTTTTTTTCTCCTAAAGGAGGCAAATGTCGCCCTTATAGTGATTGGACAGTCATCCTACCATCATATTGAGGTAAATATATAGCAAATTAAAAAACTAACAGATTAAATCTGTGTCAGACATAAAAAATTATCTTATTTGAACCACTAAGTATGGGTTCAATGTATTAAAATTAAGTTAGATGATCATTTCTTTCTCTCAATTTTTCTGATAAAAATTGCAAATCTTCTTTTTGTAGCCTTTCTGCAAACTGACTGGGTATTCTCATGAAATCTATGTTGATCCCGAGAGAGAAATTTATAAAAGATTGGGAATGAAAAGAGGTGAAGAAATTGCCTCCTCAGGTAACACATGACATGTCTCAAATAGAAAATGCTGATGGTGTACTTTCACATTTGCGTTTATGTGCATGAGGGAACAAATGGTAAATTAATAAATCAGACTGCTTTTTTATGATTCTGGTAAGCGGTCCAGATACACCAGAGTTTAAAATACTTATTTCCTGGGTGTAATGACATGGAAAGCTGTTTGTGAAACACTAAATGAATTTAAAAAGCAGGTTGAAGGACAATGTTTTCATTATGATTCCAGTTTTGTGAAAAAACAAAAACAAAACACCATTTCATAAACATAAAGATCTATAGTGTGTGTGTGTGTGTGTGTGTGTGTGTGTGTGTTTGTGATGAAAAAGGCTTTAAAAGATACTGCAGTGCTTACCCCAAGGAATAGGAGTGAGGAAAGTGGTTTTTGTTTTTACAATGAGTACATTTTACTTTTGTCATCAAAAGAAAAATAATTGCTTAAGTAAATATATTTTAATACCTCAGCATCATGGTTTTGAATACTCTATGTTTTAATTGAAATTTTCATTTTCATTTGAAGCCCAAGTCAAAAGGGTTCTTAATAGCGCTTCAAGCAGAAGTAATTACTTCCCTCATTGTACTTTAATACACCTTGTACTTCGTTTTATACTCTGTTATTGCATATAAAGTGGGGGTAGTATACTTAGTTGAAGAGTTTGGTGTTTTATTCATGTTTATGTGGTCCACATTCCCTGCCCTTAGCACAATTCTTTATAATTAATAGAGCTTAATAAGCTTTAGGTCAACTGTTGATACGTGTTTTAGAAAGAACTTGGCTTCTGAAATGTCAAATAAGAACTCAACTCGAACTCAAACTATTCATCTCAGCAAATATTATTGAGCTCTTGTTCGTGACCCCACTGTGTTGGCTACTCCCAGGAGGGTAGTGATAAAAGACATAGCCCTGTACCATCCCCAAACTCATAATCTACTCTGGGCGACAGAAACAAACAGCCGAGTACAATCCAGTTTATGGGCTTATAACAGAGGAGAGCATGTTTTGGGAATACAGTGGTACCTTGGTTTTCGACGTAATCCATTTCAGAAGACCGTTCAAGGTCTGAAAGGTTCAAAAACAGCCGACAGCTAGGCCGCAGGATCTTGCACTCAGCGGAAGCTGCGTGACATGTTCAACATCCGAGGCGTGTTTGAAAACCAAAGCATTTCTGGGTTTACGGCGTTCATAAACTGAAATGTTCGTCAACGGAGACGTTCGAAAACCGAGGTACTACTGTACAAATGCCAAATAAGCGAGGGGAGAAAAGGATCTGGGAAGGCTTCTCAGAGGAGGTGTCATCTAAGCTCACTCTTAAAGGAGTTTGCTGGGTGAACTGTGGCTGCACAGGAGTGCTGCCGACAGAAAGTAGTACATGCAGAAGCACACAGCCGTGAAAAAACGTGACTCTTGGATGAGTGCAGGTTCCTGCATCTGTCTGGGGAGCCAGTTGGACAATTGGTGTGGACCAAGAGACAGGTTGTGGCCAGTTCATGCTGAGTCTCGGCTGACAGGCCAGGGAGTTTGGATTTGTTGTGATGGTAGTGGGGGAGTCATACAAGTATTTGATGTGAAGTAGGGAAACAGTTACGTATCACTAGTGTGGAGGAGAATTTGGAACCCCACAACCAGAGCCAGTGACATTTGTGACACAGTAGTAGTAATAGGCTAGAAAGACATGATGGGGCCTAAAGTGGAGATGGATGAAGAGGAGGGAATGGATCAGGGAGCTGTTTATGAGGGAGAGTTGACATGATCCCTTTACTGATGTTTTTAAAGAAAGCAACTGAGACTTTATTAGAACTAATGATGAGCTAGCATAAACACAGTTTGCTCTTTCTCTTCTCCCTTTAGTGTAGGAAATTGCAACAGTACGGATTGTGGACCTTACTTTTTGGTAGACTGATTTCCTGTCCTGTAAGAGTCTCAGCACATGTAAGGTCTCTGTATCATTTAGCACTTTCCATATAAACTATGAGTTTTACTTTACTAATACCTCACCGTTTGTTGTCCCAATAAAGATACAGAATTGCAAAGAAAACAGATGAATTCTAAACAAAAGAGATGCTTGTGATTATGAAAAAGAGTATATTCAAATCTTTTAAACTCCTTTGACCTATGTTAAAGTACTGTATTTCCAAACAAAATATTGGTTCTCATAAAATAATTTTTAAAAGTTCCTCCCTAAAACAACATAAATCTCAAAATCAGTCTCAGATAGTCCTACTTGAAAATTAACACACTAAAAATATATTACACAATTACAATTTTAAATTAGTGGGACGTTTTATAAAGAATAATAAAGGCAGTAAATGCAAGGCAGCAGGTTTCCCTGTAGTATTTCATTTTGCCTTATTTGATAATAAGCTAATTTATGATATTAAATCTACAGTGATGAGTGTGGGTAGAAGATAAAGTACAATGCAGAAAACACGCATCTTATAATATTTACTTAACCTAGTGTTTTAAGTTAAAATTCTGCTCTTGAGTCCAAGAATCAAAGTAAACAGGAAAAAACTGAAAATAAGAGTTTTATGCATAAGAACTGAATTCAAACTGGCAAAATTAGAGTGCTTCACTGCAAAAATTGTTAAAGTCTATGTTGCGGAATCTCCAGTTGAATTTCTAACATTTCAAAAATATAAAATGACCACTTCTTTGGACATACAGAGATAGTTTGGATTTCTGAACATTTATTTCTATATAGATATAGAATCCTGTAAAACAATAAAATTTAGTCTGAAAAAACTAAATTTCTAAGCTAATGAGCCTGCATTTGTTTCTTGGTAGGATGAATGTCCATCCTTATGTAAACATAAAAGAAACAGAAGAGTTTGAGAGATGAAGGGAAATAATAGGTATCCGGACATATTAAGAAATCACGCAGGTCAAAGGCAGCATAATCATCAAAATAAAAAGTTAAAAGCAAATCGTAAAAGGCAGGAATAGGAGAAGATACAAGAAGGGTCAAGTGTCTTCACTCAAAGGGAATGGAAGTAAAATATCAGTGTGAGAAGGAAATAGGAAAACTGACAGCCAAGGAAAGCTGGAGAGGTAGCTGTTGTAGTTACAGCTAAACCCCAAAGTCTCAATGGCATAACACGGTCAAAGTTTACTTGTTCTTTTACATTTCAAGAGGGTGTATCTGTTCGGGTGCCTCTCCTCCAAGTAGTAATTCAGGAACACCACATGGGAGGACCCAGGCCCTTTCCATCTTGTGGCTCTGCCATTTTCAACCCAAGGCTTTCAAGAATGTAGAAGGAACGTGGAGAATCACTTGTGGGAGGTTTTTAGGAGCTGGCCTGGAAGTGGCACACATCAGTTGACTCATTGGTTAGAACATAGTCATGTGCCATACCTAACTTCCAGGAAGACTGAGAAATGTAGTTTAACTGTGGGCCCAGAAAGAGGAAGCAGGTTTTGACCAGCCTATAAGTCTGTGTCACAATGTCTCTTGAAAAGGAGTATAGCTACCTATTTCTAGGTTAGAGAGTAAACAAAGTATGAATGGGGAATTAAAAAGGAGAGTACTACCAGTTTGACAAGTCTGTAGCAGACATTTTTCTGTCGCAGAAAATGATCTAGGTCTGGCATTACTTTTTCCTTTAAACAGCAGTCCTCAATTGGGGACAATTTTGTCCCTCCCCCCGCAACCAGGGGACATTTGACATCAGAGACATTTTCGGTTATTGAACTTGGTGGATGGTGGGTGCTATGGCATCTAGTGGGTACAGAGGGAAGGGTGCTGCTAAACACCCTATATTGCACAGGACACAGAAACACTGGTCTAAAATGTCAGTAAAAGGCTGAGAAACCATTCTTTGAAGGAAAAAAGACAAGTCAGAAGTAAGATGACACACAAGAAAGACAATGTTTTATAGAAGTACTAACTTCTTTTTAATACCTAATTGAATATAAAATGATTACATCTAAAGACAATTTCTAATATTTCAGGACAGAGTCCCCATATAAAGTCAAATATACTCTCAGGAAGCATTTGGAGCCTGTGGAGGGCAGTGACTGGCCCTCTTTTTGATTTTCAAGGAGATCCAGTTCAGCAAGGCGGAACCCTCATTTTAGGTCCAGGTAAGCATCAAAGTCCAGACGCAGCAGGACATATCTCATGCCTTTTGGAAGTTGGAAAGTAAATATAATGTGAGTTAGATGCCCCTTTGTGCTTTCCACTTGTTGCGTCCGGGGAATGCTCTGTCCGGGTGGCACGCGGACACTCACTTCCCAGTCAGCAGCAGTAAACCTAGGAAGGCCTCTTCAGCCATCCTGGTTGAACAATAGCCGACCCGCCAGTGGAACGCATGAATAGGATCAGTAGGTTGCCCTGTGGCCTCATGTACATTGTGAAACTACCGGAATCATGTCCCCTGCTTGCTACCCTCGATAATTACCGTGAAACTTGTGATTCATTGTCCCCATGCTTGCTGATTGTAATTGTTATGGCCTAGCATTCTTTCCAGACTGGTAATCTATTAGAAAAAACCCTATAAAATTAGTGTCCTGGGGGAACACTCCAATGGGGACGTTCGCTGGACACACCTGAAGCCAAGACACTGTCTCGGTTCCCCAGCGCCTTGGAAACACTCTTCGGGTGGTGAGAACTCACTGTTGCTCTTTGTCTTACTTTGCTTTATTCTGTCTGTCTTACTTATGGCCTCACTTAATAAATAGTGTTTTGCTGCCTCAACTCCGTCTCGGTGTGCATGGTGAATGCGTATTCGACACCCAAATTCTGTGGCCACTTAAAACCTAGCCCCTTGCTGCTACAGAAGTCCAGAGGCCACCCACTTTCTTCATAAAATAGCCACCATGTGGAAGTGGGCCACTTGACAGTGTAACAGTCAGGGTGCTGTGCTTCGTAGGGAGCATCTTTTGTTTTCAAAGGCTTCTGTATATTTTGATGTCTGTTTATCGGCTGTGATGTGCCCATCATTCTATACTCGAGTGTGTTGAGGTATTTGGGATAGGGAAAGTCAGTGGTGGTTTGGTGAACTGTCTATGGCTTATAACACTCCTGAAAAGGTTCAGTAGAAGTGAACATTTCCAAACAGGAGAAAATCAAGCACTTTTTTGTCAATAGATGAATCAATCTAGTTATTTATATCTAACAAAACTAGGGGACTTGCTCAGTGTCAGAAAGCCAGTCAGCCCCGGGGGCAGCTCTTTCAATAACAATTACTATAAGCCACATCCTTTAAATAGCTTTATTGATCGTTATGGACCATCTGAAATTCCTTTGGCTCTGCTAAATGGTTGAGTGTAGACTCTACCATGATCAAGTGTTGCAGTCAGGGACAAACATCCATATAACTGTCAGAAAGCTAAAGCACTATGTTGTAAACTGTTTTTTCATGGTTCTTCTTCATTTTTAAAACTGTCCATGTTAGTGAGCGTAGCTTCTAAGAGTTATAAAATTTGCATTTACTTTAATAAATTCCAGATGTCTCAAAGGAAGTCTTTAGAAGGAGGATTTTGACCTAGCATTATGACTTTTGGGCTTTTTACCTCTGGAATTCTATAGCTAGTTACAAATCGGCCATTTTATTTCATCTCTTTTTCCCTCTCTCTCGTGAATTTACACCAGCTAGATTAGCCAAAAAAGAAGCCCTGTTTTATGAGAATGAGTCGTATAAATTATCCCAGAACGACATTGGGCCATATTTCAGAATAACTTATTTCCATCCTCGGACCCGGAAGACATTTTTTTTGAGTCCCTCATCTCCATGTTTCGGCATCATTTGACCACACGTTTGGTTGTGTGAGAATGAAGAGCACAGGGACAATGTCATTTGTGTGCCAAGTTGGGGCTATATACTTAATATGGAGAACTTTTTGATACTACCCACTGGAAAAAATGTAGCTTCTCTAAGGAAAGAGCTTAGGTGTACTTACATGTATCACGGTTAACCCGGTAGTTCATTTTGCCTTATTTGCATTATTATTTGATAATAAGCCAATTTACAATGTTAAATCTATAGTGATTACTTTAGGCATCAAATAAGTACAATGCAGAAAACATGCCTCTAACAATATTTACTTAATCTAATGTTGTACGTTAAAATTCTGGTCTTGAGCCCAAGAATCAAAGTAAACAACCTAGACTATAAATTATGACTTTATTTGAGCAGATAAAAGGATTGTGGACATCTAAATATATTCTGATTGTCTTAATGTCCTTATTTTTCAGCCTCTTTTGCTCTATGGTTAATGCATATAGCCTATTAAATCAGTATATGGGAGTGAGTTTTTTTAAATGAGTGATTTATTCCATTATTACATTTAAGAAACAGATGTGATTTTCCAGCTTGATATTTGTGTTCCATATTCTGCCTATGTGTTTGACAGGATATTTTAATTACATTGAATAAAACCTAATAGAAGGTTATAATTTAAGAATCTTTCCCTTTGGATCTCATAAAACATTAAGTATCACTCTTATTTAACCATATCCTTGTCATGCTTTATTACCTTAATTAAAAATTATTGTGGCATTATATACAGAATATAATGTACTCCGGGTAATTAGTTCTTCCCTTTGGACGAATTAAAAGTTGAAAAGCTTCCTTGATTCTAGTAAGTGATAAATCTAATGGATAATACTATATGCGAACCTCTGCCTTTTGTTCTTATTGTCTTCTAGGTGACAACATCCACTTTATACACCGTGATAGGAATCGGTTGGATCACAAACCCATCAATTCCGTTTTACAGCTTGTAGGAGTTCAGCATGTGGACTTCACAAGCCGATCTGCAGTTATCCATGTGTGACAACACAGACTCTGTCACTTGCAGATGGACCCCTGATATATGGCCTGAAATATTGGCGTGTGGTACCCCTGTGCACTGTACAACTTGTTGGCTCTCCCCAGTTTTTGAGGAGTTGTGAAAACATAGAGACATGTACCAGTTCAACTGCATGCTGAGAGAGGCATCAGTTGTCAGAAATGGGATGTAAATTTATAATGTTATAGCTCTTAAAGTTTTATACAAAGTAAAGTTTTATTTACACAATAAAACTTTAAAAGCTAAAAAAATTATAAATACCATTTTACATTTTATATTGTGGTATACACATCCAATCAAAGGGTTTTTTTGGCCATTAAAATGATAAATTCTTACGAAGAACATATTAGGGGACAAGTAAGCAACTCAAGACCATTTTATCCAGTGGAAAAGAGTAAAAAAAGGATATTCTATAAAGAACATAATCACATTTTTATATGTATATGTTTATATTTTTGTATGCTTATTAAAAAAAGACAAAAAATAAACACCAGAATATTGCCTGTAGGTATGTCTATGTGGTAGGAGTACAGGTATTTTTATTTTTCATACTTTCTATATTTCCCAACTATGCTACAATGAGCATAATTCATTTTTTGGCCAGGAAAATGTCTTTAAAAATTATATGAAGAATATATTCTTACATAACAAGCTCCGCAAAGGCTGCAGTTCACATATTTCTATCTTAATTGCTTTACTCAGAGGAAATAAAGCAAAGCAAACCTTTTGTATAGTCCGTGTTCAAAGCACCTTGTCACTACACATTCGCTATCCATTTCACCAGGATTTGTTTTTGGTAGTGGGGTGGTGCTAAAAGGAGAAAAATATGTTTTAGGTATTTAAGGTATGTATTTAAAATATGCTTAGTATGCTTTTTGAAAGGAAATTTTAAGAACTGTTTAAAAAAACACTTTGTAACTTAAACATACTGTGGTTTGGTTGTACATTCCTAGACAGCTTCCATTTCTCATCCTGAAATTGCTTTTATTTAATTGTCATCTTTTATTTTTCTTAGAGTCTTAATATGAAGTGGGCCAGAAATTCTGGTGAAAAGTACAGCAAAATCAAAATATTGGTATATACCAAGTATAATACTGTTGAACTTACAACACACTTACATTAAATCAAGCCTTTAAAATCACACAAAATATATATATTTAAAGTATCCCAATATTTGAATGCATTTTCATGTACATATATATGGATAATCATGTTTTTAATCAATAAAAATTTCTTATGAAGTTTAAAATTAAGCAATTTTGTGCTATTTTTTTATAGTAAGGAAAGACTGGTGACCCAGATCTCTGCTGATTTTAAACTTAAAACTGCTGAATCATACCTAACACAAAATTTATATATTTATAAATGTGCACCACATATTCCTAAGCTACATAAATGTTATTTATGTGGCTTCTGGGAGGTACAGTTACATAAACAACAGTGCGGTGGTAAATTTCCTACCCAAACAAACAGTATAAAAATTACATATAATAGGTGCTATGAAATATAAAAACATGCTCCACATCCAGTAATGTCCTGGACTCAAATTTTTGAAAAACCTTCGTGTAATACATAGAAATACTGGATAAAGAATAACATCTGACACTTTTATGGTACTAATCCAAATGCTTCACATATTTTATTTCTGGAATTGATATTATCATCATCCCCATTTTATGGAGAAGAGACATTTTTTTTTAAGCTGAATTTATAAAAATGAGGATACTCTACCAGGGCCAAAAACAAGTAAAAACCAGGCTGATGACCATGCATTGAAGCCGTGGGCTGCCCTGAGGGCTACGCCCATCCCAGGAATTAGAGGAGGCTTTGCACAGTGGAGAGTTAAAACGAAGGCCACTGTATAAAGTTCAACCTGAGACCTATGCCTGAGAAGGGCTACAGCAGTGTAAGAATGGGCTACCAGTCACATCCATCTGTAGACCGAGTTGCCCAGTGATGACATGTGTTGTAAGACTTCTGCAATGAACCACTGGGCAACAAGAATTACAATAAAATGAATGTGCATGTTTAATTTTTTAAAAATGAAATATTTTTGTTTCTCAAGATTGATGAGGAACTAGTAACCTGCATAAAATGTTTGTTCCTGTTACCTCCTACCATGATGGGGGCAAAGTGATTACAATGACCATGTGAAAACTGGAAGACAAACTTTGTAAAGAAGCAACATCATCTACTTAACAGTTAATCGTTATTTTAAGAAGAGTGTTCCAGAAGATAATTAGGATGCGCAGTTGCAAAAGGTACATTAACATCATTCTGTGAAGAATGATTTTTCATTTAAATCAGAGTTCTTTTAAATTGCTTTCACTCATTTTCAATTCCAAGTTTTCTTGTGCACATACAAAAAGTGGAATGGTAGCTATTTATGCACTGGCTCTATTAGCAGAAAATTCTGAAAACAGTTACAAGATTCCAGTTTTGTATCCGATGCTTTAAATAGAAAATCACATATACTCATTCCTAAAAAGAGAGCTAAAAATAGATTCCTCTTTTCCAGCCAGTTTATGAAGTCAAAGCATAATCTTTGGAAGTTCATGCTGTCAAATGTGAAACATCTGACATTATGATGAATACTAATCCAAATTCAGTTTAAAAATTCAACATTGAGAAAAAATGATTCGTGACAAGATGAGTATAAATTTGGATGAATACATTTGTAATAAAAATGTCCATCCTAAAATAAAAAACACTGTGCAGAAGTGTACTTGAAATTTGTTGTGGTACAGACATAATTCATAATTTTTTCCAAACAAGCTGTCAGTTAACATAGAGATCATACTTGTTAAAATTTACCAATTAAAATTCATTGTGGTAAAATATATATGATATTAAATTGATCATTTTAAGCATTTTTATTGTAAAATATACATAACAAAATTTACCATTTTAACCATTTTTAAGTATACAGTTCAGTGGCATTAAGTACATTCACATTGTTATGCAACCATCACCACCATCCCTCTCCAGAACTTTGTCATCATCTCATACCCATTAAATACAAACTCCCCATTCCCTCATTCCCCCAGCCACCTGTAACCGTTGTTCTAGTTTCTGTCTCTATAAATTTGACTCTAGGAACCTAATGTAAGTGGAGTCATATAGTATTTATCCTTTTATGTCGGGCTTATTTCACTTAGCTTAATGTCCTCAAGGTTCATCCATGTTGTAGCATGCATTAGAATTTCATTCCTTTGTAAGGTTGAATAATACACAATTGTATATGTAGACCACATTTTATTAATTCATTTATACCTCCATGGATATTTGGGTTAATTCTACTTCTTGGCTGTTACAAATAATGTTGCTATTAACATTGCTATATACAAGTAAATACCTGTTTGAGTCCCTGCTTTCAGTTCTGTAGACATACATACCCAGAAGTACAATTGTTGGATCATATTGGCATTCTATGTTGAATGTTTTGAGGAATCACCATACTGTTTTCCACAACAGCTGCATCATTTTACATTCCCACCAGCAATGCACAGAGTTCCAATTTCTCTACATCTTCACCAACACTTTTCTCTTTTAAAATAACAGCCATTGTAATGAGTATGAAAGGATTTCACATTGTACTTTTGACAAAATTTGCCAATTAAAAAAAAGTATGCACAGAGTAACCAAACAACAAAATATCTGAGAAGCTGATGTTGAATAATACTTTTTAAAAAGTGAGCATGGCAGTCTATTTTTTCTTTTTTTTTTTATTCTTATGTCTTTTTTTTTTTTTTTTAGATTTTATTGGGGAAGGGGAACAGGACTTTATTGGGGGACAGTGTGTATTTCCAGGACTTTTTTCCAGTCGGTTGTTGTCCTTTCAATCTTAGTTGTGGAGGGTGCTGTTCAGCTCCAGGTCCAATTGCCGTTGCTAGTTGCAGGGGGCTCAGCCCACCATCCCTTGCGGGAGTCAAACCTGCAACCTTGTGGTTGAGAGGACACACTCCAACCAACTGAGCCATCCGAAGGCAGCTCAGCTCAAGGTGCCATGTTCAATCTTAGTTGCAGGGGGCGTTGCCCACCATCCCTTGTGGGACTCGAGGAATTGAACTGGCAACCTTGTGGTTGGAGCCCACTGGCCCATGTGGGAAGTCAACCGGCAGCCTTCGGAGTTAGGAGCATGACGCTCCAACTGCCTGAGCCACCGGGCTGGCCCAGCAGTCTATTTTTTCTGTTGCCCATCATCAAGCAGACATTAGAAACGTTTGAACTGTTGAAGAACTGCTTTGTAAATCAACGTGTGTTGTCTTCATTAATAGTGAACATTTTTTTTGTAAATAGTTCCTATATTTCTTGAGTTCTTTAGTAAGTTGGAAATCTTTAATGAATTTGTTCAATGAAGGGTGTGCCAATGAACTTTTGAAGCTTTTGGCAAACCATATGACTGAAAACAAATCTCACAAATAGACATTGAAATTTGGCTCTTAAGGAAACTAAACAAAATAAATAACTGAAAGATAAAATATGATTAAAAATTTAATTTTGAAATTCTATAACTTTGTTCAACAGTTTTTCAACTTATGAAGGGACTCCTAATTTTAATTGGGTAAATGTGAATTCTGCATCAAAAGGGAATGAAATAGGAAAAAAGAGAAAAGAATAAAATTACCTATGATTTTGTAGCATCAAAATTTGGTGAAACATTCAAAAGAATTAATAAATGTAGAATTTATTTGATGAGTTTCATCTTATAAAAATTAAGTATTGAAGAAAGATACTCTGAGTTGACAAAAGACAGTATCTGAAAATATGAGGCCTGAAATATTTATTTTTAATATGAAAAAAATGTACTTGAAAATATTATCCATTTAGCAAAATCTGTCTGAGCTTAACAGCTATCTCAGTACCTGCAGAGACAGAATATTCTCAATTTGAAATGTGGACTATAAAGAAGAATCAAATGAAGAGGTTTTCAATTCCAAGTCATTTGACTATAAAATGCAACTTTGAAGAAGGTTGCAGGGAATTTTATTTAAAAATTAAAAATAATAGGGCCGGCCCGGTGGCACAGGCGTTTGGAGCTCCGTGCACCTAACGCCGAAGGCTGCCGGTTCGATTTCCACATGGGCCAGTGGTCTCTCAACCACAAGGTTGCCAGTTGGATTCTTCAACTCCCGCAAGGGATGGTGGGCTCTGCCCCCTGCAACTAAGACTGAACACAGCACCTTGAACTGAGCTGCCGATGAGCTCCTGGATGGCTCAGTTGGTTGGAGCTTGTACTCTCAACCACAAGATTGCCAGTTTGGCTCCAGAAAGGGATGGTGGGCTGCGCCCCCTGCAACTAACAACTGGCAACTGGACCTGGAGCTGAGCTGCACCCTCCACAACTATGATTGAAAGGATAACAACTTGACTTGGAAAAAAGACCTGAAAGTGTACACTGTTCCCCAATAAAGTCCTGTTCCCCTTCCCCCAATAAAATAAAATAAAAAATAATAAAACCATATTGAAAAAATAGTTTTCAGAAAAATTCCAATGACAAGGCATTAGAGACAGTCAGCTTAGAAATGGACTAAAGTGTACAAATATGTGCTAAGCATGATTTCCTGCTTATATTATTTTTTTAAATTCAGATAATACAAAAAGTTTTAAAATTTTTAGAAATAATTTTATTTTTTAAATAGTTTTTTAATAGAATGATTGTATAGGTCCCTTTGAAACAATTGTCAGTCAATAGCTATTTCAAGCAATTATATAGTCTTAATTATTTTTGTGCTTTTTTTCAATCTCAAATGTTCTGGTTTGGAGCATAAATTATATATATGGTCACCTTATTGATGAACTTCATTGATGGATAAAGCAAATAGATAAAACAGCCATTAAGGATAAAGAATATTTGAACAATATACACAATAAGCTTGACTTAATGAAAATCATAAAACAATTTAAAAACACCCATTCTTCTCAAGAACAAATGAAAAATTAACCATATAGTATCCCTTAAACTAAATCACAATAAATTTTAGACTGAAGTTCATGCAGACCATTGTCTATTACTATAAAGCAATTATATTAGAAATCAATAATAATAACAAAACAAAACCTCCCATAGACATTTTTTTTTTTAATTAAAAAATCACTAAATGCAAGGATGTGGAGAAAAGGGAACCTAATGCGGAAGGCTGCCGGTTCAATTCCCACATGGGCCAGTGGGCTCTCAACCACAAGGTTGCTGGTTTGATTCCACAACTCCCACAGGGGATGGTGGGCTCCGCCCCTGCAACTAAGATTGAACACGGCACCTTGAGCTGAGCTGCCGCTGAATTCAGTTGGTTGGAGCGTGTCCTCTCAACCACAAGGTTGCCAGTTCGACTCCCGCAAGGGATGGTGGGCTGTGCCCCCTGCAACTAGCAATGGTAAGTGGACCTAGAGCTGAACTGCGTCCTCCACAACTACGATTGAAAGGACAACAACTTGACTTGGAAAAAAAAATCCTGGAAGTACACACTGTTCCCCACTAAAGTCCTGTTCCCCTTCCCCAATAAAATCTTTAAAAAATATCTATATCTATATCTATATATATATATACACACACACACACATAAAAACATATTCTGAACAACTATTCCAATAAATTTGAAAATTTTGAGAAAACATATTTAAAAAGTAACTTTTCAAAAGTCTCAAGAAAAAATAGAATACTATGTAGTCTTATAACCATTTAAAAATTGAATCAGCAGTTGATTATCAGCAGTTTCTTCCCACAAGGTAAACACCTGATCAAGAGGGTTTTACAAGTGAATTCTATCAAATTTTCAAGAAAGAGATACGTACAGTGTTTCCCCGAAAATAAGACCTAGCCAGACAATCAGCTCTAATGCGTCTTTTGGAGCAAAAATTAACGTAAGACCCAGTTTATTTTACTATAATATAAGACCGGGTCTTATATAATATAATATAATATAATATAATATAATATAATATAATATAATATTAATTTTTGCTCCAAAAGATGCATTAGAGCTGATTGTTCGGCTAGGTCTTATTTTTGGGGAAACACGATACTTTCAATCTCACATAAACTGTTTGAAAATAGAATATAGAAAATGGGGCTAATTTTAGCTTGTTACTTCAATCAGACTAGGATAACATAAGAAAGGAATATTACAGGTTGGACCCTCCCATAACAAAGGCAAGATTCCTAAATTGAATATTGGCAAATTAAATAAAACAATATATAAAATATTTAATTTACCACAATAAAGTAGGGTTTAGCCCAGAAATGCAAGTTTGGTTATACAGAAAAAAATTAATATAATTCACCACATTAGCACATTTAAAGGAGAAAAACTTATAAGGTACCCAGAAATAAATCTAATGTGTTAAATCTTTATAAGAAAATCATAAACTTAATTAAATACATTTTTTAAAGACTTGAATAAATGCACAGATATACCATATTCATAGAGAAGATTTCTCATTATTCTAATAATGTCTGTTGTTCTCAAATTGATGTGCAGATTCCTAACAGAATTCTTACAGACTTTTTCATGGAACTTGATATGCTGGTTCTAAAATTTATGTAGAAGAGCAACAGGTAAAGAGAAGCTGAGACATTCCTAAAGAAGAACAAGAGGCAAGATATCAAAATGCAGAATAAAACCATAGCAATTAAAATGATGTGGAATTGGCAGAACCTATCTGATTAATGGAATACAATAGAAAGCCCAGAAACAGACACACACACATATAGATACTTAATATATGACCAAGTTCATGTTGCAGATAACTGTAATAAATAAATGGTGCTGAGATATTTAATTTTCCATAGGAAAAGATAAATAAATTAGTGCAATACATCTAAGCCAGTCTTTTTCAAATATTACCTGCAGTCAAAACTAATTTTCTTTGATAGATTCCTAATACACACCAAACATAAACTTCAAAAGAATTAAAGACCTAAATGTGAATAACAAAACATTTATACTTTCATTTTCTATAGGGGAATGTCTTTATGAAATCATAGTAGGAAGTAAATTCTTAAATAAGATTTTAAAGAAAGCAAAAAATCTTAAAGGATTTTGATTCAATCAAATCAAAATCTTTTGTTCATGAATGGACAGCAAAACAGGAGGAAATAAACTAAGAAACGATATATGCAACACACATAAAAACAAAAAAAAATAATACCAAGAATGTTTCGGAACTTCTACAACTCAATTTTTAAATAAGACAAACAACATAATAAAATAAATGGACAAAAAAGATCAACTATTGCAAACTTACGAGAGACACGGCACAAAACCACTGTCACTTACAAGACCACTCACTTTCAACACCAATTACCAGTTCAGGGGGTTCCCAAAACTACACTCAGGTTTGCTATTAATAATTCGCTAAAAGGACTCAGAGAACTCACTGAAAGCTGTTATACTCACAGTTACAGTTTATCACAGGGAAAGAATTAAAATCAATAAGCCTTTAAGATCTTTAAAAGATTAAAATGAGCCAAGAGAAGAAGCATATAGGGCAGTCCAGGAAAGTACCAAATCCAGAGCTTCCTGTTGATCTCTCTCCTTGGAGTCAGGACAGCGTTACTTTCCTGGCATCAGTGAGTATGCATGGAGTTTTGCCAGTTGGGGAAGCTCATCCAAACCTGGAGTCCAGTGTCTTTACTGGGGTTCCATGGTTGATTGCCCACCTCAGTCTTCAGCCCCTCCTGAGGCTAAGCTGATACCATGTGACTCAAAACTCCAACCATAAATGACACTGTTAATCACATCCTTAGCCTACCTGCTATGACCCAAAGCCCTCAGGCAAACAAAGACATTCCTATCAGGCAGACATCCCAAGGGCCTGGAGATTACCTGTGAGCAGCCTGGGGCCAAGATCAGACCTCTTTGGGGAAAGATCACATTCTTGACTACACAACCACAAATTATAGGGGGGAAAAAACTCATAAGTGGCTTATAAACACATGAAAATATGTCCAACCTCACTAGTAATTAAGGACTTGCGAATTAAAACCACAACGAGGTATTCTTTTATACTCAGGAATTTGGCAAAAAATAAAAAAATATGACAATAAGCGTTGAGGATATAGTCATGGGTACTCTCATCTACTCACCACGAGCATAACTTTTTTATTGAGATATAACTGACATATAACATTATATTAGTTTTAGGTATACAACATAATCATTTGATAAATGTATATATTTTAAAATGGTCACCACAATAGGTCTAGTTGAACATTCATTACCATACATAGTGTCATTTTTTTCCTTGTGATGAGAACTTTTAAAATTTACTCTCACCGCAACTTTCAAATATGCAATACAGTATTATTAACTGAAGTCACTGAGGAGGTTCAGAATGAGTCACCCCAAGATGTGCCTCTGGGCTATGTGGATTGTTTTGAGCTAAAGGCAACTTGAGCCTCAGGCTCAAGAGAAACTTCTTCTCCTCCCTTACTTATCAAGAAGAACTGGAATTAGGGACCTTGCCCCATAATGGGAGATTATCAGAGATATTCTCTTTTGAGCCACCTATAGGGCATGGCAAACTTCTATTTACTAAATATATGCTCTTCCTATCACTCTGCAATAACCTCTTAAAGCCCCCAAGGCACCATACCTCCCTAGCTCAGAATGTCATATATATCCATTTTCCCTTTCTGTCTCTGAACCTCTTGTGCGTGTGAGGTCTTTGACTTTCTCATGTATGCAGGCTTTCCATACATATGTATGTATTAATATGTATTAAATTTGGTAATTTTCTCTTGCTAATGCTTCTCATCTCTGGATGATTATTAGACTAGCCGAAATAACCTTGGGAGTAGAGGAAAGTTTTTACCTTCACATCACCATGCTGTATGTTACATCCCCATGACTTCTTTATTTTATAACTGGAAGTTTGCACCTTTTGACAACCCTCACCCATTTTGCCCCCCCCTCCACCCCTCCTCTGGCAACCACCAATTGGTTCTCTGTATGAGTTCTTCTTTTTTTCTTTATTATTATTATTTTTTTAAGATTTTATTGGGGAAGGGGAACAGGACTTTATTGGGGAACAGTGTGCACTTCCAGGATTTTTTCCAAGTCAAGTTGTTGTCCTTTCAATCTTAGTTGTGAAGGGCGCAGCTCAGCTCCAGGTCCAATTGCCGCTGCTAGTTGTAGGGGCCACAGCCCACAATCCCTTGCAGGAGTGGAGTTGAATCGTCAACCTTTGTGGTTGAGAGGACGCGCTCCAACCAACTGAGCCATCCGGGAGCTCAGCGGCAGCTCAGTTCAAGGTGCCGTGATCGATCTTAGTTGCAGGGGGCGGAGCCCACCATCCCTTGCAGGACTTGAGGAGTTGAACCGGCAACCTTGTGGTTGAGAGCCCACTGGCCCATGTGGGAATCGAACCGGCAGCCTTCGGAGTTAGGAGCACGGAGCTCTAACCACCTGAGCCACCGGGCCAGCCAAAGTTCTTCTTTTTTCAGATTCCACATATGAAGGAGGTCATGTACTTGCCTGTCTTGACTTATTTCACTTAGCATAGTGCCCTCAAGGTCCATCCATGTTATCACAAATGGCCACATTTCCTTTTTGATGGCTAAATAATATTTCATTGTATAAACCACATATTCTTGATCCATGCATCCATCAATGGACACTAAGTTTCCCATGTCTTGGCTATTGTAAACAGTGCTGCAATGATCATGGGGGTGCAGCTATCTTTTCCATTTAGTGTTTTCATTTCCTTTGGATAAATACCCTCAAGTGGAATTACTGGACCATAAGGCAGTTTTATTTTAATTTTTTGAGGAATTACCATACTGTTTTCCTTAGTGGCTGCACCAATTTACATTCTCACCAACAATGCACAAGGATTCCCTTTTCTTCACATCCTTGCCAACACTTATTTCTTATCTTTTTGACAATAGCTATTCTAACTGGTGTGAGGTGATATCTCATTGTGGATTTGCTTTGCATTTTCCTGATGATTAGTGACATTGAGCACCTTTTCATGTATCTGTTGACCATCTGTGTGTCTTCTTTGGAAAAAATGTCTATTCAGATCCTCTGCGCATTTTTAAATCAGTGTTTTTTTGTTATTGAGATGTATGAGTTCTTTATGTATTTTGGGTATTAACCCCTTATCAGATATATGACTTGTAAATATTTTCTCCCATTCCTTAGGTTGTATTTTCACTTTGTTAATGGTTTCCTTTGCTGTGCAGAAACTTTATTTTAATAGAGTGGTAAATTGGAGGAACAATTGGAGAACAATTTGGCCATACAAAGTAAAACTGAAAATATGCACAGCTCTAGAGTCAGTCTTAAATAAAATAGGTGAAACACACAAAAATGTCTATAGCAACAAGGTTTGTCATAGCTGCAAATTGGAGACATCCTAAATGTCCATCACCAGGAGAATGGATGAATTAATTGTGGCATAAAGTTTTAAAAAGTATGTATTACTTAAGGATATTTGCCTAAGTGTTACAGTTTTAAAGAAATGCAAGGCAATCATAAATAGCAAGTTAAGCATAATGAATATTGGGGGGATGAAAGTGGAGGTGAGTAGAATGGTACAGACAAGGGGACTTTGGCTGCATTGCCAGTGTTTCATTTAAGTGTAGGGTAGTGAGTATATGGATATCTGTTGTGTCATTCTGTATACCTTTGTGTCATTCTTTATACCTTTTGAGTTCTTAAATAGTGTATAGTACTTTTGAAAATTAAATATATGTAAGTGTGTGTGTGTGTGTGTGTGTGTGTGTACTCATATGTATACACTGGGATGCCAAAAAAATGTATACAAGTGGACACTTTGGCCAACGTTGCTCAAACAGTAGTTTGTCATAATCAGAAGTGTCTGGACGCTGATGGTAAACACTTTGAGCATCTCCTGTAATTGCAGAAGTCAAACATGACTTGTATTAATCTTTTGTTATTGGTATATATTATCACAATTTTAATAGTTTTTTCCTTTCTTAAAATGTGTATACATGTTTTTGGCACCCTCTGTATACACACACACACACACACACACACACACACACACACACACCATAGCCTGTTTTGTTATGTATCAATTGGTTTATGCCTTATATTATTACCCAATAATTGCCTTTACACCCTAAATGTTGAAAGAAAGGGCAATCAACAATTTTACATTTATGTAGAGGATGTGCGAAAGTAATTTCTACAACTTTCACTCATGCAGGTTTACTAAGCTCTACTTTTAGATCCCACCTAGAATGATTCCATGGGCGTCTTTCTTGTTTGGCATCTGTACTGCTGTACTACCCTACAGGTGAGGTGGTCTGGTAATCCAGGAAAAGATGTGCCCAAGTGCCTATGATGTTAGATGGTGGGAGATTTAAAGGACGGATAAAGCAGTTTCTCCTTCAGCCATTCAGAATGTATTAGGAGAGGGCAGGAAGAATACAGAGGTAACTAACAAAGTAAGGCAATAGATGATCAACAGCCGTCTGCCAGTGCAGTAACCCCACAGTGGTTTGAAGAAGGTCTTGGAGGGGAATGCAAGAGCTTGAAGTGCTCAAATAAAGTTTGCACATGGATTTTTATGAGCAGCTCACAAGGACCTCAATGTAATCAGCCTTATCCATCATGATGATCTTATGATCAGAGCTCTTATGGAAGTAAAACTTGTTTCTAGAAAATCATTTTAAATATTACACCAATCTCCTTACAACGACATTTTTAAAAATCGGTAAGCACTCAGAATATTTTTATGTTTTTTTTAGCAGTCATTCCAACTCTGTTATTTAACTTCACTCTGACAGAGAAGCTTGTAATCACTGACATTTCCAGACTTTTACTCCTGGGACTTAAAAAGCCATATGTGAATGTATTTACTGACTTGATGTAAATAAAGAATAGCTTCAGATTTCCAAGCAACATGCACACATCTCTCATAAACACCACAGTCATCTTTCAGCTTAAACCAGTGTGCTTTCCTCTCTTTTTTTCTAGGCCGAAAGCTCAGATTTTGATATTTTGTTGCCCATACTATATTGGAAAGTATGAGAGCCTCTTGTGAATTAATTCTGTTTGTCACACAAGAGGAAAACGAAGCAAAAGCAAATGCTTTCAAAAATGTACTGGAGGGGTGGCAGGGTGGCTCAGTTGGTTGGAGCATGGTCTCTCAAAGACTGGGTTGCGGGTTTGGTTCCTGCATGGGATGGTGGGCTGCGCCCCTGCAACTGGGGATTGGGAACAGCGACTGGACTTGGAGCTGGGTTGCGCCCTCCACGGCTGGATTGAGGGACAATGACTTGGAGCTGATGGGCCCTGGAGGGGCATGCTGTTCCCCAATATTCCCCAATAAAATAAAATTATATATGTATATATATATATATATGTATGTATATATATATATATATATATATATATATATATATATATATATATATATATCTCAATAAAGCCCAAAAAGTTAAGTAAATAATATTATTAAAAAATGTACTGGAAACAATGATCCATTTACATCGTGTAATTGGGTAAATAAAGTATAGTACCAAAGACATTCTGGTTGAGAGATCTGTGACCACAGATAAATAATTTAAGCATCTTTCTGCCACATTTTTAGGAAAGAAAATATACCCACTGTCCTAATGTTCAGAAATTATTCTAATATTGACTTAGAATGTATGGACTGCAGTATAATCAGTGAATTATAGCTTTAATTATGTGGTAATTTGTTTAAGGTCAACTCTCCATAAAAACGAGAAGGTTTAGGTGGCAGGCATATGGGAAAACAGACACACACTAAAATCTTAACTAGTGTGTTTAGGAAAAATTAGTACTATTTCATTGGATATTCTGGTAATCTCAGCATTAATCTGAAATCCCCCATGTTCCGGACCCTGAGACTGAAAATCTCTTAGAATTGGGAAAAGGGAAGAAAATGAATATTGAGCTCCCACTACATGCTGTACACCATACTGGGGGCTTCACACAAATGCCCTATTCGATGTTATTGCTCTCATTTTGTAGGTGCGGAATCCCTCATTTAACAGTTCCAGGCACTTATGTGTACCCTGTCATGCGATGAGTGTGGTTTGAAAACCCATGGCTATTTCTTGGGGCCAGCACCATTCTTCACAGGTTTGTTTTTCTTAAGATTTGTATTGGGGAGGGGGAACAGGACTTTATTGGGGAACAGTGTGTACTTCCAGGACTTTTCCCAAGTCAAGTTGTCCCTTCAATCTTAGTTGTGGAGAGCGCAGCTCAGCTCCACCCCTCACTGGAAGAGCATGTACCACCTTTTCCCACCAAATCAGTATGTAACAGCCTCATCCCACCCAGCAAACTATATGTCCTGGGGACAAGAGCTCTCTTGCCCACGCATTCTCTCTCACTCTCTCCTTCTCTCTCTCTCTCTCTTTCTTTCTCTCTCACCTCCACGGCTGGGCCTGTTCTCTTCCTTGAACATACCACTAATACCGGGGACCTAGGTTTTCTCTCTCTTTCTCTGTCTTTCTCTCTCTGTCTCTGTCTCTCTGTCTCTCCTTCTCTCCCACCTCAGGCTAGGCCTGTTCTCTTCTCTGAGAATGTATCACTAATAAACCCTGCTTGCATATTGATCAGCTTGCTGACCTTTCATACTTCACTGCCTCAGCAAGAAGAACTGAGACTACTGTAACAGATCCAAAAGATAAATTCAAGAATACTTTCCCTAAATGGGACAGGGAGCTGTTGGGACATTTTAATTGATAAAATGATTTAATGAGATTTGTCATGTGGAAAATTTACTAGGGAGCAGGATGGAGCCCGGTCTAGAAAATGAACATTCTGGCCAAAGGACAGGTGTGATCCCGAAACGCTTCACTTGGATTTTTGAAATAAATTTTAATGTTATTTTGGCAGCTATATTTAACTCAGAAACATTAGTTTTCTTTATCTATAATATTTAACAGTGCATACCTAAAATAATTAATACATTAAATGTGAAAACATAACTGCTTTTCTTTCAATATTGTTAAATGAGAATTCACGTTTACAGATAATGTCTACAAGGAAATTGCCTATATTATGGGTCATTTCAGCCTTCTACTTTTGTCTCTTGCATAGCCCCTAATGTTGGATAAAATAATTCACTGCTCACTTCAATCTGCATTTAAAAATGGAAAAAGGGAAATTAATGAAGAATCCAATTTTGTGCTCTGGTATCACTGAAGAGGAAAAAAAACATCACAGTGAAAATCTTCCACCATATACTAAGAAACTAAAACTATTTATCTGTGTATTTTACTCTTTCCTGCCCTCCCTACTCCTATGGAAAATGGTAGATAAGAGTGGGGATCCAAGTCTGGGCTAGGATTTCCTCATAGGAGGGAAACCTTATAAAAAAAAAAAGACAGAAAAATTACCCAATAGATTGAAATTCATAGCTAGTTCTCTTCCAAAGCAGGAAAAGTCTTTGCAGGGAATTTTCTTCCCAACCACAACAAGAGATAAATAATAAATTGCTTTTACACTTCTACAGCTACGGAAGTGACTTAAAATTGATGCCTTTAATTTACTTCTAACAGTGTGGATAAGGGCAGAGTCAGACAAGGATGTCTTTCTTGTCCTGCAACAATTGGAAAGAAAAACGTGTGTCTTGAAGGTGAAGGAGCATATTAGCTATTTCAGATGACCTGATTATCTCTACAGCTGACTACCCACAGTCTATTCTGTCCTACCACCACAAAGCCCCGGTGGGAGGAGGCCTGGTGGGGTTGGCCTCGCAGCTGGGTTTGGCCTGGCCTAAGGCAAGGAAAACTTAGGGCTGCAGCAAATTTTGCAGAGCCCAAGAGAGAATGGCCAAGTCCTGTTTGAAGAAGAGGACTGAATCTATCCAACTCAGTCAGTGAGAAAGCAGGAGGGAAGTTTCAGAAGCTGAGGTATGATGCCAAACGGGTGTCAGAGGCAAGATGGAGAGCTTCAAGCAGGGGCAAGGGAAAGGCAGGGGATGGATTGGAGTGGCCAGGGGGAAGGTCTGGATAAGGGTCTGACACAAGGAACCATGCTCATGTTTGCATGGACAGTATTTTTTAAAGGCCTGTTGATTCTATATCTTGCTTTGGGTGGTGGTTACACAGGTATACATAATTTTAAAACTCATTGAACACCTAAGATCATAGCTTTTATTGTATGTTAATTATACTTTTGACTTTTTTTTTTTTAAAGCCCATTAGAAGTAGATACAGCAGGAAATTGCGGGAGCAGAAATTACAATCTTATCGTACCCTCAGAGTTTATTTTGAACACAAGGGTAATAAATTTTCATAAGGCCTCCTTTACACTTATAAAAATTAGGTGAAGAGAGACTGCATTGCCAAAAATCTGAACTGAAATAAAGAGGAGAGTTTGGTTTCAAAGTTCAGTTGGACTTTGGTGTATATGAAAGTGTTTCAGAGGTAGTGGATTCTGCTTTTTGGTAAGATTGTAATAGGTCTAATTTCTTTTGCACCAGGAGGCCTCTGGGCATTGTGAGAAGCCAGGAGGGAGAACTGAAATTAATCTGGACAATAATTTAAAATATAATACTATCTCCCTTGTGAACAAAAGGACCTAAGAAGTCTATGTTTAATGAAAAAAAAGTTTGCATTCCTTAGTATGGATATAGGCTGTACCTTCTAGTGGCAATAGGATATAAGAACAATATACAAAATCAATAGCTTCCTTGTCTAACAGTAATGACCAATTAGAAACTGTATTGAAGGGGAAAAAAAGCCCATTCACAATTATAGCAAAATCATGCAATACCTCATTCATAATAAACCTATTAAGGTTTACTTACTGAAGGACATAGGAGAGGACTTAAATGAATTGAAAGATATACCTTTTCCGTTAATTAAATAAATTCAACATTTTAAGAAATTTCTATTAGAGAATTCAATATTGTGAATTAAATATTGTGGGGCTGGCCCGGTGGCTCAGGCGGTTGGAGCTCCATGCTCCTAACTCAAAAGACTGCCGGTTGGATTCCCACATGGGCCAGTGGGCTCTCAACCACAAGGTTGCCAGTTCAACTCCTCAAGTCCCGCAAGGGATGGTGAGCTGTGCCCCTTGCAACCAGCAACGGGCAACTGGACCTGGAGCTGAGCTGCGCCCTCCACAACTAAGACTGAAAGGACAACAACTTGACTTGGGAAAAAAAAAAAAAAGGTCCTGGAGGTACACACTGTTCCCCAATAAAGTCCTGTTCCCTTTCCCCAATAAAATCTTAAAAAATAAAATTGGGATGGGAAAAATAAGATACAACATCTAGAAGCTTTAAAAAAAGATTGGTAAAATTGATTTGATATTAAAACACATAAAACTTTTGCAGCAACATGAATATAGTAATATGAGAAAGAATATGTGGATAGGTAATATCAATAAAGTTTAAGGGGCTGATATCCATAATAAATAAGAAGCTACCACCTATCTAAAAATAATAATAATAAACAAATGAGCAAAGAACACGAACAAGAAATTCTTAGAAAATATACTGCAAATATCTAATGAGCCCTTTATAATATGCTCAGCTTCACTACTGATCAGGGACATGCAATAAAAATAGCAGTGAGGTATTTTTGTTCTTAAACTTTAAAATATTGATTATAGCCAATGATTTCAAGGGTGTGAGGAAACAGGTACCCTAAAATATTGTTGGTGTCTATCAAATTTTAGAAAGTAAATACACTTTGATCCAGCAATTCCATCTACTATGGATATACACATTAGGATATTCATTGCAACACTGTTTGTAATAGCACCCTCCCCAACACAACCTAAGTGTCTATCCATAGGAAAATACATTGTGGAAAACATACAAGAGACACTTATGCAGCCATTAGACTGAATGAAGTTGGCCATAAGGGCTGTCAAGGAAAATTTTCAAGATGCGATATTAAGTGAAAAAACAAAAAACCAAAAACAACCCCCCAAAAAACCAAAGAGAAAAAAAATTTCTTACTCAAGCGTCTTTAAAAACAAACAAACTTTGAGGTAAAAAGTCACAAAATAAGACTGGCTTTCAGACGCTACTCAGGAGGATGAGCTCACGCACCCATTCAGCCTTGGTAGAAGCGTTTAGCCAAGAACAGCATGAATGTGCTGATCTTCATGGATCTTTTTCCATGTCTCCCAGATTACTAAATTCTACTCCACTGACACACTGAATAACTGACAGTTTGTCAAATGCATGCCAGCATATTTTAAAAGGTAAATGAGAGGAAGAGGTTGGTACTGCTTACTCAGTTCCCTAGGCACACGCCGCATTTTGGCTCTGGGGTGAAAGCATTCTCAGTCATAATCTGATCACAAGATTCAAAATAACTAGAATGCTCAATCCCTCAAACGCAGCACTCCATTATTAATTATTTTATTTTTTGTGGCGGAGGAAGCGTATATAACCATAAAACCAAATTAACATCAGGGATGTTGTTTTAAAAATTCACAATTATAGGGTGTGGTCTGATAAGTGAAAAATTAATGAGAATTTAAGACATTTACACAACTATAGAGGTTATTCAATTTTACAAACTCACTTGCAAGGAAAGATCCCTTCAAACTCTGTTTTCAAAACCTGTGAAGAATGGTGCTGGCCCCAAGAAATAGCCATGGGTTTTCAAACCACACTCATTGCATGACAGGGTACACATAAGTGCCTGGAACTGTTAAATGAGGGATTCCGCACCTACAAAATGAGAGCAATAACATCGAATAGGGCATTTGTGTGAAGCCCCCAGTATGGTGTACAGCATGTAGTGGGAGCTCAATATTCATTTTCTTCCCTTTTCCCAATTCTAAGAGATTTTCAGTCTCAGGGTCCGGAACATGGGGGATTTCAGATTAATGCTGAGATTACCAGAATATCCAATGAAATAGTACTAATTTTTCCTAAACACACTAGTTAAGATTTTAGTGTGTGTCTGTTTTCCCATATGCCTGCCACCTAAACCCTCTCGTTTTTATGGAGAGTTGACCTTAAACAAATTACCACGTAATTAAAGCTATAATTCACTGATTCTAAGACTTATATTACCATTTGAAACTTTAACATCACGTAGTACCTATTGACAAGTTTCTACAAATTTCAGGGTAAGATTTCAGATTTTTCTGAATGTGACTTATCTGAAATATACATTTAAGAAAATGAATGCTCCAAAGCTGTTTTCCTTTCAGGGTGCATTTACCTAGGAGAAAGGACTATTTGAGAGAACCCCTTCCTCTCCTTTTGTTGCTTTTCACTGTGCAGCCATAATATTAAGGACCACAACCAGATGCATCTGTTCTTTGAGCTCAGGGAATGACAACTTGGAGTCCTCCAGTGTTTAAGGTTCTCTCCCCTGCCTTGCCATGGCCACTCATGTGGGTTCCCACGTATTCAGTGTGAAAGGACAGCCTTGGACCAAATATTGTCAAGGCTCTTTCAAGCTCTAAAATTCTATGATCAGTGGTCAAATAATGAACAACAAACTCACTAACCAACCAAGCAAATTACATTTCCTGCGGCCAAATTCTCAGAGCCCAGTCATCTTTACTGAACAGAGGGAAGAGCTAAATTGCTCAAGAGAAGTGCCACACACAAAAGAAAGAGTAATAAGAAATAGCACTTTTCTGTCACTATCTAAACATGACCTAAAAACAAAATACAAATAGGGCTTAAAACTTTAAAGTGTATACTTAGCACATTGACTTCCTTTTCTAAGACTGGAAAGTATTCCCTCATAATTACAAAGTGTCATCATAGATACCTTTTCTCTTAATGATGTTATACTAACAAAACTAAAATTATACATTTGTAAAGTGTGAACATTCTTACATTACATAAATACCTGTATTTATGACACTTTTTAAAATTGAAAACATGCATTTTGTTTGAATTTCTAGCCCAACATAATATTTGAAGGTGAGAGAAAACAAACTGATATAAATGAACTTCTGGGCACTTTTGTTTAGTTTGACATTTAGGTAAGTCACTCTCAAACAAACAGACAGTCATGGGGTACTTGAGTTTCTTTAATTCTGCACAGCCAAGTGGACAACTCCCATGTAATGTTTATTCAAAACAAGATCTACTGAGATATTAACTAGACTTATTGTGGTGATCATTTCACAATTTATACAAATATCAAATCATGTTGTATATCTGAAACTAATATAATGTTATAGGCCAATTATATCTCAATACACAAAACAAAACACAAGACCTACTCTTGTAAAGTCCCAGATAGTCTGGGAAAGGGTGGCCTTTCTATTGCTCAGGGTGTAAGGCCTCCTCTTCTGGGTCAAAACAGAAAGGACCTGGGAGGCGGAGGTTTCTGCTTATCCAGGTCATTTGCACGTCACTTCACAGCCTCTCTCTTGCTTCTTTGCTGCCCCTACAGACAAACACATAGACCATTTTTAATTTCAAAACTTCATCGATTTCCTTAAGGGAAATAGGGGAAGAATGAACAAGATCTCTAAGCTTCTGGTCTATGTGGCTGACCTCTAGTTGCAGATTTCCAAGGAGACTAACACGTAGAACCTTCTTCCCCCAGGCCTCCTTCCTCCTTAATCAGCAGTACTTAAGGTAAAGGCCTTCAACAATGGAAGTCAAATAGTCCCTCCAGGAGGTACTCCATCAAAATTTGCATTACTGAGAGGCTTCCCGGAGGACTGACTTCACCGTTCTCTTCTAGAGGCTGACTGTAAACGTGAAAATGCTCGTGAAAAATTAGGAATAGTTTACAAAATGTAGAATTTTTGGCTATGAAATGCAAAGACTGCCCTCCAATTTTCTCACCCTTTTAGATGCTACCATGGAAATTTGTGTAAAGGCCCTGCAAAATGACAGTTTTGGTTAAGTTCCAGAAAGGTCAGGCATTATTTTAACCGAGTAGAAAAACAAAGGTATATGACTACAGTTTGCAAGATAAAAGTTCAACGATTAAATTCGCCACTTGCTTCAATACTTCAATAATTGGACCGGTAGACCCTTTAGGGAAGAAAAACATAGCAACTGGTGTATAAAATTACTGAGTTAAGGCGGGCACTGGATTCCGAGATGCGGAGCTAGGAGGTGGCAAACCACTGTGGTATATGCTATCTCCACGGTAGTTTGATCTACTCCTTAAGTAGCGCTTGATTGTTCTTTATGAATGCTGCACATAGGTGGATAAAAAGAGCACAGTTGATTTGAACAGTTTGTAAATTCTGAAACCGACTCTACCTTAAGTTTACACAGCAGCGGACAATTTATTCAGTCCAAGGCAGCCGCCAAGGCAAAAGTAATTCCCTTCCAGTTGGCGCTATTACAAGGGAAACCAAGAATCCTTTAAAATATATGAATGCCAAAGAACTGGAGTTAAGTTACTGGAGTGAGGCTGTGTAAAGCTTTGGTGACTCATTAAAGGAAGTTGGGAACTGGGGTCTTAGCATTCGGGGAACACAGAAGAAACAGAAAAGTTGGGGAGCTAGCGGAGTGTCGCTGCACACATTTACCTTTGATTGGCGGAACCACTCAGACTTTTCTTTATGGCGTCACCGGGTACCTGCCTGTAGAAAGGCCCCGTCCCAGTGACGTCACGACTCGCTGACCAATGAAAGGCCTTAGTCTGCAGGCCGCGAGGAGGGTTGTGGGCCCTTTTTTGTGAATGAAGCTCCACGGAACAGCCCTCCTGGGGTCCCCCGGCGCCGCGGCCCGCTGTACTCGGGTGCCTGGGCAGCAGCGTCCGCGGCCGTGGTGGACGCGAGCGGTCACCCCGGGCAGCCCCAGCTGCCCGAGGCAGCACTGTCGTGTCGGCAGCGCCAGCGGGCTGCGGGCACCTGGGGGCGGGCTGGGGGGCGCCGGCAGCGGCAGGAGGCGCTGTAGCCAGGGCTGCGGCGCGGGTTCCGCGGCGGCCGCTGGAGGGAGCGGGGCAGGCGCGGTGGGCCCGGCCACTCCTCCAGCTCCTGCGCGGCCGCCTCCTGCCGGGCTCGGCCGGCGCCCGCCGTCCCCACAGCTCCACTCCGCGCTCACTGTTCCGAGCGCCCGCGCGCGGGGCTGGCGGGGGCTTCGGCGGGCGCGCGGGGCCATGCTTGTGGCCCCCTAACGGACCGCGGCCGCCTCCATGAAGCGGAAGAACGAGCGGCGGCCAAACTGGGCCGCCGCGCCCCCCTGCTCGCGGCGCGGCTCGTCGTCCTCGTTGGGAGTGAAGAAGATCCGCAGCTCCACGTCGCAGGAACTGCATCACCTGGACCAGCCGGAGGACCTGTACCTGGACATCACCGGTGAGCCGGCGGGCGAGCGCGTGGCGGGGCGCCCTGGACACACGGCACTCTGCGCGGTGGTCCCAGCCCACCCACCTCCCGCAGCAGTGGAGGCGCCTCCACCCCCACCCCCATAAAAGCCGCAGCCGGCCACACCCCCTCCTGGAACTGGGTGCCCGGGGAGCGCCCCTCTACCCCGAGTTGCCATCTGCGTTTGTGGCGAGCTGTAACTTTACCCGTTTGGTTCCCTCCTACGCCAGCAAGGTGGGCCGAGGGTCACCTTTCTAGATGGCTGGCGTCAGATCGGCGCCACGGGGTTTTTCTAAGTTCGGGTTGATAACCGCCTCCTAGGGGTGCCAGCTCGGTTGGCCCTCACAGGAGCCTGAACCTCGGAGTCACCCCAGAGGATTCCCCGAGCGCGCGGAACACGCCCGCATGGGAGCTGCCCTGTTTGTGTGGCGTTTGCCAAACCGCCGCTACTGGGTAGGAAATGGAGTCCCGCCTAACGCGGCGTACCCCGGCCGGGTGCGACAGCCACCTCCCTGCCCTGGCCCTCTCCGCACCGCTCCCTCCCCAGCGCGCGCACGCGGTCATTGCCCTCCCGGGCTTCGAGAAGCACCGTGTCACGTGGATGGCATTTGAACCCGTCAGCATGCTGAATGCCCAGAATTGTCACTTTTGAGAAATCGCAGCCAGCCACCGCAGGTAGAAAAGCAGCCCGTCGATAGCTGTTTCATTATTAGTGCTGATTCTGCAATTCTTAAAGACTAATAAATCCAATTTGGCAGCTGTTGGGTTTGCCAGGATCGACACTGAACCCTGTGAAAGCATTACATGGGATGATGTGTGTGGAAACGCTTTGTAAACAGCCGTCTACAATTTTGAGGGAATTTGCAGTCTGTTTTGTGCGACGCGTAGTGTGTGCATCTCGTGTAAACCTCGGTGTGTCTGGGGTTTTTATAAATGGTTTTCCGCCCTTCGCTTTTGATGCACTAGGTGAACTGGAGTGGTCAGGGTATTAATTTAGAAAGCATTCAGACAAACACAGAAATGTCGTAGAAATTATTTTCTAGGTTAACGGATAGTTGGAAACTAAGATCCATTTTTGAAAAACCTAAAAGTAGAGCGGAAGGTTTCTCAACCTTGGTGGGTGGCCCTTGGGAAAAGAGGAGGGAGGAGGAAGGAGTTGCCTTATGCCCCTGTCCCCAGCTAGCACCTGCGGGGCCCATGGTGGCGCGTACCGCCGCAGGAGGTGCAGCCAGCTTGCTGATGATGAGACCAGGTCCCACCATGGTGTGCACTCCGCGGAGATGGCCCTGCCGAGAAGGACTGGGAGTGGAGGACCCACACATTCTTTATGCATTCCTTAGTTATATTTCTTCAAAGAAACTGTTTAATAGCATTTTATTTTAGGGCAAGTAACGCACTTACATGGTACAGAACTCTTAATTCTAGCGGTACACAGGAGTATAGTGAAAAGTTGGTCTCAGCCACTGGGTGTCCTTCCTCAGAGGCAATGCATGTTCCTAGTTTCTTGTGAATCCTTTCAGAAATAGACTAGGAGTGCACACACAGAGATACTCTGCCATACCCAAGCACAGGTAGCATACATCTTGTTTTGCACATTGGTTTTTCTTCACACTATTTCTTAGCAGATTTATTGTTTTATATTAGTACAGGCAAAACTGCCTCATTTGCTTTTAGTTACTGCTTAGGCCAAGGTAGATATGGTTTTAAAATCTAAAGCCATGAAAAAATATATGTGGATTTAAATGTATATATGTTTTATAACTTGTTTAGACAGCTTCCTATTGATGAACATTTAGGTTGGCTCCAGTCAAAAAGGAAGTTTTTGACAATAAAGTCACTGGAGTAAATCTTCCTCCTTTATGGAGAAAACAACGCAATGTGGCTGGCTTTCCTGAGACAGGGGCCCATGAATTACCAGCAGAATATTGAGGAAACAGTTGGTGCAGTATATAAAATCAAAATGCTGTTACTTCAGATGATGGTAGGGTCCAGCCTCGGTGTGAGATCACTCAAGGGTAGTAAGAGAGTTAACTTCCTTGAGATTTCTCCAGGTGTCCCTTAGTGACAGTCTTCGATTCCTGGAATACTGAATCAGTCTGTTTTGGTGTGATATACAAGACAAATTAAAGTGACTGGATGCAGGGTGGGGATTACTTTTTATTGGCTTTGTAGGGAAGGCTTGAGGCCTCATCCACAGCAAATGGCAACCTGGTCCCATTCTTGCCAACTTGTTTTCCCCTGTCATTGTTTTTTTAAAAAGCAATGCATGCACATTTTTAGAGTCAAACGGTACCACAGGAGATATATAGATATCGTCTCTCCAGTAATATTTTCTTTCCCTTATGCATATTCAAGTTTCTACAAATTGTGCCATACCAACCAGAGCAGTCCTCTTTTTAAAGGCTGCATGGTATTGCATTGTATGGCTGAAGTGTGATTTATTTAATGGTAATAAATAGTTACTCTGGGGGGGGTCTTCCACTCCCTACTGCAAATGGCTTCAGTAGCATCAGTGTTCATGTCTATCTACATGCGTGACTGTATCTGTAGAGTAAACTAGAAGTGAAGAGGCTGGGCCATAGTATATACAGGGTTATCTATTCATCAGTGGACTTTGGGCAATTATAAATAATGCTGCTATGAACATTTGTGTACAAGTTTTTGTGTGGACATATGTTTTCAGCTCCTTTGGGTATATACGTAGGAGTGGAATTGCTGGGTCGCATGGTAACTTCATGTTTAATCTTTTGAGCAACTGCCAGACTTTTTTCCAAAGTGGCTGCACCACCAGCAATGTACTAGGTGTTCTCCGTCCTCGCTAGCTTATTTTAGGATTATGAAAATTCTTTCCCAATGTAGTTGGTTTGTAAAAATTAATGCACATTATCACTTCTGCCCACTCTGCCCTTAAATACATTATTATTTTTTTTACTTTAGCTACTTGACTTTTTTTTTTTTTTTAAAAAGGGCACAGCTCAAAGTGGCCCATGCGGGGATTGAACCGGCAACCTTGGTGTTAGTAGCAATGTGCTCTAACCAACTGAGTTAACTGGCCACCTGACATTTTTATTATAGCCTGTTTTATCTGTAAGTTGAATTCTCTTAGATCCCAGGGTATTTCATGTGTATGCATTTAATATAGAATGCTCACTGCCTATTGTTGTTCCTGTAGTCCTTTATTATGTCGTCCGTATTGTTTAGTGGCTAGCCAGACACCTCACTACACTGGGCATTTACTCTTACTAGGAGCAGACTGATGGGGAAATGGGGGTTGTTTATTCCCACCCCAATCCCATCAAGCTGTCATTGACCATTCATTGAGTTCTTGCCATGTGCAGTGACATGGATTTTTACCTGAACTGTATTCCTGGTGCAGTTCCAGTGCGCCATGTGAAAGAAAGTTCATAAATACAGTGTAAACTGTATACATTAATGCTAGAGAGATACTGAGCAAAGATGATCAGAATTAGTTGTTACCAGTCAAGGAAGCTGAGGGAAGAAGGGAAGTGAGGAAGGTTTTCAACTGGATTTGGAACTAGATAACCTCCAAGATGGAAGAATTACCAAAGGAACAAATATTGGGCACGGTCAGGTTTTTGATTTTCCTATGAACTTCCTTGCGGCCAGAAGTCTGAATCTTTTGGATCTCTATGTTCTTATCCTGTAAATAGGGCCCTCTATAAACGATAGTGTGCATTCCCCTTTCTTTCCTCTTTATTAATAGAGGGAAACAGTTTTTAAAGAGATAACACTGGTGCATAACCTCTGTTTGGTAATTTATGGGATTGATAGTTGGTCCAGAAATTCAATTTATTTTACTTTTAAAATTTCTGACTAGTAAAGGAAATTGGTAATAACTACTGGCTAAAAAAAGATTCTTGGTGGTTTGTCTTTAATTAAAAAAAATTTTTTTGAATGTCTGCCATGATGCTCTACCTTTTAAACAGTGTCTATATTATTACAGTAAGTCATTTTATTGGAGAAACTCTACTCGAGGTCGTGATTGTCATCTGAAAGCACTAATTAATGGTATATTAGATACTCATCGAATAAAATTAAACAGATACACCATTGCTTGCCCCCTTTTCTTTTTAGGATTTCAAAAAAAATCACACTACACATCATTAGACAGGGAAAATTTATTCATTAATTCAAGAAGTATTTATTGAATGCTTACTATATAAAAGTCATTCATATTCATTGTTTACAATGATAGAAGTATATTTTTCTTGACAGAAAAGGGATGCTGTTATCTGGGGCACTGATTCAAGAAGGAAATAAATTCGTTTTTCAAGAGTTTCATGTAGTAGATGATTGAGTTTCAATAATTGAAGCTCATCAAAGTACGGAGTATTATTTTTCTTCTTGTTTATGACTTCTATACTTATTTTTAAATTTGTACATGATGTGAATTAATTTTCTTGATTTATGTGCTTGTTTAATTCTTCAAAATCTTTTACTTCTGTTGGTGTCATGGTCTGTGCTTCATGTCTAATTCCAGAGGCATTCCAGCACCACACACAGATAAAAACGTAACACAGTTTCAAGGTTACTGCTTCAATGGACATAAAGAATGGCTGGGCATAGAGATGAAGGGCAAGTGGAATAATTGGGTTACATAGATAGTACTAGTGCCAGGAGTTGCCAGTCAGTGCAAACATAACTTCTCTGTGCCTTTGAATGGGCATGAATTTCCCAAGTTCCTGTTGGAGTTAGGGAAAGCTGGAATGAAACCACATTGTGGATTTTTAGGGTGGAATGACCTTTCTTAAAAGTTTCTGAGATAGTCTCTGGGGATCTCTGAATTGACAGGAGAGGTGTTTTGTTTCTTGACAGAATTTCAAGTGATCATCTAGAAATATCACAACCATCCACTTTTCCCTCTGAAGAAGCCAAGACCAGAGATGAGTAACTTTGGCCAAATTGATGGTTTCTTTTTGGGAAAGCCATGACTACCTGACTTTTTCCAGCAGATAAAGTTGCTTCACAGAATTGTGCACGGTTTATTGAACATCTACTGGTTAGTCCTGTGCTACTTAGGCTAGTAGACGAGGTCATAGTAGATGCTCCACAAGCAGTATCTATAAAGCTGAATTTTTAGAGGAATGAGTAATTACCTAGTGAATTTGGAAAAATGAGCAAACTTAAGTACACAATTCAGGTCCTCCAGAGCTCATACTGTTTTCCAAATTGGCCATCAACACAGCCCAGATTTTCCAGATATTTCATTCATTCAACAAATGTGTGTAATGAATACTGTGCCAGGCTTTTTTTTCTCCTCAAGTGCTAAAAATAGGTCACTGCTGGAGATAGTCCTTGCTCTCCTGGAGTTTGTTTTCTGTGCTAAGTGAGAAAATAGAACTTGGAGGGTCTGAGGGAAAAACCCGGGTATAGAGGAACCATTTCATGGTTGCAATCTTTGGGGAAGAAAAACTTTGACGAGTAAAGTTTTTGCAGAGCTGATTCTTTGGGTTAGGCATGAAGACACCGGGGAAAGCTAATGTGTCTGCCCACACAGGGATTGAACACAGCCAGGTTATTAATCACTGTTGGAGTCACGACTTTCCCATCTATTTAAAAATGAAAGTCCGCAGAGTTGTTGGAAGGATGAAATGAAGGGGCGGCATGTGAAGTGCCTGCTTGGTGCCGTGTTGACAGTCAGGGCTTTGTCGATGGTCACAAATGTGCCAGCAATAGGCCAGGCCGGAGACACAAGGGCAGACTGAGACAGTCATCAGTGCCGAAAGGGTTCCCAGCTCAGAAGCAGACATTTCCCAGTGCGTGTACTTGCACAAAAGGTTCGGTGAATCAGCACAGTGAAAATGCAGTGTGTTCCTTTTTTTGCTTCTAAGTGATCTTCAGGGCACAAATGCTCCAGATGAGGCTGGCTCAGTAATTTTCAGAGCAGCGGAGGAGATTTGGCACCTTGCTGTTCTTGGGAAAAAACGGGAAGGTTTTTCTTTAAAGATTCTTTGTAAGAGGAAGAATAAACCCAAGCCCTTCCTTTGTTTTTGAGGCTTTTGTTATGAATTTTTATTATACTGAAGAGTTTGTATGTTGTCGAATATTAAATTGCAGCTAAGATTCAAAGGCCTCATGGGAGAGCCTCAGGTAGAAGGTTATAGGAAGTAAATACATTACATTATTTACTGAGAATATACACTTTTCAGTGTAGTTAATTGAAAGCAGCACTGTGCTCTAGTACATCCGTTTTAAGAAAGTACTACATAGATCCAAAAGATTTGATATCGGTGGTATATATTATTGGCAGACGGTGTTTATTTGGTGTCTGTGGGGGGACAAATTGCCTTTGAAAAGGCCTTTCCATGCTTAATGTAGCACAGAGACACAATGTATTTGAAAGGTGTAGGTGTCAACATAAATAAATTAAATCTTTAAATCTGTATTTTTGTTATACTGGGAAAAAATAATTTTAGTAGCCAGTATTCTGTTTCCCTTCCCAGCCTAGCTATGGAATATTTTAAATCTTAGTAAATCCTTTAAGGTCCATCACATTACAGTTCATTTTATAATTCTCTGTAAGTTGAAATGAAAAGCATGATCAGAGTGGTTTATCTGAATATTACAAAGCTGGTCCTCACTTAGGACAGGCACCAGTATGAGTGAGGTAAGTAGGTGCAGGGGTTGCTGTGGGCAAAAAAGTGAAGAGAGTGTGTTGGTTTGGCAGGAGCTAACCAATCTTCACATATTGTTTTTTTTATATTATTTGGTTTTTAGCTTCCAAGGTTAGTCACATAATTTCTAGAAGTGCTGACTACCGTATTAGGCAGGGATTACCTCTGAAAACATTTTCCAAGATACAATTGATTTTAACTTCTTAAAATCAAGGATATTTAACTGGAATGTGTACATCTCATCTGGATTCTGGAGTGTATATGAAAGTTTTACGCCCTTCTCTCTCTCTTTTTTTTCTATAGCTTTTCATGGATACTGCTCCAACAAAGGTATTCAGATCATTGACTCTACTTTGCAGTTCTTTCTGATGATTTTTAAACTGTAGATTTAATCTGTTAGTTGTGATTCTTGGTTCCGTCCCTTCCTGTTTGCTTGTCTTAAATTTAGTCTTAGATAGCAGATTCAGTTTTCTGTAACTGTAGAGTACCTTTCATATGTTTACGACTCAAGTTGAAATTTGTCTTTATATGAAAAGTTTCGTTGGTTTCTGTGTTTAGGTAATGCTGAAAGTAGTTTCTGTGATATTGGGTTAATTATGAATGCTGTGTTTGGATGGTTGATATTTTTGGTAAAACTAAATTTTTTTCTGTTTGAATTGAATTTCACTTTTGTAGGCTCTTGCTAAAAGGATACTTAGAATGAGTTGTTATAACAGCCATTCTTGATCTCCCCCCGCCCTCCCCCCAAAGTTACTTAGTTATTTCTAAACATTTCTTTGCTTAATGGACAGGCTTATGTCTTATTTACTGTGTTTGACAAGAGGGAAATGTCATGAAATGCCAACCTGAACTTTAGAAACGGAAGCTCTTTTATATACTTTTTTAAAAGAATTTTAAAAAATATTCTTATTCCCTTTAATTTTCAAGTTCACCAAATAAGGCCAGTTATCAAAAGAAGAAGTGTGAATGGCCCTATTTGTACATATATATTTTCCCCCAATTTTTAAAAGATTTCTGACTTTATTCTCTTGGTCTTTTATTCAGCTCCTTTAATTTTTAGTATCATTTATATTCTGGGAGAGCAATTATCTTAGAATGCTTTACTCACCAGTTAGTTCAAAGATTGGGTCTCATTGTCTTTGAGCCTGAAAAGCTGAGGAAACTAGGCAGGGTAAATTCATTCTAATTGTGTAATACCACATATTGAATTCATTTCTCAGGTAGTTCACTTTTATGCCTTTCAAATTTGGTTGGCAGTGAGTGTACTTTTCACAAAAGAAAAACATCTTGTTCCTGATGTCGATGATGTTTGTTCTTTCAAGTTCTAATTTGAAAGTAAGATTACTTTCTTGGCACTGCTATGTAATTTATAACACTGGTCTTTTTATACCCAATCCATAATGCTATAATGTCATTACAGATTCTGAATTCTCCAAGGCCCTCTATAGTAGGACCATCACAGCTGAGTCATTCTCTGCATTTTGCTCATTTATACTCATTTGTATTTGTGTGACTTGTGCTGTGGAATTAATTAGTGTATCCATTCAACAAATATTTATTGAGCAACTACTTTGAGCAAGGGATTGGGCCAAGTATTATGAGGAAGGAAGAAGGGGATATGAAGATTTATAACGACCTGCTCTTATCCCTGAAAGATTGAGAAGGAATAGACTTTAAGTCATCATCTCAATGAAGACAGGTAATGAAGGAATCAGTCATTATTGAAGACAGTAGTTTTGCTGTCTTCTTCACTGAAACAGTGTCAGTTTGAGAAAATTTTGTGATGGAAATGTCACTTGGTAATTCCTACACAAAGTGAATTATTTTTTCCGATATGTGGTGAGAATGATTTGTCTTTTTGTCTTATGGTGTGTTTTGTGTGTACTTGCACATGTTAACAGTTCAAAGAAACCAGGATAAAAAGTTTCATTTTGGTATATAACTAACTAATCATACATATATATATATGTGTATATATACATATATATATGCATATAGTTAATAATATACTGAAAACCCTATCTCTACTAAAACAGAACCAAAGAAAAGGTCTACATTCCAATTAATTCTGTATCTCTAATTTAAATCTCAAAGTATCGCAGAGTATATAATTTAAAATGAGATAACCTGTTTATTCTTAAGAATACATTATTTATTGGTAAGAAGTAATTACTGAGCACCTTTTAAGCCGAATATTGCTTCTTAAATTGAAGGCACTAAAGATGAAGATTGCTAAATATTTTCAGAGCTAGATTTTGTGTGTGTGACTTGAACTGAAAAGCATTCTGATTTTCACATTCTTTTATAGGTGCTGAGGAAGATTTGCTTTGACATGAATGTATAACAGAATTAACAATTACGGTTTTACATTTGGGGAGCTGTTCTCAGCCTGCTCTTAGAATTTTTTATTGTAATACTGTCATTATATAGCTTGTTGGAAGCACCTATCATCTGAAATGGAAGTATCTTATCATGCATTTCTTTCCTTTTTGACAGGAAACTCAAAAAAACTTAGAATTTAGCTGGCAAACACAACTGAGACTGGGATTTTTAACTCCACTATTAATACTGTATTCTAATTTTAAACTATTGTGACTGAAGGGGCTTGAAGCACAACTTCACTCAGGATATGTCTGAGTGCATTTTATAGTCTCATCCTTACAATGGCTGCTGTAAGAGCTGCAGTAGCCATTTCGGATTTGTCCCCTGATCTCTGGGAAGTGATGCTAGCACACAGAACGGGGTGATTATATCCATACCCATATCTGTATTACACAGAGGAGCTTATCTGTGAATATCATGGACACTCAATGATGGACACCTCTGAACGAATGGGATCTTTGGAAAGGAGGCTTGAGAGCTACCATTTTAAAAGATTCTCCTATTTTCCTCCAGAACGAGCAGGAACTTTTCTTGATCACAGTAACACACAAGTCTGCTTTTTCCTTACTCCTGACAGCACCATTCATTGTCCCTACTGTGATGGCAGTGTGTGTGTGTATGTATGTGTGTGTGTGTGTGGGGGGTGACTGCTGGAATTGGGGATAGACTCTGCCCCAGGAGGGGGCAATATCCTCTTCATACCCCCAGACCTGTCCATAGTGCTCTTACGTTCTGCGAGTAACAAGTATCAAGACATGGCAGTTAACCTGAATTAAATAACAACTTTGCTCCAAAATGAAAAATACTTTATTTAATGAAATCTCTTATTCAGGAGAGGAGGAAAAGGAAGGTAAACCTTGGGCGTCCTTTATCTACGAGAACCTATTCGGATTATTTTAATCAAACACATTTTTAGAGGTTAAATTTGTGGATTCAGAAGACAGCCATTTTAGGCACAGTGTTAAAGGATTTTTTTTCTTTCTTAATGTGATAGTTTGGGGAATTCCCAAAATAAAAATGTAGGGTATTTTGAAGGCTAAGAAGTAAACTTGCACTTTTTTTAAAAAAAATCAAAGCTTTGTAGTAAGCCTTCTATTTTCAAATGATTTCATATATTCTAATAGAGATTTATGAATTAGATTACTAAGTTTTGTATGCCACAAAAGCAATTTTTAATGCCAATTTTTTGTGTACCTGTTATACACCCCATTTAACACAACCCTATGCCATGCTGGTTTGTTGTAATTTTATTGTCTTCATAATATTTTACTAAGAAGAAGGAGGCATATATGAAACTGTAGTCAATGTCTTGTTTTGGGTTCCCCCAGAACAGAGCCAGATTCCAGTTGACCCTTGAACAACACTGGCATTAGTGGCCCAACCCTACAGTGAAAAATCCACATGTAACTTTTTTTTTTTAACAGGACTTTATTGGGGAACAGTGTGTACTTCCAGGACTTTTTTCCAAGTCAAGTTGTTGTCCTTTCAATCTTAGTTGTGGAGGGCGCAGCTCAGCTCCAGGTCCAGTTGCTGTTGCTAGTTGCAGGGGGCACAGCCAACCATCCTTTGCGGGAGTCGAACCGGCAACCTTGTGGTTGAGAGGACGTGCTTCAAGCAACTGAGCCATCCGGGAGCTCAGCGGCAGCTCAGCTCAAGGTGCCGTGTTCAATCTTAGTTGCAGGGGGCGCTGCCCGCTATCCCCTGAGGGAGTGGAGGAACCGAACTGGCAACCTTGTGGTTGAGAGCCCACTGGCACATGTGGGAATCGAACCGGCAGCCTTTAGAGTTAGGCGCATGGAACTCCATCCAACCGCCTGAGCCACCGGGCCGGCCCCCACATGTAACTTTTGACTCCCCGGAAATTTAGTTGTCCCTTGGTATCTGCAGGGGATTGGTCCAGGACCCGTTGAGATACCAAACTCCACGGGTGCTCAAGTCCCCTATGTAAGATGCTGCAGCTCCACGCATACAGTCGACCTGCACCCACAGACTCCCAACCACAGATCGAAAACAGTACAGGTAGTTACTGAAAAAAATCACTTGCAAGTGGACCCATGCTGTTTAAGGGTCAACTACTTTAGGAGATAATCCCATGAACCTCTCCAAGGGGAGTTGGCAAGTGAGAGGGTCAGGAAAGGCTGGCCACAGATGGCAAGTTAACAACTGTGGTAACTGGAGTTGGATCCCACGGGGGAAATCTGAGAGCCAGTATGGAGCAAACAAGGCCCGAGGGGGCTGGGATACTTAAATACCAGTAACTCGAGGGTGAGTGATAGTTTGGAAGTGCTGTGAGAGTGACCAAAATGGATTCTACGCCAGAGAAAGCCCTGGAATAAATGTTGGTGCAATTGAAAAATGTGCTGAAAGGGGGCGAGTTAAGGGTGGAGCTCTTAAGGTGCCCCCTGCAGTCAGTTTCAGTATTAATTTTTTTCTGTGTGTGCTTAGTGCTATTATTGTGTAAGTTTTTAGCTACTTAGCATTCAACCATATTGTCATTATGTTGTGTCCTGGTGGAGCATTTTTGATAGCAAATGCTGAGAAAAAGGAATGCAGGTGACAGGGTGGGTTTGTGAGAACCAATGGGAGGGGACTAAGATGGAAGTTTAGGAGACGTGGGCTTAATGAGGCCCTTGCAAGAAATTGTTTAAGGAAACTAGGTAAAGATCAGTATGCATGCAGTTAAGGATGGTTGGAAGTTCTTTGATTTTTATGAAAGTCTTTACAAACATCACTGTAGCTAGGGGGTTTGACTAAACAATTGTGTGATTAGCATCTAGAAGAATTATGGGCAGAGACAGTCCTGACTCAGTGAATGTGAAGTGACTGGAGAGCTGAGCCATTGCCAGTGTGGAATGCCAGGGCTGGGTCTCCTCGGAGACTGTGGGTTCTGTGCAAGTTCCATTTCCAGGAACTCCTCATTCTCGTCTCAGTGGAGCTTGTGCGTGTGTGAAGTCCGTCACCTTATGTCATTTATTTCTAACGAGGCCAGGTAACTCGCGTTAGGTACTCTCAGGAATGTTCAGGATAAATAAATCTACTGACTTAATGATTCAGGAGTTTATAATCTGTATATTGTATGGGTGTACAAAGTGTTACACAGATACAAAGTAGGGAAACCACAGTTTACCGTATGTGGTGTAGGTAAGTTTTCCTACCGTTTTGGATGCTTTCCCCCATATCATTACAGCATTGCACAGTTCATTTTTATTTTTCCTTGGAAATAATAATTCAGTCAGCTGCTCTCAGTGGAGGGGAAAATGTCATACTGCTAATCTTGTAAGAGGTGAGATTTAACAATGCTGAAGCTTTCACATGGGATCAAGTTTCAGTAATAAAAGCCTTGACTTTGAAAGCATTAGAAGCAATTTTTCTTCATTTTCTTGAACATCAGTGGGCAGCTTTTAGAACTTACTTGAAAAAGTTGTGCTGGTGATCTTCCCTGCCTTTTAATCATGTTCCATATTTTTAAGGGGTTTTGATGATTCTGCATTCATGACACATTCATCATTGGTCCATGCAAGCCCATTAGGCAGGCTTTCTATGGTTACTGAAATATGGCCCACTAAACAACACTCAGTTTACCCCTTCATCTAGAGTTGTGTTTTTTTTTAAGTTTTTCATTTTATATTTTGAATAGATAATTCATGTACTTGGTGCAAAATTGAAAAGAGACAAAAGAGGAAGTAGCACAGAGTACGATTCCCACTTTCCTGTCACCTAGCTACCTGTTTGCCCTCTTCAGAATCAGACATAACTAACCTCGTCTGTGTCTTACCAGAGATTTTCTATGTAATATTGGTGGTGCCTGTGCCAGGGGAAGAAGGGTGCTGTAGAAAGACTTGAATCAATAATTAAATGCTCGTTTTCACTCACAGCTCCTTGGCCAGAATTAATCACACAGTGCTACCCAGTCACAGAGGGACGGGAGTGTGTCTGTCAGGCAGGGAGCCAGAAATATTTGGTGAACAGCTTTAATGGCTACCACACGTAACCTTTTAGATGGCTCAGTGCACACTTATGTACATAGATATCTCAATGATGCGTTTACATCAAGGTAAATACTGTTATCATTGCTTTTTCCACTTCATGTTACAGTGGGAATCTTTCATTGTCATAAATCCGATTCTGACTATGGGGGGGGGGTGCCAAAAAAAGTATACACATGATTTGTATTCATCTTTTGTTATCGGTATATATTATTACAATTTTAATACAGTTTTTTCCTTTCTTAAAATATGTATACTTTTTTTTGGCATCCTCTGTATATCTCAGTGGATGCATATTATTCCATTGTATGGATATGTAATGTATTTCCTTGGGGCTCCTCTAGTGAGGAAAATGTACGTGAATTCATTTGCATAAAATCAGGTAGAGAATTTTAGGGGTTGTAGACCTTCCCCAGCCAAATCATGGGTTCTTGCCATAGTCTTTAGGTTGTAAATATAAGCTCTATTGAAAATAACTCCTCTTTATCCCTTTCGTCCCCTCATATATAACTTTTTAAACTTGATATTTTGGATAGGTAAATACATTCACATGGTTCTGAGACAAGTGTAAAGCGAACAGTCTCCTGTCTAGTTCTTCCATCCTGCTATCCCCATGGTTTTAGTTTCTTATATTTACCCTGAGTTTTTAAAAATGCATTTGCTTAAAATATTGATTCCTTTGAAATTATTATTTTAATAAACTTTTAAATTTTGGAATAATTTAAGATTTATAGAAAAGTTGCAAAGATAATGCAGAGAGTTCCTGTATATCCCTCGCCCGTTTCCCCTAATGTTTCATATATCACCGCAGTCCACTTGTCAAAACTTAAGAAGCCAACATGGAAGTGAACTATTCACTAAACTCCAGCCTTTATTTGGATTTCCCCACTAGCATCTTTTTTTCTGTTCCAGGACACTATCCAGGATACTACATTACATTTAATAGATTCTTTATGAACTGAAAGATCGCACATTCTACACATGGTTTTGCACTGTGCTGTTCTCAATTGATACCATATTTCAGTGATTCTAAAATGATAGGATGTATTTAATTAAAAAAGTAGCAAATATACTGGAAATGGCTTTTTGCAAATAACATAAAGCACTCAAAAAATATGATAGGATGTTTTATTTTAAGTACATCAAAGAAAGGAAACATGCTGCCCATTACAACAGTCCGGAAGTCATAGATGTTAAGATACAGAGCAGTTTCAGAGATGTTCAAATATGAAAAAAATGTACATCTTAGAATTGATGGAATATGATATGTCTTGGAGATCTTTCCATTTTATTTTATAGAGACTTCCTCATTCTTTTTTTATGGTTGCACAGAATTTCACTTTATCATGCACATAGGAGTTTTAATGAAACCTGTATTGATTCTTTTGTTTTCATTCTTTAGCTATAAAAAATAACGCTGTATTTAATAACCTGTGACATATGTCATTTCCTATGTACAGATGTATGTTGGGGATGATTTTCCAAGAGAGAATTGCTGAGTTAAAAGTATAATATTTGTAATTTTGATAGACGTTACACCCGTTTACAATCCCACCAGCAGTGTATGAGAGGACTTGGTTATAACTTCACCAACAGAGTAGTTTACCAAACTTTTGGATTTTTGCCAGTCTGACAGGTGGAAAATTACAGTCTCAGTGTAGTTTTCATTTGTATTTCTTTTAAAAGCATAGGTTGAGTTTCTGAAAACTGACTATAAATATCTTTTGCCCATTTTTCTGTTGGGCTGTTTCCTAATTTATATGCATTAGGCTCTTTAAATATTAGGGAGTTTATTATTGGTGATGATTTACAAATATGTTTTCTATTTGCCTTTTGAATGTCATTGCCTTTTGATTTTCTTATAGTTGTGGTACGGCATGTGTTTGCCATGCAAAGTTTACTTGTATAGATGAGCTTGCTAATCTTTTATGGCTTCTGGATTATAAGTCATAGTTGGACTCAACAAAGTTATTAAGGAATTCTAATGTGTTTTCTCCCATTTCTCCTTGGCGTGGCCTTTATGCTATTGTTCTCATGCATTTTACTTATTCATATATTAAAAACTCACGGTACATTGCTACTACTTTGGTTAAAACAGTAATATTTTAAAGAGATTTAAGTAAGGAAAATCATATGTATTTATCTATGTAGTTACCATTTGTAGTGCCCTTTATTCCTTTGTGTAGACCCAGATTTCCAACTGGTATCATTTTCCTTCTGCCTGAGGGATATTTTTTAATTTTTCATACAGTGCTGGGCTGCTGGTGATGAACTCTTTCATCTTTTGAATGTCTAAAAATGCCTTCATTATGCCTTCCTTTTTGAAAGATTTTTTTTTAGTTTAGAAATCAGGATTGGCATTTTTCTTTTTTCTTTCAAGATGTTGCTCTACTGTCTTATCACTTGCTTTGGTTCCAATAAGAAATTTGATATCCTTATCTGCTGCTCTGTACGAAGTATGGGCTTTCCCCTCTGGCTGCTTTTAAGCTTTTCTCTTTATCACTGGTTTTGAGCAATTTGATTATGGTACAGTTTTCTTCATGTTTCTTGTGCTTAGGATTCATGGAACTTCTTGGATCTGTGGGTTTATAGAGTTCATCAATTTAGAATGTTTTCAGCCATTATTCCTTTAAGTATTTTCCTGCCTTCCCCTCTTCCTCAATATGCAATTACCTGTGTGTTCTTCTGTGTCTTTACTTTTTTTTTTTACTCTACTTTTTAAACAATGGACCTGCTGAGATATAATTCACATACTGTACAAACCCACCAATTGAAAGTGTACATTTCAGTGGTTTTTTGGTAATATTATATTTTATATAATATTTAAATTTTAAATTAAATATTCAATCTTTAAATTGTAAACATTTTAAAAATAGTACTTTTGGGGGTAAATAATATATTTATGGAGTTGTGCAGCTATCACCATAATCTAATTTTAGAACATTGTCATTATCCCAAAAAGAAACCTTGTACCAAATAGCAGTTACTCCCCACTCCCTTCACCCTCTCCTCCTTCCCAGCCCTAGGCAGCCATTAATCTACTTTCCCTCACTATGTATTTCCTATTTTGGACATTTCATAGAAACTGTATTATACTATTAGTGATCTTTTGTGACTGGTTTATTTCACTTAGCATGTTTGTGAGGTTCATTCATGTTGTAGCATGTGTCAGCACTTCATTTCTTTTTGTGGCTGAATAATATTTCATTGTGTGACTATCACATTTTGTTTATCTGTTCATTAGTTGATGGCATTTGGGTTGTTTCCACTTTAAGGCTACTATGAACAATGCTACTATGAACGTATATAATAAATATATATATGTTTTTTTCTGGATATATATTTTCATCTACACATTGAAATATGAGTACGGTTATAACTTTTAATGTCTTTCTCCACTAATTCTAACTTGTGCATTGGTTCTAGGTCTATTTTGATTGACTCATTATTCTCTTCATTACCAGTCATGCTTTTCTGCTTCTTTGCATGCTTGGCAATCTTACTGGATGCTGAATTTTACCTCAGTTGGTGCTGGATATTTCTGTAATTCTAGTGGGTGCTAGGAATTTCTGTATTTTTATAAATCTTGAGCTCTGTTCAGGGATGCAGTTAAGTTACTTGGGAACAGTTTCATAGTTTCTGATCTTGCCTTTACTGTTTGTTAGGTGGGCGTGGATCAGTGTGCTTGGTCTATGGCCCATTATTCATTATTGAGGGAAGACCTTCCAGAGATAACAGTAATCCAGGGCCCCGTGATTTAGGAGTTTTTACATAATGGCTGCTGAGAAGAGGTGCTCTCCTAAGCCTTATGTGAGTGCCAGACACTGTTTGCTCTAATTCTTTTGGATGGTTCTTTCCTGGGCCTCTAGTGGTTTAGTCACATGCATGGTCTGTACTCTGTTAAAATATTTGGGACTTTTTGCAAATCTCTGGGGTTCTTTCTCTGCAACTTCCTCCTCTTTTGTACTCTGCCCAATGAACTCTTGCTACCTTGGTTTCCCTGGACTCAACTACATCTCCTGAACTTGGGTAGTCTCTCTGTTTACCCTCCCAGTGCAGTAGCAGTGAGCGTGGGCAACCTTAGGCTTCTCCTTTTTTGTTTCCTCTGTCTCAGGGATCACTATCCTCCATTGCCTGATATCTAAAGTCTTGAAAACCATTATGTAATGTATCTTGTCTGTTTTAAAAAAATATATATGTATATTTTTAGGAGGAATGGTAATTTGCTCCCTGATACTCTCTATATCTTGGCTAGTAGTGGAAATCCTGTGTTTTCTTATGTATTTTAAGTTTTTATTTTCTTACATGTAAATATTTTCTCCATTTGAAATTTATTCTGCTGTGAGGTCATGGAACCACTTTATTTATTTTTTCAAATGGCTACCTAATACCATATATTTGCTCAATATCTGGTTTATCATCTTTATCGTGTATTATATTCCTGTATGTGTGTGGGTTTATTTCATAACTTCTATTGTATATATGTTGACCAGGTGCCAGGAACATTCTGTATTAGTAATAGAAGCCTTTTATTTAATATCTGGTTAGTGCTAGCTCCATTTAAGACTTTTTTTTTTAAATAGAGAAGTATAAACTCAGGTCCTGGAAGAGGTACACATACCGCAAGGGGCCACACCAGAAGGTCAAGTTGGTGATGGCAGAGAGAGCCTTTTAGACCTTTTCTTAAAAAAAATTTTCAACCCAGCTATTCTTATGTTTTTATTTTTGCATATATTTCCATATGAACTTTAGGATGAACTTGACTATTCCATAAACAAACGAAAAATCCTTCTAGTTACTTACATGAGTACTAAAAAAATACTAACTTGGAGTAAAAACATCTTTAGGATGATGACTCTTCTGTCCATAAACATGGATGTCTTTGTTTGCTCAAGTCCCCTTTTGGGTAGCCCATTAATGTGTTACATTTTTCATATCATACAATATTTTATACTTGTTAAACTTTTTCTGAGCTATTTAATCTTCGTTGTTACTATTATAAATGGTATTTTCACTATTTTATTTCACATATTAACAATATTCTAAATAGTTAACTGAACTCTTGAAAACATTTTCATTTTATTTAATTTAGACTCTAGTGCCTAGACACAGAGTTTAGAAGGTAGAAGTTGTTGCTTATTGTTCAGATGTTAGAATAAAGAGTGAAGAGTTACTTTAACTATGTTAACACTGCATTTACATTATAGATGATTAACTCAGGGCTTCATTTTTAATTATTAAAATTTAGGGATTGATCATTCTGATCTTGTAAATAAGACTCTTAATATCCTTCTTTATCTGTTTTTGATCTGTAGAGTAAGTTAGCATAGCTAATGGTGATCATATTTAGTGAATGGATTTGTTTCATAAGTGAGTAGGAATTTGCTTTAGAAACAAAATGGTCTTTAAAGAACTTACAGTTTTGTATTGCCATAAGAAATTAAAGAACATACAAATAAATGGAAAGATATTATATGCTTGTTGCTTGAAAGACTTCATATTGTCAAAATGTCCATACTATCCAAGTGTACTAGAGATTCAGTACAATTCCTATTAAAATCCTAATGGCATATTTTGCCTAGAAAAAAAAATCTATGAATTTCAATATAAATTCAATTTCAATAGAAAAAAAAAATTCCCCAAATTCATATGGAATCTCAAAGGGCCTTGAACAGCCAAAACAATCTTGAGAAAGAAAGAGCTGGAGGCCTCACACTTCTGATTTCAAAACATATAAGACAAAGCAATGTGATATTGGCATAAAGATAGACATGGAACGGAAAAGAACCGCAAATATGGAAGAACCTGTATGTGGTCAAATGATCTTTGACAGGTGCTACGGCTGCACAACGGAGAAGAGGATAATCTCTTCAACAAACGGTGTTGGGAAAACTGGACAGCCACAAGCAGAAGAATGAAGTTGGACTCTTACATCATACACAAAAATGAATTCGAAATGGATTTAAAACCTAAATGTAAGACCAGAAACTATAAAGTTCCTAGAAGAAAACAGGGGAAAAGCTTCGTGACATTGGATTTGGCAATAATTTCTTGGATTTGGCACCCAAAGAACAGGCAACAAAAGCAAAAATAGACAAATGTGACTACGTCAAACTTAAAAACTTCTGCATATCAAAGGAGGCAATCAATAGAGTGAAAAGGCAACCTAGGGAATAGTAAAAATGTTTGCAAACCATATGTATCTGTTATATGAATTAATATTAAGGGGTTAAATATCCAGAATATATAAAGAACTCTTATAAAGAACTCCTACAATAAAAACATGGGGAAAGCACATTTCTGCAAAGAAGGTAAACACAGATGGCCAACAAGCTGTATTGGAAAAAGACCTCTCAGTCTTCCCTCCTGTGTTTCTCCTTTATGCTTACGCAAAACACCTCACTTCTCACACTTTAGATCATCAAATATGTGGGGGTTTTCTCCATTCCAAGCAACTATATGACACCAGTTGTGTGTCCTTATTAGGAAAAATTTCCTGGGGCAGAGAGAGCAAAGAAAGAGGCCGACAACTCCAGCATTACATCAAGTTTATTGAGGGAACTTAATACCAGGTGCGTCTTGGGCTGCACATGGATATCCACTGTGCCCCGTGGCAGGCACTAAGGGGTTATAAAGGACAGGGCAGGATGGATAGAAGTACTGGGGCGGGACTGACCCCCTATAAGGGGAAATGGGAGAGGGTCTGTTCTAGGAACCAGTACACCTGGGGCACAGGGGTGGGGGCGGACAGTCTCTGAGCAGTTTTGTGGGAAACAATCCCTGTTGTGTTCTGGCCTGGATCAAGCTGGAGCTAGCACGAATGTCTGGTAGTGGTCAAGGCAGGGTCCGGAAGTGGTCACGTCATGGAACAGTCTCTCCTCTACAGTCCTACAATTGAACGGAATTCTATCACTACTGGAGAGAGCATCAGATCCCACAGGTTAAGGGCTCAGTCCCACAAGACCACCATTCCACCTCAGATGCCAATTGCTAGTCCAGGTTGTTACCTGTCTTTCTGACCAAGTAGCTATAAATCAGAGGTTCCCACAACCCCGTCTTCTGGTTTAATTAATTTGCTAGAGCAGTTCACAGAACTTAGGAAAACTGTTTACTTACTGTTTACCGGTTTATTATAAAAGGATATGACATAGGATACAGATGAACATCCAGATGGAAGAGATGTGTGGGGCAAGGAATGTGAGATAGGATGTGGAGCTTTCATGCCCTCTCTGGGCCCAACACTCTCCTAGCACCTCCATGTATTCCCAACCTGGAAGCTCCCTGAACTCCATACTACTGTGTTTCCCCGAAAATAAGACCGGGTCTTATATTAAGGTTTGCTCCAAAAGATGCATTAGAGCTTATGTTCAGGGGATGCCATCCTGAAAAATCATGCTAGGACTTATTTTCTGGTTAGGTCTTATTTTCGGGGAAACACGGTATATGGAGGCTTCCTCACTAGGCATGATCAATTATCAGCTCCACTTTCTTTTTTTAAAAATTTTAACTTTAATTTTGTTAAATTTATTGGGGTGACAATGGTTGGTAAAATTGTATACATTTCAAGTGTACATGTCTATGACACATCTATATATCACATTTTATGTTCACTACCAGTCAATTCTCCTTCCATCATCATATGTTTGACGCCCTTTACCCTCTTCTACCACCCCTTCTTCCCTTACCCTCTGGTAACCACTAAACTATTGTCTGTCTGTGAGGTTTTGTTTGTCTTGTTCTGTTGTTGTTTTTAGTTTTATATCCCACATATGAGTGAAGTCATATGGTTCTTGACTTTTTCTGTCTGACTTATTTTACTTAGCATGATAATCTCCAGATCCATCCAGGTTATTGCAAATGGCAGTATTTCATCTTTTCTTATGGCCAAGTAATATTGCACTGTGTATATGTACTACGTCTTTATCTACTCATCTATCTATCAGCTCCATTTTTAACTCCTCTCTCCTCTAGAGAATTCAGGTGGGACTGAAAACCCCAAGCTTCTAATAAGGCTTGGTCTTTCTCACAACTAGCCCCCATCCAGGACCCATCCAGGAGTCCCCACAGAGTTGGCTCATTAGAACAAAAGACACTCCTATCACCCAGTAAATTCCAAGGGATTTAATATCCTGCGATAGGAACTGGAGTCAAAGACCAAATATTAGAACAAAAGATATTCCTAGTGTTCTTATCACTTAGGAAATCACAAGGGGTTTAGGGAGCTCTGTGCCAAGAACTGGCAGCAGAAACCAGTATATATATTTTCTATAATCTCACACTACGAAAAAAATGTTAGCATCACTAATTATTGGGGAAATGCTGGTCAAAACCACAATAAAATATCACCTCATACCTGTTAGGATGCCCGCTATCAAAAACAAAGCAAAACAAAAAACAAAAATAATGGGGCCGGCCCAGTGGCTCAGGCGGTTGGAGCTCCGTGCTCCTAACACTGAAGGCTGCTGGTTCAATTCCCACATGGGCCAGTGGGCTCTCAACCACAAGATTGCCGGTTCAAGTCCCACAAGGGATGGTGGGCTCTGCCCCCTGCAACTAACAACAGCAACTGGACCTGGAGCTGAGCTGCGCCCTCCACAAACGAAGATAACAAATGTTGGCAAGGATATGGAGAAATTGGAATCCTGGTGCACTGTTGTTGGGCATGTAAAATGATGTAGCTGCTATGGAAAACAGTATGGAGGTTTCTTAAAAAATTAAAAATAGAGCTACTATATGATCCAGCGATCCCACTTCTGGATATGTATATATCTAAAAGAATTGAAAACAGGATCTCAAAGAGATAGTTTTCCCATGTTCACTGCAGCATTTTTCACAATAGTCAAGAGGTGGAAGCAACCCAAGTGCCCATTAACAGATGAATTGATAAGGAAGATATGCTATATGCACATACTGGAATGTTATTCAGCCTTAAAAAAAAAAGGAAACCCTGTCATATGCTGTAACATGGATGAACCTTGAGGACATTATGCTAAGTGAAATAAGCCAGTCACAAAAGGACAAATACTGTACGATTCCATTTATGAGGTATCTAAAGTAGCCAAACTCTTAGAGGCAGAAAGTAAATGGTGGTTGCCATTCTGGACGGAGGAGGAAAAGGGGTGATCCTGGTCAGTGGGTATTGAGTTTCAGATTTTTAAGATGAAAAAGTTCAAGAGATGAAAAAGTTCGAGAGATCTGTTGCAGAACAAATGTGTATATAGTTAACACTAATGTACGTATACTTAAAAATGGTTATGATGATAAAGTTTATGTTACGCTGTTTTTGATGACAAAAAAACCTTATAGTCTTAAAAAACTCAGTTTCACATCTATTTCTATTTGCATGCTATTCTTAGTATTGTTATTTGTGTAGGTATAGGTACCTTCCTAGAATATATTAGACTCCTGGAGATCAAGAATCTAGATTTCAGAGAATATTTTGCTGTATCTTAAGCAAATATATGTATCTGACAAATATAAGAGTTACTTTTAGGAATGGAACAGTGTATTTGAAATTAGAATTTTTTAGGATGTGGTTAAGCTTAAACAGAGTGCTTGCTTATATTCATTCAATTTAAACAAAAAACACAATATACCTACCAGGTGTAATTTTATCAAAATTTTTAGTATTTTATGTTTTTTTTTCTCAAAGGAAGATTACACTCCTGCTTTCAGGCAGCATTCTTAAATTGTAACTACTGTATCTAGATAATACTGTAAAATATAAAGCTGCTCTATAGTTACAAGCTAAATATCACTGTTATAAAATAGATAAATATAATTCAGGATTGGCATTCAAATTCCTGGATTTTTAATGATTTCTCCTAAAGCCTTTTATTAAAAAAAAATCAAACTTCAAATTTAAGAGCATAAAGAAGACTAATTCAGAATTATGTTAAATTTAGCAGGAGCTTTTTTCTCCTCAAAATCAAAGTACTGTATGTATAAGCAAATTTCTCTTAAAGTCCGTGGGCTTCCTGCTCCATGTAAGGCTGCTGACAGAGCTAAATGTTACTGATTCGAAAGTCTGTTGTATTAAAATATGACCTGTAAGTAAAGGCAGTGTGTGCCTTTGCTGAATAACTGTGTGGCTGGTCTACTAGAGGGTTCTCAGTGAATACCCCACTTTCTCTTTCTTAGGTTTCCACAAAGTTATGCTGCTTCCAGCTCTCCTCCTGGATCTCCCAGAGTGTTTCTTCTGTGGTGTCACAGCTCCCCCAAGGAAGCAAAGCTTTGAAGGGAATTGAGCCTGGAAAAGCTCAATTAAAGCATCTCTTTGTATAATGCAGATTGCAGTTTGTTTCCTGCGCTCCCCCTATCTTTCCTTTTGAAAAAAATATTAAATCTTGACAGCCATACCAGATAAAATAAACAGTTTTGGAAGTTGCTGTTCTGAGCCATTTAATTATTTTTCCATAGCTTTGCTTGAAGCTACACTGATAAAATGCGAAATCTTTTTTAAAAGGGGGCCTTTTTAAAAAAAGTGCTGCAGGGCAATTACTGGTATCTATGCTCCTATATGTAGGGCAGGATACATTGGTTACCGTATTTTGCCGTGTATAATGCGCACCTTTTGGCCCAAATTTGTGAGGGAACAATAAGGATGCGCATTATACATGGGTAGTACTAATTCCATATTTTTATAAATGTTTTTAATTCTTTCATTTATGCTTATGAGTTAAAAGTGTAACTCTACAAATCAATAACAATATCCGTATGCAAAATAATACCCTGGAATACGATAATCAATTTTGTTGAACTTACAACGAAGAGTTCTTGGCCTTTTATGGTACATAAATATTGAAAATTTGTTACTGATACATAAAATTTCTTGTACCTTGTATCTATTCTGTTTTGTAATTATTTGTTACATAAAATTTCTTGCACCATAATATGTTTAAAACTGAATGCTAAAATTTCTTTATAATACAAAAAAACAAGTACCTAAGTGTAAACAAATAAAAATTTGAATTAAAAAGTTAAAACGAAAGATTTTTTTCCCCTGAAAATTTGGGCCAAAAATGTGGGTACGCATTATACATGGGAGTGCATTATACATGGCAAAATACGGTATATTTGTTCAAAGCTTTGTTTTACCCTGTTGTCACAAGCTGAGGGACACTCTGCAAGTTCCTTATTCTTTGGCACTGCTTCTCCCATCTGTAAAATGAGGGCGATAATACCTATATCCTAAGAATAAGTGAAAAGTAACAGCTGTAATCTGTAAAGTGCCTAGATGAGGATGTACTCAGTAAATAAGAATTTCCTTTTCCTCTACCTTGTCTGCCCTTCCTCCATTTATTTATTCATTTGTTTATTAAGCAGACATTTGACCAAGCGCCTGTTGTGGCCTAGTCGCAGTGCTGGGTACGGTGCGTTTCTGACCACAGGTGCTCTCATTCTCTTCAAGCAGCTGAGGAAATCAGAGTTGGATGTCAGGATCAAGACTCTTGGAACCAAAGTCCCTAAAAGCAGAAGAAAAGGCACGGTTCTCTTGCGTTTGTTTTTCTGATAGTTGGAGGCCTGGAGGCCTTTTGTCTTTTAGTATCCACTTGTTAGAGGCTAAGGGTTAGAAACAGATGGATTTACTTCCTCTGAGTCTGTGCTGTCCAGTATAGTATCCACTAACCACATGTTAGCAGATATTGAACATTTCTGTAATATCATCGCAGAAAGTTCTATTGATCAGCGATGTTCTAGGTAGTGTGAGAGTTGGCTCATTAGTAGATCAATAGTTTTAAGATAGAGAGAAAAGAGAAGAGCTCCAGATTATTCTGTTGTATTTGTGTGAATTGAGGCAAGTTTTAGTTGGAGCCATATGATAGAATATAAACAATGGCAGATAATCTTTCCATTAAAAGATAAACTCTATTTCTGTGAATTTTTCTTTGTGAAGATTTTAGCACCTGATGCTTTTTTTCTTAAGTCTTTTACAGACTGAGGAAGTATAAAAATATTTCAAGAATCTTTGAAAGAATCTGTTAGCCCTACTATCTTTTCTGGTAGGTCTCTCTCTCTTTTTTTTAAAGTTGCAATGTGATTTACTACTCATTGTCTATACTTTATTAATTTTGTAGTCTTTTCATGGATCTGTACCAGTCAAAAAATTTTTTCCACCCCCCCAACCCCACCCTTTAAAAAGTGAAATATGACTTGTATACAGTAAAACGCAGATTTATGTGTACAGATTGAATTACAGTACCCTCTGGGCCACTCTTACTCTCACCCCAAGCAACCACTGTTGACTTCTGTCAGTATAGATTAATTTTACCTCTTTTTGAACTTTATGTATCAAGAATCATGTACTCTTTTGCGTCTGTTTTTATTTTGTGTATCAATATTTCATTCTTTTGTGTTTGCTGCGTGGTGTTCCATGAATATACTACAATCTGTTTATCCATTCTGTTGATGGAAATTTGTGTTCTTTCCGGTTTCTGGCTATTCTAAAGCTGTTACAAATATTCATGTACAAGTCTTTTTGTAGACAAGGGTTTCTCTTGAGTTTATGTACTGGGTATATATACATACTTGGGAGTTGGATGGCTGGATCATAGGGAAAGTGTATGTAACTTTGTAAGAAACTGCTAAACTTTTCCAGTATCTTAATACCATTTTACATTCCTATTAGCAATGTTTGAGAGTTCTATTGCTGTACATCTTCTCCAACAATTGGTGTTGTCATTGTGATTTTAGCATCCTAGTGGCCGTGGAGTGGTATTAATTGTGGTTTTAATTTGCATTTCCCTGACTTGCATGCCTTTTTCGTGAGCTTACATGCCATTCCTGTAACTTCTTTCACAAAGTGCCTTCAAATCTTTTGCCCTGGTTCCCACTTTAAAAAATTTAATATGTACCCTTAATCCTTTCTTCTCTACACCATTTTCTTACAAACCACAGTCAAATGTCATGACAATTTTTAAAGATCTCCCTGAGAGGTTTCGCTATAGAAAAAATTACTTACTGATATGACTAGTGGCCTAGAATTGAGCTGTATCCTAAACATTGTGAGGAGGGCCTTGAAATACCATTGGCGAGAAAGAATGAGTATTGTGAATAGGAATTTGCTTCTGATAAAGCAATTAAATGTTGAAAATATTTATTAAAATAAGGCTTTTTTATTCACTGCCAAGAAATTTGAAGTGAGACAGACCCTTACTTATCTCCCCTCCCTTTGAAATGTTTATTTTGGGTAGATAAATTAGAACTTAGCAAAGTTGTTGGCATAGGATCCTAGAAAAATCTGTTTGCTGAAGCTGACTGCTTTACTTCTGTGCGACTTCTCTTTCTGGTTCAGGTTTGTCTGACTTGCATGGTTATTATCCACGTGGTCTAGGACATGTTCATGTCAGCTCTCATTTCTGTATCACACTGATGGAAACTGCCCTGGGCCAGTCTGGTCTTGCACATCTCTCAGGACTTTTTCATAGATAACAGTAATTGCAAGAAAACTCCAGGTAGATGGGGTTTGGCTACTCCCCCACAACCTTACTACCTACCACCGGATTATAATGAAAGCCAGTCTCAGATAAAAAAATTTTCTGTACAACAGTCATTTATTAAATATTCTTAGCAAGCAGGCTCCAAATATGATGTACTTTGTCCTGTAAGCCTAGGTCCTGCTGTTTTATGTATCCAAAATTTATTTCGTTTGCACATGTGGGGGTTTCATAAGCATATGAGACCTAGGGAGGCTTTGGGCAGTTGAGGTTTATGAAGTTTATGTCATTCTGCACAAAGGAGAGGGAGGTGGGGGTCTGGGATTTTCAAAGGGAGGTAGTCAATTAACATGTAGATACAACGAAGAGCAAACGTGGTAAACAAATTCTTGCTGGGAGGACCCAGAAACAATGGGACCCAGAGGACTCCAACAAATAGGCTTTGCTAAATTTCTTCCTGTCAAGTTTAATTGCTGAGGTTATGCTTCCTCCCTTTTAGTATGGTTTTCTATCTGAATTCCTTTAGGCAGGTAAGGGGGGAGGGTCAAAGGTTCTTTCTGAGTCTTTTGTTTCTTAGTAACCAACTTAAAATCAATATCCCAAAAAGCATATTTTGGGGTAACAAAGTGTTTGTTGCCTTTAATGGAGGTTGTCCCAGTTTATATTCCTACCTACAAGCAATGTGCCTGTTTCCCTACACCCTCACCAACACAGTGCCTTTTCAGACTCCTTTGTTTTTTTTTTCCAGTGGGAAGGAAAACTCGGACCTTGTAGTTCAAATTTGCATTTGTTATTTTGCAATAACATAAAATTGAAATTGGGCATCTTCGTGAGATGAATTCAAAATCTTTTCCAGTTTATCTTGACTTTGTGTCTATTGCTATCAAGACCCTTTAAAAAATGGGTATCAATTTAGTAGTCAGTTCTCCTACTGCTTTTAGATTTTGTTTCATTTAGAAAGGCCTTCTCTAGTTAGCATAAAAGAATTCATTTGTTTTTTACATTGGAAGTCTTTGATTCGTCTGGAATTTTAGAATAAAGTTAGGCATGCTGGTTTACTTTTGAGGCAAAAAAATGTATGTGTGAGATAGAATGTTTATATTATATTGTAATTACAAATACGGTATAATTCTTGGGAAAGAGTTGTTACTGTATTGCTTGTCTGTTTTAAAGGAGAGGCATTGCAATTTTTTTTCACGGATTATTAAAGTAACACTTTCCTGTAGGAAACTCGGAAAAATAAAGGAGCGAATGAAAATCGCCCCCAATCCCAGCACTACATGGGACCGTATTCAATCTGGATCTTATTTCCTTTTCACTTGAGACTAACATATCGTGTTTTCCCGAAAAGACCGGGTCTTATATTAATTTTTGCTCCAAAAGGCGCATTAGGGCTTGTGTTTAGGCGATGTCATCCTGAAAAATCACGCTAGGGCTTATTTTCTGGTTAGCTCTTATTTTCGGGGAAACAGGGTAGGAACATAGGTTTAGAAAGTACTTTAAATGGTTGCTTAGTATGGTGTCAGAATTTTTCTTTTTTAGTCATCCTAATACTTTTTTGAAGAGAAATCTAAGGCCTTTAAAAGAATGATGACCTCAGTTTTAAGCTGAATTTACCTTTAAATCTTGAACGATTGTGAAGACCGATGTCCATTGTAAATAAGATGCTAGCACTTGCAGCGAGCCCGACACTCCGCGGGTCTCCCGAGCCGTAGCAGCGCCGGGCCCGCTCGGGGCTGCAGCACCCCCTGGTGGCGGCGGACAGGACGTCGGGGGAGGCGCCCCGAGTCGGTGTCACTGGGGGGCAGGTTCACTACCTATCGCTCCTCTTCCGAGAAGTCCTTCCACGGGCTTTCGGAGCTGCTTTCTTTCACCGGGCCCACGGTTGCCGCTGTCGCTCTCTGCTGCACGTCCTGTAAGTGCAGAAGCTTGGCGCTGGAGGGCCTGGTGCGACAGATGACCGCGCGGCCTCCCCCGGATTCGTGAGGCGGGGCGAAGCTTAGCCTGGGCAGCTGGGGGTGGCTTCCGCGCCCCACTCCCTCACCGCCCTGTTTGGGGCAGTTTGAGAAGTTTTGAACTTCCGGGATTGGCTCGTCGGGGTTTGCGGTGGGTTGGGTGGCCCAGGGCGTCGCTGTGCCCACTGCTTGGGCGCGGCCCTTTAAACTTTTTGTTTTTTAAACTTCGGGGGTGTGGTTGTGGCGCCTCCTCTCTCAGCGTCTGGTTGTTCCCTGGCTGTCCAGTCCTTCCCTCTGCCCCGCCTTCCAGATGCTTTGGAATCATGAGCCGGGAGGGCACAGGGACCCGTCTGGTGGCCGAGGTGATCAAAGGTGAGTGCTGAGGGTGCGGGGGCTGGCCTGTTCCGGGCACCCCCGGGTGCACCCCATGTTTAGAGGGCCTTGGGTTCAAGGAGGCGCTAGTTGCTGGCCAGGAGGTGCCTTTAACCTTCCGGGCTAGTGCCGATGCTGTTTCATGGGCATGGGTGGCCTCCCGGGACTCCTAGTCCCCAGGCTCCCACGGCGTGGTCTTGCTTTGGGACGAACGTGAACAGACCTGTGTCGTGTGGAGTCCCTGGCTGGTAGGTAAGTTGTGCCTCTCTACCCAAGGGTGCAAAATCCGCGGTCACCGTGCACAGGGATCAAGGGTCATTTGTGGTTGGAAAGGAATAAGCCCTGTCATCCTTTTGAGTGTTTGTGGTTGCAAGACATTTTAGTTGAGTTTACAGGGAAATAAATACAGCAACTGCGTGAGTTGAATTGCTGGCAATTGTTTAAATTACCATTTGGGGAAAGGATGCCAGCTGGCGTCCTTCGTTTCTTACTACTTTAAAAGCTGAACTTGATTTTGCCACAATTTGAGTGTAAATATTCTACTAGCACTACTGGTTATTGTTACTACTAGGATTTGCAGATGGCTTTGCTTCTCTAAGGATTTTTAGGCAACTTTTTGGGGGCTGGGATGGGGAAAGGTGGAGCCTCTGAGCATTATTGACACTGGTTTCCATTCTTGCTAAACCTCACAGCAGCCTAACTGCATTTGTGCAACACAAGTTCATCTCACAGGCATCATGCAGAAACCTTTCATTGCTTCTGTTGCAATGGTAATTTGTATAATTGTAAAAATCACTATAAGAATAGTAGTGATCCCTAAGAACAGTTGGATAAACATATGGTTCATTTAGTTGTGTTCTATAGCCATAAATGTTCATTTTGAAGCAGTTTTGAAAGCTTTCTCTATCTATTTAAAATACTGTTTCTTAACCAAAGTGACTCGAGGATGTCTTGAAAACAGTGCTACATAATAAAAGTCATCTAGGTTGACGCCAAGCCATCAAGTGCATGCTGCCAGTTGCTCAGATTTCTTAGTCCAGAGAAACTAAAGTTTTGTGTTGAGAGGGTCTTCCAGAAATCAAGCCATATTGCTACTTGAAAAGTCTCTTATCATTATTGAAACCTATGGTTAATGGCAATTTCCTTTTTAAAATTTTTGCTTATTTATTATCACTCACCAAAATAGCCAGAACATTGGCAAGCACCCTTACCACCAGAAACATGCATGGAAAAAATAAAAATTTGACTTCACCTGAAAAGAGTTGCATCATGATATATGAAATGTTTTTTAATAACCTGAAGGAAGGAACATTGCAATTTTTCCATTTCAGATCGCCTTTGTTTTGCCATTCTCTACAGCAGACCAAAGAGTTCATCAAATGTACATTATTTCAGCATAGATAATGAACTTGAATATGAGAAGTAAGTATTGCTTTTTAAAAGCTTGTTAGTAACGTTTTTTATTTTGAAGAATCCGAAGGTATGTTTATAAATAGGATAGCTTTGGAAAATTACAAATCTGTTGATTGATAATTGCAGGATGTTTTTTCTTTAACCCTTAGTAATAAAATAGATCCTTAGGGAAAAAATAAAAATGAATGAGCCTTCCTAAATTTAACAATTTCCATTTGAAATTCTAATAGTTTACAGTATGAGATATAAATTAATGTACTAAGATATGTTTTTACCAGTGGAAAAATATATGTGGAAAAATAGGTTTTTTTATTCAGAAGGTGTTTTCATATGTTATTTGAGGTTAGATTTAGGCATTGAACCACTGGTCATATTTTTTAATAGGCATTGTTTACCGGACTATCTCCTCCACTAGTTAACGCAGTACCTTTAAACCGTGTGACTGACTGATAACAATTTGGTGTGTCCTTTCTGTCTTAAATTGATCTTGTAGTTCCAAAAAGGCATTTATATTGAGAGTATCTAGAATATACATACACGTTTTTGTTTTTCATTTTTAAAGCTTCTACGCAGATTTTGGACCACTCAATCTGGCAATGGTTTACAGATATTGTTGCAAGATAAATAAGAAATTAAAGGTAAAATCTTTTTTACTTAGGATTTGACTTAATCATTGTTAGCCTGATCTTGGGGACGGGAAAGTAAGGAAAGCATATCTCTGTTTTTAAAAAGGAAATGTCATTTTTTTCATTGCAGTGGTGTTTGGGACATATCTGTGATTTTTTGTTTTATAAAAGCATAGTGTATATGTCAGTTTTCCAGAGTTTTGATCGAACAATTTGAGTTTGGGTCATTTGGTTCTGGTTTGGATTGCTGTTGCTCATATACTTGAAAAGCCAAAGTGGAAATTGGTTAATAAAGTGAACCTCTTATTATCTGACCTAATGGGACGGAAACCCTAACAAGAGAAACTTCCCTTGCTGTGGTCTTTGTTCTACCTTCACTTTGATGGTAGGGAGTACTAGCAGACTAATAAAGAAAAATCAGCTCATCTTACTCTCTCTCATTCAGTCTTGGATCTCCTATGATGTACTACTTGTGATTCTTCACCTTGACCTTTTACACGTACAATTAGGAGCAGGGGAAGCAAGGGCAAACAGCATACTTTTAAGGCTGTGTCACTGAGAGCTGCAAAAGTGTATTTCTGTTAGTCTGAACTTAGACCCCATGTGTTTATTTAAAACACTTTGATCATTTTTGGTGATGCACAATGAAAAGTGTTTATGTACTGCTAACAATTCCAAATTAGTCACTGTGGTGGATTCTCAAGTGGAAGATACTGGGGGCAATTAAAAAAAAGAAAAGCTTTATTCAATCAATCATTTACCAGGCTACTACACAGAAGAAATAAAATTTATTTTCAATTAAAAATTTAATAATATTAAAAAATTGCGGATGAGTAGGCAGATTTTTTTCCTTGAGTATCACATCTAAAGTTACACATCATAAATGTTAGAAGCACATGTTAGATGAGCTGCTGATCTGTAAAATGGAAGTTGTAGCATTGGTTTTTATTTTGTGTTATATATGTATTCAACACAGATTGATATAGAGATGGAGACTCTTCTTTCTGGACTTTTTTCTCTCTTGATTAGGAATATAAGCATTTATGGTCTTATGTTTTTATGCCCCCCTCCCTTTTTCCAGTTGTCAGTGGCAGGTCTTTCGTTTCATACGGGGCTAGGAAACTAAAAATAATTTCCTCTCCCCCGACTTGTGTTGCTTTGCTTTACTTTGGAAAGAATTTTTTTCTGCACTCAGCCATCTGTGGACTTTTATCCTTTGGGTCAACTAAGAATATAATGGTCGTCTTTCTTTAACGTTTTATTATTTACTAGCACAACTTGTAGAGTGTTGACCATCCAACCTGGTCAAAACATTACTGACTATTCGATTAGTAGTGATACAAGTGTGTTGAGAGTTTGAATTAAGAGTGTCTTGTGCTGTGTTGCTCTATGGCTGATTGGGTTTGTTCCAGTCTTTTAAAATCAACTTGGATCTCTTATTCCATGTCAACAACTAAAGGAAAATATGTACACATTCATCACTGACTCAGAAGCCAAGGAATGCGAGCTTATTGAACTGAATATATCCTGTTCCTTACCCTTACCCAATTCCGTTTCTACTTGCGTTACTGAAGTGCGGGTGAGGAAGTGCTAACTAAGCATGTGTTCCTCAGGTTTTTAAAATTTGATATCCCTTTCATTTTTAACTTTTTATTGAAGTATGATGTATGTACAGAAGTAGGTACAGATCATGAGTATACAGCTCAATGAATTTTCACAAACCGAATATCCACAGGTCATGGCCTTGATCATCAGATCAAGAACAGGGCATTAGCGCATGTAAGAGCCCACTTAAGCTCCCTGGGCCCTCTCTACACCATTCTCACCCTGCCCCTCACCCCATTCACTCTCCTGATTTCCAGCAGATTTTTGCCCGGTTTTATATACCCTTTATTTTAATTTAAAGGTTTTGGAAATAGATTTTTTAAAAAATCAAACAGTAAGAAAATGAAAGAAAAGACCCCCCTTTCCAGCTTCTTACGTATTCTTTCAAAGATAGTCTATACTTTTAAATATATACCTGTTCATATCTCCTACCTTCCTCTTTAATTGTACATTCCTTGTAATCTAAGATTATGTTTTTTTATGGGAAGGTACATGGTACTTTAGGGTATCACAGTTAATATTTTAAAGGTCTTGCTAATATGAATGCTTACACATTGTGAGATTTGGAATTTATCTTCATCACAAAATAAAGTTTTAGAAAACTTGAAATTAAAAAGAAAATACTAACAGCTGTGTATCTTTATGCAGTCCATTACATTGATAAGGAAGAAAATTGTTCATTTTACTGGCTCTGATCAGAGAAAACAAGCAAATGCTGCTTTCCTTGTTGGATGTTATATGGTAAGTATTTAACTACTTTTCTAATTTATTAATGAAAATGCAGACAACAGTGGTACTTTAAATTTGCTGTTGGAAATTTGAAATGACCTTTTCTAAGATAATGTCTTGATTTCTTTCCAGAAAAAACATGTTTTGCTTTTTAAAAACTGACCAATGGGGCAAGGCTCTGCATATGTGGGGGGAGGGGATGTATGGAAGATCTCGGTACCTTCTGCTCATTTGCTGTGAACCTAAAACTGCTCTAAAAAAGTCTGTTTAGAAAAGACTGACCAACTAGTGTGAAAACCTTTGTGTGTATGGCACTTTAGGTTAGAAATTAATGCCCCCAAAGCTGCGTTGTTATTAACTCATGATCCATTTACTGAAGTTGTAGAAGTGGAGTCAGGACCAGTAATTGATTTTTCTTTTTTTAAACATGAAAGTGTACCACATGAGGTAAGAGTGCTTTATAACATGAATAGAAGCAATTTTTTCCTAACTAAGATGTGACTCTAAGATCATCTTCTTTCTCACCAAAGCATCTAGCAGAGAACGTGGTGTGTCAGTATTATAAGAAAACAGGTAACACACTACATAGATTACGTATGACGTTGAGTAGTTGGTCTACGCGGGTTACTGGAAGTATGCTTTGGAATAGCCAGTATTTGCACAAGAGTGATGAATTTTCATTTACTTGTAAATATCATGAAAGATATTTGTTTTTTCAGAGTCAAATTTTATCTAGTGCCTAGTGCATTCATGGGCAGGAGTGTTTCAGGAGTGTTTCAGAGAGCAGTGTGCCTCATCGTTTTGGTATGGAAACTAGGTACTCCATTCAGTGGAGAAGAGTGGCGAGTGGGTATTTCTTCCACTCCTACCCACCATAGTTGTAATAGTTACTCTCCTAGATTTGAAAATAAAAAGGATTATTTTTGTTCCTGACATAAATTCTTTCTTCCCTCAGCTTGCTACTTGCTTCTGTCACACTTCCTCCCTTTTAAGATTCTTTTCTGATTAATAGTTTGATAATCTAGGATTTACAGTGATTAGACCAAAAGTTGGTGGTACTAGTTAAAATTTCACCTCAAAATTTAATAATTTCTTTTTCTGTGTTTAAGGCTTACAGTTAATGATCATTAAGGCTTTTTTTTTTTTTTTTTTTGGTTTGGTTTCCTATTTGTGCTCACAAAAGTAGTTGAGAAATGTTTCTGAGATAGCTTTTATCATCTCTGAATGTATGAAACACAGGTTATAGGGTATGTCTGTTAAATTTTGATTTCTTAAGCCTGCCCTGATGTGGTGTTTTTGTTTTTTCCCCATCTTTCCTGCTTTTTATTGTGCTTAGCAAAAATCCTTAGGGGGAAAAAGAGCCTAGGCAAGGTCCCAAGAAAAAGAGTATGGAGAGGTGGCTGTTTTAACTAGGGCGTTTGTTTGGTCCCATTCTTGGCTAGTCACTGGGGAGGGGAACCCTGTGATTAGAGTAAATCCTGACATTAAAAGGGACTCAGCCAGAATTCTTCAGGTTTATAGTGTATTGAACAGAGCCCTGGAGAAATGGCCCTTTGTATGACAGTAACAGTCTTTACACTACCCTGGAGCAAGTCTGCATGGCTGAAGCGGTTCCATCTAAGAAAGCGTGCTCTGAGCAGAACACACAGAGCTTGTGCCTGGGCTGCTTTTAGCGCAGCAGTTTGCCTCTGGTCAGATGAGATGTCCTCAGGATGGGTCTTGAGGAACCAGACCTGGTGACTTCCGTATGAGGAACCCCTTAGAGGGTGGCTGTGGGCATGGTGGGAACCGTCGGTTGTCTTAAAAACAAAACACTTAATAATTTTATAAATCAGATATCTCTTTTTAAATCTTGTTGCTTGTTGTTTACTGCAGGTTAAAAAAAAAAAAAACCCTTGGCATTTTTATTGAAACTTGTTGGCATATTCTCTGTTTGGTGTTGGCCTTTTCACTTTGCTTAAGGGTGTATTTTGGCATTGTTAAAGAATGAAAATTCAGCCGATTAAATTTAAAGATCTAATTAGCTTTATTCGACAATTCATGAATTGGGCAGCATCCCATCCAGTACATAGAAAGGTGCCCTGAGGAGCTGTACAAAGTGGAAGGTTTTTATAAGTAGAAAGAGTGGGGGACAAGGAAGTTACAAGAGTGGGTTATTTCAGGCAAGGTCACCTCCCCTTAGGGGAAGGCAGTGAGTTTTATGATGCAGATTACCTTATTAAGTGTTGAGCAGGAAATTCCAGATTAATTGTTTAAAATCCCATTCTTGGGATGGCTGAAACTGCAGTTCGGTTAGGTATTATATTAAGTCTCGGTGGGGCTTAGCAAAAGTGACTCCATTTTGGCCCTGTTTCTATTTAACAGCAGGCAGGTTAATTTTTTTTTTTTAAGGGGAACAGGACTTTATTGGGGAACAGTGTGTACTTCCAGGACTTTTTTTCCAAGTCAAGTTGTTGTCCTTTCAGTCTTAGTTGTGGAGGGCACAGCTCGGCTCCAGGTCCAGTTGCTGTTACTAGTTGCAGGGGGTGCAGCCCAACATCCCTTGCGGGAGTCGAACTGGCAACCTTGTGGTTGAGAGGACGTGCTTCAACCGAGTCATCCGGGAGTTCAGCGGCAGCTCAGCTCAAGGTGCCCTGTTCAATCTTAGTTGCAGGGGGCCGAGCCCACCATCCCTTGCGGGACTGGAGAAATTGAACTGGCAACCTTGTGGTTGAGAGCCCACTGTCCCATGTGGGAATCGAACCGGCAGCCTTCGAAGTTAGGAGCATGGAGCTCTAACAGCCTGAGCCACCGGGCCTGCCTCAGTTAATTTTTTTTTGTATTTAGTATATTTTAGGCTAAGAAATCCTTTCAGGATTTTATAACTCTTAGCTTAGCACTGATTTGATTGGTTAGGGAAGTACCGGGTAAGCAATGTGACATCCACTTGAGTTCATTCCTCTGCTCAGCTAGAAGCCAGCTCGGCAGGTGGGATTACAGTTCTTGGCTGTAGCAGAAGTCTTCTCAGCCGTGACTGGCTGGCTGAAGTAGAAGCAGGGAGCTGAATAAAGCGAAGTGGAGAAACAGGACAAAAACTTCTAAGAAAAGGAAGTTTTTTAAATGGTAGCAAAGGAATGTCAAAATATAATATGGATACCTCAAAAGATTAAACATCAAAGTAAGTAAGTGAAGGTTTGATCTGGTTGAAAAGTCCGTTGAATGCTCTGATTAAAGATTTGTAGAGATGAGTGAAAATGCCCTAAAAAATTGGTCTTCAGCCTTGATAAGCTTTTCTGGAATTGTTGAGGAATTTTGCTGTTAGTAAGGCTTTTTAGTGATTGACTTGAAGGGTGGTATGGTAATGTTAAAACAAAAACAAAAAATCTGGAGGAAGAACTGTTGGGAAGGAAGTATTATTGCAAATGAACTGACTCTGTTTAGCTCTCTCTGTCCTTTTAAATTCTGGGCCTCTGAAAGGAATCATGGTCCCTTCATCCTTGGTACTCAGAAGGACCTGATGGGGTGTGGAGGGGGTGTGAGAATAAATGCTAGTACTTCTTTATCTTAAAAACAGAAGAAGTTAGGCTTTACACAGACTTAAAATAGGATTGACATGCCCATGCCCCTTTAGTGCTTTTGTCAGACGGTCAGGCGCCATGTGAGGTGTGGGAAGAGCAGCTTGACTATTGGTCTTCAGTGTTTCCAAGTATTGCACTTTATGTGGCCTGGTAAATGGATTTACCAACTATCCCAAATGGCAGAATCTTTGATAACAAATTAGCATGAAACTAAAAATTTGTGCCAATCACTGTAAAAGAGTTAAAGAACATAAAAGATAACTGAATTTTTCTTTTACAAAACATGAGTGAACTATGTCATTTTACAGAATGGTAAGTTTGCTACCCTGTTGCAGTAGGTCAGTGGCTGTTAACCCAACTGGATTTTGAGGTGTCAGTACTTGACCTGTCATTTCAAATATGAAATTTTATCACTTTTTTTGTAAGAAAAAAGATGTAATATACAAAACCCTTGAGAAACTGAGAATATTTTCCTTTAAAAATGCTTTTATAATTATAGAAGCAGGACATGTGCATATGTGTGTGTATATACTATGTTTTATGTTCACTAGTGTAGCTTTATCACCTGCTTTTTTCTGTCAGTGATCAGTTCTTCCATTTAATACATGTTTTTATCATCTTTATACCCAAGTTATATTCATATTTCCCCAATTGATCCAAAATGTTCAAACCAACATCTAATCCAGGACCATACTTTGCATGTGATTGTTTGCCCTTAGTCTCACGTGTGGTCCACTGATTTGTTGAAGAGACCTGTTGTCTTGTAGAATGTTCCACCTTTTGAGTTTCTCTGCTTTGTTCCTTGTGGTATTTTAAAATTTGTCGCTCCATTCTCTGTTTCTTGTGAACTAGAAGTTAATATCCGTAGACTTGTGTATGAGGTAGCATATATTGCATCGTGTCAGAAAATGTATAGTACCTCAGTTACCATTAATGATGCTACAAATGACCACTGGATTGGGTGCTGACCATCAGACCCCTTCAGTGTATGCTTTTCGCTTTATGACTTAAAAGTAGTCTGTGTGGTGTTATTTTGGAACTATATGTATGTGTTAAGTTTTGTTCCCCATCAGCCATGCATCTAGTGTTTTAAACGGTTGATAATAAATACTTGCTTGAATCAGTAATTCTGTTAGGGTTTCAGTATAATATTTTTTAATTATTTCATTCGTCCTTCATTTATTAGCTGGCTTTCATGGGAACTGAGCTTTCTCTCTTCTAGTTGGAGTTCTTTTATTACCCTCAAACTAAATTTTCTACTGAAAAGACAATGATTGGTCATCTCTCTTTAATTACCAGTTTTCACAGTAAAGTGTTACACAGTAAAGTGTAGCCACAAAACAAAAATTTATAACCTGCTTTAAAATCATCCAAACAAAGCATCAGTAGGTTTTGTACTCATTTGCTAAACATTTTAAAATGTACAGCACTTATCCTTTGGTTTTAATAACCGCTGATTAGCATTTGGGAAGTTGGAAATTTACTAACCAAATATGCATTATTGCTGGATGGAATTAAAAAATGAGTGTAATCATTCCTGCATTTGCATTTACATGTCATGGTAAAGTATCTTTTAGTTACAGTACACATTAAAATCAGGAATTGAAATAGCTGAATTTACAACTAGGCTTTTAAATCAAAATTTAAAATGAAGCATATCTGTTACATTTATTAATATTTAATGAGCAGAGGGTTTTTTTTTAGCACAATTACAATATATTATAATTCATTTTATAAATAATTGTTACTTTATCTTTTTCTTTTAAATTTTTTATGTTTATACTTTAAATGGAGATGGTTTGCTGTTTTACTAGTAGGTGCAAACATTAATTTCTAGTTTCAAAACAATTATTTGGAAGAGGCCGTTGTATAGTGGATGAAGGTTAGAGGTTTAGGTTCAGACTGTCCTGGCTTTTAAGTTCAATTTAGGTAGAGTAGCTGGCACAAATTCAGCATTCACTGAGTATCTTTCTCTTTCTCTTTTTTTCTGGTTCTGTCCACCATTATTGCACCTTAAATCTGATTTTTGTATTAAAAAACAGGTAAGTTACCATTCTATCTTACCAGTTATCAGCTTTGGTTCCATTTTACTGCCCTAGCATTTGTATTTTCTTGCTGGTAATAATACAGTATTCAGCTCTTCCGTAGGTTAAATGTACTTTTGAGGGCTAGCCTGGGAAATTAACCATTCTTTCTGACATTTTTCTGTGGTTAACGTGTTCTCAGTGTAAATAAATAAATGACACAAGAAAACTGTTTGGAAATTTGCTTTCCTCTGATGTTTACTAGGTGACTTTGGTAGTGTTAAGATCCGGAATTGTCCCCCTCAGACAGACAGAGAACCCGCACAATAATGCAAGTCACACAGCGAGGTTTATTACCAGCCGGCTGGGGTCCCCGTCTCTGCCCGACGCAGCGGGTTTTTAACAAGGACCCCAAACACTTAAAGCCAAGGGGTTATATAGCATTTTCAAGGCCTTCCATAGCTTCTGAGAGTACAAGATAAACTTACAGGACTTACATAGTTTCAAAGAGTATAAGATTTACTACAGGACAAGGAGACCAGGAGTATAAGATAAGCTACAGGACTTGCATAGCTTCAAAGAGTATAAGATTTACTGCAGGACAAGGAGACCAGGAGTATAAGATAAGCTACAGGACTTCTAGTCGCCATGCTGCAACTGCCCACATCCTGGAATTTTATAATTATGTTGTTTCAGGCTAGGGGCTGTTAACCCTGACCTGAAGATAGCAGTTCTCATGCTAACAGTCTCTTACATGCTAACAGTCTCTTACAGTAGAGCTAATTGTAGTAACTTGTAGAGTCCCTATTCAAAGTGTTTCACTCTATATTATCATTTTTTTTATTTTTGAGCAATTTTTATAGCCTTTAGAATGGCTTGCCTTGTAAAACATTTATATTGAAAATTATGATACTAATTAAATGCTAGGGATATATTAATTCAGTAGTCTGTCAATAGAATCCTAAGTTGCACTGAATTTGAGATTGCTTCAGCAGTTATGATAAGGACCTAGGGACTTAATTTAATATGTAATGATGATCTTTTGAGCCTGTGGTCCACTTTTTCTTAATGATTTGATTATTTTGGACCCAGAGTTGTCATGCTGGGTCAAGATGGCTGGTGGGTGAAGGGCTCATTTGAGAAGTTAAGACAAGGGGAGCAGAGGGGGAGGATCTGGAAGCAGTGGGTAAGAATCCAGTTCAGCAAACAGTTGTCTAGACAGGCAGCCGAGACAGGAGGACAGACCCAGGTGGGACAGCCAAAGCTTTTGTAAACACCCATCCCGGGGCAAACCTTCCTGTGTGTGAAAGGCGGGGCAAACAACAACCGGGCAGCTGTAAATAGGACCAGGCACCAGGTGGCGAGAGGTGTGCTGGAGCTGCAGAGAGGGGAGAGTGTGGGCCCTGCCACAGGAAGGCCCTGTGGTGGAGGCAGCTGGTGTAGTCATCACTGCTCATCACAACTCTACTTCTCTCTTCACCCTGGTGAGCCTAACTCGTGTTTCCACTGCCTGCCATACTTGCTAGGTGCTGTTACCTTTGAGAAAGAGTAAAGAGAAGTGGCCCTCTCACCATTTATGATACTAGATTGCACTTTTAAGCCCTGTGGAATTTTGGATCCCATCCTTGTTTCAGTACTTCTTTTAGACCGACAGAATGGCTTCTTGTCTATACACAAGGCCTGAGTAGTAGGCCCTCTTCCTCACTAACAAGCAGCGTGATCTTAGGTGAGCAGTTAACAATACCAGTTGGAAAGTAGTAGCCTGCCAATTTTATATAACTCGGGATTTATAAATCGCAGTTTGTTTTTGCCAATGTTTAAAAATTAGGAGGTCTCATTAAAAATATCAAGTTTTTTGCTTTGTCTTAAGCAAATGTCCGTACCGCCAATGGAGTACGTCCATGTGCACTTTTACAGGGCATTCCCTCACATCGTTAGCTGTCTGGCCTTGGTAGGTACTATGTATTTGAAACTGGACGTCCAGTTTCTCTTTATCTAAATGGGGGATCATAATACCAACCTACAATATATATAAATAAAAGAAATTTGAAAAATGAAAACTATTGAAATATAAAGCCATCTGATTTTTTTAAAAAAGTGATTTAGGAGTTTTTTTCTTACTAGTATTTGTGCAGAAACTGTGAAAGTGATTTTATCTTATTTAGTTTTTTTATCATATAAAATTGTTTATTATATATAGTCTTTTCCTTCTCACCTTTTTTATTCAGTAGTTGTATCTTTAAGCTTATTTCCAACTTGCATTAATTCGTGAACATTCTGTGTTAATCTAGAGAGAGAGATTTTTTTAAAAAAACGATGAATCGTGTTCTTGGCATAGAAAAGACTATATCATCCGGCTGATGTTAAATACTGGAAACATTGTGACATTTCTCTATGAAGAATATTTGAAAATAGTTTACTAGTTTACCAGGCTGCCACATTTGTTGTGGTATTTAAATACTCTTTGTTCTTGACTCAGATATGATGACTTGTGTGATGTTTTTGTTTTTTAAAACTGTACCAAAGGCTTTCTAAGTACATAGGCTTCAAAATGTTCTATATCAGAATAGAATAAAAGAAGCACATGTCTAAATAATTGGGTTTTATTGTTTGAGGCCTGGATTGTCAGGATTGGAAATATAAATGATTGAGTTGTGATCCTTTTGTTTAAGTCCACTAATTCGGCCATTGTTAACATAGTGCCTCCCAGGTTTTGAAACGGATCAGTAATCCAGAGTCAGGAGTTTTCACAGGGATGGGGGCAGACAGATGGTAATTTAAGAAATGGAAGTGGTGCAAGTCATAGAAATGGCTACAGTACTGTTCAGCAAAAAAGAACCGTGTACTGCGACTTTCAAAAGCACTGATAACTTCACAGGTATTTTCTACCCCAATATTTCAGTCTTGTGAGATTGCTATTTGCTCCTTGAGAGAAAGGGAGGGAGCGAGGGAAGGAGGGAAGGAGGGAGAGACACAGACAGAGAGAGACAGGACGACACTCTCCTTACTGATGTTTCCTAAGCCGTGGGGCTAGGCTTCCTTACCTTAACATCTTGGCCTTGTCACGTTTTGGGGTTTTTTTTAATCCACTTTTAACAAACTTAAATGATCATTTCCTTACTGTTTATGCTACTGTATTATCTATTGCTGCCTTACAAATTACCCCTACACTTAATGACTTAAAACCATAATTAACATTCTTTTAAACAGTTTCTATGGGGAAGGTATCTGGGCGCTGCTAGCTTGGGTGTTTCTGCTTCTGGATCCAACAGGACTCTCGTCATCTGAAGGCTTGACTGGGGCCGCCGGGGCCGCTGCTAAGACTGCCCATTCACATGCTGGCAGATGAGTGCTGGTCATTGGCAAGAGACTATCGATCGGTTCCTTGCCCCATGGTCTGGCTGTGTGCCCTCACAAAACGACTGCTTGATTTACATGGGGTGAGGAATCCAAGAGAAAGCAAGACAGAAGCACATGTCTTTTATGATCTAGCCTCAGAAGTCACACTTTGCCATTACTGCAATATCCTGTTGCTTACACTAGGGTGCCCTATTTGTTGTGGGAGGGGCACATGAGGGTGGAAACACCAGGAGGTGAGCATCATTGGGGCTGTATGAAAGCTGGCTACCACAGCTGTTCAGTATCTCTTTTGTCTATCATGTCTTCCTCCCTATTTTTGGACAGCAATGTGGAATTAGAGTGGGCATTCTATATACATAGCTTCTCATGAAAATATACCAAAAGGATGTAAGAAGCCACCTAGCTTCCAAACTGCTGGGAACACAGTGATGGGTCATAAAATTGCATTGATTTAGACTTTACTGACAGGAGGGTTTGTGTTAATAGAGGAGCCATTTATAGGATTCTTTTTAAGTAACAAATTTAGAATAATTTCTTTTGGGGAGGTCTTTTGACTAGGAAAGGTGAATGGGTGTAGAATTAATAATTATAGATTGTTAGCTTTGATAGTTGTGTCTTAGCCCTTTGGGGCTACTGTAACAAAATACGAGTCTGGGAGACTTGTAAACAACAGAAATGTGTCTCTCACAGTTACGGAGGTTGGGAATCTGAGATCGGGGTGACAGTATGGCCCGGTGAGGGCTCTCACCTGTGGAAGGAGCGAGGGAGCTCTCTGGAGCCTCTTTTATGAGTGCTCCATCTGATTTATGAGTGCTCCACCCTTACCGCTGACCACCTCTCAGAGGCCACATTTACTAATAACCATCACCTTTTGGAATTTAGGATTTCAGCATATGAATGGGGGGGCATTCAGACCATTGTGTAAACAGACTTATTTTGAATCTGTAAATTTCCTTTAGCTTATCTCATTAGATAATGAGCTATCTCTATGAGCTATCTCGTTATCTAATTATCTATTCATATACAGGCATCCCCAACTAGATTTTGTTTTGCTGTTATTTTTTACTTTTTTCCTTTCTCTTCTTCTTTCTTGTTCTTTATTTTCCTTTGGTTGTATTTGTCCCAATTGGATTTAAAAATCACATTTTTAAAAACTTTATCACTAGGAATTTAGGTTTTGTTTCCTCCCCACCCCCCGAAGGAAAATAAGGTCACATTGTTCCTGTGGTCTTTGAGTTGAACTTGTGTTCCAAGGCTACCCCACCATTATTTAATGTATTAGAGACTGTTTTTCTTTTGAAAGTTAGAAGGAAATAATACCATTGTAATTTTAGTAATTAATGAAACCAGAGAAGTTTGGGCTTGAACAGGAGGAATTATCATTAATCTGATGCTTAAGGAAAAATTTACGTAATTTGAGAAAGGTCTTATTAGAAATTTAGGGAAAATCTGAAAGAGGTCGCTGGATTTCATTTAACTAATTCACTTAAATTGTGTATATCTGCACATATACATGTACATATACACAAATGAATCAAACCCTATTCTCACCCTCATTGGCCCCAAGCTATTCTTTTATTTGGTTTGGTTTTTCTTTGGTTTAAGGGGTGGTTTTTTTGGAGGGGGTGTACTAGGAAGTCCTAAAATAGAACGGAGAATAGTGTTATCTAGTAAGTCTTAGAAGAGAAGTGAAGCATGTTGGAGACTAGAAGAGAATGAGGAAATTTGGGGTGGGAGGAAAGGGCTGGATTTAAAAACACTCTTAATTTTTTTTTTTTTTAAATATGAGAAAACTCAATACTTTTTTTTTTTTTAAAGATTTTATTGGGGAAGGGGAACAGGACTTTATTGGGGAACAGTGTGTACTTCCAGGCCTGTTTTCCAAGTCAAGTTGTTGTCCTTTCAGTCTTAGTTGTGGAGGGTGCTGTTCAGCTTCAAGTTGTTGTCCTTTCAGTCTTAGTTGTGTCGGGCACAGCTCAGCTCCGGGTCCAGTTGCCATTGCTAGTTGCAGGAGGCACAGCCCACCATCCCTTGCGGGAGTTGAACCGGCAACCTTGTGGTTGAGAGGATGTGCTCCAACCAACTGAGCCATCCGCGAGGCAGCTCAGCTCAAGGTGCCGTGTTCAATCTTAGTTGCAGGGGGCGGAGCCCACCATCCCTTGCGGGACTTGAGGAATTGAACTGGCAACCTTGTGGTTGAGAGCCCACGGGCCCATGTGGGAATCGAACCGGCAGCCTTCGGAGTTAGGAGCATGGAGGTCTAACCGCCTGAGCCACCGGGCGGCCCTAAAACACTCTTAATGTTTCATAAAAGAATTGTTATACTGTTTTTCCAAATAAGTAGTAACAAAATAGAAAGTCAGTTCATAGGTTGATGCTTAAAAGGTTGTGTGTATTAAGTAATATGTAGGCAAATATAATATGAGGAGTGAGGTTATAGATGACCTTGTGGTTAATTTGTGATAAATTGTCCTCTTATATGAGTCAGTAGTAGTGTACTTGAAAATTTGATACTAGATAACAAAGCATTCCTTTATTCTTGAAATTAATTGTTCTTTGTTACATGCCTTTTTTGGTTTGTATGCTGCTGTAGACAAATGGTATACGATTCTGTATATTCTAATTAGTTAATTCTAATTTTGTATTTTTAGAGTAAATGGGATGAAATCATACTGAGAAATAGGCTAGACATTGGGGAAAATGTCCATTTATTAGTCTTAAAACAAAATTGGTAAAATGCACTCTAGACTGCTTTAGGACATGCCCTTCTCTAATTTTTCAAAGATCCTGCTGGATCTTGGATTTTTATAATTTCTCTTAATCCAATGATATATTTATATCAACTTTTTTTTGTCAACTGTTAATCAATTATTTAAAAATTTCCTAACTATTATAAATAGATTTAGGTTCAGTGAATTAAACCGTGAATCAGAGTCCATATATAATGTTTAAACCAGGGGTTACAAGGAAACTTAAGATATGGGTCCTCACTTCAGAATGCTCAGCATTTGCTTGAAGGAAACAGCTCATATGTAATAAGAAATGGAGATAAAACATTTGGAACTTTTGCAGTGACTTCTTTTTACTGCTCAAAATTTAAAGTGCATTATCCCAAGGTGAGCTTTAGCATTGAGTCTAATTTTGGTAATGATACGTGTGCCAAATCTAATGCTTGCTGCCTCTTCCCTGCCCCTCCATGCATGAATTGAAAATGCCCTGCCCTGCAGGAAGATTCTAGTTAGAAAAAAGTCTTGTGCCTTCGGATAGAATGAGGTTCAGAAAGTCCCAGGCAAACTTAATGGGAGTAGAATGACTCATTTATAAGGATGCCAGTGAAATGCTAGAACTCGAAAGTTTCTAGAACTGGTTACTTAGGAGGAGGAGGAGGAGGGAATGTGGTAAAATACTTCTGCAACACTAGAAATGAGAAGACAATGGAACAACATTTATAAACTATTGAGAGAAAAGGACTGTAGACCAAAAATTGTATACACAGTCAAAAAAATGTCAGGGCTGAAAACAACACATTTTCAGAAATGCAAGAAATACCAACTATGGACCTCAAATGCTAAAGAATCTACTTGCAGTATTCTTCTACCAGATAAAAATTGAAGCATAACGTACTTCTGAAAATAAAGGAGAGCAAATGAAAATAAGAAACAAATGCAGTTTTGTAGGAAACCTGTACAGTATTATAAGTAGTTCAAGCTAAATGGATGGAGTTAATCAAAATCGTTGTTCTGCTTTTGTGTCACTTTCCACCTCATCCCAATCCCGTCCCATCCTCCAACCCCATGCCCTCCCACACTTGACTCTCATTTTAGTGGATTTTTAGGAAAGAGGTGTGGCAAAAGCATGTGCTCAGTCTAACATCTTGATTTAGAAAATCTGTTTGTAACTTACTATATATCTTCTACCACAAAAGGTTGTTGTGAAAAGTTGTTGGTCACAGATGTTATTGCAAGCAACACATTCGAGCTGTGGCAGATTTAAACACAAAAGGAATTCACTGACAGGATGCTGGGTGACTCATAGGATCCTTGGGAAGGCTCAGTTGACTGGGTAGAAATCGTACAAAACTCCGCAGTGACAGCACTGTGTCTTCATTTAGAAGTAAATTGCCTTTTTCTTCTCTTTTGAAATGTAGGTTATATATTTGGGGAGAACTCCAGAAGAAGCATATAGAAAATTAATGTTTGGAGATACATCCTATATTCCTTTCAGGTAAATATAAGAATGATATGGTAGGTTCGTTTAATCAGGCCCTTGCCAGAAATACCTTCGCGTAGTTGTTTCTGAAAAAACAAGTCCTGGTAAATAGTCATTTTCGGGTGGGTGCAGATATTACCCTTTATCTAGGTTACTCAGCAGTAATAGTATTGATATTTTGTTGTGGGGGGCTGTCGTGTGGATTGTAGTGTGTTTAGCAGTATCCCTGGATGCCAGTAACACCTTCATCCCCACAACAGTTGTCGAAAAGAAAAATATCTCCAGACATTGCCTTATGTCCCTGGTGGCGGTAGGGGTGGTGATCGAATCGCTCATGCTTGAGAACCATTGTCCTAAATGGAATAATCAGGTGAGAATCCTGGACTTAACCATTACTCAAACTACCAAGGAGTCTAGTTCTGAAGAGTGAAGGAATAAGTTTTCCCTATAGTCAGGAGTTAGTTTCTGGAGTAAAAACTAACCCTTTTTTCCCTGGGGACACAGCCAGCAGAGAGTGGGTGAGGTTGCTAATGTAACACTACTAGAAAAACCAGATTCTCTGTCATAGAGGTGGTTGATAAGTAATTCTTTACATAAAGGGATGACATCTCATTCTCCTCTCAAACTTGCTATACGATTGTGTTGAAGATATTTTGAAAAAAACTGTGTTTTTTTTTCTCTTTAAATCAAATTAAGTTCTAAAAGATTCTCTGCCAAAATACTTGACTTAGCTATATAATCTAAATACTTACATGGTGCTGAATGTGTAATAAATTTGTGAAATAATTCTACTTTTTGCGTGCTGTGTGGACAATTTCAAATATTGCATCATTCTTCCATCCATAAATCAGTAGCTAGAGCGTTGTTGCATATACCTTAAATGCCTGATTTTGAAGGGATGGTTTTTCCTTCTTTGGGATAGGTCTTCCTAACCCTAGGCAGAATCTCCCCCTTAAATAACTTTGTAGGACTGTCTAGGGACTTAACTCTATGACATAGAGATTTGTTAGGACAGTCTGTAGAGCTCAGTTATATATTGCACTCAAGAGTGTATATTAGTGATATAGCAAATGAGAGAATTTCTTTGAAACCAGTATCACACCTTTTCTTCCTAGCACATGGACCATCTCAAATATTCTGTTATATCAGGTGGGTAGGAAAGGGTTTTTTCTAAACTGAAGAACGCTCCATTTTCTCAACCTAAAATATAATGGCAACTATGTACTTCCTTTAGCATAAATGCTTGTGTTTGTGGTCCCTTAGTGACAGGCATGCTGATATCAGTGATAATTTTGTTCTACGGAACTTTTCAGTATATTGGTAATCCTTTATAGTGGTGCCATTCTTAAAGTTTATACCACAAGGTCGTGAAATATGAATAAGCTTACGTTATTTTACCTAATGTAAGCGAAGATCTGTGAAACACTGTTGATGTAAAATAAAGTTTATGTTAATTTAAATACAGGGGCCAAAAATAGAATAAATGTTGCTTACTATTTGCTACAGCTGTGTTTAAAATTATTGAAGTTTGGCACTGAGAAGTGAAGTTAGTTACTCCTGGTCCCAGTAGCGGAAGTAAGTAATTCCCTAATAAACAGGGCTTAGCTAGGTTTGTGAAATTTGAATCTCTTCAGTCACAGGTGCCAGGTACTTGATTTATCTAAAGCATTGTTTCTCAAAGTGGGACCTGTGAAATGGGGCTAGACTGAGCTTTTTGTTACCAGCCTACGTACAGGGATTGAGAGTAAGATTTTGAGACTTTTATAGTAATTTATAAATACATAGACTAATATATATTTATGTCTGTGGAATCAAATAATAGAAGGATTTGAGCTCGTATTTTTTTCCTTCCATTTTTCTAGTAATTCATTTTTGTTTACAAAAATAAGATAATTGCATATGTAGTAGTAGTACAGTATTGTATTTTATATTTATTGTGTTTTACAAAAGCGTCCACCTCTGACAGATTTAAAAATCTGGTGCTTTACCACATTTTACACTGTTCTATAGAACTTACTGATTAGAAAGTAGGCCAATTGGAATTAATAAATCCTGATAATATTTTGAAAGAAATTACATTGTAGCCTTCTAGCTTTGCCAGTTCAAGTGCATAGAATAAATACAACTGCTAACAAAGTATTGTTAACAAGGGATTGTGCAAGAATAGCATTTATTTATTTATAGTTAATAACTTTTATGCTCCATAGCAATATTTAATTAGATTTAATTCAACTTAGATATTATTCTTTAACCACTGAGTTTACATGTGTATATATATATGTATGGTTTCTTAATGAATTATATTAACTATTTCTCTGCCTGTCTAAATGAAAAATGGTATATAGTTCAGCATTTTCTATGGGTTTTTGTTATGAAGAGCATATAGTACTTTTATTCTTTGATATTACCTACACTACTCCTTTGCTGCTTAATTAATTTTTTTTTTTTTTGTCGCTGCTCTCTTTTTTCTTGAGAGGTGATATTACTTAGCTGTTAATAGCATAGCTATTGACTTCAGATAGATGGGAGTTTACACTGGCTCTGCCACTGATCTCTGTGGTTCTTCACAAATGTGAGCCTTGGTCTCCTAGTCTCTGTCAGTGGGAGTGATAGTTGTATCTGTCTAATGCCGTTGGGAGGATTAAGTAATATCGTGAATCTAAGATACTTGGTATAGTGCCTGGTCCTTAGCTAACATTTGTTGAACATTCTTTTTTTTTTTTCTTTTTTAGATGTATATCTTACATACAATTAAAAATCCCACTAATCTTATGTGTATAACACAGTAAACTTTTACATGTATATATAATGGGCATTTACCACCCAGTTCAAGATACAGACGTTGCCAGCACCCCTGAAGATTCCTTGCACCCTTTCTAGTCAGTAACCCACCCCCAACCCCCTAAGTAACCGCTACTATGACTTCTGCCACCATCAGTTAGTTTTTCTTGCCTTTGAACTTTATGTAAATGGACTCATACAGTATGCATTTTGGAGAGCTGGGATCTCGCTTGTTAAACACATACTATCTATGAGATTAACCATGTTGTGGCAGGTATCAATAATTCTTCTTTTTTATTGTTTTCGTAGCATTCCATTCTATGAATAGATCACAATTTATTTGCTCATTGTTGTCTTGATGAGTACTTGGGTTATTTGTAATTTTGGGCTATTATGAATACAATCTCCTGTGAAAGCTATTATTTTTAAAAACTGGTATTTGATATTGTTCTGCAGTTTCTAAGCAGTACTCCATTGATTCTCATCTGGTTTTCTAAGTTTGTTAAAGGATCATGGTGCCAAGCCCTCTCCTTTCCCCAGAGACTAATGTCCAGAGTCATAGATGCTACTCTGTTGGTTTCAAGAAGCCTGATTGCTTAGGTGGGAGAACGGAAGTGTTAGTGAAATAAACATGAAGGGATAAAGAGAGATTCTTGTTGTCTCTTCAGCTAGTGTGATGACTGAGGCAGAACTGTAGCCGCGCCCAGATCAGAGCTTGTTGAATCATCACTGACTAGAGCAGGGCTCGCACACAGTAGGTTCTCAAAAAATATGCATTAAATAAATGTATCAAGTCGACACACAGATTGAGTCGACATGCCTTAACTTGATTAGAAAGGAATTATCAGTAGGTTAAGAAGATAATAATCGTAGCTAACTGAGGAGATACTGTTAAAAACATTGAGATGTAACTTGAGAGTTCACCCTATTTCCACTAATGCTTTTGGTTTAAGCCAGGGGTGTCCAAACTTTTTTCAATGGTTTTCACCAAGGGCCATAGGCGGTAAAATACACACACAGCCGGGCCACTCACTCAGGGTGAAGTACGTATTGCCTCACCTGGTTTATTTAAGTAAACTATATTTTTGGAATTTGCTGTGGGCCAATTAACAATGGATTGCGGGCTGCAGTTGTCCCGTGGGCCACAGTTTGGACACCCCTGTTTTAGACTAAACTAATTCATTTTCTTAACTTAGCTTCTCTTTGTAAAAACATTCCTTATGTCATCAAAACATTATTTCTACAAAACAAGTATTTGTGTTGATTCTGTAGTTCAGTGATTTTTAAACTGAACACATCCTGGTCCCCTGGAGGACCTTTTAGAACAAAACTTTCCTGGCCCCACCCCTAGAACTTCTGATCTGTGGGGCTGGAGTGGAGCCTGAGAACTGTCCTTTCTATGAACAGTTTGGGTGATGCCCGGGGCTGCTGGCCCAGGGACCCCACTCTGAGAGCCACTGCTGCAGGTCATCATGCTTTTCTCCTCCCTGAATATTGTCAGTCAGCTCTTGGTAAAATAGAGACTGTTTCCAGCTTGTAGGAGAACATCTTTTAAATTCAGAAGCTTATAGAAGAAAAAAAGCATGTTGTCAGGTCTTGTGTGCAGTCCTCACAGAGGCCACCATTCAGCATGCCTCAGTAATTCTGACCAGTTCAGGGGAGGGCAAGACTATTTTAGCTGAAACGGGTGCCCTTACTTTTCCTCATTGTTAGCTTAATGTTGCTATAATCATCTGCATTCTTAAGGTTTGTGCAAGATTTAAGAATTTTAGATGTGCAGTTTAATTGTTCAGGTAAGTAGTGTTACCATGTGAAAATCCAACCAAGGCAAGCAGTGGATGGCTTCAAGTCCACCTAGGGATCAAATAGTTACCATTCAGGTAGGCACCGTTATTTGGCATGTGTAGAATGATCATAATTAAATTAATTTTTATTTTGCCTAATTCCAAGAATTTTTGCTTTGTAATGGCTCAAGGGAGAAAGGAGAAGAGGTGGGAGTGGAGGAATGTCTTATTTTTCTGGACGAACTCTTAACTGATATTAAGAGGTGTAGTAAGATTATTGATAAGTGGTGCTGAGTTACCTGAAAACTAACTTAACGTTTCCCAAGAGTAGAGCGATTTCTACTAAAGGCAGTTGACACCTTAGTTCTTTTGGTTTTATTGGCACTGTTGTCCTTTAAGAATCAGAAAGAAGTTATCCAGTTAAATTGTTAAAAATTGTAAAAGCACAATGAGAGTAGCAAACTGCTTTTTAGCTTTCACCTAGAATTTCAAATATTACCTTTTTTCCCTACTTGATGGAGATATACACAAAGACACATGCTTACACACACATGTGTGCACACACACACACAGATATACGTATATACAGACTTAAAAAGCAGTCTTTCCTGGTAACAGTTTGATATGGTATTTTCCAGTATGAAGAGAAAATTCAAATGCCTTGCCTTTTGGGGGGCAGGGTCCATATTATTGATTAGTTGAACCGAAGAAGTAACTCTTGAAGCTCAGCCATCAAAGCCAGAAATCATCCAGCGAGATCATTTAAAATTTAGGAAGTGGCCATTATTGATCCACGTCTATAAAACATTATCTACTGGAGTAGGTAGAAACTGCAGTAAAATTTATAACAGTGAGTTATCTTTTATTTAAAAGCCAAACAGCAAGTATCTTCCTCCCCCCTTTTTTTTGAGGCTTGAACTGAGTGTGTGTTTGATTGTAAATTCTAGTCATCTTCGTCTTAAGCTAAGTGTCCTGCAGAAAATTAGATTAACTGAGCTATGTATTTCAATACTTTTGGGATTTCAGAGATGCTGCCTATGGGAGCTGCAATTTCTACATTACACTTCTCGACTGTTTTCATGCAGTGAAGAAGGTAAGTGACTTGCCGGATGTATGTGCCCGCTGTTGTGTTGGAGAACTAAAGTACAGTCCAAGGAAGACTAGGCCTTCTTCCCCAAACATCTTCCAAGATGTGCGTGTCAGGGGCATCCCATTTTCCCACTAATACCAAAGTGATACCAAACCACAAAACAGTTTATTCTGAATCCGAGTGCTTCTCTGCATGAGTTGGGGGAAAAGGCACTTGAGCAACAGGAGACAATCAGAGTTGTGTAATTAGGTTCTAAACCCAGAATTGGGTTTGAGTGTGTTGTGATTTCAAGAGAAAAACAGAAAGAAAACAGATTACTGATTTCCAAGTTCTCTTTATGTATTTTATGGGTCTGCTTCCCACCAATCCTATTTACAACAGACAAATTTTTAACACAGTAACTGTCACTTTGTTTTTGTGTCTTCAAGCCATCAATTTCTAATTCAACAGAATTTGTATAGCCTATTAGTTTGTTACTTGGTTTTATATAAAACTAAGTAGGTCACTACTGCTTTGTCAAAGCTGTTTTAAAATAATGCCTGTCTTTTATAACCAGGGCTGCTTGCTGTCTTTGACTCCAGAGGCCACCTTTCACATCACATTCCAAATGAACAGGGTCCCCTGGAGTTAGGTGACGCAGCAGACCATGGTTATAACTCTCACTCCCTGGGGTATATTTCTTGGATGTCAGGGCTGCCCGCACAAGAAACTAGAATTGTAAATCAGTAGCCCATGGGTCAGTAAGCCTTCAACAATAGCTCAGGTTTTTATGTTACTTCCATTTTCAGAGATGAAAGGAACACAGGTTGATTTGTATAATGAAATATGGTGGCTTTCTGAGAATTTTGACAGAAATTTTGTGGGTTAAAATGAGAGGACTAATTCATATACAGATTGAGAGATTAATTAGTATACTTTCTCCCTATATCAGGCATTGAGGTATGGGACTTAATTCCTTTGGGTTGGAGACCAGTGACTGATGTGTGGAGCTGACTAAGATGGTCCCCACAGGCTATGAGGCAGCTCCCTCAGGCCTCAGTTGAGGCAGGTAAAATGGGCAGAGGAGGCCCTCAGGAGACGAGGGACAGTAGGTATAAATGATCCCTTTGGGTTGCGGTTACAGTCCCTGTCAGATGGACCCCACGGAGCTGCTTATGTAGGCAGACATACCGTCCTGACCCTGGGCCTGCCTTCCTTTCTCCCACCACCTTTAAAAAATGAGCAGAAAAACTTTGAGGGCCTGGGACATGGTCTACTATAACATTCTATTATTTCTTGACTTTGGGTTTTGTTTTGTTTTTTATCAGATATTACATACAAAGTCTAATTAGCTGGAACTACAGGTCAAAGATTGCTCTTTTCACACTATATTTAATTTTATTCAAGAGTCAACAGTTTCTGATTTTCAGTTTAAACATTTCTTATTTGTGACTGATTTAGAATATTGCATACCTGAAACATTTATAAATATAATTGTCTTAATTTTACTGCGACTTCTAGTAGGATCTCCGTATGAATTTCAAAAGAGAATAGAAATTTTCTGTAAACTGCATTTTATTGTATCATTCTGTTAAGAACATCTCTAGTCCAAAAATCATGACATATATTGAATATTTTGAATCAAGGAAATAAAATTCATCGTGGATTTGGTGTTGGAATTAGAATTTAAATGGGTGTATTTCATAAAATCAGGACGTTTTGTTGGTATTATAGGATTCATATTTTTCATTCATATTTCAGTACTTTAAAATTGTAAAATTTATTTACAGAGTCACCCCTTTTGAACCAAGATTACCTTGTTGATCAGGAATTCTAACTTACATACTGTCTGGCTCAGAGAATACTTCTCAGAGGCCGCCAGCTCGTTCTTGTTTCAGAAAAGAGATCCTTTGCTTATTTCACTTAGCATGCTCTGTCCACTGCAGCTCAAAGTCAGGCTAGAGAAGAGAGCGGAAAATGTGTATTTTTTCTTGTTGAAAGAAGAAATATTTTGTCCCTTAAAATTTTGGATTTTAGTGTTGATCTCGGCTTTCTTTAGTAGAGGGAACAATCATCTCTTAATTCAAGACTGTTTATAAGAATTTGAAAGTGGAGATATTTATGAAGTGTAGGATTTGTTTGGGATCAACTGACATTTCTTTCCCCTTTATTATTTATTTAGGAACCATTGGGTTGTGCATTATATTTGAAGCCTGACTGGTGTTGAGCTGATAAGTTAGGTTTGCTTTGAAGACTCGGTTATTTAGCTCTACACAGATAGGATGATTGTGAAGGAAAATAAAATGTCAAATCTCATTAAAATAAATACTGTTATAACTAATTTTCCAGATAATGGAAGCCTTTAAAAGACATATCCCACCTCCTTTGAAAACTATTCACTGGAACGCAATCTAAATATAATAATGCTTTTGGGGGGGTACCTCCTAATTTTTGATATTAGAAAATTGGATTGGAAATTGTTTACTTATTTGCACCTTTGTTCTTAAAAGCTTTCCTTTGGATTTTAGGCAATGCAGTATGGCTTCCTTAATTTCAACTCATTTAACCTTGACGAATATGAATACTATGAAGTAAGTTTTCAAGGATATTGTTTTTAACTCTTATTCATGTTTTGCTTACAGAAGTAATATTTTTGTTTTAAAAATATTGAACAATTTAGATGTGTATAGAGTTAAAAATAAAGTCAAGCCTTTATCATTTTACTGCAGTCCCAGTTCTTAGTGGGGATTTCTGCATTGGATGCATCCTTCCAGAGTGAATGAGTCTGCTCCAGGCATTTTTCTTTAATGTTCAGTTTAAATTTCTTTAGTATTGATGACTTTCTTATTAAATGAGATAATGTTTGTAAAACCCTTAGCATAGGATCTGATGAGATGCCCAAATAGTTATGATACAGCTAATTACCTATGGAAATTATGTTTTTATCATAAATGTTTGTATGAAGTCAGGACACTTCTGGTTGCAAATTACAGAAAGTAAACAAATATGACTTAAATAAAAATGGGAAAATTTATTGATTTACCTAGTAAGTAAAAAGGCCAGGAGCAAGTGTACCTTCATGCATGACCAAATTCAGGTACTCAGACACTTAACCAAATTTGGGCTGAAGCTGGCTTTGTCCACAAGCCAGTCCTCAGTAGATAAAGATGGCCACTAGCAGCTTCTATTCACCTGTTTGGCAAACTAACCAGAAAAGAGCATTCATGGCTCCAGCCGAAGACTCATGAAGTCTTATTGGCTTGGCTTAGATCATGTCCCTAGCCCTCAATCAGGCTGATTCCTGGTGAGGGTGGGGGTTGGGTGAGTGTAGAAGACTGGCCCTCCAGGAAGCTGGGTGCTGGGGTCAACTCTCAAGCCACACAGACCAAAAAAGAAAGAAGAGAGTCTAGGCAGGCAAAACTGCAGATGTCCTCGATGCTTTTTCATGCAGCGTATTTTTTTTAAAAGATAAAGGAATTTGATTCTACCATTTATTCCTCCCTCCAAATGGATTACGAGTAGGATGCTTATGCTAGAGGTCTTTTTCGCCAAGAATGCTTGTAGAATCTTATCCTTTTATCCTACTGTAGTTATCTTGAGCAGACATTCTCACCAATAATGAAGCGGTAAGTCTTTGTGTAACCATTCCTATTGTTGTTAAATTTGAATTTAGAATAATTGTTATGGTAACTCAATCCAAAGGACTTAATACCAGGAGGTAAAGTGCTTTAAATTTCAGTTTATATTCGTTTTTTTTCCTAGAGACATACTGTGATCTCAGTATACTTATAATTTCAATTTTCCTGGTGGTTTTGTGAAAATTTTTTATTACTATCTTATTAAATAACTAGCAAAATGAAGGGAAGATGTCTCTCTACAAATAAAAAGTAGATATTGAGAAGCCAGGAGCCTAAATAGATAGTTTTTTCTCCTTTGTTCAATGAGTCAAGATTGTTCATATTGGAATTTACTCATATTGAGAATTTACTTAGATAAAATAACCAAAGTTCTTAGGTATATTTTGGATAGCAGTAATCGGCTCTATTTTCCAAAGTCTGGATACCCTAGCAAAGAAATGCTGTTAATAGAAAATGATTAGGACTGGGAGAAGATAACTAACTATTCCCCAGGAATACTCATAGCAGGCTAAATTTTAGTTCCTGTCTTACGGTCATTTATAAATAACTTTTGTGATAGAGCAAATGGATTTGAAGTTCTGCAGACTCTCAGTATTGAAAAACGGGGCGTGGAGGAGAGATTAAGTCTAAAAATGAATTGTGCTGTTCTTCTCATTGCAGAAAGCAGAAAATGGAGATTTAAATTGGATAATACCAGATCAATTTATTGCCTTCTGTGGACCTCATTCAAGAACCAGACTTGAAAGTGGTATGCAAAAATATGGGACAAGTATAGTTTTGCTATTAAAAGTATCCATCCTTTTTTTTCTTTTGAAACAGGCCCAAGAATTTTAAACTAATAAGCTTGATGGTCTTAATTATTTAGTGTACTCAATCATTTCAGCACATCATTTTGCCTGGATTTTAGCTTTTTTAATTTTTTTACAGTTGTAATCAAATTGGTATTCAATCCCTAGCCTAGACACTGTTTCCATACAATTACAGGTAAAATTGTTATCCATTGTTTTCTTTCTGCATTGTATAACATCTGTTAATTTCTTTATCTAGGTTACCACCAACATTCTCCTGAGGCTTATATTTCCTATTTTAAGAATCACAACGTTACTACCATTATCCGTCTGAATAAAAGGATGTATAATGCCAAACACTTTACAAATGCTGGTTTCGATCACTATGATCTTTTCTTTGCGGATGGCAGCACACCTACTGATGCCATCGTCAAAGAATTTCTGGATATTTGTGAAAATGCCGAGGGTGCCATTGCAGTACATTGTAAAGGTATGTTTCTAGGGTTGGTTAAAGCATGGTGGACGTGTATATGTGTGAGCATATATGTATATATGTGTAGAAACACCATACTCATTTACGTTATATGCCAGGAAACATAAAACTGCCTTTGTTTTTAAAGAATGCTCTTTTTCTTTTGTAAGTTGCTTTTAAAATCACTTTTTTGAGGTGTGATTGACATTAAAAAGCTGTACCTACAAAGAATGCTTTTAAAACCGTCATTTCATATGAAAAGCATAGTAAATTAAATTGTTCTCATAGGTAACCCTACAAAGGCTTATTACATTTAATGCATTAATTTATTCATCAACTATTCAGTGCCTACTGTTTGGTAGGTTCTAGGTTCTGTCAGTGAGCAGAGCAAACTCCAAGAGCTTGTCTTTTGGAGTTTGTATTTTAACAAATTGCTGTGTTCTTAACTGCTAGAATAATGCTTGGCATTTAATAAATATTTATTGAATGAATGAATGACTGTAATAATACATTATGTGATGAATGTACTAGGGTTTATTTGACTTTTCTCCTCTTGTTAGATAGTTGATTCAGAAGAGAAGGAATATATTTTTGTTAAGAAATATCCAATGTTGAAAAAAAGAAACCTAGCAAATCTAGGGAATAGCCAAAATCTAATCTCCAGAATTACCACATTATAAGATTCAAATGTCCAGCTTTCACCAAAAAGTCACAAGGTATAGAAAGAAGCAGGAAAGTATAATTCATTCAAAGGAGAAAAAAAAAGGAATCAACAGAAACTATCCCTGAGAAAGACCAGATTGTGGATTTACTAGGCAAAGATGTTAAAACCGCTGTCTTAAAGGTGCTCAGAGAGCTACAAGAAATGGACAGTCTAGAAAACATATGAACAAAATGGAAATATCAATGAAGAGATAGAAAATAAAAAGGAATCAAAAAATAATTTTGGAACTGAAATGTACGGTAACTGAAATGAAACATTTGCTGGTGAAATTCATAAACAGGCAGAAAAAAGAATCAGCAAACTTGAAGACAGGACAATTGAAATGATCAAGTCTGAAGAATTGAAAAAGAAAAGACTGAAAAAAAAAAATGGACCTCGGAGATATCATAAAGTGGACCAATCTATAGATGGTGGGAGTCCCAAAGGGCAAAGGAAGAGAAAGGAGCTGAAAGATTATTTGAAGAAAAAATTGCTGAGAGCTTCTCAAATTGCAGGAAAGGCATAAATGTAAATATCGGAGAAACTCGGTGAACTCCACGCAGGATAAACTCAGAGACCCACACCAAGATGCATTATAATCAATCATCTAAAGTGAGAGACAAAGAGAATCTTGAACGCAACGAGAGAATCAACTTATCACCTACAAGGGATCCCATTAACATTGTCAGCAGATTTCTCATCAGAAACCTTGGAGGCCGGAAGGCAGTGTGGATTGATATAGTCAAAGTGCTGCAGGAAAAAAACTGTCAAACACAAATCCTACATCTGGCCAAACTTTTCCTCAAAAATGAGGGAGAAATGAAGACATTCCCAGATAACTAAAAGCTGTGAGAGTTTGTTACTACCACTAGGCCTGCCCTGCAAGAAAGGTTGAATGAAAGGACACTAGACAGTCACTCAAAGCCATATGAAGAAATAAAGATCTCTGGTAAAAGTAAATACGTCTGACAGTTATAAAGGCTATTAAGTTGTATTATTGTATCTTAAGTTGTAAACTTTCTAATCAAAAGACGAGATTGAAAGAATGACTTAAAAATAATCAACTATGTGCTAACTAAAAGAGACTCAGTTTAGATCCAAAGACACAAATAGGTTGAAAGTGAAAGGATGGGAAAAGATATTTCATGTAAATAGTAACCAAAAGAGAGCAGCGGTGATTATATTAATATCAGACAAAATAGACTTTAATTTAAAAAGATTATGAGACAAAAAAGGACATTATATATTAATAAAAGTTTCAATATAGCAAGAACCTATAACAATTATAAACATTTTACATGTCTAATAACAGATCTTCATAATATATGAAAGAAAAATAGTAAAAATTAGTAATAAATAGTAATGGTTGCATAACAATGTGAGTTTTTTTAATGCCACTGAATTGTACACTTAAAAGTGGTTAAAATGATCTCCAGAAACTGGCCCTAAAGAAAAATAGGTCTTTGAATCTCCTGACAAAAGAATTTAAAATGGCTGTCTTAAAAATGCTCAGTGAGCTATAAGAAAACAGAGAAGTAAATGAAACCAGGAAAATTATGCATGAACAAAAATGGTTAAAATGGAAATTTTTGTTTTGTATATTTTACTACAGTTTAAAATAATGAATAATTAAAATCCAACGTTGGTTAAAAAATAACAAGCAATTGAGGTTATTCTCAATAACCTGAGGTGTTCATTCAGGGTGGTTTTACACATTTGGCAATAGCTGAAGACATTTTTTTGTTTTTCCCAACTTTGGGGGAGAGGTGCATCTGGAGGCCAGCCATGCTCCCGAGCATCCTAAAATGCTCAGACAGCACTCACAGCAAAGAATTGTCCTGCTCCAAATGTCAATAGTGCTGAGGTTGAAAAGCCCTGAAGTTGGCTGATAACCAGTTAAAACTTTAAGGGGATTTGAATGATTAGTTCTTTGTTTTGGGAAGAAAACTGACGTCAGTGTGAAGATGGGATTATCAAATGAAAAGTGAGATTCATTAGGAAGTGTACCTAACAGTACCATAAACTGTGTGGTTTAAACAATAGAAATTTGTTTTCTCACAGTTTTGGAGGCTAGAGATCCAAAGTCAGGTGCTGGCGGATTGGTGTCCGGTGAGGCCTCTTCCTGGTTTGCAGACAGCCGCCTCGTCCTTGTCTTCTGTGTACGCTCAGTTCTGGTGTCTCTTCTTCTTGTGAGAACACCAGTCCTATTGGATTAAGTGGACCCCCCCCGCCCACCTCATTTAGCCTTAGTTTACTCCATAAAGTCCTTTTACCAGAGATTGTCATGTTGGGAGATAGCACTTCAACATACGGAATTTGGTGGGGGCAGGGAAGTGGGGAGGGGGCATAATTCCGTCCATAACATCCCGCTCTCTGGCTGCCCAGTATTCATGTCCTCACATGTAAAATGCATTCACCCCATCCCAACGGCCCCCACAGTCTTAACCCATTCCAGCATCAGTTCCAAGTCCGAAGTCTCATCTAAATCAGATGTGGGTGACACTTCATCCTGAGGCAAAATTTCTCTCCAACTGTGAACCTGTGAAAGCAGACAAGTTATTTGGTTCCAAAATACAGTAATGGGACAGGCATAGGATAGACATTCCATCTCAAGTAGTAGCAATTGGAAAGAAGAGACGGGTGACAGGTCCTAAGCAAGTCCAAAACCTACCAAGGCAAATGCCATTAGATCTCCAGGCTCAAGAATCATGTCCTTTGGTTCCATTGTCTGTTCTGCGGACCCACTGGGGAGGCAGTCCCATCTCCTTGGCCCCAGGCGGCAGCCCTGCCCCTGAGGTCATGGACTGTGGTGGCCTGGTCCACTGAAGCCACGGAGGCAGCCCCATCCTCTGAAACCTAGTAGTAGACAGCCCTGCCCCGTGGGCCAATGGTGGTGGTGGTGGTGGTGGTGGTGGTGGTGGTGGTGGTGGTGGTGGTAGCAGCGGTGGCAGCCTTCCGATCTCTGCATTGCCCTCAAGGTCATGCTTCCCTTTTCTTGAAGGATGAGACATGTTTGCAGCCAGTTACCTCGGTTGTTCAGTCCTGTAGTCCAGAAACCTGAAAGCCTGCCCTTTTCTCATTCTGTGGCTGTCTCCTTTTAGTCTAAACGGACTGTTTCTGCTGATGTGATCCCATTACAATTTCTGGCTTCTGCGACTTAAATCTGTGGGTAGTATCTTCATGAAATTGCTTGTCCAGCCACACCTTGGTTGTCTTCAGAACATGCTTTCTCACGTTTTTGCAATATGGAGAGGCCTAGAATTTTCCAAATGTTTAGTTTTTAGTTGCTTTTTGGTTAAAAATTCCTTCTTTAATTCATCTCTTTCCTCTGATAGTTTACTGTAATCAAGAAGGAGAAACCAGGCTGTACCTTCAACATTATGCTTACAGATCTCCTTTGCTGAATATCCATGGTTGTCACCTACAAGTTTGGCTTTCCACAAAGCTTGAGAGCACATTCAGCCAGGGTTTTTTTTTTTGCCACTTTCTAACAAGGTTTGCCTTTCTTCCAGTTTCCAATAACATGTTCCTCGTTTCCATCTACATCAGCGCCAGAATCAGTGTTAATATCCATATTCCTGCCAACATGAGCTTTAAAACTCTTGCAGCCTTTAAAATTCCAGTTCCAAAGCCACTTGCGCAGTTTTACGAATTGTTCCAGTAGCGTGCCATTTCACAGTGCCAAAATCTGTATTAGTAAGGGTTTTCTCGGGAACCGGAACCAATAGGATATGTTTTATATATAGCAGGAGATTTATAAGGAATTGGCTCACAGATGTGAAGGCTGATGAGTACAGAATCGTCAGTGTGGGCTGACCGGCTGGTGACCCAGAAGAGCCAGTGGTACCACTGAAGCCCGAAGGCAGTCTGCTGGAGAATTCCCTCTAGCTTGGGGCAGCCAGTCTTTCTGTTCTCTTCAGACCTTCAACTTACTGAATGAGGCCCACTCACATCATTGGAGGGTAATCCTCTTATCCAAAAGTCCACCAATCTCACCCAAATACACCTGCCAGGTTGACACATAAAATTAACCACCACAGGAAATAATGGTAGTAGTCTAGATGAGAATAAAGGAGGATAGCAGGAATAGAGTTAAAAAAAACATGTGAAAGTGGGTATAAAAGGGGAGTAGAAAAAACTGTTGGATGAGGGAGAACAATTTGCAAAATGTTAAGCCTGTGGTTTTGGTAACATGATTGTACTGTTAACAGAAAACCCAGAGTAGAAAGCGCCGCACTTACTGAGAATCAGGGCTTGGAAAGTGATTTTTAATCGTGGCTATACATAGAATAATCTGGGGGATTTTAGAAATCTGTGTGTCTGGCCAGCATCACACACCAATTAAATCAGAATTCTGGAGGTGAGACTCAGTATTTTTTAAAACTCTGCAGATGAGTGCAGTGTGTATTCGAACTTGAGAACCTCTGTTGAGGGGAGCCGAATCATGGCAAGCCTTTTTAAAAAATTGTGCCCGCCCAACAAAATTCTGGAGTACGTGAGACCAGGTCTCATTGGTTTCTTTTCCCAGCTGGCCTTGGACGAACGGGTACTCTGATAGCCTGCTACATTATGAAGCATTACAGGATGGCAGCAGCTGAGACCATTGCTTGGATCAGAATCTGTAGACCTGGCTCAGTGATTGGGCCTCAGCAACAATTCCTGGTGATGTAAGTAGATGGAGAGCTTTTATAATTCCTCAGGGGACACTTGGGTCTGGAAAATGACTAGAAGTAGAATTTTTCTTAGTCTCCAGTAACAATAGATGGTATCTTTCTGGCAAGGTGTATTTTGATGTTATTTGAATGCTCTAACAGGAAACAGGCAAGCCTCTGGTTGGAAGGTGACTATTTTCGTCAAAAGTTACGGGGTCAGGAGAATGGAAAACACAGAGCAGCTGTCTCAAAACTCCTCTTGGCTGTTGATGACATTTCAATCAATGGGGTCGAGAATCAAGACAAGCAAGAACCTGAACTGGTAATCGAACCGTCTTCATCACGCTGTTGTTACTGCTTTACATGCAGCTGAGAACCTCTTAGGGCATGGAGAAAATTGTAGATAAAAATAATAAAACACATTTTGAGGGATTATTGTCACCCATTTTTTTATACTTACAGCCCTCTCTAGGAACCTTTTACTTGCAATAGTTAAAACAAAGTTATTGTCCATAAAACTGAAGGGTTTTTTTACTCATTAGGCACTGGAGTAAGAAAGAGGTATGTGAAGTAAGCATGGTAGTGGACCTAGTGTCACACCTCCCACCCCCACCTGCCCGTTTCATGACAGCTGATTTAGGGAACCAGTCGTTCTTAAGTGGAGACCTTTATAGAACCAAGAGCTTAGGGGGTAGTTGTACTGTATTAAGTGTTGGTTAAGTAGATGGTCAAATTTTAAAAAGAATGTTTTCAATATTGAAAACCCATTATGTCTCTTCACTGTCAATACTTTTTATAACCAGAGTGCTATTGGGTTCCGTGTCTGTGAAAGTCAGTGTTTGGTTCACTTGATATGTGACGTGTAGCTTTATTTTGAAAGCAGCAGAATCTTTTAGAGTTCAGCAGAAAGTTGAACTATATATTTGTGTGTGTCTCTGTGGATAAATGTAGCTGTTATGCTTTACTACATTAATAAGTGCAACTTAAATCATTAGCTCAGTGTGTTTTTACTTGTACAGTACAGTGATGACGACGAAATCAGTGGAGTGACCCAAGGTGATAGACTTCGGGCCCTGAAAAGCAGAAGACAATCAAAAACAAACACTGTTCCCCTCACGTGAGTCTGGTTTCCTTTGTGGTTGATGTTATATATTTAATAAGTATATGAGGTCTTTCATGAGCATTTTTTTCCCTGTACATTTTCCTCCATAGTTGCATGCCCATTATGCCACTTTGAAATGATTATCTACGTTATTTTAAATCTAGGGGTGTTGCCTGAGGAGCTTTTGGCTCTTCTTTGTTTATCTTCGTCTGCTATTATAACCTCAGTAGCTTGTATAGATAGGGGAGCAATATTAGGAGTGCTGTTTCTCTGGATAACCACCATGTGACATCCTCAAGAGAACGACAGCAGATAATAAACACAGAGTAACAGATTTGTCTGTAGTTACTAAAAATTGTGAATTTCTTTAAATTCATTACCATATTATAGGTAATTTGTTTTAATATAGTAGTAGAATGTAATCCAGTGGTGACATGGTGGCTTAATGTCATTATATTATTTTAGGGAACAGTGACCTAGACTAAGCTATATTTTTGTGTTAATTTTTTTGTTCGAAGAATTATTTTAATGTTCCAGAAGGTTTAACATGGGGATACGAAGTTTTATAGTTACTGAGTATGTGTATGTTTACTTATATTTGCTTGTGTCAGTGGTCGTTTGGGTTCAATCTCATGGAACATCCAGGATTGTTTAAAAAAAAAAAGTAGAATCAAAAACTTGGCTATGGTACTTTTTTCTAGGGTGTTCTTTAGTAGATGATCCCATCTGTGACATTAGAGTCCTTCCTTCTAGTAACCTGCCATTTCACTGTGGTACTCCATATTTCCAGCACGTGTGTGTGTGTGTATGTGTGTGTGTGAGAGAGAGAGAGAGAGAGAGAGAGAGAGAGAGAGAGAGAGAGAGAGATGGAGAGAGAGAGAGAGAGAGATGGAGAGAGATCATTTTATTCAGTAAGCATCCTGCAATATGGTAAGGAACTGATGACATAATTAGGGTTTCCAGGTGGGAATTTCCACCCGTTCCCAGGAATTTTTTTTGCTTTCCCGTTCCCGAATCCCGAGATACAAACTGTTACCTGTTCTCAACAATGAATCATTTCCACAAAGTGACGGCCAATACTCCCGACCACCTGGGTTCAAGGAGCCGATTTTCCCGATTTCCCAACCAACTTTTCTCGGGATTCAGGAACGGGAAAGTGAAAAAAACTTCCTGAGAATGGGCGGGAATTCCCACCTGGAAACACCAGACATAATAAATGTTTGTGGCAGAGAAGTACAGGCCTTCTTTTTAATGAAAAATGGTTCTTCTCCAGAGAATCTCCTCATAATCTTAAGTTCTAAAGAATCACACGGAAGGCATGTGTTGCCTGGGCCACTGCCTTGGGAGGTTCTTAGAAGATCCAAAGAATGAAATCGAGTTTTCCAATGTAAAGAGCTGTGTGAATAGGCGTTAATTAAGCATTGCCTTGGCAGTGGTGCTTCAGTCAATTAGAATGCTTTTAGACTGCTGCGTATTATATAATTCATTTAACTCCAAATGCTATTTTGTTTTTAATTTCATTGTTTAGTCTTTATTTAAAGCCTGTAGGGTTATTTTTATTTAGAAACAGTATAGTCCCTCCAGATAATTATTCGGAAGCCAGTTTTAGGCCTGATGGAGGAAATGGGCAGTGCCCAGGAGCAGTGCTTCTCACACTTCAGCGTTCAGTTGAGTCTGGGGGCCAGGTGAAATGCAGATTGTGGTCAGTGGCTCTGGGTTACGGGTGCGAGTGTGCATTTCTAGCAAGCTTCCGGTGTTACAGATGCTGCTGGTCCAGGGACTACACTTGGAATTGTAAGCCCTAGAAAATGGATGATTTTGTGGGTTGCTTTTCATTGTGGCCACGTTTTTTGTTTTGTTTTTAAGAATCGACAGCATCAGTTTCTCAATAGCTTATAGCTTTCTGTTCAGAAGTCAAGTTGAGAGTCAGGGGATGGGAATTCTGCTTAGTTAATAGTTGCTACCAGGTGGGGCTTAACAGGAAATTTCCTTGTTGCTGAGTCTGCTACCTTGTGACTATATTTTCTAAAATTCAAATCACTGGACACTCTTTCTAGAAAAATTGAGGCCATAAACATCTCGCTCATAGTTGATGGGTTTATGGTAATATAAAAGAAAACAACAAATGAAGACTAAAGTTCTAAATATTGTTGGAAACCAGAAGAAGATTTAACATGGGTATAGGAAGTTTTATAGTTACAAAAAAAAATATGTTCACCTTGGTATGCAGGTTCCTGGGATGAAAGTTGAATGTGATCAGTGATGGCTGAATGAAAGTAACTGTGTAGCAAAGACTAGGTGAGGCACGACCAGCCTCAGAGCTATCATTTGTTCAGTTATCTAGTCACACCCCTCCTTACCCCCAAAAGGAATAAAGGACACTGGCCCAGTGCTCTGAAGCACTCTTGGCATAAATTAAAACCAAGGAAAATGGTAAAAGTTATTAAAAAAAATACTGGTTCAGAATCCCCTTTAATTGTAACTCTAATCCTAAAAATAATAGAGGAACCCCCAAACTGTCCCTCTTCGGTAAACACATTTAACAAACTTTTAGGTCACACTTTTGAAGGAAAAACAAAATGCTAAAGTTTTTAATTGTGTGTAAAGACCTTGGGAGGTTATAGGTTACTCAAAGCAGGTTTCTCTTCCTCCTTTACAACATTTTGCTTATCCCCCCTCCTTTGCTTTTTCAAACAAACCCTCCTTGCTTGTTACAATCATCTCTTTTTTGCTCTTACTTATACCGTTTCCCTGAAAATAAAACCTAGCCGGACAGTCAGCTGTAATGCATTTTGGAGCAAAAATTAATATAAGACCCGGTATTATATTATATTATATTATATTATATTATATTATATTATATTATATTATATTATATTATATTATATTATATTACATTACATTATATTACATTATATTACATTATATTAATTATGTTATATTACATGACCAGGTCATATATTATAGTAAAATAAGACCAGGTCTTATATTAATCTTTTCTCCAAAAGATGCATTAGAGCTGATTGTCCGGCTAGGTCTTATTTTGGGGGAAACATGGTAGCTCTTCTGGCCCTAAGAAAGGAGGTCAGTTGAGGATTTTCTTTCTTTCCCGAGTCTTTTTGTTATTTCAGAAACAATAGTCCCCCGAGAGAGTTTTCAATAGCAGTTCAGATTAAAAAATTTAAATTCAGTTCCTGCCTCCTGATTTTGACTCATCTGTCACCGCTGGCAAGTTATTTTTCTTCACTGTTGATACTTAGAGCCCAGTGAAAATACTTGGATATAATATAATAAGGAAAGGTAGTGAAAAGTATGTAAGTACTGGTGATTCTTAAGAGAAAGTTATAGTACATAAAATATCATTCCAATTATTGGTTTCTAGTTTATTGAATAGTCGATATTTGGGGAGCGTTAAAATCGTTAGAAATTATAAAATACGAGTCATTCTCTCAGAGAGCCTATCTGATCCTGATTACCATGAAGACAGTAAATCGTGGCGCCCCATGACCTTGAAGATCATCGGGAGTGACGGCAAGTACAGTGTTGTGTGTGCTCACATGGTAGATGTGGTAGGTTCTATAATGCCAGCCGTGCTGCCCTTCTTTCTGCATACTCATCATGATGTCTGCTGGGTTTGTGATGATGAAATGAAATGCTTCAAGAAGAGGGGAAGTGCACCCAAATGGGAATAGGTGCAAATATAATGAGCCTTGGAAATCCCTCCCATCCCCCTGACCAGTACAGTGTAGATGGGTGTGTTTTTCATCCTTGGGAACTAATTCTTAAGCCATGAGCAACAAATAAAAATCTGTAATGCAGACACGTGACTGTTCAAACCATTCTGCCTTTAAGATCAGTTAAACCCATAGCTGCAAATGAAAATGGGGGGTGGGTAGAGAGTTCTGTAGCATTCCTAGGTCGTTTATTACATTCTGTATCAATATTAGGCACCTGTAATCTTAACATATAATAGTAGATTTGGGTTTTTTTGTGGGTGGTGTGAATGAGATGGTGCAGGTTGGTTTGATTTCAGGGCCACCTTTAGTGTAATCCCCGTCACCATATAGGATGCAAGTGCGTGGCACACAGTGAGAAATCATTAAGATGACAATGATATTGATAAAGATGACATACATAGTAAGCCAAATCAGTCATCTCTGACTTGATCGGCCCAGTACTTGGCACAAAGCAAATGCTCAATAGAGCCTTTTGTATTGGATTACAGATGTGTCTGGGTGACCATTGGAAGTATAGGAGTTGGAAGGAGTTGATCACCCTTCCAACTTGAGATGGGTTCCTTTCTCACTGCTAGAAGCTAGACCAGTAGATTAAGAAACACCAAGCTGAAAGCCAAGTTTGGTTGCATGAGGAAAATGACTAAGGAAATACATAGTACAGCAGGTCCTCAAGTAACATCATTTCATTATAGCATTGATGGGATGCCACAGGAAATTCACTCTTGTTAATATCAATTAGCCTGTGGTCAAATTGGCGATGTTATACGTTGTATTGCTTCATCGCGGAACCATCATGGATGTTAAGTGAGGACTTACTGTATTAATAATACATAAGGGAAATTCCCCTCATTTTGTGTGGCCTGGGGTTGGCTATGCTTCTGTGAGCCTTGTTTTCAGAATATGCAGTTTGTCTAAATTCCTGGATGATACAGTTTATGGCTCCATTGCAGTGAGATCAATTCTGCTGTGCCATGTCCGTGTATAATTGTGCCTCCGAGGGGATGGTTGTTAGTTATCATCAGTCCAAGGGCCTTTTTTTGCTTGGTTGGTTTTGACTCCTTTTTTCTCTCTGGTTTGGTTTTGTTTTCTGTGCATATCTTGTGCTTTTTGAAGAATTTTAATGCTATGACAACGACTCTGATTTCTGTATCATACAATTAAATCAAATGGGGACAGTTCTCCCACTAGAGGTTGGGTCTAATCTTTTGTTACCAAATATCAAGTCAGTATAATACTGAAGACAGTGTTGTTTGTTTTTTACCCCCAACATAAAATGGCAAAACTCCATCCATGTTTCCTGCCCCTTTGCATCACAAGGTGTCTAAAATTCACACGTGGCTTTATTTATTTATTATTTTCTTTATTTTGGCTTCCCAGTTTGAACATCTGTTCTTTCCCCTTCACCCCTTTCCAGATGTTCCCTAGCTGTGGTGACCTCTGCACTGTGTAGTGTTGTCATCTGGTGGATTGTTTGTGACTACATTCTCCCCATCCTGCTATTGTGTCTCGATGGTTTCAGAACACAGTAGCCGTCAGGACCCTTTGACAAATAGCTGTTGTGTAAGTGTCCCCATTCCATTTCTCTACGAGTGCTTGCTCACCTCTGGTGTCCAGTGTCTGTCTCACGATGCATGTTTTTCTTACTGTCAGCTCTCCTGGCTTTGTTCGTTTGCCCTTTTTCAAAAGTTCTTTTTCTGTAACTTGTCAGTTAATGGGGTGGTGGCGGGAGGGAGGTCTTCACTGTTCTTTTCTTTCTTTTTTCTTTTTTTTTAAAGATTTTATTGGGGAAGGGGAACAGGACTTTATTGGGGAACAGTGTGTACTTCCAGGACTTTTTTCCAACGCAAGTTGTTGTCCTTCAGTCTTAGTTGTGGAAGGCACAGTTCAGCTCCAGGTCCAGTTGCCGTTGCTAGTTACAGGGGGCGCAGCCCACCATCCCTTGTGGGAGTCGAAAGGGCAACGCGCTGAGCCATCCGGGAGCTCAGTGGCAGCTCAGCTCAAGATGCCGTGCTCAATCTTAGTTGCAGGGGGCCGAGCCCACCATCCCTTGCGGGACTTGAGGAGTTGAACTGGCAACCTTGTGTTTGAGAGCCCACTGGCCTATGTGGGAACCGAAGCAGCAGCTTTCGGAGTTAGGAGCATGGAGCTCCAACCGCCTGAGCCACCAGGCCGGCCCCTTCACTGTTCTTTTCATACAAGGGGTATTAAAAACAACAAACTCGATTTTTAAGTTGTACCTACTCTTAACAGATTTTTTTGAAATAGCAATTTAAAAAGACACCGAACTAACTCCTTTCCCCTGTCAAGAATATTTAGTTTGGGATAATTGCAGTAGTTTTCTTTAATTCAATTGGCTGTACAACTTTCCTCTAGTTTTCTAGGGTTACTATCTTTATTAGATGCTTTCCAATCTAGCAAAAATGACTTTCCCGCTGCTTTTCTGGCGTTTGTAAAGATTTGGCTTTGTAGCCAGGTGGCCTAGTGAACGTGGCATCCCGTTTCATCTCTGGTTCTGCCATCGGACACAGCGCGCGCTCAGCAGGTAGCTGCTCCCCGAAGAAGCCTTTTGTCTTGACTTTGCGGAATTTTCTCCTATCTCATTTCACTTCTTCCCCCTTACAGTTATGTACAGTTTTCTAAACTTGATGTTCAACAAAAATAGAAAAGTAGAGAAGACTGGAGTCCTTGGTTGCTGTTTGTATTTCTGCATGACTGACACTGCTCCTAACTCCCTCCCATTTTCCTTCTTTCCCAAAAGTAACCAGAATGCCTTTATTAGGTTGATAGAGGCAGCATTTATATTCTCTTCACATCTTTTTTCATCCTTCATAATATCTTAACAGTGAAGAGACTTCTTTTCTACAGAAGACTGTTTCCCTGTAAGAAGTTTAACTGGGGAACATCCCAGAGTTAAGGCCAAGAGCACGGAAAGGAGGGTGCAGCCTGAGAGGCTACGTTTGACTGCTGCCCTAGCATATCTAAGCTGCATTTGTTTTTCTCTTGAGATTTTTTCTTTAGCTCATATTTCAAGAATTTCTTTTCTTGTTCCAATTTGGGCTTGGGAGTTTTAATAAAGAAATATAAAAGTTCTTCTAGGACCTCCTCCAAAGTAAAATTCCATGGCAACCAACTCTAGTGCTTTGAGTATCTTCATATGGCTAGAAAAGATTGTAAAATCTAGCAGACTCCCTTCTTTTCAAAATCAAGGAAAAGCTGCTTAACATGTTTGTATTTATGACATTTTCTTAAATGTTAAGTACAAACTTACTATTGCATAGGCAGATATGCTGTATTTCTGATGTAGATTATCCTTGTAGGTAGTTTTTCCTTTACTTCTCTTAGTAAGCTTACATTTCCACATATTCTGACTCAAGGGCGTTATGTACTGCGTAGATTTATTATTTTCAAACTATTTGCAGTGGCAAAGCTATCTCGAATAGGTGGAGTTCTAAATGGGTGGAGTCGATGCTAATAATACTGAGGTGCTTCGTGGTTGTATTATTTTTCCCAGGGGAAGTTTTCAGTGGGCTCCATCAGGCTCTTTTCTTTTTACTATTCTGTGTAAGATACAACCTTTTGTTGTTGTCATTATTACTGACATGTGCCATTGCACTAGACCCAAAGCAGTGTTCAATTTAGCCTGACTGATTAATTTGTAATTTACGGAAACCAAAGCTTTCAACAGTAACAATGATGTAATCAGGTATAATCCTTGTAGCTGTCTTTTGAGGTGATTACTTATGTGCACCACCGTTGGCATTCACCTCTGTTGGCCGATGACGTAGCATCGCCTGGTAGGTTGTGACAGGGTGTGCTGGAGAACATGACTCTGATGACATTTCAGATTGCTGTGTCAGACTCTTAGTGGGAAAGGCACATCTGGGCCTCAGTCCCATCATTTTGAAAGCTCGTTTTATGTCAGTGGTCAACGACCAGGGTAAATAGTGCATAGTTGCACTGATGTATTCTTTCCTTGGAATTGAACATATACGTTCAAAGCATTTTGTGGCTTGACAGGTGAGAGACCTGTCTTTTCACCTTTTGCTTTGCTGTATGCCTGAAGTTGCAGATAACGTTGTGTCCAAAATCTGACAATACTAGGGCTCAGAAGATACTGCAGAGAAGAAGAGATAAAAAGTAGGACTGAGGATTCTGCCAGGGAAAGATGGAAAGGAGAAAATCCATATGCTGAATATTGCTCTGCAAAGCCAAGTGATTGGCCTGGTTTGCAAGGTGGGAGGTGGTTGTTCCTACTTAACCAGTGGCAGAGTTTGGAAACTTCACACGTTGCCAGCTTATCCCACCTTACCAGGTGTTACTTACAGGATGTCACAGGTAATACCTAAGTGTACTTGTTGGAAAATTTCCACTTTATTGATGCATAACCTACAGACTGCTGTTAATGGAAATAACTGGTGAACTGAATCTTCACTGGTGTGATTCATGCGTTCCAAATGTCTATCGTGCTCTTATTTATTTATTTATTTATTTTTATTGGGGAAGGAGAACAGGACTTTAGTGGAGAAGAGTGTGTACTTCCAGGACCTTTTTTTTTTCCCCCCAAGTCCAGTTGTTGTCCTTTCAGTCTTAGTTGTGGAGGGTGCAGCTCAGCTCCAGGTCCAGTTGCCGTTGCTAGTTGCAGGGGGCGTAGCCAACCATCCCTTGCGGAACTCAGGAATCGAACCAGCAACCTTGTGGTTGAGAGCCCACTGGCCCATGTGGGAATCGAACCGGCAGCCTTCGGAGTTACGAGCACGGAGCTCCAATCGCCTGATTCACTGGGCCGGCCCCTTCTCTTATTTTTAAAGTTCCATGTAAATTATTAACTATTATGTTAGCCACATTTGTATTTACACTAGTTTTATGGATCTTTAAAAAAGACGTTTCCCATCAGTCTAAAATTTGATTTAGCAGTAATTTCTTGTCTTGAATAGTATTTAAACGTTGTAGTAATAGTTAATTGAAGAAATCAGCCTTGAATTTCCTAAACAGGAAATGTATTGGTTCTTGTTTTTCCTTATGTTAATGATTTTACAGTGTGGCAGTTGTCTGTCTATACTTTTGGCAGTAAGTGGCCTCATTTGAAAAGTAGGGTGGTATTTCAAAAAAAGCCATAGGAGTCTCATTTTCTCCATTTGTAAAAACCGAGATAAAAACCAGGAGCCTTGCCCACAAGGTGAAAGGCTTTAGGACCACAGTGGCAGCCCAGGCCCTGGACCTGGGCTTCAGAAGTGGCCGTGGAGGCATCGTGGTTGGGTTTTGTTGTTGTTTTGTTTCACTTGATGAAAAAGTCTAGTTTCAGATCCTTACCAGCACTACTAAACATTTCACCCTCACACTGTATAATCAGAATTTTAAAATAAATACTTTTTTCGGGGGCAGAAGTCACATGCCACGGCAGTTGGTGTCTTAATCATACAACTGTGTCTGCATATACTCTTTCTACTGTTAGGCCATTCAACATTTAGGATGATAAAACTTGATGAGAAATCCTGAATCAAGCATTGGCTCATTTACCCAGGATCAGTTTCCCTCCGTGAAATGGAAGGCCTGTTTTTTGAGGCTTCCAGAAATACTACAGGTATAAAGCAAAACAGTTGGGATAGCAGCCCCTCCCTTAACCCTCCTCCCTCTCTTCCCCAAACAGACTAAAAACCACAGACCTCCACTCCAGACTTCTGCTCTGGTACAGTATAACCCATTGTTTTTGGTTTTGTTTTTTAGTGATGAGAAGTTAGCATTTTACGAAATGTTGACTGTGCTGTGCTTTGGGTAATAGTAAGATTATAGGCATTTACTAATCTGTACTATGTTTTAAGGACCTGGCTTTGGTTGTTAACTAACATGATGGTAATGCAGGCATAGGAAAGAGGTAGGACTCCTAGTTTGTTGCGGTGGTTTCTTTTTACTACTTACGAGCTGGGTTCGAGGCAGTTGTTATCGGCTGTCTCACCTTTATGTTTGGATATGAGAGGAGGAAGCGTTTTTAAGTCAGTGTTTTCTCTTACAGATGAATACAAGTTGAGTGTGTGTACCTATAAATGTGTGTGCATACAGTTCAGTGTTTCCTTATCTCTTGAAGAAAAGAACTGCATATAAAATCTTTTCATATCTTCTGCTGACAATTGAATGAGGCATTTAAAAACACCCTCTACTTATGAAACAGGTGTTCTGTGTGGGCTTAATCTCAGGGTGTTATTTCTGATTTGTGAATTTGCCTTCTGGGCAATTTACTCTCAAGGGCATTAGTTTCTTGAGATTTTTAGAGTTGAATTAAATCAAGTTTCACAGAATTTAAGCAGTTTCACTTTCTTGTTAATGGTACTTGGTGAGTTAGTAAATGGTTGTAATCAAGACAAAACTTGAATGTTGCTTGAACACATTTTTAAAATTTGAAATGTTATATGAAATTGGTATTAACTCAGGTTTATTGCCCATACTCTTAGCTCTGAGGATTGAATATTGTGTAGATATTTATAGTCACATTCTTTAGAATTTGGAGTTTTAAATGATTTCTTGTTTTCATGACTGGAATTCTGAGAATCTGCTTTTACTTTGGGACACAAAGATTTGTTTTACTGATTGATTTCTTTGGTGTGGGAAATCTTTTTCCAAAAGCAAAGTACACTGATTGTCTTTGTGTGACCTTCATAGAAAAATTAGATGCTTTATTTCAAAGGACCTTGATGTAAAAATGTGAAAGTGTGTTTCAGGTTTTCGCAAATGTGTTTATAGAAAATCCTATTAATTCTCAATAAAATAATTTGCACTAGAGTGCAGAAATGCCTTCCTCTGTCAAGTGGTTGAAAATTGTTTCAGTGAATATAATCTTATTTTTTTCCAACTGTTTTCAGAGTAATTCTTCAGTCCAGTGTTCAGAGCTGTAAAACATCTGAACCTAACATTTCTGGCAGTGCAGGCATTGCTAAAAGAACCACCAGATCTGCTTCAAGAAAAAGCAGTTTTAAAAGGTGAGAAAAGAATCCTACTCTTCTGAAAAGTTCCAAACATTGGTTTTCTTTCCAGTTTAATCTTTTGGAGCTAGAAATGAAGATAGGAAAAAGCACAGTCCCTGTGATGGGACATTGATCCAATGTGTTTGACTTGTTCATCATCTAAGAAAATCTGGACCATTTAACATAGGCTTTTGTTTAGTTTTGTTTTTCAGAGTTGATGCTCAACACTGGAAATGTGGTCTCTGGGTCATAATATGGGAAAGTTGAGAATGTTGTGTATATAAGTTCTTAATTAAGAATTTCCAAAGCTCTCTATCAGGAATTGGAGGAAATCTTTCTGTGTATCAGATACAGCATAACTGTTGGAGAATTTGCTGCAAATAAATGTGACAGTGACAGTGGAAATATGCAAACGTTAGAGAGTTTGCCATCCTTCCTTACCTAGGGACTATGTTCTCAGCCACAGCCCACGCCCAGCGGGGCTCATTCTTTGACTCTGAGCCCAGTATCTTTCACTTCTTTCATTAATACAGGCTTTGAAAAGAAATGGACACGTTCTGTAACCAAATCCTTTCCTCACTGTTGTCTTTGGATGTTTGTCGTGAACTGCAGGCACACATTCTATTTTTTAACATATTCTAAAAACAGATCCCTTTTAAGGGAAGAGCAGATAACCCACATGCAGTCATCTCAGGAGTGGAAGGCAGGCCCCCTTTTCGTGTTTGTGTGTCTTTGTCTGGAGGTGGCAACCTGTGTGGTCCTGTAGGAGGTACTGCACTCACAGCACAGTGGATATATCACGATGGACTGCAAGCGCCTGAAGATAATGCCAACCAGACTTTAAAATGTCCTTCACAGATTTCCTTGCTTCTTTTTAATTCTCCTGCCCACATACCTTTGAGTTTGGGGCCCTAGGTGCCCGTCTTCAGGGCTGAGTGAGTCTGGTGCAGTCCCGCTGCAGCCTGTGTCCCAAGGGGCTGACAAACTGGAGAGCCCTGTGTGTTTTGCGTTTTTAAGGAATTGTTTGGTTCTGCAGTTTTTCCTCTGCTGATTCTTCTGTACAATTTTACTACATAACTTTTACCTGTATGAGAATGTGATCATGCCCCAGCACAAGTATTTGAGAATTGGGCACTGACTTAGGATTTAAAATGTTTCATTAGTAAGGTATCAAATATTCATACTAATTTCACTTGAGAAGAATGTCAGAGTAATTCTTCTTACCAAAAGCAAAGATTTAAATATATTGTAACATAAAACCAGAATGTTATTTATAACAGTGAGAAAGAGGAAATGGTCTGAAGATTGAGGAATTATGCCAAATGAATCCAGTCATGTTTTTAAAGATACTTTAATGATCTGGATAAATGCTCATGAAGCAATAAATGAAAAGAACTACACATAAAAATAATGAAGTATTAGTAGAATTTTTTAAAATGTATAATGTACTTTATATATGTGTATAGAAATGTGTAGATAGATAAATATTTATGCTTATAAATATTTATAGATGTATATATTCCCATATATGTATAGAAACAAGATAAAGGAAAATATGCCATAATATTAACAGTTCTGATGGGTAGGACAATTGGGGATTTTTCTTTTTATTATCATTTTCTGTTTTGCCCCAACTTTCCTACAATTAATGGGGCAAAATGGAAATATTTTAACTTTCACACTTTTAGGGAAGTAAACTATTAAAAAATTCAAATCAAAAGCCTGCCATTAGTGATAGACATGTTTTGAATGCGGATATTCTTTTGTAGGTATAATTGATCAGGCTTCCATTACAGTCGAGTGTGTCTGGCCCATTTAACCTGCTTTCTGCTTTTCTGGATTGTGTTCTTCAGGTTTCAGAGCACTAGAGTCCGGAAACTGGGCTGGGTGTGCCCAGCCACACCCTGTTCCTCTGCAGGGTGTGACCCTGCGACAGTTTTTCCATCTAGGTTCTTTCTAGTGATCCAAACTTGTGCTCCTTGGCAGAGGTGGTTCCCGACGGCAGTGAGCATCTGCCTGAGGTCCCTGGACCGGATGCTCTCAGGGGGCTAACGTCGAGTGCAGACTAAATATGTTTGCCTAAATGCTGAAACGGCCCAAAGCAGTTTCCAGGCATGGGGGATGGTGCTGAAAAGGAAAAGCAAAAAGGCGTCTTAAATTTCCAAAATAGACTTTCAGAGATTGGAAGGTGCAAAGAAGTAAACCAGTGATAGTTAGCTGAGTTTCACAGTGTGTTTATCCCCCAGCCACATCCCCCCATAAGGGTCACCTTCTCCTTCCAGGGCTTTGGCCTGTGTTCCCATAAGCTGATGAGCCACCTACAGTTCCCAAAAGAAAGACAAGTACGTTATGCACAGGTCCCACTCCCTGCTTCTAGGAAATAATGGGAGTCAAGGCAGCCAAGCTGTAGCCTGAAGCTTTTATCTTACTGAATAGTACTCATTTTTAGTTGGATGGTGGAGAAGGATTTGACAGATTTGTACATAATCTCATTCAGAGCAAAAAGATACGAACTGAGATTATTGAGTAATTTTAAAGTGTTGAATAGAGTGCTTTTCTTTAGACAACAATACAAAAAGAAAGTACACCCTTTCAGTGTATGTTTGTAAGTACTTTCAAGGTGGCTGAGTTGCCGGTCTACTGTTACTCCCCTTTGTGAAGCCTTCTCTTTTGCAGGTTTATGTTGCTCACATGTCATCGTCGTCATCTCTCTTGTGCCGTAGGAACTTGACCTTTCATTTCCAAGTTCTGTTCTGTTCCTAGAGGCTTCCGGGATGAAGACCTCACCTACACTCACTTTCCACTGGCATGGCTCTTTTGATTTTTGACAGTTTACTGAAAGGCTCTGCAACTTTGGAGAATTTTTCCACATACATGTTAAAAGAGCAAATATTTGCTGACTGAAAAAATATGAGTATTCTCATAAGCATTTATTGGGGGAAAAATGCCACCATTTTTCTCATGGCAGATGGTTATTCCATCATGTATCCATTGAATATAAGTCACATCAAAACCTCAGTCTTGTGTGACAAGCTCACACAAAACTGGCAACCGCAGCAGTTCAGGCTGTGGAGTGTCTTGTGGTGGATTGGACGCAGCTGACCCCCGTGCCAGGACGGCTCGTGTGGTACCTTCCTCATTCCCTTTCGCGTTGATTTGGAAGAAGCAAATGAACGGGCTTCTACACCTCCTACTTTCTGTTAGAGCTAGAGACCCATTTTTCTCTTTTAAGAGTTAATAAATTCAGTGAAGAATTGGCCTGTTTTTCAGTGTTCTCTCTGAAGAGCTCTTTTAGAATAAGTCTTGAAAATGTCATCATCGTGCCTTCGATTGAGTACATGCAGCCACCTACCTCATTTGATATCATTCTGTTCCTGTCTATACACAGCTCACCCATTGAGTACGTGTTCTGTCAGCTCATGCTCTTTGTGGCAGTCTTGCTTTTAATTATAACTTCATCCATTTTCTAAGAAAACTGTCATGTACAAAAGACTTTTATTCCAAGTTGCATTATTGGGAACCATCTGCTCCACCTGGCAAACCAACCAAAAGTTCATTGCTTTGGGCTAATTATTCATATTGTGAGGGCTCTTTCCTCAGCCTCTGAAACCGTCAGTCTCTTCACAAGCCCTGAAATTGGGAGTAACTACATTTAGGACTTTTTTAAGTCTTGTCATTTGTGATTCTTGCCTTCATCATCCCTGTCACTGCTTCTTGTCCCTTAGAGTCTCAGATCACAGTGTCTGTTCCATCACCTTTAGGCTTTAACTTTTTGTTATTGTCATTGTCTCCAAAAGGACATCAGTCTGTAGAAGCCTCAATGTTGTATCTAATTTTTTTTTTTTAATGCTGGTTACCTCAGATCTTTTAAAAGATTAATCTCCCTTTGAAATTCCAGTTATTTCCCCACTTGCCAACTGACCTGGACCTTTAAACTCAGTACTCTCTTGAGGTCTCCGAAAACTACGTGATGAAGTTAGATGAGCTGCTCTGATAGAGCGTCATCACCCTCATCCATGTGAGGGCCACTTCCAGACTGGAATTGGTTTTTCTGACTCTTTTCTTTGGCTTTGGTTTTTCTCTGAAAGTTGCTATGTAGCTGAAAGTAAGATCTAATAAATTGGGGAAGGAAACGAGGGCGATAGGGCGAGGATCTGTCAAGGGCAGTTACTTAGGAATGAACGGGTGTCCTTGGGTGTCTTCGCCAGGTGCCACCTGCCCGCCTCCCTGGTTGGGTGTTGGCGGCAGGTGGCCCCTTGCGGCTGTGTGTCGAACGCACAGCGGGGCACCCAGGCGTGGTTGCCTTCTGCGCTTTGCTAAACTGGAAACTGCTTGAGGTGCCAGAGCTTTTTCTGTGACCGACTTCTGGCTTTGGAAATAATCAAGTAACACTTCTTTATCTTTTCGTTCTTTCACTTTTCCCACAGCCTGATTCCTCAGAGGGAAGGAAGGAAAAGGAATGCTTTGCAGCAAATGCCCTTAATGGCATTATGGTACTCTCATTGCTCGGCTGCTTCTCTGCCCTCCCTTCTTTTGTTTTCTTGTCTTTTATTTTTCTTTATTTTCATTTTTTGCAGAACTGAACCTTTTTCTGCTCTGCCTTTCTCTCCTGTTTGTCTTTATGGTTGACACTGTACTGTCCTTTCCCAAGTATTTGTCATTAAAGAATTATACAAAGTGTATACTTTTTAGCATGTCAGTATTTTTTATTATGTTGCCTTCCTTGTCTTTGATAACTACCTATGGGACACTTGAAAGCCTTCGTGGTAAAATCCTTTTTCTTTTCCCCCATAGTCCCTCCATTTCAAGGACTAAAACAGTCTTGCGTTAAGTAAAAACCTGTGACCAGAACTGAAGGAAGACTCTAGGAACAGAAAACTACAACAGGACTTAGCACAATTTATTTGGAAACAAAACAAAATTGCAAAAGCCTTAGCTGCTTTCCACCTAAGAAGTTTATTCAATGAAGAAAATGTCCACTGGAGTTTAAGTAACTACACGAGTTTGGGTACCAGTGAGGACTTTGAAGACGGCCCAACTCTCCATTTGTAGAAATATCTCAAGTTGAACAACAAAAGAGCTGTTGTAAATTTAGTCTCAGGTGTAAATATCAAAGCCCTTTGTTCTCAGGAGGGCTGGCCACTCTGTGTGGTGCATGTGTGTCCCTGTGGTGGCAATCGTTTTAGCTGCTGGCCTTCAGAAGAATTGAGGATCTTATGGAGGTTTTTTATCTATTTATTTTCTGTTCGCCCTGTGTTGAAATTTGTAAAGCTAAAACAGGCATTACTGAAAATGGTACTTTCTGTAATTTGATACTATTTGGTGTAATCATCTTCATTTTAATATTTGTGATACTGTTGTAACGTTAACTCTGTTAAGTACCCAAGCTGCTTGTCTTCCACCAAAGAGTGCTTTATTAACACGATTCTGTGAAAACCACGTTTGAAGACTTGGCTTTTGTGACAAAAAGTGGTAGGTACGCTGGTAACCTAAAACTTGCAGGAGAGTATTAAACAGTAACTTTAGAAGTCTCAGGAGGAGGAACTGACTTCGGAGTTGGAAGATTGTTGTCAGTCATTCCTTTTTGTGTCACTTAAGGACTGAAGAATTCCAAGGCTGCCCACTATTTATTTGGTTGCCCAGTCATACAAATTAAAATCATATTTCCTGCCATGCTGAAAAATACCCCACACTTTTGGTGTTGCCGCTTGGAAACAGTGGTTCCACATAATGATGGCTTAAAAAAACACTTACTGCTTTTTTAGGGTCTTTCTCTGTGGACTTTTTTTATGTGACTGGCCTAAGGCCCTTCACACACCTGTTGACTTCAGTGACAGTTATCCACATCTGGATTTCAGTTATTTGTAAATAAGACACTCACTGTTGCCTTTGGTTAGGGAATAAACTCCTTGTAGAGTGCCTTCTCCCTCCCCCCCTAGAGAAACACAGCAGAGACTGTGTCTGTGATGTAAAGCAATCATAAAAACAGTTTATTTGCTGCTAAAAAAAAAAAAAAAATTAAAAAAAAATGGGACCCAAAATAAAATAATATTTTGCAATCACCTTGGTGGCTTCTATAAGAAGTGAATGGTTTTAGTTATTGCTAAGCAGTGTTGGCCTATCCTGGTTAGTTGAATGGGGCGGGATACAGTATTGAAAGGCAAAAGGCTTTCACATTACAGGATCAATGAATCGGGTTAGTACACAATTCCATTTTGAAAAGCTGCCTTTAAAACAAAACTGAGGAATAAGAAGTGCTTGGAGCAAACAGATTGAGGTCTGTTAATGCAAAAATAATTGGAGACCTTGGCTCCATTGTGGTATCTATTTTCTTGGAGTAATTATAAGTTTGACTAGCTTTGAGGGGAGATGGAAGATGCCATTGTTTTGGCGCGAAGAATAGCTTTCCCCATCAGGCACTAAGGGGGTGGGGCCTGCCAGCTTCTACACACTGGGGACTAGATCTCAGAGAAACGTTGCTTTTCTGACCCTGGGAGTTCATAGTTATCAGTTCTTGTACCTGATGGGAAGACAGCTTTCAGTAAGCTTTGGGTGGGAGGAGAAACATTCCGTTGGCTGCATTGTGCTGGAAGACAGTACTAATATTCAAACTGCCCAGGCATAAAATATTGAATTCTCAGGGCAACTCTTCTTCCCTTTAGACTTTTAAAGGCCATATCCTGCATAAATAATCCAGGTAGCTGTGAAAATCAAATTTCCATCTGAACCCTCCTTGCTTTGGCTTTCTATTATGTCAGAACAAGTAAATATGCTGTCCACTCCTAGCAAATAAGCCATTTGGTGTCTTGGCCAAGAGTGAAAATTTGGGCTTCAGTGTGTTAACCACAGTACTTTTTTTTTTTTTTTTTTTACAAATTGCCTTTCTGTGTTGGCTGCTCACATTTCCAGCTAGAATTGCTGTCACTGTGGCTTTTTCTAAGAATCCCTGTATGTAACAGGCTTGTTACTGAAATTAGTTGTAGGGAACTAGTGATTTGATAAAGAATCATTTCTTAGAATACACAAAGGACATAGCACAGTGTTAAACGTACGGGGGACATATCTAGAATCCAGGAAGTCTCTGGATCAAACTGATGGAAAGTTCTTCCTGCTATGAATAAGAGGGACTCTTCCCTCGCTCCCCTCAGATGAACCTTCAACACACCCAGAATCTTCTGAAATTCTAATTTCGAGTCTTTGTTGTCGAAGACCTTGTTGCTGTGGAATATGAAACAGGGCATGTCAAGTGGGGAGCTTCCTTTAACTTAAGAGCCTTAAATAGCTTTGAAAGTACACCAGGACAGTTTCCATTGGAATTAAAGTTAGAAGTGAATATTTTTAGGTGCCCTTGAAGCTTTCTGGGGACTCAGGTCAAGAGTCAGGGGCAGTCCAATGGAAGGCTGTCTGCAAAACTGGGTACCTAAAGGTGTAGACAGACTGCTGCATTGTGTTGCTAAAGAAAAACTAGGAACCTCTGACCTGTCCGCGAGCAAGGCTGGCCTTGAGCAGTGCCTCACTGAAACAAGTAGCCTTACTTGTCACGTGGCGCTTCGTCTTGGTGCATGCTGCTCTTCTAGTCTCCACAATTGTTCTGTTCCAAATTTGACTCCCTCAGCCCGTCACCCATCTGCTTCCTTCCCTGCTCTCCTCCCCTTCTCAGGGGGTGATTTCTACCTCTTTTCCTGGGCCCAGACAAGTTTTAGACGAGTTCCCCAGAATAGTCACCTGGCGAAGGTGTGTCCCTTGGGCGCCTGATCCCCGGCCCCGTGGGCTGCACGGACCCTCCCGTTGTCTGGCCGGTGTTGTGCCAAGAACTCCAGGAGCTTTTCCTTGGCTTGAATCAACTGTTTATGACAAAGGAGCGATGAACCCCTCTGATGTTTGGTCTAAAAGTAGCTTAACTGCTTCTCTTCATGCATTTTTAAAAATAATTATTGCATTTTGGAAAGCAGTGCTCACCACAAACAACTTTAGAAATGTATTTTAATTCTTTAATAGCTGTCCCCCACTGAAGTTGTCCATGAGAAGCTAGCTGCTGCTTTTCCATTTCTCCTAAATCTGAGTATTCTCCATGTCGCTCCGTGGAAATACTACAGGTGTGTTTAGAAGACTGGACAGTTCACTCATCCTGTGTAGGAAATTACCTCCTTAATTGCCTAGTAGGATTAAATGTCAGCAGACATGTTCATCTGATTATAGTACTGCAATTTTATATTAATAATTTGCAGGCTTTTATCTACCCTACACTCATGTACAGATTATTAAAAGTTTTTAAATGTAACCGATTAATCGATATTTGATCAATCATTGTCTTGATTTTTTTAAAATTAAAATGTATATTTCTAATCATATTTTATAATGTTGAAAGAACTGGTTGAATGAATGTTTATTTTCCTGAAGGTATTTTTAAGATAAAGCTTCACAATGGCCTGTAAACTTTGCATATCTGTGTAGTTTGATACGTATTGTTGCATTCGAAAATTGCGTGCATTGTACCTGGTTTTATACAAAATACTGAATAATGGAAATTGTATAATTATTATAATGTAATTAAAAGTATTAACCAAATGACCTTTTGGTTTACTGTATTCACTTACCATTCTGAACCATGGGAAACAGTAGTTAAAATGTAAAGCAGGTGTAATCCTCAGTATTCGTTTGCCAGGGTTACAAAAGTCCATGGTGTCCCTCTGTCCATCCTCAGCTCCTTTTCTTATAAGGTCAGACAGTTAAGTTTGCGAACTCAGCCTAGAAAAAGTGCTCCATATTTCATTGCTGAATATCACTACGGTCACCTTCAAAGTACTCCCCTTGGGAAGCTGTGCACCGACCTCAGTGCCTAGTCCACCGTTCAAAGCAATTTTGGAACTCTTTTTCTGGAATGGCCATCAGAGCTGTTGTCGTCTTACCCTTGATGTCCTGAATGTCATCAAAATGTCTTCCTTTCAATATTTCCTTTATCCTCGGGTAAAGAAAGAAGTCATTGGGGGCCAGATCAGGTGAGTAGGGAGGGTGTTCCAATACGGTTATTTGTTTACTGGCTAAAAGCTCCCTCACGGACAGTGCCGTGTGAGTTAGTGCATTGTCGTGATGCAAGAGCCAAGAATTGTTGGCGAAAAGTTCAGGTCGTCTAACTTGTTCACGCAGCCTTTTCAGCACTTCCAAATTGTAAACTTGGTTAACTGTTTGTCCAGTTGGTACAAATTCATAATCCCTCTGATAATCCCTCTGATACCAGAAAAGGTTAGCATCATCATTGCAACAAGATCGTGAATTTAATTGTCAGTCCAGTCAGATTGAACGAGGGCCCACCTAACGGCCTCATTTTAACTTAATCACCTCTTTAAAGGCCCTGTTTCCAAATACAGTCACATGCTGAAGTATTGGGTGTTAGGGCTTCAGTTTAAGAATCGGGGATACACAGGTCAGTCCATAACAACTTTCCCCAGGATGAGATGGTGAGCAAGTGAGGAGGCCCCCTGTTACAAAGTCATTCTATACCCATCCACCACCAGCTCCAATGATGCAAATTAAGACACATCAATGAGGCTCTTGGAGTCTTATAGGTCGTAGACTGTAGTCCCTTCATTTTACTTGCCAAAGTCAATATTAAAGTGCTGGGTGAAAGGCAGGACCGGTGCTCGAGCACTCCACATCCTGATGTGTCTGAACTTAGGATACCATCCGCAGTGCTGTTTATCTGCCTTCCCTCTTGATGGTCTCTTGCAGGGCAAAATCCTGAAGACCCAAGGCCCAGGCCATCATGCAGAGGTTGTGTCTAGGACATAGGAGCTTGTTTTTAAGACGTGCTGTCCAGTCCCCGAAGGAACTTCGCTTTGATTCACGCTTGGATACGAGTTTTCAAAACGCAAAGCAAAGGGACTTGTCTTCTCACCTGTATCCAAACTTCTCCCACCAGATTGGGATTTGCAGGCTCTGTTGAAAGCTGCGGAGTCTACCTGCCCTGCCCCTCCGTGGTTTACTTTGAGGCCAGTGCTGGGTTGTGTACCCTCCTGGGACCCACTGGAGCTCGCTTGGTTGGTGTGGGCCAAGCAGCTCGAAGTCCATGAATGCTGTGAAGGGGGCAGGCTTGGTGGCAAGACCCTGAGGCTTACCAGGCTTCAGATGAAATCATGAAGTGCGTCTGTTTCTCCTGGGAGCAGCTGTATTTTCCAGGGCTGTGCAGTGTGTGTCACGAGCCTCTGAGACTCCTGGCCCTGTACATACTTGCTTTCCTGTGTTATCTACCACGCTGTCCAATGCCCATCTGCCACATGGACAATTTTTAAACCCCTTTCCTTCCATTTAAGTAAAACGGGAATAAAAAGAATTCCTATCTTAACAGGAAGTCTGAGAATTAAATTAGATAATACACGCAAAGTGCTTAAAACAGTATCTGGTACATACCATGTTTCCCCAAAAATAAGACCTAGCGGGACCATCAGCTCTAATGCGTCTTTTGGAGCAAAAATTAATATAAGACCCAGTATTATACCCGGTCTTATAGAAGACTGGGTCTTATATTACATTAAAATAAGGCTGGATCTTATATTAATTTTTGCTCCAAAAGATGCATTAGAGCTGATGGTCTGGCTAGGTCTTATTTTCGGGAAACACGGTAGCTTTTAATATATTAATTTTTTCATACATTTAAGATAATTTTTTTAGGTAATTAGCTAAAGTCTGGTTTAGTTTTAATTTATTTTTTCACTTTTATTTATTTTAAGTGTTTTTGCAGGACCCATCACCTCCAAGTCAAGTAATTGTTTCAATCTAGTTGTGGAGGGTGCAGCTCACAGTGACCCATGTGGGGATCGAACCAGCAACCTTGTTAAGAGCACCACACTCTAACCAACTGAGCTAACAGGCCGCCCCCTATTTTTTATTTTTTTTTAGTTTCAGGTGTACAAAACAATGTAATAGTTAGACATTTATGCCCCTCACAAAGTGATAACTCCCCTCCCCCAATCTGCTACCCCTCTGACATCATATATAGTTATTACAATTCCATTGACTCTAGTCCCTATACTGTACTCCACATCCTATGACTATATATATACTAAATTATAGTTGACAGGTAAAGGCTGATTTTGATAGCTAACTATGGTCCCTTAGTATCTGATATTTTTCGTACCTGCAACATAATATCATACGAGAGTTTTAAAACAGATCAAATTATTTTGAGTTTTGAAGGGAGAAATTCATGTACTGAAGGTAAGTCTTGAAAGTGGTTTGTTCAGAGGCAGGGCAGGGCGTGCTTAAGTAGAAAAGGCCTCTTCCTGAGTCCCCATGTGTTTATTGAGGTAGGAAATTAATACGGAAAGAACGATCAGCGATGTGGATTCTAAAATGAGCTCTGCCGCTTACTCTATGACTGGGGATCCTTTATCTGCCCCTGGCCCTCACTTTGTTCATCTGTAAAATGGGACTAGTAAAAACATAGTGTTTGGATTAAAAGATCTGAGTACGTGAATGTGTCTTAGCACGGTACCGGTGCCAGCCCATGTCTTCTTTTTCTCCTGTATGTCTGAGTGCAGTTGCGGGTGTGTTGGAAGATAGCGTGGTAGGAGGAGTTCACAAACGTTTTTTGCCTGCATCATAGTGTGCTATGATGTCTAAATCGTTCTCCCATCATGGTTTGTCATGTAGGTGTTTCCCAGCTTTTACCATTCTCATCTGTAAGTTCTTCCTGGGTGATGCTGGTTATTGCCTTAAGACAAATTCTTACAGAAGGCAGTTCTAGGTGAAGGATATGCAGAATTTTAAAGTTTTTGTTACCTACCATATTGAAAAGCAACATGGGGTCATTGTTCAGAGTATGGATTCTGGACCCCGACTGTGTGGGTGTAAACCTTTGCTCTGCCTCTTACTATCTGTGTTCTTTGGGCAGGGTGACAATATCTAACATGGCTGTATGAGGGTTAAATGAGTTAATATGTGTTAATTGCTTAGAAGAAGTACCTGGCACATTACCAAGAGCTATATGTATTGTTTAATGCGAAAATAAAAACCATGGGCTTAATGCTGTCCAAAAGGACTGTGACGGGGTACTGTCCCCTACTCCCCACCTCCCCCATCAGCAGCTGCGTGACATGGCTGAGCTGGTTAATTAATAGCAGAACACTGGCCCCAGTGTCACTTCCTACTATATATAGTCCTATCTTTTAGCTGCCCCATTATTCAGATTTGGGGCATTAGTCTTAAGTAGTTGGCACAGTATGCTCCTGTGTTACAGTCTCACCGTTTTTCCCAGCTCCCTCACGGGGGAGCTGGCCCAGCCCATGTGAGTATGAAGACCCCCCACGCCACCCCTCTAGTACATCTGGCTGCTTTGCCGTGTCTGTAACTGTGTCTCATCTCTTTGCTAGCAAGGCTGCGTGGCTTTGACATGCCTCTGGATGACGGGTGCTCCATCCACACATACGTCCAGGTAAGAAGCCGTCCTGCTCAGCAGGGCCAGGCCCACCAGCGCGCTGGCCTTGGCCCCTCAGATTCTTTATGGCCAAATATATCTAAGCAGGGAGAGGCTTTGTGTGGGAAAAGAAAGGGTGGAGGGGGTGGTATGGTTTGTGCTTTGTTTTACTTGGAGAAAGACAATGGTTTTTTCTCAACACGGATGTGCTCCTCTGCGTGAAACATGATGACTTTTCGGGCGGGACAATCCCGCCTTGTGTAGGGCTCTCGGAGAATGCAGCCAGTCTGGCAACCCCACCCTACCCCCCACCCCCTGCCCCACCTACTGAATGCCAGTCATGTTCCCAGCCATTGGACAATCCAGACACCCCCACACATTTTCAACCACCTTCAGCCTGGGAACCGCTGATCTTCCAATACAGCTTAGTGGGCAGTGTCATGAGAACAGCAACAGATGCTCGTGGGACCCTGCCGAAGTGAATATTGTTCTCCTGCCTTGTGCTGCTCTGGCCTCAGCCCCAGTGGGCAGAAGAAGGGGTGGGAGAAAGGTTTCACTTATAGAGGAGGCAGCAGTATAGCTCAACCCTGGAAATAGTGCTCAGGAGTATTCATGAAACTGGGTGGGGAGGTGCCCCTGAGACTTAGGGTTGGGCCTTGGGGCGTGAAGCTAATGCTGCCCTCCTGGCCCTGGCTCATCCCCTACAGTGTAGCCGCCACAGAGAGGTTGCCAGGCCTGTTGTCTCCACCCCTGGGAGTGACAGCTGGGCCATACACAGCCACACCACAGTGATTGGCAAGTCGATAAGTAGCAGATGAGTGTTCACTCAGTGTTGTTAGGTAGGACAAGACAGGTGGCTGCCCTGGCCCACTCTCATTCAGAGTGATTCTGGCCAACCCCAGATTTGCCTTGCAGTTAACCGAAGAGTTTAGATCGTACACGTTGGGGTCTTTTCTCCCACTGGCATATTAAACTACTCGTTGCCATCCCCAGTAACTCCGTATGACAGATTCTGGCATTGTAAATACAACTCTGTCCGCCGCCTCCCTTTTCCAGCGATGGTTGGCTGTCATGGCTGTTGACTTTCTAAACCAGTTTTTAATCTGGCCCGGGCTCCGCAGGGACTAGACCAAAGAAGGTCTCTCCTGGACAGCACAGCGTTCACCAACAGAAATTCTCTCAAGGTATAATGAAAGCCTGTTTCCTCAGGCCCGTGCCTCAGCCTCTCAGCAAGAGTTCTGTGCCTCGTTCTTCCAGTTGGTACTGAGATTTCAACCCAGGGCCCGAGCGGGGCCTTCCTGTAGGTGACCTGGGGGGATGCCTGGGTTGGGGAAGGGGCCAGGCAGACACCTCTTTGGTAGCAGTTCAGTCCAAAGTCCCAGTGGACAGCGTTTCTTGAACTTTTTTGTGTTAGGGAGCTGAAGTCTGTATCTCCCTAGAAAAGTTCATGCATAATTTTTGAAGAGTTCCTGAAACGGGTCCTCTGTGGCCTCACTGCACTGTCCACTCCCGCGGGTGGTGTTCATACAGATGCAATGTGAAGAGCGCCCCCTGGAGGTGTGCTGTGAAGGAGCCTATTTGACAGTCACCCCAAGGCCCTCCCAAGGCATTCGAGGGGTCCTCAGTGAAAATCCCTGAGCAGTGCCTTTCCACCCTGGTCAGTTCCCTGGGTCGGGAGGGAGCCGGGGAGAGGTAACCACCGTCCTCACTGCCCCCTCCAACCCCGCCTCACCATTTCTCCTGCTTCCTTTCTACCCACCTTTCTTTCCTGCTTTCTGAAAACCGCCAGGGTGCCTGCTTGTTCCCACTCTTGTTTTGCCTCACCACCAGAACACGCAAGTTCTAATAATTTTGCATTGCCGAGAATTTAGGTCTTACCTCCGACACTTTAAAATGTTTCCTCCCTGTTGCTCTAATGCTGCCAGTATTGGGCGGGGTAAGTGCAGAATAGGGCCACCAGCATGATTGTGGGTTTTTCATTGATGTGCATGAGGTCCTCTTGGGCTGGAAAAGCACACGTGGGGGGGGGGTGCGGGCGGGGTATCTTCATTGCCTCTGGCAGGGTGGCTGTTCACCAGGAAATAGTTTAATCTGCCTCGGTGTTTTGAGAGCTTTTGAGAACTCTGAGCCTCCTGAGGGACTTACATGCAAGTGATGCCACTCCATTGTCACATGACAGGCACTTCCTAGCTTGCACGTGATTTTGTGCTCCTGAGTCAGCTCTCTGAAATTGGGCACATTTCTGCAAAGAAACAATGCTTAGAAGACAGTTAGTTCTGTGCTGCCCTGGCTCGACCTGCTCTCCACACCTGGGGCCTGCTGTGGCCCTTAGTAGAGCTGTGATGGGTTTGAGAGCCAGTGTGATTTGGTTGGGGCAAGTCCTGTTGCCTTGTCACAGGAAACCTTGTGGCCAAGGACAAGGGCCTAGGGGAGGCAGCAGGCTCCGTGAGGCCCCAGGAGGGCCACGCTTCTGCTTCTGTCTCCACCAGTGCCCTGCTGGCGACCTTGACCCTAGTCTCCGTGGCCTCTTGAGTCTTGTCATCTCCACCTGAGTAAAAGACCTAATAACGCTTCCTGAGAACACAGCTAATCCCTTCATGCTTTGGGGCAGACTCACTTAGGCTACCACTGCAAGTGGTCCTGGTGTTGCAGGGTTACCATGACTTGCTCCCTTTCTGCAGGGAGTGGCCGAGCACGGCAGCACACAGCTCATCCTGTGCGGCTCCTTTGGTCCCTGGGGTATGTGTCCTCTGGCCTTTCCCTGTCCCTCTCCTACCAGCTTTGCCCAAAGAATTGGTCATTTAACTGGAAATTCCAGGAGTGCGTAGAAAGAACTGGGCGGGGACTGAGTCTTCTTTTTGCCTCATGTCCTCATCCCCATGCTCGCCCAGATACCAGCAGGGGAGCTTCTTAGCGGGAAGACAGATGTCCTTCCCTGTTCTCTGACTGTAAAGTGATGAGACGATCACAGGACAGCACACAGCAGCCCCTCAAGAAATGCTCGTTTCCTCAGGTTCTGCTAAGGAATAATAAGGGCGGACGGGCATCCTTCAGACTTAAAAAGATGTCCAGATAAAGGGCGAAGCTGTGATGTTAGGGGTGCACGCTGTTGCAGTGACTCCTGTCGGTCGGGATACTGGCTCCTTTCAGAGGGGAGGGAGGCCGTGGTGGGCTCGGTCACAACAGACAGGCCTCTGGGGACATCGTTTTCCTGACTGGTGGTGGTTACTAGAAGTTTAGCACCTTTATACGTATTGTAGTCTACAACAGAGTTGTTTTTAGTACCTGCTTTTTTTCCACATAACTACAGGCCCATCTGGGACAGAGAGCCAGGCAAAGCCTCACACACTTGGCACGTCTGGAGGGAGAGGTGCCAGCTGCCCGAGGGCTGGCCTTCTGGCTGCTTCAGGGAGGGACCGGGAAGGGGGGCCAGCCCCTGGGTGGCTGTTCGCATGGCATGATCCTCACAGAGGCTGAGGGGAGGCGGCGGAGGCAGCAGCAGCGAAAGGAAATTGGGATCTTTTCTCAAAGTGAAACTGCTTATCCAGCTGGGTGTTGCCCGGAGGAAGGGCTCCTGGTGGAATAACTTAGAAGAGGACAGTTCCCGTTTTTATTTTCAGGGCTGGCCTTTCCCAGCTCAGCCACAGACCTCGGTCCAGGTGCTCCACAGGATTTGCCAACATGGTGTGGTTTCAAAGAAAAGCAATGCCTTCACCTCGGAAACACCTATGCACTGCGATGGCATGGAGCAGCGAGTGACCAGAAGGGAAAAGACCTGAACCAGTGATCAACACTAGAAAGGGGGTGCTTATTATGGCTTCTCTAGCTCTAAGAGGCCTGCCTTGCGCGGGATGAAAATGTCAGATGCTTATCATTAGGCTAAAGATGTCCTGGCCAGATGTGACTACCACCCAGTGCATGGTTTTAGCCCTCCTGAACCCGTCCCAGATGGCAGCTTTGGGAGCAAGTGCACCTCTTCCCAGACCTTGTCAGACATGTGGAGATGACAGCTGTCAGGGGTCAAACCTCCCTTTATGGGACTCTCCCAGCTGCAGGCTCTGGATCATCCCACCCCCGCTCTGTCTTTGGCTGCTGCCCCTGCAGCCTGAGGTCTAGCAGGGAGCTGGTTGAGAAGGGATCCAAGTCAGGCTTGGGGCTGGCACACGTGCCCCTGGAATTCAGACATGCTTGACCTCCACTTTCCAAGAGTGTTTCAGGCCTCCAAGTTTTCTTTTGTGGGGTTAATTTGCTTAGTATCATTACCAGCCAGAAACGTGCCCTGCCTTGTGACAACACGTCAACACACAAGTCCCTCAAAGGAGTCTGGGAGGGAAACTCTGATCTAGAAGGTCTTGCCTTGTGTATAGGTCCGAGGACGTAACCCTCCTGCCTCTTCTGCTTTTCTCTACAGCATGTTAGCCCTTTGCTTCTGCTGTGTTCCTGGGGCACTGGACTGCCGACAACCACATAACAAAAACCCACACTGGCGAGGTAGCACTGGTGCACACACGAACCCCTCTACAGGTTCAGAAACTACCTTGCCCCCCAAAACTTCAGCCCCAGGACCTGAGACTGCTCCAGGGTTCAGGAATCTTCAGTGTGTTTGGGAAGGCTGCAGTGTTGGCAAACATAACATTAAATCTAGCGTTAAAGGCTTTTCAAGAGTTACAACACGGGAATTTTCTTGAAAGGGATCTGTTTAGCCAATCCTCAAAGCCAAGACAAGGCAAAATGACTTAGTGTGACAGTTTCACGCCTGCTGAGTAATGACACAGCTTCATGTTGCAGCAGCTGATTATTAGGCTGAACTTGACATTCACCCTCACAAGACTTCTTAACTTAGATCAGGGGACTCCATCGTCTTTTCCACGGAGAGGGAATAAAACAATCAGTTAATATGGGATATTAATAGCAAGACCAAAATTAGGCTGTCACTCAGTGGAAGTCCCATGGCTAGGGGTTCAGTTCCGATTTTTCAACAAAATGTGACTCTTTACCTGGGGCCTTTTCCCACATTCTTATCTCCGGACCTGGATGTGACCAAAAGATTCAGCTTCCTATACACAAAGTTAGGAGGAAATACCAACCTTTATTTACACTTGGGTTTATCTTAGACAGTATAACAAAGTGGGAAAAAATCCCAATCCTGGGACCAACGTTCAAATTCTAACAAGCATATTAACTGTGACAACAGGTGAATGTTACCCGCAGTTTCATCAGTCAAGTGAGGAAAGCATTACCCCAGCTTCCAGCAGCTGTTACAGCTACCTCTGCCCCAGCCCCCATTCTGGGCACTAAACTTTCCCGGCTGAGAGAGCGTGGCCTCTGCAGGTCTCAGCTCTGCTGGTTAGGGCGGCACTTGGGGAGTCACTGAGCCTCTGAGGTAGCCCCTAACACCAAACATTCACCAAAGGCAAGAAATAGGAACTCAGAACTGGTGCAAGGACTGAGTGAGAAAAACTGCATGTAGGTGTTCAATAAATATTAGTTATTTACAAGTCTTGCCCAGGACAAGGACAGAGGGCCCCTGTACATAGATGCTGAATTCCCACACTTTTATATATATATATATATATATATATATATATATTTTTTTTTAATTGGGGAAGGGGAACAGGACTTTATTGGGGAACAGTGTGTCAATCTTAGTTGTGGAGGGTGCCGTTCAGCTTCAAGTTGTTGTCCTTTCAGTCTTAGTTGTGGAGGGCGCAGCTCAGCTCCAGGTCCAGTTGCCGTTGCTAGTTGCAGGGGGCGCAGCCCACCATCCCTTGCGGGAGTCGAGGACTCGAACTAGCAACCTTGTGATTGAGAGCCCACTAGCCCATGTGGGAATTGAACTGGCAGCCTTTGGAGTTAGGAGCATGGAGCTCCAATCGCCTGAGCCACTTGTTTTTGATGGAGAAAAGGATATGGTGTTAAGCTGCAACGCTCTTTTCGCCTTTTTTATTTGATGGGTTAAATAATATGATTTTAAAACTCATAAACTTAATGTGCATACTAAAAACCACTCAAACACTAAGTATCACATTAATACTAAGCATGTATGTGTGTGTATTGTGTGTACATACACAGAAACCACGAGGTAGTTTAAGTCACCATTAAAACAAAAAAATCAAAACTCCCTAATTCTCTGTCACAGAGTGGTAACCAGTGGCTGCACAATAGTTCTTTAAAATTATTGGTTAAAAGAAAACCAGAATTTAAAAAGATCCCAGGAAGAGTATAACATTTACAGTAAATAGTGAATACAATTATATTTTAATTTCTTGGTCTCTGAAAACTAGGCTGTGACTGCTTTAAATTCATGGTCTGAGTTACATGTATTTCCTCTAATACTAAAGGACAGACTTCCTATTAATATCTATACAACTTACTAAGCAGACTCAACAGATTGTAGTTTACAATCTCTGTACATATTTTAAACATTATTTCTGAACTTCATTTGGAATTTCTTAAATAAAAAAATAATCCCCATTCTCCACCTTCTTGGGCAAGTGCCAGACTAACCCACGCCCTGACTGGATCTGCTGCTCAGAGTACCTGGAGAAATGCTATCCCACCATCCCCCACAGCCAAAAAAGTACAATGGATTCACACTACACGGGGAAAAGCAACATGTATTGTTCTTAGAGTCTGACTCTTCCCCACAGCAAGGAAAGTCTCTCCATAGGGATGCCAGTGATGTTCTAAGTTGCCAGGGAAATAGGGCTCAAGCCAGAGCAGGAAAGTCTTCAGGGTCATCCGGGTTTGGAACAACGTCTTGCGTCTGAAAAAGAAAAGTTTTGAAACCAACTGTCATTTCATCCATTCCTACTTGGGCAGAGCACGGTGTGAAACATGGTGCCTGCTCTCACTTAGGGGAGGGTGGCCCAAACAGCGAGGGACAGACAGGCCCAGTAGAAGAGGAGAGTTGCAGGGTCACGTAGGTGAGGAGCTGCCTCGGCTGCAAAGCGGGGCGCGCCTCCGCCTCCTCCTCCCACAAACCCTTTCTGAGTGACCCTTTTAGTATCTGGACTTCCTTCACCCAATAAATGTGACAGAATGTTTACTATATGAAGATATAAGGATGGTTACAGACAGTTCTCAACCTCGAGCAGCTCACAGTGAGGGGGACACACTGAGAAAGTTACAGTGTGGGGACGTCAGTAACAGATGCCCTGGGAACGGGACCCAAGGTAGGGGTGTCCAAAGCAGTTTGGTGGCAAAGCACACATTGCATGCAGTCAGGAAGGTTTTTCGGGAAGAGTGGATTCTCCCAGAGGTAAGCGTCAGTGAATGAGGAAAGAGAACAAAGATTCTGAAACAGTGCAACGTGACCATGGAGGGGGTGGGGGCAGTTCTGAGCTGGAAGAGCGCAGGTGGGCTTTTGCTCTTGCTTAAGTACAGCAACCTGGAGCCCACCAGGGGCTGCCCCTGAGAGCGAGGGAATCGGGCCGCCACAGAGAAGGGCGGCTCCGGCTCCATCGGCACAGGGACTCCGCTGCGGCCCACACTGGCCACAGAGCCTGGTGTCCAACTCCCACGATAAACAGGTATTCATGTATTTGTTGGTAAGACACTCAGGAAGCACCTACTACACGCTTACATTGTGCTAGGTCCTGAGGAAACGGACACTGAGCAAAAGCAGCCGTGACTGCTGTCGTCCACCGCAGACAGCAGACATGATCAATAATCACACCAGTGAGAACAATTACAAATGGAGATAATGCTTCAAAGAGAAGAACTAAAATTCCTTGCTCACGGACTCTGACCTGGTCTGGAAGGAAACGTGAGCAACGAAGCCCGTGAGGAGGCGAGCTTGGAGGAGCTGTTCTAGGGAAGCAGGCAGGGTCCGTGGGCTAAGGAGCAGCTTGTCTGCAGCGCGAGAGGTACAGCAGAGCTGCTGAGGAGCGGGGAAGAACGGTGTGAGAGGAGAAGTGAGCGTGGAGGATTCTGTCTGTGCTAAAAGCGTCATACGTGGACAGGGCATGCAAGCAGACCGTGCTGAGTAAGCAACCTCCAGGTGCTCTGAGTCTAGCTCAAGCCTGGGGATCACGTCTGATGCAGATGAGTGAGTGTTCTCTGGCTCTGAGTGCGCCTTCAGGGCAGACAGTGGCCCTCCCTGGATATCCTGGAGGCCAGGGTTACAGAATAGTCTGTATCCAGCTGATGTCCATGATGCTGACATCACCGTTCCAAATACCTCAACATCAGACCCACACGAGGTAGAGGAGGAATCCACGACAGAACCTGGTGACCCTCCAAAATTAGACTGTCGGCCCAGGGCACCCTCTCACATCCTTCAGAAAACCACCCAGGATATAGACGACAAACACTTACCACCACTTCTGCTCTGGGTCCATAGTTCTCTGCCCGTCTGATCCTTCCCCGGCCTCCCCGTGTGCCACCTCTGGCTCCGCGCCCGGGACGAGGGAGGTTACCAAAATTAATCTCCAGCTGGGACGTGATGTCATTGGCTGCTTTCCGGAATACGTGGGCATCGTCCTCATAGTCATCCTTCACCATCTGAAACAGTTACAGCATCAAACACACAGCCGTCTCCATGGACACTCCTTCCGCTCAGTGTCCTAGCCGTGTGCTGTGAGGGAGCTGAGACGGTGTCACAGCCAGAAGGTGGCCCTCCTGATGTGCCCCTGGCACTGGCTACAGGGCTAGGCACAGGAAGATGACAGTGCTGCTCTTGTTCCAGCGCAGGGGGTTCTGCACACTTCACAGCCACAAATCCTCGCATTCATAGTCTTAATCCAAACATCTCTGACCTTACTACTATTTCAAGTGAGACCAACTACCTACCAGCTTAGCAGGTTAAGATGTAAGACTTGACACGACTAATAGTAATAGAGATAAATGTTTTATATCTTGAGTGTGTTTTGCTGAGAGTAAAAAGTTTTAATTTCTTTTTGTTTTATTTGTTCACAAATGCTATTTGATAAATAAGGAAATATACCCTTCCTAGAATAGGACTTGATGGAGAAACTCCTGTCGACGTGGGTAGACTGTACAAATACGTTATGTTAAAAAGTGCATGATTTGCAGTAGACAATTCTGACTCAAAAATATATAGAAATAGTAAAACAACAGAATGTGGTTATCTGAGGGTTGCTACTAACGCCACGTAAAGAACTCTAGCTGCTTTTTAAGAACTGCTTTAAAATTTTTTGAGAAAGTACATTTTATTGTAAGATGTCAAATTCTCTCTCTTATTAAAACTGTATTTTAAAAACATCTCCAAATTTCATTTGTTTCAATTCTTAATAATAGATTAAACAAAACCCTCACTTTTAAGTAAAATACAAACCTACAGAAAACATGCCAGTGATCTTGGATGAGAATCTCCAAAGTGCTGTAAGGTTAAGCGTTCCTGCAACTTGTCCAGGAAATGGACTCAAACTTCCGGGAGCACATCAACCCCTTTATGTTCATTACAGGTTTTATACTTGACATTTGTGTCCCCTTCAAAGTTTCTGATTAAAATAAAGCAGAGGCCTTAGGTAGATGGACTCTTGAAGCTAAAAAGGTGAAGGAAAGAACTGAATTGTTCAGGAGCATTGGCACTCCGGTAAAGATACCCGTAAAAAAATAGTAAGAGGCAGAATAAGAAACCACTGCCTCCCAGTTTAGAAAACCAGGGCAGCAGGGCAGAGGTGGCGCCTTCCCAGTAAGAAGGGGCAGTGGGTGATGGATGCTGAATGAGCTAACAGTCAGAGGCCAAAGTGCTGTAAGGGCCCAGCTCTGTTCACAGTCTACTGTTAGGTCTGAACTTTGCAAAAAACAGAGCTCCAAGCGAACGAGAGTTATTATTTTAGTGCTTCTGTCTCTTAAGGTGTCCAGAACAAAGTAAACTAGTGACCCCAAGATTTGGCTTATGTTGCTTGAAAACCATTCCTGGCTAAAATCTTCAATGCCATAAGATTAGCAAGGACCAAAGATGTGTGCTTTGCTGAGACTAAGCTCGATGACTCAGCTAACCCAGTTGCTCCAAATATTCCAGGAGACCTCTCTCTGGAGCCAGGGAAGATGAATCTGGTGTGGATTAAGGAAGAGCAGTTTCTATTTTTACCTAACATGTCAGCTGCACATTTCACATCCTGACAGCACATTTGTTTTCAGCAAGGCTTTATTTACAGCTCCCCAGGATGAAAAAGAACAAAGAAAGTGGGTAGGAAAAGAACCAGTCCAACTAGCTAACTGATGGACTCCTACAAAACCCAAAAAACTTCTCAGAGATTTCCAAGAGAAAAAGGCTCTGGCGTCCCCTGTGTACAAAAAGCCATTCTAGTGGAATAATTCAAAAATGAGTCATAAGGCCTGTAAGAGCTTCGACTGACCAAAACAGGGAGGTGGGAGGGGTCCTGTATCATAAATGAAACTCTAATGAGAGTATTCGTTCAAAGAATACAACTAACCAAAGTGTAAATGGGAGCATAGACAAGTCTACATAGTACAAAATTCCTGAGTTTCAAACAGAAAGTCAGTGAATAATATCCAGCAGAAAGGACGAGTTTGCTCATCACCATGACTGACACGGAGACTGGGATCAAGATAAAGAGCTGTGACCGAGTGATGCAAATTCCAGATTTTAAAATTAGAATGCTTCAGTGGACCCCTAAGTTCAGTAATTTCAACAGAATGTAATTAAATGACTTCTGACCGTCCTTGTCAATATACGCTGGCAGATATTTTCAGAGCTGAGGGGTCCAATAACGAGGGCGTGAACCATAAAGAGCAAGGGCCGCACGAGGCGCTGGGAGCCGTCCTAACTGGACCGCAGGCTGCTCTAGCGGCCCCTGCCTGTGCTGCCAGTCTCTTCCGTGCTCCTCCTCTGAATCTCAGCACTAGTTATGCAAAGGGAGCAAAGCTGCTACAGTTACCATGAGAAAGGCATCACAGAGCACTACCGGTTTAAAATGCTCCACTGCTCCCAATCAAATACTCTTACTGAGAATTGGAGCTGATGGCGATCTAATCGGGGAATGCAGAGTACTCATCCTTTGAAATGGCATCATTCATAAAACATTCTGTACATCTCTTTTGAGACAAAAATGAAGTGCAATTAACATACAATATTTGCAGTCTCTACACAGTTCTGGGGTGAACAGAAAATTCAGTCACTATTACTGCTTTGTATTAAGTGTCAACAGGTCAAGATTCAATTATTTCACAATAAAGATACAGTAAAATTAGGCATATATCATCTTGATTACTCCAGGTAGAAATTATTAATAGAATGCCAACTACTAACGTTCCATTTTCAAGATGCAAGTGGGAAGGCCCATTTTGTTTCCAATAAGGTAACAGTGAAGATTACCTCCAGATACAAAACATCAAACTTACATCATCTCTATATTTAGACTTGTGTATCACCACTGCTTTGGAAGGGACAGTGGACTCAGGTTTCCGGATGTTAAATTCAGGCTTTGGTCTGGTCTGTTCTTGAAGATTTTTCCATTCATCTAGGGTCATCTCTTGAACTTGAGTTTCTTCTTCTATTTCCAATTCAGGAACTCTATAAAGTATAATCACAAAGAATAATTTTTGATGGGTCTGAAATGTCTGTTTTCTCAAAGAAAAAGTCATACCCATTAGCTTGACATATTTTCATGATACTGCATCTCAAATCTAAATAAGGTATGAAAATCTTTGCGCCATAAGCTTCCTTATTTTATTATTATTTTATGCCATCACTGCTAACTGAAGATACTTCCTATCTGTATTCAAAGCAGTCTTCAAAAAACAGTAACACCACCATCCCAGTGACACTGATATTACACTTTACCACCAGGCACTCCCTTCTCAGATGGCATTACACATAAAATGAGATAACTGCAGAAGAAAATGGGAGAAGCTATTGAGACAGAATATAGGAAATCATGAACAGAGATTATAAAACAACGGGCCACAAATACATACTTTTGTAAATATCCTCTTTAAATTCATAAGTCTTAAAAAGAAAACAGAAGATAGACATACAGATCAATGGAATAGAATTCAAAGTCCATAAATAAACCCCCTCATTTAGGATCAATTGATTTTTTTTTTTTTGGACCAGTGTGCCAAAGACAAAAAGAGAAAGAATAGTCTCTTCAAGAAATGGTGCTGGGGAAACTAGATATCCATGTGCAAAAGAATGAAGCTCGATCCCTACCTCACACCATAAATATAAGAGCTCGAAGTATAAAACTGTAGAAAACATAGGCATAAACCTTCGTGACTCTAGAGTAGGCAATGGTTTCTTACGTATGACCAAAAGCACAAGCAACAACAAAAAAAAGCAAATAAAATGGATATCACCAAAGTGCAAACTTTTGTGCTGCAAAGGATACCATCAGGAAAGTAAAAAGACAACCCACACAATGGTAGAAAATATTTGCAAATCCTGTATCTGTGAAGGGACTTATATCTAGAATGCATAAAGGACTCTTACAATTCAATAAAAAGAAATGACCCAACTACACAGCAGGCAAGGTTCTGAACATTTTTCAAAAAAAGTCTATAAATACCCAATAAGATTCTCAACATCATTAGCCATCAGGGAAGTGCAAATCAAAACCACAACAACTTACACCACTCCATACTCAGTGGGATGGTTAAAATCAAAGGGACATATAAAAAGTGTTGGCAAGAATGTGAAAAAATTGGAACCTCATGCATTGCTGTGGGAATATGAAATGGTGTGTCCATTCTGGAAAACAGTCTGACAGCTCCTCAGAAATGTAAACACAGAGCTACAATCTGACCTAGCAATGTGACTCCTAAGCATATACCCAAGAGAAATGAAAACATATGTCCATGTGAAAACTTAAACAAGAATCACATAAGCATTCAATGATGCTGTTTATAGCAACATTATTCATAATAGCCAAAAAGTAGAAACAGCCTAAATGTCCATCAGCTGATAAATGGTAAATAAAATATGGTATATCTATTATAGAATATTATTTGGCTATGGGAAGAAATAAAGTACTGACAGAAGTTACAATATGAATAACCTTAAAAACATCATGTTAAGTAAAATAAGTCGAACAAAAAGCTTACATAGGATTCCATTTATATGAACTATCCAGAAAGGGCAAATTCATAGAGACAGAAAGCAGATTAATGGTAGCCAGGGACTGGAGGAGGATAGGAAGTGACTGGCGAAGGGAATGGGAAAGTATTATTTCATGGGTACAGAGTTTCTGTTTGCAACGATGAAAAGTTCTGGAGATGGATGATGATGATGGTTACACACAATGTGAATGCAGTTAATGCCACTGCACTGTACATTTGAAAGTGGTTAAAATGGCAATTTTTATGTTATATATACTTTACCACAATTTAAAAAAAATCAATAATATACCAAAAACCATTGCACTGTATAGTTTAAACGGCTGAATTGTATAGTACAGGAATTATATCTCAATAAGGTTTAAAAGAAAGAAATCATTAGGTGGTGAGCAGGAAGGGAATCAAATTTAGAATAGCTTCACTGAAGAGCTAGTGTAATTTAAGGCTCTAGATTACCGGTTAATGATATGAAAAATATAAGCAGCATCAGGAGAAAAACCTAGTCATAGAGGATCCAAAATAGACACATTTGTAAAGTGACTTTAAAATACCAAACCAAAAGAAAAATAAAATTAAAATTAAAAAAAATAAAATACCAATCTGATGGCAGAACAAACATCAAAGTAGTGGTTGTCTCTAGATAATCATGAGGGAACTTTCTAGGATAATGATAACATTATACATCTGGACAGGAGTTTGGGTCCCACAAGTATATGCATCTTCGAACAATGACTGTACACTTATTTTTGTACATTTCACAATAAATAAATTTTATATCAGTTTAGCGGGTAGGCATAAGTGTTTACTGTAAAATTCTTTAAACTTTGCTATTTTTGAAATTTTTCATAATGAAATGTTGGAAAATACTAATATTAAAACATATCCCGGGCCAGCCTGGTGGCTCAGGCGGTTAGAGCTCCATGCTCCGAACTCCGAAGGCTGCCAGTTCGATTCCCACATGGGCTAGTGGACTCTCAGCGACAAGGTTGCCAGTTCAATTTCTTGAGTCCCGTAAGGGATGGTGGGCTCCGCCCCTGCAACTAAGATTGAACACGGCACCCTGAGCTGAGCTGCCACTGAGCTCCCAGATGGCTCAGTTGGTTGGAGCGCATCCTCTCAACCACAAAGTTGCCGGTTCGACTCCCGCAAGGGATGGTGGGCTGCGTACCCTGCAACTAGCAACGGCAACTGGACCTGGATCTGAGCTGCGCCCTCCACAACTAAGACTGAAAGGACAACAAGTTGACTTGGAAAAAAGTCCTGGCAGTACACACTGTTCCCCAATAAAGTCCTGTTCCCCTTCCCCAATAAAATCTTTAAAAAAATAAAAAATAACATATCCCAAATACTGACAAAAATCTGAAAAGACATTAAAACTTGTAATAGCAAAACACTGGAAACAACCCAAACTTATCTAGAGAGGAATTTGATGTAAAAATTACAGATATTAAACAGTTTTAAAAAGGAATGAGGAATATCTAAGCATTGCTATGAAACACTTACTTCCTGGATATACTGATGAAAAAGCAAGGTAAAATGTATGTTACTATTCACCTAAGAAATAGAGAAACATTTACAAACATATATATAGTTTTTTATAATTGTAATAAACCAGGGAAAGAACAGGGATAGAAGCTAGTTGGAAAGTATCATGTTTTATCAGATTGCACTTCGGAAACATGTAAATATTTTATGTAAATTAAAACAGATTTAAATTAAAACTCAATCTCTAAAATTTGAAAGCAAAATTAATCAAATTAATCTGTTTATCAGGTTGGGGATATATAACCAACAGAAAAACCTAGCATGCCTTTGAAACATGGATGTGCTCATTATACATAAATTTTTAGTAATCAAATTATTGAAGGTAGTGTTGGTAATGCTACGTGTGAGTGCTGTGTGTGTCACAAATGAGTAACAGTAGGATGGATGTTACCGACAACTGGGACTTTCAGCATGGAAGAAACAAATGTAAGAAAATATAGCTAAAATCTTGCAGTTCTAAATATCAAATGGGAACACTGAATGAACTCATAACATATTTTATCTTAAAAATATGTGTGTGTGTGTCTATTTCCAAGCTCTGTCCAGTTACATGTCCTAGAAACCATCAAGAAGCTAGCAGGAGTGAGCACCCCTAGTGCCCTGACTATGGTCTCTAAATGCTACATTCTATTAAAGACTATGGCTCCTTAAAAAATGGCTCAGGATGAGGCATGAGGCATGAAGTATGGGGTAGGAAGTATAGATGATGAGTCTGGACTAGGTCTTACCAGAAAGCAAGGAAGCTATCAAAGACCACTGAATGTGTGTCAAAAGGATCAAGAACCAACTTGAAGAGGCTTTCTCTAGTCAAAAAATGGGTCAGGGTAAGCACCCATAAGAATAAAAACTCAGTGGATTGAAACACATCAAATATGTTTAAATCTCTAAGTTCATAATGACACTTCAGTAAGTTTTTGGCACCTTAGAAGGATGCTAGGGAACCAACTCATTATTCTGAAAATGGATTAAAAAAAGGTACTTGTAACCTTTTATTTATCCTGCATTTCCTTAACAAACTTGTACCTCAGTGTAATCAACTAGTTCTGGGTAAGTTTCTCTTTACCTATCATTCCAGCTAATAAATGAAGAAAGAATGACAAAATTAGACTATCAGCAATTTGCAGGCCTAAAGTATTAATGGATAAAGACAATGATAGTCAGCGACCTTCCATAACCAATGAAACAATTTTGCCAAGAGGTTAAAACTGAATTTGACTAAACCTCTGTCTCTCACTATTAATTTTCTGGAAATATATAAAATACAGGGGACAGAGAAACATGTTCAGCTACTTTCTACAAGCAATGCTGTGCTGGAACTGGCTTGCACCACATCATGAAGACAACTGCTAAAATTGTGAGGAATTTTTGTGTGCCAGCTATTAAACACAGTCATTGTTAAAAATTATATAAACTTATAATTAACTATATTTTAAAAAAGATAATACGTACAACTCACTATTCCCTAATTGTTTCCCTACATTTTACCTTCATCTGTTTATACGTATTGTATGTGTATAGTGGAAATACTACATAATGATGTACTATTGCATATCTCTTCCCAGCTCTGTGTTCAGTGACGTCATGTTGGTAGTTTTAAATCAGCCATGGTGGGAATATTTACACCACAGAAACCAGCAGATGCAATAATGTTTGCTTTTTCATCCCAGAGAACCAGGTGTTAGGTATTTACCAGCACAACACTGCCCACAGGGATGCAATCAGTAAAATTCTGACTCTGGGAAACTCTTTGGACACATGACCTGGTTTCTTTAACAAATACATTGCAAAGGAAAGAAAAGAGAAAACACATAGGTTAAAAGTGACTTAGGGGTAATCAAGATAGTGTGATATTAGTGTATTATAGACAGACCAATAGAACAAAATAGAGAATACAGAAATAGACAACTGATTTTCAACAATGGTGCTCAGTGTGCTGGAATAACTGGATATGCATATGCTAAAAGGGGGAACGTCTATCCATACATACCCCACACCATCGTCAACAATCAACTCAAAATGGATCAAATAAATACATAATACTTAAAAAAAAATAGGTCATAGACCTAAGTATAAAACCCCAAATTATAAAACTTATGCATTAAATTCATCTATCAAGCAGTTCTAAACCAAGAGATGCACTGAATATACACTTTGGCTGCATGCTGAAAGCTGGAGTGTTAGATCAATATCCAGTCAAAGCCAAGATCAGAGAGCATCACCATTCTCCAGCGTCTTTCTCACATCCAAGCCCAATTTTGAAATCACCAAAAAATTAGAACTGCATTATTAGAAATTTTACTAATACTTTTCACATTTGACATGGCAGTGCAGAAACAAGAATTTCTCAGCATAGTCTTATCCTAACCAGATACTCACCATCAGCAGAAAAGGGAGAGGATGTGCTGGCCAGCCAGCTCTGTCGGCTTATTACAGACAATGAGATGGCCACCAATCAATAAGTATCATTTTGTCTTTTAGAGTGACTGATAAATTGAAAGAATTATTTGGTCTAATATTATCAATGCTAGCGTACCTCGATCAATTCTATAGAATTACAATAATGCTATCATTTATGCTCTATTATTCTGCCTTATGTTATCTGAATTGGTACAAATGCTTTATTGGCTCAAAAAGGATATAATTTTTCCTGAAAGTATCTACGTAGTTAATTCACTTTCTCAACATTCATATACATTGTTAACCCATTTCCTTAGTGAATGCACTATCTAAATACTCATATTAACTATTAATCTATGTCTTTAATTAAATGCATTTCTTAGTTGTTTTGAATGGTAAATTAACAGCTTTAATAATCATCAATCATTGTAGCATTTTACTCTTGCAACAAATAACAATAATGACAGCAGATGTTTATATAGCACTAACTACATGCCAGGCCCCACTCCACATGACACACATACACACCCCGAAACAATCCTTACAACAACCCTCTGATGTAGGTTCTATTATTATTCCCATTTTACAGATGAAGAAAGCCAAGGAACAGAGAGATTAAATAACTTGCCCAAGCTACTAAGTGGCAGAGCTGGGATTTGAACCCAGCATACTGGCTTGGAATATATGCTCTTAACCATCAGACACCCTGCCTCTTGAAAGTTGAAGGATGAGTAAGAGTTAAATAGGTGAAGGGTGGAAGGGGTCTGGAGGAGAGGTACAGGTAAAAAAGGAAACAGTACTTGCAAAAGCTCTATGGCAAGTGTGGGGGTAGGGGCAGGAGAAGGGTACCTGGAAACATAAAATAAAGGCCACCAGAGAAGGTACAGGAGCTCTGCAGGGACCAGACCACGCAGGACCATGTAGGTCAAAACAAGGAACACAAAACGGACAGGAAGCCACTGAGGGTCTAACCCAATGCATCAGGGCATGGCAATTAGATTGCCAGCATGAAAGCCACTTTGTTATGACAATGGGTTGGGTAACGGTAAGAATGCAGGGAGCCCTGTTAGGAGCTACGGTGACAGATCAGATGACACTAGCTGAGACTATAGGTGGTGAGGTGAGGTGGTGGATATTAGAAGGTCCAAATCACCAGGGCAGGGTGACAGATTGGATTTGGGGAAGGGAGGGAGGGGATCAGGAAGAAGGACGTCTCAGGGATGGCTCCTAGGTTTCTGGGTCATGCAGCAGGATCGGTGGCAAGGCTGCTCCACAAGCTGGAAACACCTCATGAGGATGGCAGGTGTGTGGATCTCAGGCCTGGACATGCTGTGCGGGGAGAGCATTTGGGATGTCCAAGGGCAGGTGTCCACCAGGCAGGTAGGCACATGGGCCTGGAGTCCGTGTTGAACTTTGGAGCCAAAGGCTGGAGTCAGTGTATAAAGGACAATTCAAGCTGCATAATATCCTATAAAGAGATGCTAGAAAAAGAGAAGAAAACCTAAGGCAGAGCCATGAAGAACTCAATATTTTAAAAGACCAGAAAGACAAGGATGAGTCTGCAAAGAAGTAGCTGAGAGGCAGAAAGAAAGCCAGAAGAGTGTAGGAATTGAAGTAGCCAACGGTAGGGTACGCTTAAGAATAAATCAATAAAGTCAGATGCTCTGAGAGGTCAAGAATGACACAGACCAAAAATCCATTAGGCCTCGAGACATGTGGTGACTGTTTCAGAAGGGCAATGAGGACAGAGCCGAACCTGGAATGAAGTGAGGATTAAATGAGAGGGGAGGAAATGAAGAAACAGTACACAACTTTGAAAAAGGTGGCTACGATATTTAATGTGGGGCAAGAGGAGAAGGTTTAAAATAGGAGAAATTGAGTATGTTTAACATCTTGATTGGAAGACCAGAGTTAGAAGGAAGGAGGTGAGTATACCTAAAAAGGGAGAAGCTAAGTACAGTCTGAGGTTTCTGTGAAGTCAGCAGGAAACAGGATCCAAAGCCTGCATGGTGGGAAGAGGGTGGTACCTCCATTTTACTACAAGGGAAGGAGGCTAGGAGACATACAGGTGTAGGCAGGTTTGCACCTTTGGGAGTTGGGAAGATGATGACGTCCCCATCTGTGGTACTAATTTCTCTGTGATACAGGGAGCAAAGTTGTATCTAGAAAATGAAAGAAGAGGTGTGGGCAAATATGGGGTGGGGGGCAGTTAGGACTCTGAGGAGACAAGAAGGATTAAATCAGTCATTATAGTGGGGAAGAGAAAGAGTGAACCCAAGAAATGGGGACTGCCGGGCAGTGTTGAGGGACCATTTCAGAATGCTGGTGGTCAGGCCTTTACAGGGGTTCTCATCGGCCTTGCTGTGTGACTGAGTGCTCAGCCTGTGTGTGCAGGCAGAGAGAAGGCAGATAGCTAGTCACCATCCAGGAGGCCAACTCTACTAGCAAGACACAACAAAAAATCCAAGTGGTAAGGGAGTTTAAAGACTTGGCAAGAGTGCTAGAGATGGACCAGAGACCTTAGCTCCATGAAAAAAAGAGGGAGGATAGACTGGGAGAGAATAAAGGGACATGAGAAGGGGGTCCTGACGAGAGAAAATAGTCACAGTACAGGTTGCTGATGGAAAAGAGGTTGTGGGCAGAGGACAGATGACTTCAATTTAACCCATTAATTAGCATTAATAATCATTAGATTATTTAAATTAATTAATTAATTTGTTTATTTGTTAATACATTAAGTAGATCAACCCTCTGTGATATGACAAAAGGCCGAGTTTCCTGCTCTGTGAAGAGCTCTTAGAAATCGGCAAGAAAAAGACCAACCCAATGGAGAAAATGAAAGAAACACCTACTTGGCTGGAGACCCCTCCTCCAGGGGTCCTGGGGGCTCCTCCACCACCAAAGTCTCCTCCATCGGCACAGTTGGCTCCACGTCACTGAAAAACAGTAAGAACCACTCTAGTCACACAAACTTGTTCACATCAGTGCTCTTAGATATTCAAGATACAATAAAACATATTTCAATGTCCTTTTTCTTAAGTAAATATCCTTCAAGGAATTATATACACATACAGGTAACCCACATCAAAATGAAAAAGATAAAATGCTCTTAATTGCTAACCCATATAAATTACTTCCACAAATGTGAAAAGTACTTTGAGAAATAAAAGTTTCTATGAATGCCCTAAAATAAAAACTAGATTGTAAAGAACCAGAAGAATTATTCAAAATTCTTATTACCTTAGGAAATTCCCAATATTAACAGGGGCCATAAAAATTATCAACCTACAAATGTTAAATGACTTATAATAGATAATATGCCATATCTAACTTTTAGAAAATAAGTAAAAACATTCCACAAAAATAAGTGTGTAGAATTACAAACTATACCAGAAAAATAAGACTTTAAGACATCAATTGATATCCCACCACACCTAAATGCACAATCTACAGATTAGAACATAACAAAAAAATGAACAATTTGAATCTTAATATATACGATCTTAATTCTTCCTTTTTACGTTAATATTAATCCTATCTGAATTTAGTTTAAAAAAAAGCCCAGCAGGCCAGCTCCAAGATGACGGAGTAGATAAATGTTGTGCTTGCCTCATCCCATGAACACATTAAAATTACAACTAAATTATAGAACAATCATTCTGGAGAGCTTCCTGAAATCTGGCTGAACAGAAGTTTTATAACTAAGGCTATAAAGAAGAAGGCACATGGAGACTGGTAGGAGGGGCAGAGACACAGAACAGGCCGGTCCCCAACCTCAGCGTAGTGGTTGAGAATTGGGAGCGATATCTCGGTTGCAGAGGTTCCAGTCTGAGGAGTGAGGAACGCTAGTCCTACACCAGTCTCCCCAGCCCAGAGTACTGGTGCCGGAAAGAGGAACCCCCATAACATCTGGCTGTGAAAAATGGTGGGGATTCCAACTGTCCAGGTGGGACTGAACGCTGCAGGAAACCCAGACATCTTCTAAAGGGCCCGCACAGACTCACTTGCAGGCACTCACCCTGAGGTCTGGCAGAGGGACAGTGAGTGTGTGTGTGGGGATGTGGGATGTGAGACACAGTGGAGAGACTGAGTTTGAGGCGAGGACTGAAGGGAGAGTTGCCATTTTCCCTGTGTGGGGTACTTCCTCCCATACAGCCAGCAGACCTGTGTCATCTTTCCTCTGTTGGGCCCCCGCCCTTCCCCATGCCCATGGCCAAATCTGAACCTGAATTGGTCTGGTGAGCTCAGCTTGCTCTACCCTGATGACTCCCTGAGACCCTGCCTCACCCAACTTATGAACAGTACAAGGTTTTACCAGCAGCTGAAACTTCAGGGCTAGCCCAGGCCCGGTACTGGTGGTAGATGTCCTCAGTTCACAGTGTGGCCTCTCCCACGCACCGCCAGGTTTAGCAAAGGCAGCGAACAACAGCAGATCACTTTGTAGCTCCTACCACGTAGTCACTGGGAAGTCACAGGTAATGGGTAACCTGGGCCTGCACTGGAGCTCCTCCCAAGAGGCCCCAGAATCAACATACTTGGAGGTTGGCTTCAGCCCAATTAGCCCCACAAGCAGCACACGCAAAGGGCAGTCTCAACCGACACCAGAGCTTACTGGGATAAATCCCACTTTGGAGAGTAAGTCTCTGCACAGCAGCCCATAAGTTGTGGACGGGCCAAACCCCACAGCCAATCAGCCTGAGGGTCAGTCCTACCCACTGATGTGCCAATAGCATTCAAGGTTCAACTTTAACAGGAGGGCACACACAACCCACACAAGGGACACTCCTGGAGCACCAGAGCAGGTGACGAGGGAGACTGTGCAAGGGCCCCACAGGGCACCTACCACATAAGGTCACCTGGCCAAGACTGGGAGACACAGAAGATCTACCTAATACACAGAAACAAACAGAGAGGCAGCCAAAGATGAGGAAACAAAAACATGTGTCCCAAATAAAACAACAGGAGAAAACTCCAGAAAAAGAACTAAACACAATGGAGGCAAGCAACATATCAGATACAGAGTTCAAAACAATGGTTATAAGGGTACTCAAGGAACTTCAACAAAGAGATAACAAGCATAAAAAAGGACACAGAAACCACAAAAAAGAACCAGTCGGAAGTGAAGAATACAATAACTGACATGAAGAATAAACTAAAAGGAATCACCAGCAGACTAGATGAAGCAGAGGATCAAATCAATGATTTGGAAGATAAAGTAGCAGAAAACACCCAATCAGAAAAGCAAAAGGAAAAAAGAATTTTAAAAAATGAGGATAGTTTAAGAGACCTTTGGGACAACATCTGTCATAACAACATTCGCATCATAGGGGTACCAGAAGGAAAAGAGAGAAAGCAAGGGATTGAGAATCTATTTGAAGAAATAATGACAGAAAACTTTCCTAGCCTGGTGAAGGAAATAGACATACAAGCTCAGGAAGCACAGAGTCCCAAACAAGATGAATTCAAACAGGCCCACATCGAGCACATCCTAATTAAAAGGGAAAAGGTTAAAGACAAAAAGAGAATCCTAAAAGCAGTAAGAGAAAGGCAACTAGTAACTTATAAGGGAGCTCCCATAAGATTGTCAGTTGATTTCTCAACAAAAACTTTGCAGCCCAGAAGGGAGTGGCACGAAATATTCAATGTGATGAAAAGCGAGGAACTACAACCAAGGACCTACAACCAATGGTACTCTACCTAGCAAGGCTATCATTTAAAATTGAGGGACAGATAAAGAGGATCCCAGATAAGAAAAAGCTAAAGGAATTTATCACCACCAAACTAGTATTACAAGGACTGTTAGAGGGACTCCTTTAAGATGGAAAAAAAAAGAAATCAAAATTATGTATAATAAAATGGCAATAGCTACATATCTATCAAGAATTACTTTCAGGGTGGTGAACACACAGTGTGATTTATGGATGATGTGATACAGAATTGCACACCTGAAATCTATGTAATTTTACTAACAATTATCACCCCAATAAATTAAAAAATAAAATTAAAAAAAAAAAGAATTACTTTCAATGTAAATGGATTAAATGCTTCACTCAAAAGACATAGAGGGGTGAATGAATAAGAAAACAAAAACCCTACAATATGCTGCTTACAAGAGACTCACTTCAGATTGAAAGACACACACAGAGGGAAAGTAAAGGGATGGAAGAAGATATTTCATCAAAGTGGAAATGAAAAAAACAAACAAAGCTGGGGCAGCAACAGTTATATGACACAAAATAGACTTTAAAACAAAGGCTATATAAGAGAGACAGAAATAAGTACTTCCTGGTATTTATCTGAAAAAACCCAAAACGCTACTTTGAGGGGACTTGTGCATCCATTATCTTCATTGCAGCATGGTTTACAATGGCCAAGATGTGGAGGCAGCCTGGATGTCCCTTGATGGAAGAATGGATAAAGAGGAGGTGGTACATAAATACAATGGAATATTGCTCAGCCATGGAAGGGAATGGGTTCTTGCCATCTATGGCAGCATGGATGGACCTGGATGGTATTATGCTGAGTGGAGTGTTAGACAGAGAAAGACAGATGCAATGTAATTTTGCTTATATATGGAATCTAAAGAACAAAATAAACAAAACGAAACAGGAAGAAACCCATAGATACAGAAAACACTTTGATGACTGCCAGATGGGAGGGGGACTGGGGGTGTGGATGAAAAAAGGGGAAGGGATTAAGAAGTACAAGTTGGTTGTTACAAAGTAGTCATGGGGATGTAGGGTATAGCATAAGGAATATAGTCAATAATGTGATAACCATGTATGGTGTCAGATGGGTACTATATTTATTGTATATTGGGGTGTTAGATGGGAGGGGGTTGGGGAGCAGGGTGAAAAAGGTGAAGGCATTAAGAAGCACAAAAATGGTAGTTAAAAATAGTCATGGGGATGTAAAGTAAAACACAGGGAATATAGTCAATAATATGGTAATAACTATGTATAGTGCCAAGTGAGTATAACTAGTCAGGAGGATCATTTCTTAAATTATATAAACGTCTAACCACGATGTATACCTGAAATTAATATAAAATAATATTGACTGTCAACTGTAATTGAAAAATTTAAAAAAGGGGGGAAAGGAGAAGGGGAATAAGAGGTCCAAATTTCCAGGTATAAAACAAATAAGTCTTGGGGATGTGATGTACAACATAAAGAATATAGTCAAGAATATTGTGATAGTGTGGTACGGTGTCAGATGGTTGCTGGACTTATCATGGTGATCACTTCTTTAGGTAAATAAATGTTGAACAATTATGGTGTACACCTGAAACTGATACTATGTTGTATGTTAGCCATATTTTTTTTTAAAAAAGTCTTTTTTAAAAGTCCTAGCGAAAGAAATGTCATCTTCAGGAAAAAGCTAAAATTAGTCACTATAATTGAGTATATAATGGATATATAATGTCAACATAATGAGTATTATATTTCCATTAGAAATATTTTACACTCTACATACAGAGCCCAGCTTCATAAAACAAGCTATTTTTAAAAAGTAAACATAAACTGAGCTGCAGTAACAGAATGGACTTTTTACATTCATATTTTTTTATTCTCAACTCAAAGCTGTTGCAATCAACTTTAAAAAAAACTCAGTTTTTCAACACAAAATTTGAATAATTTTTACTTTTGGAAAAAGTCCTAAATCAAACGCACTCGTGTTTGGTAGGGCATCGCTCCTGCTCTGCCCAGTGGAGGCCGCCTGCCTCTACACATCAGCCTGACCTGGCAGGGTCCCAGGAATTTTTGGCATCCAGCAGCAGCTGCAACACTGAATTATTCCAACTTTCTCTATATTCCTCTAGTCACGTAATAAACCAAGGGGATAAAAAAAACGTAAGTGTACTGATAGTTCATAGCTTTCAACAATTAAAATTCATAAAAGGGCTACAAAAATAGGAGAAGGAAAAAAGAAGAATACGAAACAAAGAGATTATGTATTATAAAAAATCAGGATTTTTAAAACTTGATCAATTGATTTTAAAGAAAAGAAAAATCACAGATCTCCCCCCTGTATTGACCTAAATTATTTTATGAATAAACATAAAACTAATGTACTTACAGTTCTCATAGAACCATGTGACCAAAACTACAAAACAATGAAGTTTCAAAATGAGCTACAATTTATTTTGGCAGATTTTGTTATTTTGTTTAAAGTAAATCACTAATGTTGGATTAATTAGAAGAGAGCTGTAGCTCCCAAGTCTACATTTTGACTTCAGTTATTCTAACACAGAAAATGCCTCTTTGCGCAAATCTGTTCCACAAAACAATGTGAAACACATCAAGGCTTTGTTTCAATTGGACTTCACACTTAACCAATCTTGACAGGGAACAGATTTTAACCAAATGTTGCTTGATTACTACATAAAACTGTCTTGCTCTTCACAATAGAAGTTGGAAGGCAGCATTATTGAAAATTGCATTCGTAGGTGTCTATTCCGACTGACAAAAAGAAAATAATATATGACACTATACTTTTAAAATTACTGCCGATGGAGAAAATTCTGTTTTCAGTACAGGCTCTCAGGGTCAAACTGTTCTGAAAACCAGTAATACTGGAAATGGCTCAGTCACGCCATTTTGAAAGCAGCCTAGTTATGTCCACAGATCTAGTTATACTGCCAGTGTTTTCAAACAGGACTACCAAACTATAGCAAACCCTCACACCTGCATTGTACTGGGCTGCATCTGGCCTCGCCAGCCATGGACACGTCACTTACTGTGATAGGCTCATCTCTGTTCTTTTCTCATTAATCAAAAGTAGCACATACACACAAATAACGGAGCACCCAACTCTACAACATGGTTTTCATGATGGCAGATCAAAATCTCAATTTATTAAATAAGCAATTAAAGTCTTTCTCTTTGAAACAAAAATCTCTCAATTACAGATTACCACCACCTAAGAGCTCTGACTTTATAACTCTCAAATTAATCCAAAATGAGTGCCATGGGGCTTCCGTCCTCTTCACACCAGACAGACAAGTCCACCAGGAACACATGCTGTCACCTCTTCATGTCAGAAGGCCAGCACTGACCCCTTGGGGTAAGTCATCACTTGGAGCCAAAGTGATTTTAAGTCCAAATGCAAACTGAAAAGTAGTGGTCGTATTAGGTAACGTAGTAAATCATATGATTCAGAAGGTGCCTATATTACCCTTTTAAAATATATTATCATGGCAAAATAAAACAAAATGAAAAGATTTAGAATCGAGATCCTATGGAACCTCAGACTGAGAACATTCACCAAGTTTCTCTTCCTTTCAAGGACAACACAGATGTGCAGTAGAAGCCTGGATTCCCCTGAAGCATTCACACTTGTGGAAAGCCTGCCCTGCAACATGTCCTGGGGCGAACCATTCCTCACCCTGCACTGCCCTGAAGTACTTCGTGCCTGTTCCTTTGCCGGCAACAAGAAGGCACTGGCCCTGTAGCCGTGAAACGACAGGAACTGTAGAACCAATCACCTCCTCTGACGGGCAAAACTGGCACAGATCTGAGACACCGTGACACCTCAGAGAAATGTCAAATTTGAACCTCAGGTGAAACTTGTCACTGAGGTTCAATCTGCAAATGATTTCAGGAAATCAAGATGCAATGTATACAAGAACTTTGGATGGTCACAAAAAAAGTAAAGCATAGAATATGCAGGAATTTGAAGCATATGCAAATGTAGTGTCATGTACTTGGGCTATCAGCAAATACACAGATTTTTTGGCTAAAATATGATACAAATGAAAGATTTTAAAAGCAGTTTTCAAATCTCATTGCAACATAGCAAACCCATTTTAAAAAGTTATCTCACTAAACAAAAGCCTAAATCAATCTCTACTTAGGGCATACAAGTATAAAGACATTGCATGCATAACGCAGAGCACGCAATTTCACAAAAGGCAAAGATGCAGCAATGTCTGCTTAATTGTAGGTTCACAGAAGGCACACATTCACACCGTACCTGGTTTCTTTACCTGCTCCCCACGTGCGAACTCCATATCCACCCATGTTGTTGTCTTCAGTTCTGATTGCTCTGGAGAAAGAAAAAATATTCCCTTAAACTCTCCAACTCAGTAAAGTTGATCATAAAAGCTGTCCCAGGATCAGCTTCCTCAGAAATAACAGCATACTAATATCAAGTCAACTAAATATTGACATGTAACAGGTTCATACTATGTATGACTAAGACCTTAAAGTGAAAATAGCATTTACAAAGAAACTTACATTTTATCATTCCCACCATATCTCTCATACTCCCGTTTCCCTCTCTGGTCAAAACTGTCAAAAGCTCTGTTCCCAGGACCACCTCTGCCTCTGTTCCGCAGACCTCCTCTTGGGCCTCCACGTCCTCTCAGTGGTCTGTCTCGATCAAACCTGTCAACTGGTCTAAGAAAAGATGGGTGTAATAACAAATAGTGAGTTAGACTAAGAGCTAAAGTTGTTTTTTTTTGAGATAAAAAATTCTAGGACATTATGGCTACAGTATATTAGAAAGATGGTAGCTTTAATAATGAATAGTTAACTAGTACAGAATGCATACTATCCCTGGCATTGTTCTGAGCACTTCACAGTCATTTAGTTCTCACAAACAAATCTATAATATATAAGTACTTATAACATATAAGTACTTATAATATAAAGCCCACAGAAAATGAAACTGAGGCACAGAGGTAACTTGCCCAAGGTCATACAGCTGCTAAGTGGGGGAGTCAGTGAGAAAAAGCAGGTCCTGGGTAGGTCTTACATTAATTTGTAAAGGGCCATCCCTTTTTCTTTTGGATTTGGTTTTCTCATTTATAAAATGAGGAGGTTAGATAAAGAAACTAAGGTCCATTACAGTTCTAATACTAAATACTTAAGTTAAATTTGGAATGTTTTGTACAATAAGAAAAATGGTTAAACTTCAAATCTCCCCTTGCTCCTCAGCAGCTTTTTCCACTTCTCAGAGGCAGGCACTTCCAGAGACACATAACGGGAATAATTCTGCACCGTGCCTTTTTCAGCTAACGTTTTGGTGCTCTGCACACAGCTGCTCCCTCGTTCTTCTGGATACCCATTCGTTCTTATGAGGTCTGTCTGTAGTACATACTTTTCATCTGTAAACTTCTCAGGTGTAAAGTCCGCCTGCCTCTCCGTCTCACAGAGTTGATATTCCCTGTAGGATCTCCGCTCTGCTCTATCCAGCATCACCTCTGTCCCCCGGCTGTCATTCCATCCTTGCTGCTCCCCTCTTCTAGGAGTTCGCTTCTGACCTGCCCGTGAAAAATCAAAGGGGAGAGCTGGAACACAAGATCTGCGACAGCACATTATTTACAGGCACTTTTAAAATTCACTTTTCTAGAAATCAACGTCATAGGGAAATTCAAATCATTTGGAAAAGTTCAGAGAAGAAAAAAGTTGCTGGTAAGGGTGACTGGATGGCTCAGTTGGTTAGAGCTTGAGCTCTCAAGAAGGTTGCCAGTTCAATTCCCGCAGGGGATGGTGGGCTGTGGCCCTCGCAACTAAGATTGAAAATGGGGACTGGACTTGGAGCTGAGCTGCGCCCTCCAAAACTAGATTAAAGGACAACGAGTTGAAGCTGATGGGCCCTGGAGAAACACACTGTTCCTCAATATTCCCCAATAAAATTAAAAAAAAACACAAAACTTGCTGGTACCTACTACTGCTCAGCATCAACTACTTTTTAATAAAACTTTTAAGTTACTATTGAATCACATGCTTTTCCTTATGCCCCTGAAAGCATGATTACGGTAAACAAACCATATCAATTAACCTGTTACAGGTATCTCATAGTGACTCTGGGACAGCTATGGATATATATAATTGCGCTATCAACTACATTTCATAGAAGCAGCTTTATCAAAACATGGACGCTAACCTACACGCAGAAAATTTTAGGGTACTCTATACTTTAGATTGTATTTTTAGAACCCCAACTATGGTTTATAATTGGTTACTAAGATTTTTGTTTTTAAATACAGCCTATACCTCTATTATTTTTTCATTTGGAAACAGATTTTCCTGCTCTTTGAAGGGCTTTATGCATTTATGATCATACTCCTCAAATATGAGGCCAAACTGGTATTGCCAAATCATACAAGGGCCAGTCAGCACGTGAAGGGGGATCTCTCATCCTTGGAGCCAGCACTCAGCTGGGGCGGAGCCCGGGCCACTCCAGTCTTTTCCCCTCTCCTCTCACCTTATTTTACTCCCCACTTCAGTTTTTCATTTTTTTTAAGCTTTTTTTTTTTTTTAATTTTAATTGGGGAATACTGGGAAACAGTGTTCTTGGCCCATCAGCTCCAAGTCGTGTCCTTCAATCTAGTTATGGAGGGCGCAGCTCGCTGGTCCATGTGGGAATCGAATTGGCTCGCGCTCTAACCAACTGACCCATCTGGTTGCCCCCCCACTCCAATTTTGACGGTTTAAAAATTTTAAGCAGAGTCTATGTCTGAAGGCATCTAATACTTGGCAAATATGTTGTGAAAAACTGTCACTTCTTAAATCATCTTCCAAAAATGTTTATCTTTTCTTTGCACATATTTAAAAGGTCTCCATCTCAAACACTATGTACAATTTTTATTACAGTAGCTTCAATTTTTCTTGGTATAAATTACCCTTCATGTTGGTTGCGTGGCTATAAAAAATATTAAATATATTTGAATTAATGGGTACCTTTTTAACTGCTGGTTTCTGTTCCTACTTAGACAAATAAACATGACTTAAGAAATATGTTTATACATATTTTTCTATTTTCCCACTTAATATTTTCTATCTAAACTTTATAAATTGGGCATATGTAAATATTAACATAGTTTCGATAACTTACTGATCTCATTTTAAAGCAAAAGTCATGTCTGTGATACCACTAACAAAACTGTGCTATTTATTACTTGTTAGTTAACATAAAGTACTTTTTTCAATTGTAAACAGTTGCACAACAGATCTAAGTTCAACCTTAAGTTAATGGCCCATAACCTAGAAATGTTTAAATCCGATTTACATCCTGTACCGAAGCTACAATCTGAGCTTGTGACATGCTCAGAATACAGGAAAAATGTTATTATAAATACAGCATTATGCTTTCACTGCGAAATAAAACAGAGACTGACAGTCATGCCCAGTTGCCCAGTAGTATGAAACGCTAGGTCTGAAGGCACGTACATTCTAACGAAGATCGGATTGGAAGAGGTATTTGAAATGTAAAGTAGAAAATGTTATTATGAAAGTTAATTATCTAACAAATTGAAAACTATAATACACTATGACTAATAGTCATGAACAAATATGTCAACAGTAACAATATTTTTCAATACTTTTCCCTCAATGTAAAAAGTTATTTTAATACATTTATAACGTACAATTTAAAAAAAATCTTAATATCGCCACTCAACTACAGAATTACTTAGGAACTTATCCTGCCTTCTCCTTTCTCAAAGTTATTTTTAAATTGTATCAATTAAATTTGGAATTCACCATTCAAAATTTAAAATGCCGTCTACTGTATAATTTATATTAAAACTTCTTCCAAAGTTCTGTGTATAAATTGAAAAACATTCAATATGACTGGTTGCTTATTAAAATAATTATTAATACCCTGCAAACATTTTATTCTCCCTCCAAAATCCAAAAAAACAAAGATAATAGGAGTACAATTGTTTCCCCCCAATTTAGTATTAAGAAATCAGGATTGCAACTGAAACGAGTTTGTTTTTCTGTGCTGGATCAGCAGCTCCAAGTGGATAATGCAAACACTGAATTTCTCTAGCTCTTTCCAATAAAAGGCTGGCACACTCAGTCTGTTCAATATACCCCTATAAAGGGACAGAAAACAGTAAAATATACAATGAGGTTTCCTAGGAAAAGTAAAGATGAAACAGCCTCTTAAGACATCAAGAATGAGTTTATTGAGCTAGAATCTACATTCAGTTGACACTCAAACAACTTGGGTGAATTGAAAACTCCACATAAAAGTGGACCTGCGAAGTTCAAACCCATGTTATTCAACGGTCAACTGTATGTTGTTAAATAGTGAAGAACATTAAAACTCTCCTTTTCCATGGGAAAATCTTGTAATGTCCACATCCTTTTGAGATTAATAAACGTTTCCATTATATGTTGAATATGTTTTGACTTTGAGTCTTTATACCAAGCATTCACTCACAATATTCTAAATAGATTAAAAATTTTGAGTGTCAGAAAAGTATAGTCCATATCAATCAGGGCTACAAAAACCTCGAGAGAGTAGCTCCCAAACACTCATTACAGTTTACTATAGTAACCACATAAATGGAAATTACTGAGCTGTTTGCTCCTGAAATAACACATACTTGAAAAAGAACTAGAATGACAAAATTTCCCTTCTAACTACAAGATAACTAAAGATCTTCAATATAGATCTCTAAAGCCAGGTCACCTGTACCGTGAACAATTGACAGAAAAAGTTACAAATTTACTAGATTAAAACGCTAAGAAGCAGATTGCAAACTAACTTATATTGTTTAAATTTAAAAAAAAACCACAGCTCTGTGCATTTATGTATGTAAATGCAAGATGTTAGCAGTAGGAAAATAGGGGATTTTCACTTTGTATCATTTCTAAGTTGTTTCAAATCTTGGTAACAAAAATGCATAACATTTTTAATTTTAAAAAGTGATATTAACAGCACTAAATGCAGTTTCACAGTATTCTAAAGGATAAAATACATATTTACATTTGTTAAAAAAATAAAGGGAGAGGAAAAGTTTAGCCTTCCTCATTTCTTTTATTACTACTGTATGTATCTAAATAGATTTAAGAGGAAAAAATAGAAAATACAAAATGTATATCATATCACAAGTCACACTCATGTTTACATAGGCTCATAAACTTACTGGTCTACCAAGAGGTCTTGAGATAGCATTTTAAATAATTTTCAACATCTGTATTATAGTGACTTGATTTTCTGATTCTCAAGTGATATTGCTGGACTACACTTTTCACAGATAAAGGTAAACATTACCTAGTTGCAGGAGTCAAAGCCCCAATACTTAAATCATTTGTTCTCTCAGGGTTGGGAGGCACAATTCTTTTTAATAATTTTTTTCCAATTACAGTTGACATTCAATATTATATTAGTTTCAGGTGTACAGCATAGGGGTTAGACATTTATATAACTAATTGCCCCCATAAGTCTAGTACCCACCTGGCACCATACATAGTGATTACAATATTATTGACTATATTCCCTATGCTGTACTTTACATCGCCCTGACTACTTTTGTAACTGCCAATTTGTGGGATGCACAATTTTTATCAAGCAAAGAACTAGCCCATAAAGTCCAGTCGAATACACTGCCAAACAATGGCTGCAGTGGTGGAACTGCACAGCTTAATCTTAACACTCTTCTCAGGCAAACCTCAGGACTACAGCCTTTAGAAAAACAGGAAACACAGGTGGAGTCTTCCTGACTCTACCACTGATTCAGTTCTTGTGAGAAACGAACTCTTAAGCACCCTCCATCCCTATATGCAGATAAAATAGTACACCAAGTTTTACGCTAGGCGTTCTGACTAAACAAGGAGTGGGAGAACTTTGACTATCCTTGTTGAAAAGGTTAAAGAAAGCAGCCTGAGTTAATGACAAGTTACACATCCCATCAACACTAGATGCGTTATTGAAAAATGACGCCGGCATTCTACTGGAAGCTACAATATGGGGATCGGGTGAAGGCATAGGGCTTGGAAGGCGCCGGGGACCCCGCGTTCACCCTGCCGCATTCCGCACGCGGCCTACATCAGAACCTGACTCCGTGGTCACCCAGGCCTTCCCTCCATCACAGAGGCCCGAACCTCTCACCCCGGCGATTCTTCACATCCGGGGCTCTGCCACCACTCCCACGGGCCGGGTGCGCCCTACCTCCCCCACTCTCCCTAAGAGGGGCTCTTCTCCCATCACGCCTCCTTTTGCTCCCGACTTGAGTCTTGCAGAGGTTGGGCTGGAGAAGGGAGACGGTCCCTGCTAGCTCTAGATTGGAGAATCCCGAAGTAGCGAACCCAGTTTTTGCCTCACACACCACCCAGCAATATCCTGCAACTCTGCCCAACTTGTAAGGGCTCAATTTCGATACCCCTACTCCAAGCCTGCACACCCACCCCCCCAGAATGGACCGGGAAAGGCCAGAAGGGACGTGACAACCCCCGCCCCATCCTCGTCCTCTTTTCCTATCTTATTCCGTCACAAGGACCCCCAACTCAACCGAACTTTTCCCAGAGCCCCCTGCCCTTTCTATAACAGGTTCCAGTGACCCCTTTCTCAGAGCGGAGGTCGTGGGGCGGCCGAGGAGGGGTGGCCTCCGTGAACCCATTTTCCTTCCCCTCCCGTCCACCACGCCCACCCAGGGGCGCCCAGGTGCCAGGTGGGGCGCGCGTACCGGGTGGCTGTGGGACGCCCGCAGGGCTGTCCGGCTGCTGCGCGCCGGGGGCCGGGAGTCCCTTGCGTTCCTTCTGAGACTCCCTCCGGCCACTGCCCGCGCCGGGTCTGTGGCCCGAGGCCCCGGCCGGACTTCTGCCGCCGCGACTGCCGACCCCAACCGCCGCTTCATCGCGCCTCTTGCGCTGCAGTTGCTGCTGGCGCCGGCGCTCGGCCTCGCGCAGGATGTCGAACGGGTCCGACTCGTCGTCCAGCAGCTGGTGGAAGCGGTTGGCCACAACGCAGCCGAAACTCTCCTGCATCGCAGCGCCTACGGCGGCCGCGGCTACGGGGCTCCCCAGAGCGCCCTTCATGCCGCGGCGGCCACTGCGGGCCCACCGCGGGAGCCCACGCAAGCGAGTCTCAGCGAAGCCGGCAGCGAGGCCCCATCCCACCCGCGGTTGCAGCCCTCCCTGCCCTGCCGGCTCCCCACCCTCCTGGCGCCAGCCCCCGCGCCGCCGCCCGACAGCCAATCAGAGCATGCGGACACGCCTCTTTTCCTAGCCGGCACGCCTGGAAGCCCAATCAGTTGCAGGCTGCTGTCACGTCACCCGACCTCTATGCCCCTCCCCCAACTCACAAGGAGGGGCGGAGCCCAAGGGGCGGGGCTACTGGGAGGAGCAACGAGTCCTCTGGTCCAGGCTGGTTGGCCAGCGTGGGTAGGTCACGGTCATTATCTGTGTTTTCTCTAAATCTGGATCCACATTCGTGATGGTCACTCCTCTTTTAAGTTTATACATTCATTTAACCATTGAACAACTATATATTGAGCACTTACTATGTGCCAGGCATATTGTAGAAGATACTTGCTTCGTGTTTTCATGGATCTTACAGAAAAGTGTCCTGAAGGAAGGGCACAGAGTTCTTTATGAGATAGCGAAGGAACCTGACCTAATTAGGAAGCTTCTCCCAGTTAAGCTGAGATCTGAAGGAAGATAAGGAGCAGGAGCAATGGCAAGTGCAGAAGTCTTAAGATCGGGTGTAGCACAACCCACTCACAGGCTCCAAGAAAACCACCGAACTGGATTGCGAAGAGTTGGGTGAGGGCCTTATTTGATCTTTCTTCTAGGATCAGTGGGAGGAAAACATTAAACGTGAGCATGTATTTGAAAAGGCTACTGTGGCTGCAATGTGAAGGACTTGAAGGGAGGTCAAAAGGGATGCAGGGAGACCAGTAGAAGGTGGTTGCAGAGCTCCAGGGAAGAGCTGATGACAGTAACTTGGACTAGAATGGTGGCAGTGGAGGTGAAGAGATAGTACATTTAAGAGCTATTTTGCAGGTTTTATCAACAGGACTTGGTGATGCACTAGATATGGATGAAGAGGAGGAAAATGAGGAGAGTTATGAGAACTCTTATTTTTCTGGCTGGTGCGAATGGAATGAATGGTGGTGCTATTCACAGAGAATTAGAGCACTAGAAGAGACCGCTTTGATGAGAATCATGAGTTCAGTCTTGGAGATGTTGAGGTTTGAGGTTTTGTTTTTCTTTTTTCCTTTTGAGATATTCAATTGAGGTCTTGAGCTCAGAACTTGTTTCCCCAGAACCTGTATTTTGTTAGGGTATCAGGTGTCTTCATGCCTCAGGGGAATCTGGGCCCCCTTCCAGCTTCAACGGTGATTAATCTTAAATCGTGCATTGTAATTCCATTTTCTTGCCAATGATTGGTGTAGGAATAGGCTTGTGGTGCAAATCTGGCAGAACAGATCTCAGGGGATGTATTCTAGAGCGTTTCCGGGAACTTTTTTCTTGTACCTAAAAAGGGATGGGAAGGAATCTGCCATCTTCCCACATCTATTCTTTGGTCCTTTTTATGTGAGGAGGACCTGATGCTTCGAATTTCTGTCCCTTAATGTGACTATAAGGATGACAGAGCAGAGGGATGGAGAAAACCTAGGTTCTTGATGTTGAGCTGCTGACTTACCCCACTCGGGAACCTCCCTACCTCAGACTCTTATTATGTAAGATGATAAACACCATTATTGTTTAAGCTACGCTTAGTGCTTGCTTCTTGCATTCAGAAGCATCCTGTTAGAAGCATCTTACTGAGGTGCGTCATTGCCAGCTTTTACTTTAATAGCAAATGGAAAAGGAACCCTTAATCCTAACTGCTGCCGGGCCGTGTTTTACTCACTTATTCAATGTCTGTCTGTCATTCCTGAGGAGGACAGGGATGGTGGCTATCTTATTCATTGCAATTTATATTCCCATTGCTTAGCATTCTAGGTGGCTGCACAGCAGGTTCTCAAATATGTGCTGACTATCTGAAGATTTTAAGATATATGATCATCTCCTGGGAGTCAGCAGAGGTTTGTGATTAAAAGCCTATTTTTTTACTCAAAAGAATTGAGAGCAGATGTTTGAACAAGAACTTGTATCTGAATGTTTATAACAGCACTGCTCACAATAGCCACAAGGTGGGAAAAACCCCAAATGGACATCAACTGATGAATACATAAACAAAATGTGGTACAATGGATTCATATTTGGCGCTAAACAAAGAATGAAGTGTTTACTGATACCTGCCACAATATGGATGAACCTTGAAAACATTATGCTAAGTGAAAGAAGACAGACACAAATATTGTATGATGCCATTTACATGAACTGTCCAGAAGAGGCAAATCCATAGAGACAGAAAGCAGATTAGTGGTTACAGGGGTTCAGGGGAAAAGGGAATGGGGAGTGAGTGACTGCTTAATGGGCATGAGGTTGCCTTTTGGGGTGATGAAAATTTTCTGGAACTATATAGTGGTGATGGTTGCACACAATGCGAATGTACTAAATACTACTGAATTGTACACTTTAAAATAATAATTAAAATAGTAAATTTTGTGTATTTTACCGCAGTTTTAAAAATAAACCATATATTTTAGAGTTAGACCATGATTTGAATCCTGGCTCAGCCACTAATTAACTTCATGCCCGTGGACATGTTCCTTATTTCTGCGCCCCAGTTTTCTCTTCTGTAAAATGAAAAAACTAATGGCACCTGCTTCAGAGGGTTATTGTGACGACTGGGTCAGATAATGCATATGTAGTGTTCACCACCATGGCACAGAGTAAATCCTCAGTAAAAGTCATTATCAACATTACTATCATCCTCATCATTTTGAATCAGACCTAAGACTAGGTAGAGTTACAACAAGGCCTCATCATTATGATGTAAATGAAGTTTTCAGACTCTTCATGCACCAGAATCACCAGGTGCACCAAAGACCATAATTTGAGAAGCACTGCTTCAAGCCAAGGTTGTCTCTGGCATCTTAAACTGCCACAACACCAAGGAACCATTACCACTTAAGAAGGGCGTGTCATCTCCCTACTGGATATCTGGAGACATCTCACTCCCCCCATTTTCCTCCTATCCTTTCTGACAGCCAACTATAGCAAGTTCTTAAGGCATGCCTTATGAGTACTCCACCCTAATTTCCAAACATAACTGCCTAAAACAATTGTAAATCAACCAATCCTGGTTGCTTCAGGATTAAGAACACCTTTAGAACCACTGGAATAGAGATGAGTAGCCTCTAACAGGTATTAGGTCTTATGGGGCTATTGATTAATGTTGAACTTACTGATGGTAACTTATTAAGCAGCCTCACATTTTTTTCCTGACCATTTTTCTGCTGGGAGATTGCATCCATAAATGCAATCTTAAAATATAACTTCACCATGTTAGCATAAGTTACTTGCAGCATTGTGTTTAATGTGATCAGTTAATAGACTGATCTTCCTAATAATCCAAGATCTAAAATTAACTCGAGTAATTATAATACCAAATGGGAAAAAATGAAAACCACACATGCACATCCATATAGCTTATATAATCAGGCATACCAAAAAAGCAGTGAGATGTGGATGCTAAATAATACCACCAGCCCTTCCACAGTCGTTATTTATTGGCACCAGTGGAAATGCAGTGAAGTTTAACTACATACAAAATGTAAGTTTCCTTGAATTGCTTAATATATGAATTCCATTAGGAATAATAAAATAAAATACACTGAAATCTTCTAGATGGACTTAAATGTAGCTTTATTACTTTTAATTACATGCAGGGAGCAACACGTGGGTGAGGACCAAGGGGCCAGTCAGGCTGTAAAAGGTATGAGTTTTTGTGAATCACCAGAGGTTGCATTCCATATACTGTTTTTTGCAACTGAATTACTGTTATCTCTTTGCTTATGTTTTCTCCTCCATAAAATTAGGATGATTATAATCAGTCCTGGGCTCCTCATATGTTTGATGGGAAGATAAAACCAAAGAAGGAAATTGAAAAAGTAAAAAAAAATTGCACTTCTCACAATTGTTTCTACTTGCTTAATATATGCAAAAACAAAAATGTTTTTCCTACATCTAAAAGGATCTCATCTGTCCTTTATGTCAGCTGAGTCAATTGTGATAAGATCAATGAAAATATAGTTTTCGGTTTAGTTATTATAAGGTTGATACGTGAATTCAAATTCAGTTTCCCACAGCAAATGAATAAAGCAAGTTCATAATCTCAAAGTTAGGGGTTGTAGAACCATAAGCCTTTAACAACCAAGATACTATAGGAAAACTTCTAGCAAGCCCAAATCCATTTATGATGACCAAAACCAGAATATTTAAATCTGCACCCAGCCTACTACCATTTGTCATTGAGGTTCTTTCCCACTTTTTCTGGTGGTGAGATGTTACTGGTTAGCACAGTGCTTTGTATCCTCAGAGTACTGTGCCAACAGAACAGTTTTTTTTATTTTCTCAAAGTTCCTAGTATCAACATTTTGGTCTTGGTTATAACTTTCATCAAGGCTGAATAAAATAATTTGGAATTTAGAACTTCTTAGTTCCACATTTATTCTGGATTCTTCTAGTTGTGAGCACCAGAAAACTCACCTGGAAAAAGTAAACAAAGAATGTTGTTGGCTCAAGAAAAAAGTCCAAAAATGAATCAGGCGTTGCTGGATTGGGGATAAACCATATCCGGACCTGATCTCTCTCTGCCCCTCCCCCCGCCAGCTTTATTTTCTTCTGTATTTGCTTCCCTTTTACCGGTTTCCCACCACAGATGGTCCCAGTAGCTCCGTGTTTAAAGGCTTACAGTTGTAAGCCCAGCAGGAAAAGAAAGAAGACTTTTCTGTCAACACTGGCACAGGTGTCCCAGAATTGAATCACAGGTGTGTCTGGGGTCACGTGTACACCTTGAACTAGTTGCTATAGTGAACAGTATTTAATTCTCTGATCAACCAAGCCCAGATCACCAGGCCAAGCTGTAGTCTGATTGAGTCAACCCCCTGAACCCTGGGACTGAGTGGAAGGGGGGTGGTTCCCCAGAAAATAAGTTTTCCAATATCAGCAGGTAGGAATAGAGGGCTGGGGAGGTAACACACAGAATTCCCTGATTAGCATGAGTGTGTTATTGGTACACCTCTTGCAACAGTGGACTGTTTGTTGTGCTCTGCATTATAATTCTTCCTCCTTATTTCTCTTCCTGAAGGCCAGAAATTATATCTAATTCATTTGGTATCCCGTCCTTCCCTTTTCCTGGTCTCATCTCCAGTGCCTTTTATTCAGGAAATATTTGTTGTGTTAATGAATGAGTTTCTTGTTTGTATACATAGGCTCCTGATAAATAATTGTGCATGTATTAAAAAATAAAGTAAAAATGCAACAGATAATGTATGAAAATTAATTAATACATGTTATATGAATCAATGTGATATCATTTCTTTTTTTCTGAAAGTTTATTATTATTCTACACATTTACTAACAATCATAGCTGAATTTTATACAGTGTTTGCTTGGTGCTAACCATTTTTCTAAGCATTATCTGTTCTCTTTCTAAACATTATCTGTTCATTTAACCCCTACAACAACTGAGGAGATAGATGTATCTGCTGTCTCCTTTATTTATTTATTATTATTTTTTAATATTTCTTTTTTTTTAATTTTATTGGGGAATATTGGGGAACAGTGTGTTTCCCCATGGCCCATCAGCTCCAAGTCGTTGTCCTTCAATCTAGTTGTGGAGGGCCCAGCTCACTGGCCCATGGCCCATGGGAATTGAACCGACAACCTTGTTCAGAGCTCGCACTATGACCAACCGAGCCATCCGGCCACCCCTGCTGTCTCCATTTTACAGTGAGATGAGTGCCTCAGTAAGTGGTAGAGCTGGGATCATGAATGCAGGCAGTCTGGCTTGAGTCTGCACTCCTAACCTTTACGCTCCTGCTAAGCATTGAGCTAACAGCTTGGATGTGAGCAGGACATCATCTCTCTCCTTAAAGAGCTAAGTAAGCAGGGGGACAATGTAATTTTGCAGATAAATGCTACAAGGGAGCTGAGTGGGTGTCCTTAATTATATCACTAATAGAAATTATATGCGGGAGTGCTCACTATGGTGCTAGTGTGAGGAAATGATATACTTAAACACCCCCACCCCCCAACTGTTTTGAGGGCTAAAAGCTATATTGTGTTGTCGTGCTGAAGACCCTGCTTGCTGCGCCATTTGTCGTATGGGGCGGCCTGCGGGGTCTCTGCTCCCGCTCCCCACATAAGAACGCAGGATATGGCTAGGCCAAAAAGGAACACCCACGGAGCCATAGATAGGGGAGTCATACCGCTATGTTCTTTCTGGCGACCTGGCGAGACACACGCAGTAGTAGCCACACGACCCGCAGTCCGCCACTCACTTTTCTGCTTGCCAACCAACCAATCAACGCAGCCCCGCATTTATATCAGTAGCCAATTGGCTAACTGGTTACAGCTGATGGCCAACCAATCAAGTTGATGGTCATTCACTACCCGAGCCAGCTCCTTCCCATGCAAGGTGAGAGCCTGGAAACTGCTCTCTGGGACTCTGTCCTCACACTTCACCCCTCTAGGATCTTGCCTCACAATCTACGCGACAAGCATAGAAAAAAGCATTGGCCAATTCCACTATATAGTGATATGTTCCCAGGCGGACAGTCAGACCGTCAAATTGTGTATTGAAGGTACTGTCGCGTGCAAAGGTGCCATCACCTTATTTAACTCCCTGTAGTCCACAGTCGTTCTCCAGGTCCCATCTGGATTCTTGACAGGCCGTACTGGGGAGTTAAAGGGACTGTGCGTTGGCCTCACAATATGTGCCTTCTCCAATTCCAATATTGTATGACCAGTCTCCTCCTGCCCTCCTGGCAGGCGGTACTATCGCACTGTAACCACGCACCGGGGCTGTGGCAACACTTGAGGAGGGTGGTGAGCATGCCCGCATGTCACCGCTTTCACCACCCGGATCCAGAGACGGAACTCTCCTACCGTCGTCTGTAAGCTGAGGCCATGTTGCACGTCCACCCCTAGAATATACTCCGGACCTGGGGAGACATACACCTTGTAGGTACGAGGGGGAAGCCTTCCGATACCCAGTGGTAAGGAAACAGCTTTCACAGTCACGGTCTTCCCCCGTAGCCATCAATGCAGATTGCTGGTCCGGGGAACAGTTCTGGGTTCCCATAAACAAGACTGCAGTCTGCACCAGTGTCAACTAGGGCCAAAGCCCTCTGCACATTAGAAGGGGACAATGTATGGACAGTTCCACGTGGGGCCTCCGGTCCCTGCTCATCCCCTCTGACCGGGTACCTTGGCCCCACTCCTAATGAAGCTGGAAGGAGTCAGCCTCAAGCGGCTGCATGAAGTCCTGGAGGGACACGGGTTGTGCTTTCCCAGACCTCCTTTAGGCTTCTCTGGAATTACTGTTCCAGACGCAACTGTTTCCAAAGTTCCAACAAGAGTGTATTGGGTTGTTGGTCTATTTTTTCCCTCGATCGACCCCTGCTGCCACAAGATAACACCACATCTGTGCGAGTGTTACTCTCTGAGGCTCGCGACCTCGCCCCTTTACTTTTGATTTGGGCTTCCAGGGCTCAACTGTTCGGATCTCCTGTCTTACCTTCCTTTGCCTCCAGCTTTCAACATCCCCTAGGGTGGCCATGGCAGTTGTAACTTCATGGATATGCCACCCCACATAGGGCGTAAGAATGATTTGAGTAAGTTCGTATATGACTGCCACTGACTCACAGTGTCTGGCAGCTCACCAGCCTGTCCCCATACTGTGCGTACCGCAGCAGTGAGCCACTCCATTAGAGAATGGTTGCCCTGGTCTTGGGCCAACCTGTGGCAGTTCTGTAACCTTTGTCGCAGGAACAGATGCACTGTCAGGAAGGCTAGCTTTTCCATCTCGCCTGGGGAGCAGAGAATGTTGTCTGTTCCCTCATCCCATAAATATAGTAGCCAATCTGAAACGGGCTCTCCAGGGCGCTGTCTGTATTGCCTCCCCAGCTCCTGCAACTCAGTGGGAGTGTAAGGGGTGTAGGTTGTGAACTCAGTCACAGCTGGGTTGCCTGCAGCAACGCCCCCGGGCCCAAAGGTTGCTCACATTTTACCCTTTGTTTCAAGATTGGCAGGGCTTGCAATTGGTTAGGAGCTACATTGTCTCCACTCGCTTCCTCGTGCCTCTGCCTCAGAGTCTCCACCTTGGGGCCCCTCTTCTAACAGGCGGATCTGGGCTTCCAGTGCCTCCAACCGGGACACCTGGTCCAGCACCTGGGCTATTTCATTAGGTGCATTTTCTGTGTTGAGACTCAAGGCCGTGAGGAACATCCAGCCCACGCAGCCGGCTATAGCCTTCGCCTCCTCTGGCAACCACTCAGCCAGAGCCTGCAGGGCTCTCTCCACACTGGCTGGAGAGCCATCCATGTCCTCCCACCCCTCCTTGGGGGTCCAACTCCTGCGAACAGGGGCCACCAGGCACCACACACTGTGTGGGGGCCACACGTCCTCCTGCCCAGAGTCAGACTCCATTCCTACCTGGCCGGAATCCTGCTCGCTGTGCCAGGCATCCGATTGGGTGGAGGCCTCAGTACACGATGTCCGCAACCCTCGGAGCCTACAGCAGCAGCACATTACTAAAAGGAAGGTGACGCCTTCTGTGGCCAGGAGGGAGCTGTACCATCTGGTACAGAGTCTCCCAGGCAGACCGCGCCTCCCATTCCCGGCACAACTCCTTTCGGGCCTCCTGAAACTGCACTTTTACACGCACACACTGCTCCACCATGCTTCGGTAGGTTTTGGCCAGCACCATACCCTGCTCACTGCGCCATTTGTCGTGCGGGGCCGCCTGCGGGGCCTCTGGTCCCGCTCCCCACATAAGAACGCAGGATATGGCTAGGCCAAAAAGGAACACCCACGGAGCCATAGGTAGGGGAGTCATACCACTATATTCCCTCTGGTGGCCGGGCAAGACACACGCAGTACTAGCCACACGATCTGCAGTCCGCCATTCACTTCTCTGCCTGCCAACCAACCAATCAACGCAGCCCTGCAGTTACATTAGTAGCCAATTGGCCCACCCGTTATAGCTGATGGCCAACCAATCACAGTTGATGGTCATTCACTACCCGAGCCAGCACCTCCCCACCCGAGGCCTAGAGCCTGTAAACTGCTCTCTGGGACTCTGTCCCCACAGTGTACATGCTAAGGTTGAATTGACTAAAATGTTGAAATAGGGCTGCTCTTCTGCTTGGATTATATTTCGGAAATGTATTAAAAAATAAGCTAACACTTCACTCTCTAAGGATGGTCTGGGACCAGCAGCTCCATGTTAGACATGCACAGTCTCAGGCCTACCTGGAGCTACTGAATCAGGATCTGCACTTGACAACATCCCTAAGGGATGTCTGTGCATAGTAAAATTTGAGAAGCATTGAGCTAAAGTAAAAATACGAACCAGCAACAGGATCTGTCAGGATCATCTGAGGGAAGCCTGGTCATCTTTTGTCACTGACATGTTTAGGGCTTGTGTAGCAGCTGGTCCATTTGAAGTGCTCAGCCTGGGACCAAGGCACGCAGTGACGAAGATTGCCTGATTCCCAAGGAAGGAAAGAGATCCTGCACCAGCAGGGGCTCAGGCCACTTCTTCCACTGCCAAGTCCTGGAGCCACGTGTCCTTTGATGAACTCACACTTAAAAACTAGGTTACGTGGAATGAATTGGGAAAGCCTCCAGAAAGGAGGGAAGCCCAGTCCAGGGCTTTGATGAATGACTGAGCCATTGCAGGGAGAATGACATGTGTCCATAGATAGGAAATTGGGAGTTTTGGATTAGCTAGGATTTCTGTGTAGAAGGGCAAAATATGGGGCTACACCAATAGGTAGGAGTCAGACCTTGGATTAATTTGTGGGCATGGTAAGGAGTTCAGAGTTTACCTTTTAAACCCAGAGTGTGTCCCCAGTTTTTTGAAGGCTGGGTGGAATTATACATACTCATTGAAAGAAATTAAAACTGTAAAAAGCACAAAGAAAGTAAAACTCATCTGATATCTCACCACCCAGCAATGATACTGCTGACACTTTCTAAGCATTCTTCTAGTCTTCTTCATGCATGTAGACACATACAATTCTACATATCTACTTTTTTGGCTCAACAATGTCATAGACATAGTTCTATGTCAAGAAATACATCCATATCATTATTTTAGTGGCCACAAAATATCCTATCCCATTGTATGCCAATGCTTTATATACCAGTCTGGGTCCAATCAGAAGACAGAAACACACAGTAATTTAAACAGGGGAAGCTTAATATAGAGAATTATTAAACTATGACAGAAGAGTAATTATAAAGATAGAAAAAAAATCTGAAGAGTATCCTAGGGTACACAAGGAAGGACAAAGTTGGAAGAGAGTTCAAACTTCTTTGAGGAAGACGTGGTTACAGCCAAGTGGATGGTGGAGAAGTTTGCTGGGTTGTCAGGGCAGAGATGGTCCAAAATCACTGGGAAAGCAGGAGCAGCCATCCAGGGCTCAGGCAAGTCAAGGCTGATGGAGAGGAGGATGCACAAAGGGAGTTGGGGACCGCTTTTGATACTGCTGGAACCAGAAGCTGGGGAGATTCCAGTCTGCCGGAACCTAGTACATTTCTGTGTGTGACTTGGGCTTGGGAGACTCCAGACACTGCATGGATCAAAATTCAAGTGGTTGGCCCACTAGATGTCTAGTCCCTGGTACGTGCACACAAGGGGCAGAGGAGAGGGTGCCAGGAGCAGCACCTCGGCTGGGACACAGGCCCATGCATTCTGAGGCTCTTGGCTATCCTGCCACTGCCCATGTTGACAGCTGAAAACAGCAGAAGCCTGGCAGGCAGTACAGAAATAAACCACTTGGAGTTAGGCAGTGCAGAAAAACACATGCTCTGCAGTAGCCTGGTATGATCTACTGCTGACCTAGAAAGAGAAAAGCTCTTTCTCTTCCAGTGTCCTTCCAGCAGCCACTACAGCCAGAGCTTAACATCTGCTGGCAATGGAAAATGATTTAAAGAGCCCAGATCCATTTTTGCAGAGCAGGCAATAAAGGATGATTTGGAGATGTGAGACAATAAATAACTGGCACACCATAGTGTACTTAGCGATGCATATTTTGATGTTTCCCATGTTTCACCATTTTCAACAATGCTGGCATGTGTGACTCTAGATATACATATTCTCATACTTGATTTTAAGAAGAGAGTTTTAAATTGAAGAGGTGAACATGAGATTTACATCCCGTTCTTGGGTTGGTCAAGCAAAGCCATGGTTGGCTTAGGGAAATGCTGTGGAAATCACCAGCTGTCTGGGTCACTCAGAGGTGGCCAACGGCTTCCTCTAGAGTTGGCCACAGCCACTTTTCTAAGAATCACTAGCTACCAGGGACAACGTCTACTTAAGGAGTCTTCGTACACCCAGGCCTCATCTCACCTCTGAATGGTCATCAAAGCCCAAGCTCGGAGCCATTCAGGTCTCTCTCAATGTAATAGACCTCTGCCTGGCCACTCTGTGAACCAGAGCTCTTCCCGTTGCTTCTTTACTTGGCCCTTGAGGGGTCCATCCCCTTCCCATCCCTCCCGCCCTCCCCACACGCTTAGGAGATTTGCTTATTCTTCTTGGGAAATATTTTTAAATTTGTTAAATCAGATTTCACATTTATAGATGTTTGTAAATAGAACTAAAAGCCCTCTAGCATCCACTCTACTGCATGGAAATCTTGTCCTATGTTTTCCCCACCCCTCGAATCCCAGTTCCTACCTCGAAATCCCTCAAATTAACCCTGTTAGTATTCATTTCTTGCAGACATACCTCAATCCATTAATGAGCTGAGCATTCACATTATGCCAGGGAATCCTTAGAGGGATCCTCAAAGATAGGTGCTATTATCACTATTTTACCCATGAGGAAATTATAGTAAAAAAATCTAAAGGGTTTGTCTAAGGTCATAGAGGTAACAAGTAATAAAGCTGGAATTTGAAACCAGGTCCCAAGTCTAAGGTCTAAGGGTGATACTAATTCCAACAAAGTGAAAACTGAATTCCAAAAAAAGACACAGGACACAATAAATGAACAAGAAATAGACAACTGTATCATGGAATAGAATAGACCCATGCTGAATGTGATTTAGCATATAACAATTACAACAACACTGAGAACAACTAACATGTATTGAGAGCTCACTATATACCATATCCTCATTGACCCTGTTTTACTTATTGGGAAAACAAGACTTAGAGAGGTTAAGTATAATACAATGCCCAAGTTCACAAAATAATGCCATGACTGCGTTCTTAACTATTTGACTATTCTACGATAAAGGTAAAAGCATCTCAAGTCAGTGGGGAAACGGATACACTTTTCAATAAATTGTATTGGAAGAAGTGGCTTTTACATTAGTGAACACTAGCTACTGTAACTTCAGTAGTTTAACAATATAGGAAATTATTTATCTCTCACTTAAAGTCCAAAATGGGTGGTCCTGATTGGTGATGGCCCTTTTTGAAATAGTGATTCAGGGATCAAGACTTCTTCCATCTTAAGATAGTTCTACTTCAAAACATGGTTTCCAAGGGTCTGTGCTCGACTACATCAGCCAGAGGGGAAAGAGCACAGAGGATGAGAGTGGGAAGTGTTTATGGGCCAGGCCTAAATAGGGGTTCATAATTTCTACCTACATTTCCTCTCTAGAGCTTAGTCGCCTGGTTACACTTAACTGCAAAGAAGGTTAAGAACCACAGGCTGCTGTATGCCCAGGAAGAAGAAGAAATGTTTTTTGGTGAGCATCTAATCATCTTTGCCACAGTTATCCATTGGGATTTAAAAGCTAAGCTAGATTTGTACTTCACATCATATCCACAACAACAAATTTAAGGTGAGTTAATAAGATAACACCAAAATGAACTATGAAAGTGTCAGAACAAAGTATTTTTTTATAATGTTGGGTTGGAAAGACCTTTAACAAATCACAGAACCCAGAAGTTATAAAGGAAAAGATTGTCAGATTTAACTGTAGGAAGACTAAAAACATCTGAACAACAAAAAGATACTGTAAACAATGTAAAGAAAGTAACAGATCAGAAGAGGGGGTGGACGGGTGACTCAATTGGTTAGAGCGCCGACTCTGGGCAACGGAGCTGCCCGTTCGATTCCCACATAGGCCAGCGAGCTGCACCCTCCACAAGCTCAGCTCCTGGGTGGCCAGATGTCTCAGTTGGTTGGAGCACCGGCTCTCAACCACAAGGTTGCCAGTTGGACTCCTCGACTCCTGGAAGGGATGGTGGGCTGCGCCCCCTGCAACTGACATTCAACACAGCAGCAGCCCCCTGCAACTAACATTGAACAGGGCACCTTGAGCTGGGCTACCGCTGAGCTCCCAGATGTCTCAGTTGGTTGGAGCGCGTCCTTCCACCAAGGGATGGTGGGCTGTGGCCCCTGCAACTAACAACAGCAACTGGACCTGGAGCTGAGCTGCGCCCTCCACAACTAAGATTCAAAGGACAACAGCTTGACTTGGAAACGTCCTGGAAGTACACACTGTTCCCCAATAAAGTCCTGCTCCCCTTCCCCAATAAAATCTTAAAAAACAAAAACAGATCAGAAGAAAATATTTACATCATATGTAATTGACAATAGATAAATAAGTAGAATATACAAATACTTATACAAATCACAAATACTTATACAAATCATTGAGAAAAAGACCACTCAGTGGAAAAATATGAACAGGACATTTTCTGAAGAAAAAAATCAAATAGCTAGCAAACATATAAAAGGCTGCTCAAATGCAACATAATCAAGGAAATCTAAATTGAAATAATAAATGACTTTTACCATCAGATTTGCAGCTATAAAAATATGTTCAGGATTAAAGTGAATGTGAGGAAATAGGAATTCTTTTATACTATTGGCAGGAATATAAATTGTCCCAGCATTTTAGAAAGGCAATTTGGCTATATCTATCAGTTAAATATTTCCATAGCTTTCAACCCAGTAATTTTTGAACCCAGCATCATTTTTGCACATGTACCTAAGGAGGGACAACTAAGAATGTTCTCTGCATTATTGCTTAAAATATTAGAAAAAAATTAAACAATCTAAATGTCCATCAATAGAATAATACTATGGAATGATATTGTTAAATAAACTGTACATACCGTGGAATACTAGGCAGTGAATATAAAGAATGAGGCAAAGCTCAGTGTAAAACAGACAGAGATCTCCAGGGCATCATTTTCTAAGTGAAAAAGATAGCCACAGAGCAAAAGGAACAGTTTAATCTCTATGTTTTTAAGAAAAATCACAAAATATGTCATGCATTTCTGTATGAGCATGCTTATAAGTGCATTTAAAAAGGTCTGGGAAGATACTACTAAACCAGCAACAGTAATGTCTGGGGATGGGTATGAGAACTGAATTTAAAGAAAGCCATTGGATTTTGCTATTGGTTCATCACTGACTTTTGAAGATCAAGTCTCATGAGAGTTGTAAGACCAGAAACAAAACTGAAGAAGTGAATGAATGGAGGGAGATGGGAAGGGGAAGTGAGCATAGAAAGAACCAAGATACAAAGTCCAGAGAAAATGAAATAGAAATGTACAATGAACCCAAGGCACAGAAAGAAAGGGCTTGGTGGTGCGGACGAGCTCAGAGGACCAGTAGGTAATGTCTGAAGATGAAGGGATTCCTGAACACAATTGCAGTCAAAATTGAGGTGAGATAGCTTCAAAGATCTCATCAGCATTAGCTGTTTTCCAAAGCATGAAAAAAATCATGATAATAAGTTTTTTCTATAGGAGCTTTAACAACATATTATACATATACATACATAAGGACAATCTTCTGTATTAGTATATATTTCACAACCAATTGCAAAACTGGGTATGGCTTTATTTCTTTATTTAAAAATTGATGTATGTTATGATATTTTCAGTTAAGTCATCAATTTGGCACTTCAACTGGAATGCTCAGGAATTATTTGTTTTTTAATTTCTTCTCTGATTGAAGGCCAGGCGGTATGTAGCATGCATGTTCACATGAGAGTTTCTTTGGTAACATGAGGGTTTTAAATAAGTATTTTTTAACTGAAAAGGGCAATTTGGGATTTTGTTTAAAAGCTTTATTGAAGTATAAATTATATTTCACAAAGTTAAGCTGTTTTAAGTGCACGATTCAGTTAAATAAATTTACAAAGTTGTGCACCTATCACCACAGTCCAATTTTAGAGCTTTTCTTTCACCCCCAGAAAACCCCTCTGCCCTCCATCCCATTTCCACCTTTAGTCCAGGGCAATCACTGATTTATTTTCCATCTCTGTAGATTTGTAGAAAGGGAACTTTCATACAACAAAATTTTTATAGCCTATAGAGCCCTCGCAATGTCTTCATCTACCAATAATGTCCAAGTTCATGTGTGAGAGAGAATAACTTCTCTCTTAGCAGCTGAAGTCCTCAAGGATGAGTTATTCAGTCTAGATGAGAATAACACCCCACAAAAGGGAGCCTGGAGAGCAAGAGTTGGTGGTTTCCAAGTCCCACCGAATAGTTGGGGATGGGAGTGAGGGAAGACTTCAGCGTTCCAAGTTTCAAGAAGCAGTTTAGAGTATCTGTGGGTCACTTAAAATCTGATTCTCTTGATATCTGTAGGAGTTGAACATGTTTTATTCTCTGGATTGTCCAGGCTAACTACTGAGTAAAACACAAATACATAATCATGTTCATCCTACCATCTCCCACGGACAAATTTTAATTTTCAGAAGTAGTGCAGTAAATCCACGAGGAGGAAGAGAAGTATTTTCCTGCTGACTCATACTTTATAAGCCACTTCTCTATCAATGAAATCTGTCCTGTACATTACTTACTGGACATTATAATACGAGCAGTATTGGTTTTTTACCCCTTGCCTCCCCACTACCTTTCTCCACTCTCTGTTTTCAAATTATGACCTCTCAGGTCCTCTAGGAAAACAAAGCAATCCTATTGTTATTCCATAAAATTTGCCTTTTTCTGGCTGCCTCCTTGACCTAGATGAGGCTGTAAAATCAGTAATTGTAAGTTGTTGATTAAATTCTTGGCCAAGGTCATACTCAGGGAGGATGGGAGGTTGCAACTTCATTCTTCTAGTTATAAGGACATAAATTATTATATTCTCTCAATCTACGTGATTTCTACTTGCCCTATTTACTAAAAGCAACTCACAGATATGGTGGTGTTTTGTTAGGCCTGTTGAGTGATGGCTCCTAAATGTCATCAACACAATCTGTTGCTAAGACAAAGCTGAGTTTATTGCTGGCGTTGGTAAGGGGGATCCACACCTTCTTACAGCTCTGGCAGTGTCTCAAAGAGGGGAAGGTCAGGTTAAAATTTATTGAGAATCTGAAGTTTGGCTTAAGGTAGGTTTTTTAATGCAGAAACTTGATTAGAATTGGGTAAGGATCAGATAACACAGATTGAGATTGGTGGAAGGAAGCACATTTATAGAGAGAAGAACTGAGGCCAGAAACCATGTGTCCCCAGAGGGTTCTGATGATAAGTTTCAGGTTCTAATTCTGACTTTTGAGTCCACTAGACACCCCTGTTTCCTTTTAATAATTCCATCTTTGTTCTTTGTTCTCTAACCTGGATTGACAGGCTTACTTTTCCTTGCATCTCAGGTTAGATCTCCTATTTGAAACCAAAAGAACTATTTCTAAGAAAAGTAGCAATACCATCATTGCTCATTATGAGATATTTCGGCATTTGTGACAGTAGATGCTGCAAATTGATGCTAAAAATTGTTTCCTTATTCTCCTGACTTGATGAAACTCTCAACGGTAAGATTCTTGGAAAATATTTTGGGGAAAGCTCTTTTGGATGAAAAATGTACCTGGTCTGTGCAGATATTTTCCCATTATCAGAGCTTAAAAATTCCATTGAAATACTATGGGAAACCATTTCCCCCTAGATTTTTGTCTTTTGTAAGAGGATTTTTTGGAACTCAAGTTTGAGTCTGTTGCCAAATAAAACATTGAGAAAATTATTCTGGAGAATTTCTATGGTAAAATGTATTCGTTAACCTCAAAACAAGTGATCAGATATTTTTATCCTATTTCATCTACAACTATTAGGTTGGTGCAAAAGTTATTGCGGTTTTTGCAATTATTTTTAACCTTTTAAACCGCAATTACTTTTGCACCAACCTAATATTTGCAAAGCTGTTTTATCTGCACTTTTAGCCGTGGAGACAAATCATTGAAAAGGATTTATGTTATGTTCAGTCTTCCACACTAAATAGAATAAAAGATTTTGTAGTAACCAAGCAGCCTCAAATGCTCTTATTGATATTGTTTTCTAAGTGAAAACAATTTGGCTTTGTTTTTCAGATTTTATCTCGAAATTTTACACTTAAAAAAGGGTTTGAGGTATACAGTTTTCTCAGAAGAGACCTACATTTTTAATAGTTGGAAGACTACTGTAATAATATAGTAAGTGTTCCGAGATGGGTTTTAGTATTTTTCAGTTAGTATACACAGTGGGCTGTTGACAATGTCTGGGGCAGAAAAAAGACACCGGGGATATTATGACCCACACACATCAGTTTTCTAGTTGCATTAAAATGGAGCCAAACAAGTAGGTCTTGCATGACCTCAGCTTTGCTCCTGGAATCACCCTCTGCCCTCTTCACACATTCCTGGCATGTTTTTCATTCTCTTGTGGCAGAGAGCAAGTGGAGTTGCCAGGTTACTGTTGGTGAAAAGTAATTTTTAGAAACAAAATCAATGTCTTGGTTCTCAGTCATTCATCTTGCATTCTGGGGCATGTTGTGAATGCTAAACAGTTAACCATCGGTTGGTGCTTAATCTGTTAAATCTTGCTCAACCCATAATTTGAGTACCCACTTTTTTGGTTTCACTTTCTTTCAAGTATAAAATAGATGGATTACATTTCTCTTCCAACTGATTCAGAAGTATATGGCGCAATCCTTGGGTATTAAATTGTAAAAACAAAATACATGCTAACTAAGGTGAAATGAGAGGTGAACTTTCAGCTTTCCGCATCAATTATTTATTAAAATATCAAATTGGATTTAACCCCTAAAACCTGAATGTTTTGGAATATGAGAAATGTGACTCAGACATTTGGGGGCCTCATTTTTCAGTCTCTTTCCCCTTTTGTTCAGCAGATCTGAGGTATAATCCATAGGCAGTTTTCAGAGCCATCCTTCCAAAGGATTTATTTATCCAGTTATGTGACTTTGAACAAGCCTCAAGTTTTCTTATCTGTAAAATGGGAACAACACCTACCTCACAGAATTGTTGATAGTAGTAGAATGTAAGTGAAGCATCCATTCATATTATTGTATATCAGTAGATATACATATTATAATAGGCCTCCAGGAAATGGTAGCTATATGCTCTTTTATTGAAAAGATACTGTTACTTGTTCAAAGTTCAAGAGATACAAAGTTTCATGTTGTATGTTTTGAAATCTTTTCACTTGTTTCCCAGCCACATAATTCCTCTTCTTGGAGTCAATTGAGGTATATCAGTTTCTGGTGTATCTTGCTAGAGATATTCTCTGCCTTTTTAAAAAACATGAAATCATACTATTTCATGTTTTCCTTTTTATCACTTAAAAATGTATCCTAGAAGTTGTTCATATCAGTTAAATTTGTTTTTAAACAATTATGGCTAAATTAACTTAGGCATAGCCTGTATAATTATGTATGTGTGTGCTAGCTGGCATGTTCTAATTTAATTACCAATTCTAACCTTTAATTACTGGATATTCATCCAACCATTCATTTTATTCACTCATTCCACAAATATTTAAGGCCTATCGTGAGTCACGCTAGGCTCTGGCAATATAGCCAAGAACAAAACCGTCACTTCCTTCCTATTCTACTGAATATGAAACTGAACATTGCATTTTGCCCCATTCTCGGCTGTGTGGTGCTTCAGAGCCCCACGCTGGCCCTAGGTGGCTGGCTGACAGTCTCCGACTCGCCGGACTGTCCAGCATCCCTGTGGTGAGGGGTGGGGTCCCTGAGGCGAGGGCGGGCAGACACTGGAGTCTGGAATGACAGGAATCCTGCGGAAAGCCCGGAGCTCCACGCAGGTGCAGACGCGGGGATGCAGGGGAGGCTCCGGGACAGTATGTATGTGTGTGGGGCGGACCGCGGGGAGAGGCGGGTCCTCGGGGCGACTTTGAGGCATCGGTCCCGGGTGTGAGAGCGTACACACGCCTGCATTCGTGTCCACTCCGCGCCACAAGCAGCACAAGGGTACATTGGAGATCATTTCCTTAACTACCCCACTTGACACAGATGGGAAACCAAGGCCCCGGATGGCGAAGGTCCGGGCTGATGCCCACCTTAACCTGGAGTAAGCGCTGACAGTTAATTCACAGCGAGTTCAACAGCTGGGCAGATGAAAGCCTGTTAAGAAACTGGGCACCTTTGGGCATCTACTGGAAACTTGTGGAGTAGGAAGGCCTCGGACTCGCAGAGCCGGTGGCGGGAGCCGAACGTCCAGCGTGCGGCCGGGGCCCCAGCCCTTTAAACTCCGGACGCGCGGGAACCGCAGTCTAACAGCCACAGGTGGGAGGGCCCTGGCGGCCGGACGCGCGGGCCGGACGCGGACCAACGACCGCCCTGGCCCCGCCCTCCCTCGGACGCTGGTCCAATCAGCAACTCTCGTGCGGTCCGACCCTGTCGCCCCCCCTGCGCGCCTCCGCCCCTGACAACCCGAGCCGAAGGATGGCGGGGGCGGGGCTACGGGCAGAGCGTCTGGGCTAGTGGCGAAGTCGCGCGCTCCCCCGGAGTTTCGAACGCAGTTGGCCCTCCAGGGAGAAAAAAAATACAAGAGCAGAGCCAATCGCTCAGCAGAAAGGACCCGCGCGCTGTCCTGGCCCCGCCCCGCTCTGCTAGACAGAAGTTCAGGCCCGGCCATTGGCTCACGCTGTCTGTCACTCGCCGCTGCGGCCAGCCGGCAGGGGCCTCGCAGTGATTGGTTCCGCCCAGGCGCGAAATGTAACGCGGGAAAAGCCGAGTAGGGACCCCGGTGGCAGGTTGTTACTTTCGGGGGTTCGGCGCCGTGAGTCCTGTTTTTCTGTCACCGCAAGCCAAGCCGCTCGCTGCTTCCCGCCGCTGGAGCCTGCGTTGGGGAGTACAAAGAGCGGAGGGCGGGCTTGACCAGAGGTTGGGGTCCGGCCCTGGATGCCCGGTACCCACCAAGCTGCTCCGCTCCTTCACTGGCGGCCGCGCAGGAGGATTCGGGGAAGCGTCCGCCTGCCATGAGCCCGCGGGACTGAGAGCCAGCGACTCGGTGCAGCGCGGGCGAGTGGAGCGAAGGGCCAGACCCGAGTTCAGAGACTGCTGCCTGCGGCCGCCGGAGCTGCGGATCGGGGCCGGGCGATGATCCGGGGCGTGGAGGCGCCGATGGCGGACAACCCGCCACAGCCGCCGCCGGTGATCTTCTGCCACGACTCCCCGAAGAGGGTGCTGGTGTCGGTCATCAGGACGACCCCGATCAAGCCCACGTGCAGCGGCGGAGGGGAGCCGGAGCCGCCGCCGCCGCTCATCCCCACTAGTCCCGGCTTCAGCGACTTTATGGTGTACCCGTGGCGCTGGGGCGAGAACGCGCACAATGTGACGCTCAGCCCCGGGGTTGCGGGGGCCGCCGCCTCGACTGCCTTGCCTGCCGCCGCCGCCGCCCAGCACCCGGGGCTTCGGGGCCGCGGCGCGCCTCCGCCCTCGGCCTCTGGGGGTGAGGACGAAGAGGAAGCGAGCAGCCCGGACAGCGGCCACCTCAAGGTGAGCGGCGCGGGCGGGTGGGCGGGCGGGGCGCGGGGCAGCCGGACGGTTAACGGCGCAGCCGGGGAGCCGGCAGCGCCAGCGGACGCGGCGGGCGGGGCGGGGCCGAGTTTAAAACGGGAGGTCGCTGGGGCAGCGGCGGGGGCGGTAGCGAGTGACAGGACACTTACGTCACTGCCGCGCGCCAAAAAACGGGCCCCGGCGGGGGAAGCTGGCCGGCTGCCACGTGACGCCGGCTGGGAGTGGACAGGCAGATCCGAGTGACCGGCCGGCAGGTGCAGGGGACGGGATCGCAGCCTGGGGTTGCGGAGGAGGCGTGTCAACCCTCCCTGTAATTCCCTGGGCAGACCGCTGAGTTCTCTCTGGAGGAAGAGGGAGGGAAGGGGCTGCCTTCTTGAGCTGTTCCTCTGGGTGTGGGAAGGGAAGGGGCTGCGCAGTTTGTGCTCCATTACCGCGTATATCCCAGCCCAGGCCCCGCTAAAGATGCCCTGCAGATATAGCGGAAGAGTGAGAAGGGACGTCGGGGAATCTTGGGCAGCGAAAGTTGGGCCCTCGCCGCCTTTCATTAATCCAGCTTACTACTTTGCTAGGTGCTGAACAAACAGCACAGTGGAACGGGATGCTGTTGTCGCTAACCTCGAATTGCTCGCGCTCAGACTGTTTAGAGCTGGGAAGGACGTGACTACCTGATTCAAACCTACATTTTACGGATCAGGCAACTGAGGCTTAGAGGGGATTGGTGAAGACCTCCCCAAGGTCACACAGCTAGGTAGCGGGAGAGCTGGGACTATGGTTGAATTTCTGTGGCTACTAGTCCTGAAGCATGTGTTCGGGGTGCTTCTGCTGACAAATACTTGCCTCTATAAACTGTAAACTACAGGACGGCTTTTCGACTATTAAAGACTATTCGACTTTAAAACCTTGTACACTGTAAATGCTGAATAAAAGTGTTCAATGCATAGTTGTGTAGTGAATGAATGGTGCTAATATAAGGTTACTATTCAGATTCTAGTGGCTGTATAATATAAGCAGTTTGCCAAAGATGAAACAAGTAAATCACCTAGTGGATAAGTGCATCTGTATTGGCAAATACTGTATTTATTAATTGAAACAAGTTTGGTCATTTTACACGCAGTAGCAAAAATGTTGAGTTTCCGTGTAGTTTGAGCCTGAGGAAATTGATACACTTTATGTTACTAATAGCATCGTAATTAAAGAACTATAAAGTTGTAAAACTATGTGCTTTAACACTCTTCAACTCTTGAAGCTGCACTAAAGTAAAAATTTGAAAGAACAAGCAGTAGAAATATTCATAATAGTGCCGAGTGAGTTTGAAGGGACCAATCACTTGTTGGCTGTCTTTAGGTAGCCCTTACTTAGCCGTTACTTGGGTGGGTATCCTAGATATTTTTCTGTGTTAACGGATTTAATGTTTAGTCCTTTTTTAAAACTAGAAAACATATTAGGTTATAGTACATAGTTGATCAACATAAAGGCACACATGCACAAATACTTGTGGAAGATTTTTCATTTATTATTGATTATAACTGAATCTAACTTTGGATTATCCAAAAAAAAAATTAATGTTATCATAGACAAATGAAATCTGCAGGTATGTTCTTTTTGACCTAAAACAGACTTACCTTCACACAAAGCTTTATAAAAAGTTGCTTACACAATGCATAGGTTTGAATTTCATTTCCACTTTGTCCACCTCTTTTCAGAGGTGAAATACACCAGAAGTGATGGAGAACATGTAAAAACAAAAAGGCTCTTTTATGTTTCATTTTTTTCCTCCTCACAGTATTTCCTATTGTAACTTTAATAAACTGATTCTCACTTGTCCTTTTATCAATGAAACAATCCCAAGTACAACTCCAAAAGTTCACTCATTTAGCTTCCCCATCTTGGGGGAGAGGGGAGTCTGGAATGAACATACCTTTGTTTAAGGAAGTTACCTAGTTTGATTTGTGATCAGTACTTTCTAGACTAAAAATAAGGAGTCCCAGTCCCCTTGTTTTGCTTCGGGGAAGTGCTGGTAGTTTTTTATCTCCACATGTATCATGGGGGAATCATGTTGACTGATTTTGTTCACTTTTTGGGAAGATGGGAGGCACGTTTCCAATAAAGGTGGTGCCAGTAACATGCTCCCCTCTACCCCCTTCTCAGTATGCAGATGAGAGGCAATAACAGCTGTGGGTTTGAGAACATTTGTGTTCATTTGCTGTCTATTTGTTGCCTCTGCTCCCAAGGGAGGCATTAGCATCTGAGTCCTGTACCCTCCCCCCGCCCCCCAGCTCTTGCTCCTCTCGTTTTTTCCTGTCCAACACTGCCTCCCCTGCCTGTGTGGGAGAACACCCATCATCTACCCACTTATTTTGGCCCTTCATCACAAGATTGCTTAGCACTCTTGGGTATAATTGTACATTAGCACTATCTTCTCCTAGGTTGTAGAATTTGGGGAAGGAAGGGAACTGGTCTAATTTCTCTCTGCCATAGGATATCCCAAGCCTCCCCGCCTTGTGCCCTGTGCCCTCTACTCAGACTGCATTCTTGAGGTTACTTCTCCACTGTGAGACCCGCATGGTTTGTCTTCTCTGTGCTTAGCTTCATACCATTCACCCTTCACGACTGGTCAGCTGCCTATCCCGCTTCCCCTTTCTATCATCTGAACATTTCAACCATCTAGACTGCACACAGCCTTACACGTAACTGATTAGTACATAGTAATTACCACCATATTAAACATAACTTGTTAACATAGTAGCCACCATTTATTGCCTGGCACAGCAAACCTCCAGGCTTTGTGTTGAGTGTTGTGAATTCCTTACTTAATTTACATTGTTTACTCGATGAAGAAGGTGGAATTTGAGAAAAGAGTCCCCAAGATTAAGTGTATTTAGCATCATATGGTAAATGGCAGAACTGATGGAACCTTCCAGAGCCCTTGTTCTTAATTCCTACATGATAATGCTCCTGTGTATATCACGTGTGAATTGACTTTAGGGGTTCACTTTATATGTATATATATATTTTTTCCTTTTTTTTTTTCTTTTTAAAGATATTTATTGGGGAAGGAGAACAGGACTTTTATTAGGGAACAGTGTGTACTTCCAGGCCTTTTTTCCAAGTGAAGTTGTTGTCCTTTCAATCTTAGTTGTGGAGGGTGCCCTTCAGCTTCAAGTTGTTGTCCTTTCAGTCTTAGTTGTGGAGGGCGCAGCTTAGCCCCAGGTCCAGTTGCCGTTTCTAGTTGCAGGGGGCACAACCCACCATCCCTTGCGGGAGTCCAGGAATGGAACTGGCAACCTTGTGGTTGAGAGGAGACACTCCAACCAACTGAGCTGTCAGGAAGCACAGCCGCAACTCAGCTCAAGGTGCTGTGTTCAATTTTAGTTGCAGGGGGCGCTGCCCACCATCCCTTGTGGGCTCAAGGAATTGAACTGACAACCTTGTGATTGAGAACCCACTGGCCCATGTGGGAATCGAACAGGCAGCCTTCAGAATTAGGAGCATGGAGCTCCAACCCCCTGAGCCACCGGGGCCGGCCCCTCATTATATTTTTAGCATCAAGCTAAATGCAAGTAGACTTCTGACATACACTCTATTTATATTTACCCATATCTCAATTGAGATGCTTTATGCGGGTATATACAATATACTAGATAAATTCAAATTAAGACTTGGAAAGTTTTGCAGATAGGTCAAAGTGGAGGATAGAGTTAGGATGCAGATATGGGAGCCATAGGAAATTTGGACTAAACATGACTTCAGAAAGGGAAATATGATAAATTACATTTTCGCATTTTCTTTTCAAGGTACACACAACTCCCTCTGAGACCTGTTTTTTTTTTTTCCCTCTAGGTTGTGTTTGAGCACTTTATTTGAATTTTGCTTTGTATAAAAGTATGTCAAGGACTTATAGTTTCTTTTTCTAAAGCCTAGGTAAATGTGTACATTGTGCTAAGTGGCTTGAGAAATAACCCAAATTTTATTAAACAATTTTAAAGTTAGTGACATTAAAAACTCAAAACATTTATCATGAAATATTTTAGAAAACACTTTCAAAATCACCAGTCTACCTTCTGGAGGTATTGAAATTCTATTTTAAAAATTAAATTTACTGAAGTATGCAAACATTTTTTGGCAGTTTAATCATTTTGCTTCTTTCTAGTAGCTTATTTCGCAACAGTTGCCACATAAATAGCAATGGGATGTCTTAGAATTTCTTGTTAACTTTTTCTTGCAAATCAAACAGTCTCAACCAGATTTTTCTCTTAGGCTAATGTATACTTGGTTGATGATGAGTTAAAATGTACATCGTCAAAGTGTACCTAGAAACATTTTCTTATTGCTAAGACCAAAATGAAAATGGTCCTTTTTAAGTAGTACTGCTTATTTATATATTATGGTTAAAAGATAATTCTATTCATTGATTTAGAGCATTAGATGATTACTTGCTTTGCCTTATTTTTTTAGTTCAAAGAATGCACTTAGTAAAGCCTAGTTGTATATGGCTAAGATGTATTTTTTAGCTCTTCGTTTCTCATCTGGAAAATATAAATGGGTGGTTTGTGGCTGAAACAAGATCTTAGAGTTGCTGGGAAACAGCCAAATGGTTAACATTTTAAAAAATATATCTCCCTCTATTAAACATGTTTGTTTATTTTTTTACCAGAAACATAGAAAATAGTAATGGGTAATCTTAAAATTTTGATACTAATTAACTAATCAGTTATTTCAAACTGTAATAGTCAACAGTATGTTTTTATGTATTTAAAAATATTAGGGGAAAGATTCTTTTATGGCAGAGGAGCTGTATCACTAAAGTTTTTAATTAACCTTATTTCATGTTCAGTTTTTTTCTTAACAAAGTCACCTGGTATTTTTATGGATCATAGATGCTGTGTTTATTTGTTTAGCATTTTAAAAAACATTTAAAATAATTATATGACCATAACCAGTAACAATCCATACATTTACTGTGACTCAATAAACGATGGCAACGGAGTCTCTATTTTTACTTGTGGTTAGATCCCTCTTTGCTGATGCTGGGTGAACAATTTTATCAAGAAAGACTAGAGCTTCTGTATAGGAATGTTAAGATACTACAGAGAGTTCCCATAAACCATATACCCAGTTTCCCCTGTTGCTAACATCTTACATTAGTATGGTACATTTATTTCAATTAATGAACTTAGTTGATACATTGTTATTAACTAAAGTCCATAGTATATTCAGATTTCCTTAGTTATTTTTAATTGAGCTGTAATTCACATAACAAAATTAACCATTTTGAAGCATAATTTAGTAACATTTAGTAATTCACAGTGTTATGCAACCACTGCCTAATTCAAATTCCAAACATTTTCATTACCCCAAAAGAAAGCCCTGTATCCATTAAGTGGTCACTCCCTATTCCCCTCTCTATAGTTAGTCTCTGGAAAACACCAATCTGTTTTCTGTCTCTATGGACTTATTCTGGATGTTTCATTACATGGAATCATACAATATGTGGCCTTTTCTGTCTGGCTTTTTTCACTTGGCATAATGTTTTTTAGCTTCATCCACCTTTTAGCATGTATCATTTCTGTGGTTTACGTAATAACATTTTGTTGTATATGTATATGTACATTGTACCACACTGTCAGACTTTTCCAGTGATTGAACTACTTTACAATCCTACCAGCAATGTATGAAGGTTCCAATTTCTCCACAGTCTTACCAAAGAGCACTTTTATTTTCTACTTATTATCCTGTTTTTAAAAATATAACTTAGTTGATATGAAATAGTATCTCGTTATTTTTTTTTTTGAGACTTATTGAGGTATAATTGACCTCATTGTGGTTTTGGTTTGCATTTCCCTAATGACTAATGGTGTTGAGCATCTTTTCAGGGACTGGCTGGCCATTTGTATAACTACTATGGAGAAATGTCTATTCAATTCCTTTGCCAAAAGTTTAATTGGATTGTCTTTTTGTTCTTGAGTTGTATAAGTTACATATCCTGGATGCTAGCTAGACCCTTATCAGATACATGATTTGCAAATATCTCCCATTATTTATTGTTTTGTTGCTTATGTTTTTGGTGCCATATCAGAATCCATTGCCAAATACAAGGTCAAGAAGACTTAGCCCTGTTTTCTTTTAAGAGTATTATGGTTTTAGCTCTGACATTTTCATGTATGATGCATTTTGAGTTAATTTTTTAAATATATTATGTGAGATAGGGGTCCAACTTCATTCTTTTACATATAGAAATCCAGTTGTTTTAGAATCATTTTTTGAATAGAGTATTCTTTCCCCACTGAGTGTTCTTGGCACCCTTCTTGAAAATCAATTGGCCATAGATAGAACGGTTTATTTGTTGACTCAGTTCTATTTCATTGGTCTATATGTCTTTCCTTATGCAGTGTCTTGATTGCTGTTGCTTTGTGGTAATTTTGTAATAGGGCAATGTGAGTTGTTCTGCTTTGTTCTTTTTAAATATTGTTTTGGCTGTTTGGATCCTCTTGCAATTCCATATAAGTGGAGGATTGTTTTTTCCATTTCTGCAGAAAAAGGCTTTGGAATTATAATAGGGATTGCATTGAATCTGCAGGTCAGTTTGAGTAGCATTGCTGTCTTTTATTGTCTTCCAATCCAAGAACTATATCCTACAAATTTTGATATGTTGTTTTTGTTTTCATCCATGTTGAAGTATTTTCCAATTTTCCTTGTGCTTTCTTCTTTGACACATTGGCTGTTTAAGAGTGTGTTATCTAATTTCCATATATTCGTGAATTTTCCAGTTTTCTTTCTGTTATTGATTTATAGTTTTATTCCATATGTGTCAGGGAAGATACTTTGGATGATTTCAATCTTTTAAAATTTATTGATACTTGATTTGTGGCCTAATGTATGGTCTATCCTGGGCAATGTTCCACGTCCACTAGAGAAAAAAATGTATATTTTGCTGTTTTTGTGTGGAATGTTCTATATATATCTGTTAGGTGTAGTTGATTTATAGTGTTGTTGAAGTCTTCCATATCTTTGTTGACCTATCTAGCTGTCCTGTCCATTACATAGAAGTGAAAGTCTCCAGCTATTTTTTTTTTTTTTTAAGATTTTATTGGGGAAGGGGAGCAGGACTTTAATGGGGAACAGTGTGTACTTCCAGGACTTTTCCAAGTCAATTTCTTGTCCTTTCAATCTTAGTTGTGGAGGGCGTAGCTCAGCTCCAGGTCCAGTTGCTGTTAGTTGCAGGGGGTGCAACCCACCATCCCTTGCGGGAGTTGAACTGGCAACCTTGTGGTTGAGAGCCCGTGCTTTAACCAACTGAGCCACCCGTCCACCCCAAGTCTCCAGCTATTTTTGAACTGTCTCTTTCTCCCTTCAGTTCTGCCACTTTTGCTTCATATTGTTTGGGGGCACTGTTGTTAGGTATGTATGTGTGGATAATTGCTTCTTTTTCCATCCTTTCACTTTTAACCTATTTGTGTTTTTTTTTTCTTTTTTTTTTTTTTTTAATTTTTATTGGGGAATATTGGGGAACAGTGTGTTTCTCCAGGATCTATCAGCTCCAAGTCATCCTCAATCTAGTTGTCGGGGGTGCAGCTCAGCTCCAGGTCACGTTGTGGAGGTCGCAGCTCACTGGCCCATGTGGGAATCGAACTGGTGACCTTGGTGTTATGAGCACTGTGCTCTAACCATTGAGCCAACCGGCCACCCCATTTGTGTTTTTGGATCTAAAGTGAGTCTCTTATAGACAGCATACAGTTGGATCATAGTTTGTTTTTTTTAAAAAATTCATTCTGCCAATCTCTACCTTTTAACTGGAGAATTTAATCTATTTACATTTAAAGTGATTACTTATAAAGAAGAATTTACTTCAGCCAGTTTGCTATGTGTTTTCTACATGTTATATACTTGTTTTGTTTCTCAATTCCTCCATTATTATCTTCTTTTTTGTTTAACTGATTTTTTTGTAGTGTACCATTTTTATTCCTTTTGTTTATTTTTAATGGTTAACCTGGGAATTTCAATTAACCTCTTAAATGTAAACAATCTATTTTGAATCAATACAACCGTAGCTTTAATAGTATACAAAAGCTCTGTCCCTCCCCCTTTTTGTTATTGTTGTCACAAACTACACTTTCTTATATTGTGTTACTGCTAATATAGATTTAGATTTTTTTTTGTACATTTGGCATATGTCTTTTATATAGGAAAGAAAAGAAGAGTTACAAGCCAAAAATACAATAATTCTGGCTTGTGTAGTTAGCTTGACTGGTGTTCTTTATTTCTTTGTATGGCTTTGAGTTATTGTCTAGTTATTGAGTTATTATCCTTTCATTTCTGCCTGAAGAACTCCCTTTAGATTTATTGTAGGGCAGTTCTCCGAGCAATGAACTCTCTTAGCTTTCGTTTATATGGGAATGCTTAATTTCTTCAGTTTGAAGGGTAATTTTGTTGAGTATAAGATTATTGGTTGACTTTTTTTTCCTTTCAGCTCTTTAAACATGTCGTCCCACTGCTTTCTATAGTTTCTCCTGGGAAATCAGCTGTTAATCTTATTTGTGGACTCATATGTGATGAATTGCTTCTCCTGCTGCTTTCAAGATTCTCTTTTTGTCCTTTAATAGTTTGATTTAATGTGTCTCAGTGTGTATCTTTTTGAATACACACTCTGTGTTTATTCTTTTTGAAGTTCATTGAGCTTCTTGGATGTTTAGACTTGTGTCTTATCAAATTTGGGAAATTTGCAGCCATTATTCCTTTAAATATTCTTTCTGCCCCTTTCTGTCTTGCCTTCTGGGCATCCAGTTATGTGTATGTTGTTATACGTGGTGTTGTGTCCCCCTTAAAAATTCATGTATTGAGGTCTTGACCTCCAAAGATGATGATGTTGGGAGATGCTTTGGGAAATGCTTAGGTCGCGGGAGCTGTCATAAATGTAAATTAGTGCCTTTAGCCGAGAGCTTCTGGAGGGATCCTTTTCCCCTTCTGCCATGTGAGGACACAGTGAGAAGGCCCTGGCTGTGAACCAGGAAGAGCACCTTTTTCTGATCGTGCTGGCACCTTAATCTTGGACTTTCCAGCCTCCAGATCTATGAGAAATAAATTTCTGTTGTTTGTAAGTTAGCCAGTCTGTTGTATTTTGTTATAGTAGCCTGAACAGACTGAAACATTTGATGTCCTATAGGCATTCTAGGGTCTGTTCATTCTTTCTCTTTCTTTTCCTCAGACTGGATAATTTCAGTTGACTTCAAATTTGCTGATTCTTTTTTTCCTGCCAGTTCAAATCTGCCATTAAAACTCTCTAGTGAAGTTTTTCATTTCAGTTATTGTACTTTTTAGCTCCAGGAATTCTAGCTGTTAAAAAATAATTTCTGTTTCTTTATTGGTATTCTCTAATTGTTGAAACAGTGTGCTCCTAGTTTCCTTTTTTTCTTTGTCCATGGTTTCCATGACCTCTTTTAGCATATTTAAGATAGTTTATTTAAAGTCTTTGTCTAGTAACTCCAATGTCTGCTTCCTCGTGATCTGTTTCTATTAGTTTTCCTTCTGTATGGACCGTACTATTGTTTCTTTGCATGCTTTGTAATATTTTGTTGAAATCTGGATGGTTTGAATATTATAATGTAGTAACTCTGGAAATCAGATTCTTCTCCTCAGAGTTTGTTTTTTGTGTGTGCTGTGGGTTCCAGTTGTTTGTTTAGTGACTTTTCTTGACTATTTTTGTAAACTCTATTCTTTGTTGTGTTTGTTTTCTAAAGTCTGTTTCTTTAGTTTGTGGGCAGCTCATATTTTGAGAGAGATCTCCTTGAATTCCTGGACCCAAAAAAAGAAAGGGGAAGAACTTCTAGTTTTTGAAGAATGGCTCTGTGCTGTAGCTCTCCTTCAGTGCTTAGCCAGACTGTACAGCTCTGCCTTAGCCTTCACTTTCTGCTTGTGCTGAGCCTAAGATCAGCCAGAGGCGAAAGCTTAGGGTCTTTTCAGATCTTTTCTGAGCATGCTTTCTGCCCTGGGAAAGGGTTTGGCTTTCTAAATTTCTATCTTTAGGATTTATGGGCACTTTTCAATGTCCTAATTTCCCATAGAAACTCTCTTCCAAGCTTATTCTCTCAGCTTTTGGCATATCTGCTTGCCTCAGTTGAATTCTTTTGTACCAGGTGGCAGCAAGTTGTCATTTGCCTTACAAGTGTTTTGAGTAGTGCCCTCTGTGTAGCGGCTTTTCTACCCTGAGAGTTCTAAGTTAGGGAAAACAAAGAGAAGGACCTTGCCTCAGATCTTTAGGAAGCCCCAGACAGGTCAAAACAGACAAACACAATTTTTTCATAATAAGGTCAGCTCTTCCCTCTCTGGAACCAGGGACTGGGTTCCCACACTGAGAATGAAAGATGCTATTTTTAAGACCACTGTGGGGGAGCGGGAGGGGTAAGGCCAAGTTAAAAAAAATGCTGCAAAACTTTCCTACTGTTTTAAGTTGCTTTTTTCTTGATTCAGTGTTCGCTGAGTTGCTGTAAAGCTCTATTTTCTGGAGTTGTGACAAAACTGATTCTGACAGCCTGATTTTTCAGTGATCTGTGGAGAGATGGGTCCTTGGAACTGCATGTTCTATCATTTTTGGTGATGTCACTCAAGAAATATTTGGATGTGAGGGCTGTCTGGCTACGACTTCTGTCACTCCATTGATCGCCAGGGTTGATTTGGCTGATCTGGCTGGCTGGGCAGGTGGCTCCTTCCTCCCTCACTGCTCCATGTGCGTCCCTCCCCAAGCTGCACGCTGGGTTGAAGAGGACGACCTTCGCCAATAGAGGAGAAGACCATTCTTCGGTCAAGTGTATACGAGTAGCTGGACTCCCTTGCTAGAATCTCCAAACAAGCTCTCAAGAAAGATTTAAAAAATTATTTGCTATGATATTTTGCTTTAATGAGTGGAGTCCATGAAATTATATTAATATTTATGCAATTGTTAGCAGGATGGAATCCGACGTGGTAGACCCAGAGCAGACACCGTCCGTGATTTAATAAATGAAGGAGAGCATTCGTCCAGCAGAATCCGTTGTAACATCTGTAATAGGGTGTTTCCACGGGAGAAATCGCTCCAGGCTCACAAAAGAACTCATACAGGTAAGTTGAGCAAATTTAGAGAATGCCAAAAATAATACTTACCTGAAAGCTGATTTAATATTCAGGCTTATAAATTAATTTTTTAGTTGCCTTATATTTCCTTATTGTAAAGTTTTTAAAAGCAGACACTGTGTAGTCAGTTTCTTTTTTGGTGGAGAGGGATGCTTTCTGAACTTTGATACCATGTGACTTTCAGTTATCACGGTATCTAGTTGTCATGGGAATGTTATTGCTATATTTAGTTCTATTCTTCTACCTATCTGATTTTTACTTGATACACCGTTAACTTGTATGTATAATTGTTTAAGCTGATTTGTAGGCCAAATATTAAAATAGTAATTGTCAAGTTTTTAATAGAATTTCTAGAGTCTTCAGTGTGCCATTAAATCTAAGGTGAAGTATAATTTTTCAGAATTAAATGTATCCCAAATGTATCATACATCTTTATTTGTGTAGAGAAATTATACTTGCATTTTAAATACCATATGGAGAATGAAAAAAATAATACAGAGAGAGCCCTTGTTCTTTCCACAGACAACGGTGGCCTCAGAAGGAATCTTATGGTTCTAATAATGGTATCCAATAATTTACAGATGAGGAAAATGTTAGGTCTCTGAATGTTAGAGACCTTGACTTAATGTTAAGTCTCTGAATGTTAGGTCTCAGAGACCTTGACTTACAGACAGAGCCATGTCTGCAAGAAAACAACAAAATGTCTGTTGGCCTACACCTGTAGACAGAGCCAAACTTGCGATTACAGAAAACGCCACAAAACATCTACTGGCTTACAGGCAGTCAGTATTTTCTGTTCAAACAATGCTACCCTGGCAGCACAGCCCCTATAAAACCCTCCTCACTCCCTCCTTCGGGGCTGCAAGTCTCCTTTAGACATGCACCCCGGGCTGTAGCTGTCTTTGTTCAGCCAGATAGACTTTCTCTTAATAAAATAGACTTTCTCTTAATAAACTTTCTTAACTTGCCTGACCATACGCGTTCCCTTATTGGCCAACCTACATATCAGGAACCAGTTCACCAAAAACCAAATACCACTGCCTACAACCTCTCATACTCTGAAGTCTAGAACTATGCTGGCCGTCACAGTAGCACGTGGGGCTCTCCATTACCTGAAATGCGCCTAGTCTAAACTGAGATGGTCAGGCCATTGCCACACGTTGCCAGTGTAGATAAGATTAAAGGCCATGTGGCATGAGGAAAAGATCCCTGAGCCCCAGTGCTGACCTACCCTCACCCACTGTGTGTCCCCTGATGCTGCTAGGCCGCGGCCTGCTATGCCAGATGCCGGGGAACCGAGCCCAAGATCTCCATGGTGTAGTTAAACTCTAATAGCATGTGCTTTATAAAAAACTTTTCTCTTACTATTTTAAATAACCTCCCTATTTCCTGTGTTTTATTAACTTGTGTCCAACTGTCACAACCATTTGGTACATTTCTAAGTAATGAGAAATTTAAGGAGCACTAGTTACTGTTCTTTGAGTCGTACTGGAAGAACCAGTATATAATTGTTGATCAAAGAACATTTTTTAAAGAAACAAGTTTAATTGTGAGCACTTTCTTGAGCTGGCATTGTGTTAAGTATAGGAAATGAAATGGAGTACAAGGTAGTATGCATCTTTGTATAAGGAGAGTACCATGATACATGAACAACCGAGGATGCAGAGCTCAATTATTTGGAGGTAGGGGGAGGTAGGAGGAGTTGCACTGAGAGCCTACAGGACTGAGATTTGAATGGGCAGAGAAGATAAGATTTTCAAGGAATAGAACAAGATGAGGAACTGCCTCCTGGCTGGAATGAGTCTCAGCTCCCTAACTCAGTAGCTACAGTGCAGACCTTAGGGGACCATTTAGAAGTCAGCAGATAATTTTCTTTTGTCCAAGGAGTGTAGTAGTGTTTGGGGGTGACTAGGGGGTAGTTGGCATGACAAAAGCAAGAGTTCTGTGCCAGCTATGTTGTAAGGGCTGTGCAAGGGGATTGACTAGAGGCCAGCCAGGGTTTGTCTAGGTGGGAGGGGCTGCCAGTCTGACAGGGAAAGTTAACAGCAAATTTAGAGAATGGGGGATGGAGGAAGTAAGAGTGAGCGGCATTTTAAAGAACCAGCAAGCACTAGTGATTTGGATTATGGGGAGAAAAAATATGGGAGAAGCCGAAGACAGTAGCTTCAAGGATTCGAACCTGGGTACCTAAAAACTCAAGGCCTAAAGAAAATGTTGTGCTTCCAGGTGGATAGCTTCTTGCTATCATGCAAGCGCTGTTCTTCGCATTTCCACTTGCAGCTCTATAGAGGCTGTATCGTTTTATTGTTTGGAGTCAAGATCTATAGAAAGGTTGATTCTCTCCCCCAGCCCCTTCCTCCTCTCTCCTTATTGTCTCAGACATAATAGGTAACATCTACTCTGTCTGCTTAGGTGAGAGACCCTACCTGTGTGACTATCCAGACTGTGGAAAAGCCTTTGTTCAAAGTGGACAGCTTAAAACGCATCAGCGCCTTCACACCGGAGAGAAACCTTTTGTTTGTTCAGAAAATGGTATGGTGTTAGGAGTTAAGTTTATGTAATAACTAGTTGTGAGTTGGTAGTTAAAATATCTTTTGCTTGAATTTTTTGGGAGGAGAGATTTTTTGATCCAGATTTTATAAAACATCATAAGCTTTCGTCCTTGCTAATTTTGATCCATGTTCAATTTCTGGGGAAAAAATTGATTTTTAAATATTCTTTTTAGATGTAAATCTTAAAGGGCAATTAAAAATACTCTATCCAGTTGCATGTGGTAGAAAAATCTATAAAAGTATATACAGCCTTTAGAGTGGGTATTTACTTGGGTTTTAAACTTTTTTAACTATTAAACTGAAGGATACATATTATCGTCTAGATTTCTCATCATCTTAATTTACTTTTCTCGGTTACCAGCGAAACTGAACGTTTTCCATGTCTGCTGGATGTCCAAGTTCTGATGAGTGTTTCCCTCTGTGTTTTGAAGGCTGCCTGAGCAGATTCACCCATGCAAACCGCCACTGTCCGAAGCACCCTTACGCCAGGCTGAAGCGGGAGGAGCCCACCGACGCTCTCAGTAAGCACCAGGCTGTGGACAACCAGGCTGCCGCTGAGTGGTTGGCAAAGTAAGACTTTCCTCAACACGAGCCAGCAGGAGGGCTGATGCTGGGACTTAGACAGTTCTCTCATTTTAAATAAGTTGCTTTTATATACATTTTATAGAATAACTTGAAATGGCACTTTATTTCCTTCAACCATAGAATTGTCAGGAGTGTTGTTAGGATCTGTGTGTGATTGAAAACTACTGTATGATATTAGTCTTGAGTGCCCAGACCACAGTTTATTTTAAAAGCAAGAGTTTTCTCCATTTTAAAAGAATGTTTGATAGGTATTGTGTTTCACTTGTTAGCGCAAACCCTCTTCATTTTCTTTATATCAGAATTGGATATGTGCTCAGTATTATAGGGATATATATCCGTATGCCCCCCACCTATACACAGGGCGCCAAAAAACATGTGCACACATTTTAAGAAAGGAAAAAACTGTATTAAAATTGTAATACTCAATATATATTGATAACAAAAGATGAATACAAGTCACGTGTGACTTCTGCAATGATGAGGTGTTCAAAGTGGTTCCCATCAGCGTACACACTCCTGATTACTGCAAACTACTGCTTGAGCAACGTTGACCAAAGCGTCCACTTGTATCTCTGTGCATGCGGTTTCAATTTCTTCACATAGTAAGTACCATGTGTCTCAAACTTATCACAAATGCGTGTAATTGTTAGGCATATTGGAGATTCTGTTGCATATTCACGCCTCCATTGTCGTCGTACTTCCACAACGTTCTCGAATTTCACATACCACTTCAAAATGGTCTTGCGCTCCTCAAATGACAACTGTGCTTCCGCCATTTTCTTTGACTGTCCTGCCTGTCTCATGGTGACACTAGCATTCATTTGATTAACACCATCTTTTGAGCGAATGTCATACTACACATTGCTACTGTAATTCAACTTTGAAAAGTAATACTTAGATAACATCTCTTAAAAGGTGTATACATTTTTTTTGGCACCCCTGTATATGTAGACATAGATGTAGATATATATAAAAAGATGTTCTAAAGTACCAAAAAGCACCCATTTTTTTTAATGGCAACATGGGAGGTAGTATAAAAGCGTTCTCTAAGGATGTTTTGATTTAAGAAGTCACCTCTTGCATAGAAACCAGCAGCAGCTGGTCATCCCCCTCCCTAGCTTCATCGGCTTCCTCTGCACTTGGGGTCAAGTCTAGACCACCTGGTTGTGCTGCTGGAGCTCTGCCTCCCTCCGGCAACACAACTATTTCCCACCATCTGGGCTCCTGGTTTCTCAACACAAGCCCACTGTCCCTGTGGTTTCCAGACCTTTGTGGTCACTGCTGCCTCCACGGGACATGCTCGCTTCCCTTTTCATTTAGCCACTTGGCTCTTTCTTCATTTCTTACTTAGGTTTTAACAACACTTCAGGAAGTTCTTCTCTAACCTGCTGCCCAACCCCCAAAACAAACAAGGTCAGACTCACCTAATAGATGCTTTTATAACACACTGTATTTTCCCTTTCCAAATCTTCATCACACTCTCATTTATTCATTCATTCAGTGTCTATCTTCCCTGCTTGACCGTCAAGTCAGCTCCACCAGGCAGGGATTACATTTGTGTTGCGTCACTTCCTCCCTCGCTCTTCCTGCTGGCTGGCCTCCACTGCCCCAGACCTCTAATTTTGCCCAAGCTAGAAACTTGTTGGTTATCCTTTATCCTCTCTTTCTTCCATCTACGCAGTGACCAGCATATGGATTCTACTTCCTTAAAACTCTAAAATTCAGCTACTTCAACCCTCTCCATCCATTGTCCATGCTGTTGCCAGAGGGATCTTTCTAAAATGTTCATGTGATCCCCAGTATGAAGTCTAAGCCCTTTACTATGGCATTCACAGCCCTTCATTCCTGGTCCCTGCTGACCCAGCTAAACTTATCTTTTGCCATTTTCCTTTCCTAGTTGTCTTTCAAGTCATCCTGAAGTATTAATATTTACATTTCTTTTTTAATACCTGAGTATTGCCAACACTTTTCCAGTTTAAGTAGTCTAGATTTCCTGAAATGTAATAGTATTTGTACTTTTTGTAAGTAATTTTAAAAACAGCTTTCCTGGGGTATAATTCATACACAAGAAATTGTACACATTTAAAGTGTACCATCTGGACATGTATACATCTGTGAAATCATCACCCACATCAAGATGTGATCATACCCATCACTTCCAACAGTTTCCTCAGGCACCTTTGGAATCCATCATTCCCACCCCTTCCGGCCCTCCTTCCCCAAACAACACTGATCTGCTTTCTGTCACCATAAATTAGTTTGTATTTTCTAGAGTTTTATACAAATGGAGTCATACAGTATGTTCTCCTGTTTGTCTGGCTTCTTTCACACATTATTTTGAGATTCATCCATGTTGTTGAATATATCATGTGTTCATTCCTTTTTATTGCTGGGTAGTAATCCATACGGATATGCCTCGACTTGCTTATTCATCTATTGACAAGCATTGGGTTGTTTTTGGCTATTACAAGTAAAGCTATTATGAACATTAATATAAAAGTCTTTGTATGGACATCTTTGGATGTAATGGTATTGACATTTAAATATGCATTTCTTTAGTTACCAAAAAGGTGTGATATTTGCATTTTCTCTTGTGAATTGCCATTTGGCTATGTAATAGAATAATGGTGGTGCTCCTAAATTTTTGAATAAGCTCTGTGTAATACAGATATTAATCTGTATGTCATATTTTATGGGCTTAAAATTTCTTCTAGTTAACTCTGTCAGAAGTCACCATTCCTCTGTGGATAGGATAGATAGGTTTCTAAATTATTTGTTCTCCTATTTCTATACTTTAGTGCATTTCACATATGATTTTTAAGGCAGCTATAGTTTAATGGCAAAAATATGTGGTTAGAGAGTTGAGAATGAGACTCTAAACTGCCAGTTTTTGAATTTGGAAATCTGAGCAAGTTCCTCAACTTCTTGAACTTGAATTGTTTCCTTAGTAATGGGAAATATATGTAATAGATGTGAAATCACTTTATAACTTTTTAAGCTGAAGCACATGTAATACTGTGGTAAAGAACCTTTTTTATTAAGAAACAAATATCATGCATACCCTATAATTAATGCAGATGCATTTCCCATAGGTATTGGGAAACAAGAGAGCAGCGCACCCCCACCTTGAAAGGAAAGCTTGTTCAGAAGGCAGATCAGGAACAGCAGGACCCTCTGGAATACCTTCAGTCTGATGAGGAGGACGATGAGAAGAGTGGTGCCCAGCGCCGGCTACAGGAGCAGCGGGAGCGCCTGCACGGAGCCCTCGCGCTCATAGAGCTGGCCAACCTGACCGGGGCGCCACTGCGCCAGTAGCTGCACACGGACCTCTCCCACTGTACAAAAAGTACTGCCCGGCGTACTTCTAAAGTAGATCCTTGGGCATAAGCTAAGCACCTTATTTGCTTATTATAGGCTGCTATTCTGTAGAAACTTATGAAGAATGTCATTGCCCCAGAATACGGGGTGAGAGAGAATTGCACTTTTTTTATATGGTAATGGGTTGTTGTAAAGTTTAAAATATTTTGTAAATATGGGACGTATAGTACAGGGTAGGAAACTACATATTGTGGGAAGCTAGATTTTGCAAGTTTAATGCATTCATTGGAAGCAGTTCTCACAGGAAGCACTTTCTGAATAAGACACTCATGAAAAAACAGAAACATGTAGCCAAAGAAGGTTGAAATAGATTATTTATAAGATCATTTTTTTAACAATGTATATTAGTATGTTTAATAATACTGTAAACACTGAAGCAAGCAAGAAAGTATGAGATATGTGTGTAAGATATATATGTTTTAATTGCAAAATAGTGTGACTAACAAGGCTAGAGAAATGGAAAACTGACTTTCGGAAGATGTTCTAAGTTATGGACTTTGGAAGAAAAGTAGATATTTGAGGATCTTGGTAGGATGCACAATAGTATAGAATTTTCAAAATTGGAGTAAAATCAGTCTTATTCTATCTTTCCAAGGCTTTACAACTTATTATGGTGTTCAGGTTTGAAAAGCACTTGTCATCCCTCACTTGTTAACTTGGGAACTTTTGCACATTTCATATTTCTCATTTGCTGAAATTGAGTGATTAATCTTGCAAAGTCTGGTAGCCTAGTAATTGGGTTTTTTGTTTTTTTTAAATATTATGGGCCCTGTATGGAGATTTGGCACTTGGATTTTTATGGATGAAAGGGCATCTACAGGGTTGTTTTGTAGTAAACTGTTTTAGATCTTTTGTTAGCAAACACTAAATTTTAATTGTACTGCTTGTTTAGAATTATTAGCAAATGGAAGCCTTCTATTTATATTTTCAGGGCATAAAGCCACCTTCTTGCTTTTCAGAATAACATGCCAAGCTATTTTGTGCTCACTAAATTTAGCTATCAGTTAAACACTGCAGAAAAATATTAGCTACTCAAATAAGTAGGCTTCTGGCATAGTTTTAACTGCAAGTGTGTTAACTTGTGTGGTGGTTTGAAACCATTTTTCCAAATAGATGAAGCTCTTAAACACCACTTGATGTACTGAGGCATGAACAGAAAAATCAAGAGCTGAGCGGTTCACCTCCTTATGTAGGCATAAACCTCCATCATTTTAGCTTTTGTTTTAAGCACAAACTAAAAACATGCATAGCATGCTAATTTTATAGGTTGCTTAATTGGAGTAAACCTCTGAATAACAGAGGGAAATATGGGCTCTTTAGCGCCTTTTTTTTTTTTTGAAGTAGTAGCCTACAGATGTCGTTTAAACATTATCTAAAATGTAGGCTTCTTTCTCCCCAAATCGCCATGTGTTGCAGTACACCAATAGTTTCACATACGTAGCCACGATAAAGGGGAGGGATGTAAATGTCTTGAAAAGAGGCAGAAGTGTGAAAGATGATAGTAACAAATGATGTGTATGATGAGGACGTACCTTACAAATGTAATCCTCTGTGTCGTAAATCACAAATCTTGAAGGATTTTTTTAATAAGAAAATTTATATTTGTAATGGTCTAAGAATTTTGTTTGTAATCTGATATATAGAACTTGGAGCACTTATAAAGACAGTAAGAGACTATAGCATTGAATTTTCTTGGTATAGGTGTCAACATTTTCTCTAGAAGTTTTCCTCTCAAATATGACTTAAAGAACTAAATAGCAATACTCATCAGTTTTGGGAAATTTAAAATTTGATGAAATTACATAAGGAAGGGCAGTAAGAATTTAAAAAATACAAATCCTTGTGAATTCAAATATAATAAAATTTAAGGCCTTAAAAAGTAAGGGTTTTTATTTCTCTGGTCAGCTTTTGTCAGCTATAATAGTTATATTCACAAACACTTTTTATTTGTATGATTGAAAGTTTAAGAAATTATTACAACTATTTACTATAGAAATATTTAAAATGTTCTTTTTTTGGTATAAGCTATATACTTGGACAAAATACATTGGCATTTAAAATTTGAGGTGTGTTAAGACTGCTTTTTGTTTTAAAAATGTGGTTTACATTCAAAATTTTGAAGTGTTTTATGCTTCTATGGCTAAGTTGTAGTTTGGCAGAGTTAACAGCATAAGAATAAACATGCTGTAATTTTAAAAGATGCTTTGAATAAAATTTTATTTTAATTTACAGTTTAAAGTACATGTTCATTCTTGAACCCTTTATAATGTTTTCCTATCAAATATATAACAACCTTGATATAAAAAATTAAAAAGAAATGTCACCTACCGCCCTACATTCTTCTATCATTAGTTTGGTAAGTTTTATATTTCATTCCAGCCTCATCCCAGGCATCTTTTTAGCCTACTTGGAACCATAAGTGTGAATTGCTTTTTCTTAACTTTAAAATTTGTCCTTTTAGATTATAGATATTCACCTAACTTCTTTATCTGGTTCATTGTTACAGTGTTAAAAATACATGGGTGTAGATAGTATTGTAAGCCCATTGCAGGCTTTACAACAGCGGAATCAGGAATGGGATTTCATTGTACTTATACTCAGGATATGTTGAACCTGGGGTCACCTGAAGAATCCACTCAGGACCTATTTACTTTTCTGAGTTAAGCAAATCGGTGTAATTTTTTCATTAGTTATTTTTGGTATATCTTTAGTCTTGTACTCGAAATGGCAAGGTTCAGCCCATCCAGGCTTTGTACGATTTCACAAGCAACTCTTTAGTTGTGAGTTGTCATTTAAAAAGTAAAGATGAGACTTTGACATCGACCTAAGGTCTTGGAAGTGTGTACACAGAAGCAAATTAAATGCAAATACGATTAAGGCTGTCATTAAAAGTGACTATTCTTTTGCAGTCAAAACTTATTTGGAGACTCACTGGAAACTTAGTTGATCTTTTTGAGGAAATTAACCAAAATGACTTCAAAGTTCAGATTTTTTAGTTCAGCTTGCATAAGAATTCATTTTCTATTTTAAAGCCATCTTATGTGTGTTTGTTTTCTTGTTTTGGGAAATGTGGACTCCTTTCTGGCTTTTTTAGTTTTAGTTATTTATCAAAAGTTCTGCTTTAGTTCTTACCAGTGCTGAAAATACTGGGTCAATGCCTACAACAGAAAAACAGTTCTATGGCATGGATATAATTAGGCTCAAACATCTATTTAACTTGAAATCTTCAGCTTTTCTAAAAAGCTGAAGATTTCGGATTTTTAAAGTTAATAATTTAGAATGAAAATATGGGAAACTTGAAAACAATGCTAAAACAGGTGGACTCTGGTCAGAGTAGGCAGTCCTGGGAGGCTCTCCTTCAATTAAGGTGAACACACACGGATGCTTAGTTGTTACCCCAGTATGTAGTAAATGGGCCCCCGGGTAAGGAGAGAACCTGCTAGAAAGCACCCAGACGCAAGGAAAGCCTTGAGACTTTGCACTCACCTTACCCCAACCATTCCACTCATAGGTACTTGCGAAAGGGAAATGAAGACACGTTCAGTTCACGCAAGAATTCGTACACGAATGTTTATGGGACATTTTTTATAATATCCCTAAAGTGGAGACAACCAACATGCCTATTAACTAGAGAATGGATTGACAAATTGTGGTACTACTCAATAATTAAAAGAAACAACATGGACGAATCGCAAAAATAAGAAAAATGGAGCGAAAAAAGCCTTAAAAAAATACTCATATGAAATTCTAGAAAGGGCAAATCTAACCAACCGCAATAGAATCAGAATGAGTTGGGATTGACTTCTTTGGGGTACAAAGGGCACTTTCTGGGGTAATGAAAATCTTTTGATTTGGGGGTTACCTGGGTGTATGCATTTGTCAGAATTACACTGAGGACTCCGCAAACCTGCATTTTATTGTATGTAAATTATACGTTAAAAAAAGTAGAAAACAAAACCAAAACCAACTCTTAAGACGTAACTGAAGCGTTTCTTCCCAAGTGAGCAGTCTAGAAGAAGGTAGGGCTTTTTAACTCCCAAATCCGTTTCTGATCCCCCTTTAGAGAGTCACAGGAGTTGCTTAGACTCAGTGAACTTATGAGGACAAACTCCTCCCGCACCCACAGCTCTGGGGTGCTAGGGGGGAGCGTGTCCCGGCACTTGCAGTTCGCGCCGAGGCCCTTCCTGTTTCGGCCGCGCCCTCTCAGGGCAGCCGGGGGCGGGGACGGAACTGGGGCGGGGCGGGGCCGCCGGAGTGCAGCCCTGGCGGATGGCGGGCAGCGGGCGCTGGACATGACCCGCCAGGACGACGGCGCGGGCGCTGACCCTGCCTCCGCCCGGCTGCCCTCCGGGATGGCCCAACCGCTGTCGGCGCTCTTCTACGGAACCTGCTCCTTCCTCATCGTGCTGGTCAACAAGGCGCTGCTGACTACTTACGGGTGAGGAGGGCACCAGGGTTCCGGGTGGGGTCCGCGGGGGGCGCCTTGCAGCTCGGCGGCGACCTGACCCGGCACCTTCCCGCTCCCGGCGCCACGCTGGCCCGCAGGGGCTGGCTGGATTCGCGAGGCCCCCGGGGTCGGGGGCGTAGGGAGCGGTGGGGCTGCCCTTGCCATCTGTGCACTAAGGCCGCGCGCCTGGGTCAGCGGGCGGTGGGGACCGATAGCAGGAGTCCCTGTGCTAACGTGCATGGCTGGGTGCTCCACACCTTGACCACGTTTTCGTTGGGCCTGGACCTTCGTAGCGCTATAAAAACCCAACCACAACCTAACAAAGTCATTCTTCTCTGATACTTCCGCAGGACACCGCGTAGTTGTGCTTCTGTAGTGCTACATCCCAACGCTTTCAAACGCACCGATGTGCTGAAACAAGTGAATGTTTCTTTATACAAATCTAGACCTTCAACGACGAGTCCTGAGCGAGAAGTTTATTTGTATTGAATGATCATTCTCACATTACCAGCATGTTCACGGAGAACTGGGGAAAACAATGAGACGTTCACATTATGTAGTTGTTTTTGGATGATTGTACGGTAAACTAGCACATTTGTGGTTCCTTGAACCTATTGGTAAGGACTAGAAAATCTCTTTTAATTATGTTCTTAGATAGCAGTATTGAAAGCGTTGTGGATTTAGACCCAGCTTCACCATTTAATACCTGTGCCTCTTGGGTCAGTCCCATAGTCAGCAGTTTTATCAGATGCAAAAGCTGAATAATTACACCTTGTTAATTACCTCCCAGAGCTTTGGAGGAGCTGTCATAAGTGAGGGCTGTGAACTATTCTGTGCTGCAAGACTGTAAAATCAGCATTTTATGAAGAGTGCAAAGAGACCTCAGTATCTTCAGCCTTTTTATTTTATACTTGAGAAAGCAGAGACCCACATGAGCTAGGCTAGTTACACCTGAAGCGTAAGGTAACCCCTGTATAACACGGCATGTCTATAACACGGTTTCGCTCTAACACTGTTCGAGAATTGGGAGAAACCCTTGTAAAACACAGCATCCTAGAACATGGTTTCACTCTAATGCGGGTTTGAGAATTAGAGAAAACCCCGAACAACACGGAGCATAATAAGAGCTTTTAAGAGCAAAAAGTATTTCATTCGAAATTAGGGAAATCCCGGAACAACACAGAACGTAATAAGAGCTTTTAAGAGCAAAAGATATCTCATTTGAAATTTTTCATTTGAACGTGGTTGGCATATTCAGATTTGACTGCAGAATTTAAAAATTTATTAGAATTTTAAATCCATTTTGTTCGTGGTGTATTAAGTTCAGAGGATGAAGATATCTTGTCAAAAAGAAAACGTCCTTGGTGAATGATGCTGAGTAGTGATGACGAAGAAAACATTATTTAATACATATTAATATGTTATACTTTTGATGAAAATTGCCTTAATAAAGCTATTTCTCTTAATTATAAAAATATAATAATATTTAAAAAAAATTTTGGGAACCTAATCCCCTTTTTTGTACTGGTTCTTTGTTTCATATTACACGGATTCACATAATATGGCATTTTAGGAACCTAGCAACTGTGTTATATGGGGGTTACCTATACTTACGGAGTACCTACTATGTGCCAAGTCTGTCGCAGGCACCAGGGAAGCAGTTGTGAACAACACAAAGTCCCTGCTCTGGAGATCCCATGTCAGTGGTGGAAACAGAAAATAAGTGAGTTCATGAATAATTGAGGTGATTTCAGGTATGAGATGTGAGTGCCTGGGGTGGAGTGATTGGCACTACAGCATTCCAGACAGAAGAGAATGTGCCAAAGGGGGCATGAGCTCGGCTTGCTGGAGGAACAGAGCGAAAGTCTCTGTGACTGGAACTGAATGAGCAAGTGGGAGAAGGTAGGAGAGACAGGGAAGGCAGGATCAGGTCCTTCGGTCATTCAGTAATATTTATTAAACATCTATTATGTGCCAGACATTGTTCTGGGCACTTGGGCTGCAGAAGTGAATAAAGCAGATCAAAATGCCAGATGTCATGAAGCATACATCCATCCTCCTGGAGCTTACATAGAGCTCTCTAGTGGATTAAGAAATAAACTGATAGAATTTTTATTATGGCAGATGTGGCTGTCTCGTCAAGAGAAAAAAAATAGGAAAGGAAGTGAGGTAGGGAGTATGGGCACGGGAAAGAATTCTATCTCAGTGTGATCAGTGAAGCCTCACTGAGGAGGTGACATTTGAACCAAGACATAAGTGAGGTGAAGGAGATGGGAGGTGAACATTTCAGGCATAGAAGAATAAGGAGTTTGGGTGGGAATAGTACTAGTTGGGTCCCTGGTGATGGTTTGGTAGATTGTGTAGGGCCTTTGTGGCCACTGTGGACCCACTGAAGGAGATGGGAGCCCCTGGAAGGAACAGAAGAGTCACATGATCTAAATCACTCTGGCTGCTGTGTTGAGAGCAAATTTTGGGGGAGCAGGATGGAAGTAGGGAGACCATCAAACCAAACAAATCACTTTAATTTTAGTCAAAATGCAATTGGGAGTCCCTTGGGAGGTTTTAGCATGGGAGTGACATGACATAATATGTGTGATTAAAATGATTTCTTTGGCTGGTGGGTGGATGGTATTGGAAGCAGGAAGAGGAGCTAGGAAGCAATTGCAGTTTTCCAGATAATTCTAAGGGATGGTTTGGATTGGGGTAGGGAAGTAGCAGAGGATATAGAGGGAAGGGATAGATTTTAGGATATGTTTTGTTGAGTCTATGGATGTTGATATTGTCTACCAGGTCTCCACCAGTGTGTTGCAGCATGCTTGCCGGTGTCTGAGGGAAAGTCAAACCCTGCCTTAAAAAGAAATTAGAATAACCATATGCCTAAACCTGGATCATTCAACACATACAATGCAAGTGAATGAAAGAAAAAGAAAAGTTGAACACCTAGGATAAAAAACAAGAGAATACTATTAATAGGCTTGTTTGGGAGTGGTTGCAAGTTACATCAGCTGAAGTTTGAAGCTCAGTCCCCACTATCTGCACTTGAATGTGCTCTTTGGCCGTGGTAGTCAGTACCTCCAAAACACGTGTCTTCTTGTTGGAAGCAGGGAGCAGTAAACACAGGTTAAGTGCTTCGAAGATGAAGGGCAGTGTCCAACCAGGAAGAATTATATGAGACTTCTCATGTTCTAGGCTTTCCATCGTTAAAATTTTGAGTTCCATGATTAAAGGAGGAAATTGAGTTTTTGTCTCTATAACCCTTTTAACTAAACATTTCACATTTCCACAATGTAATAATATGCAATTGGAGAATCCTGTTCAAATAACATTGTTCATTCTCTCATCTCAAAATGCTTTAGAAGCACAGTTTTGAGGGGAGGAGGACTGATGTGATAACAATAAGCCATAGAAATCTGATCTGAGCATTAGGTGTTTGGAGATAGTGTTGTGTTGTAGGTTGGAAGAAAGGACCTTGATGATTACCTTATTCATAAGGTCATGGGAACGTAGCTCAATGTTTTTTCTCTTCCATTTTGAGTAGATTGTTTCTGATTGTGGAACAAGACTGATGGGTGCTCTTAGTTATGTGTTTTAATTATTTTATTTAGCTTTAGTTCAATATAATGCAAGATTTTCCTGGTTGGACAGAGAGGTCCTTCATGACGTGAACTGTCAGACCATTTTGGGGTGAGAGGGAAAAGCAAGGTCATCTAAGAATCCGTGGCTAGTTGGTGACAAAAGTGCTTCTTGGGAATCAGTTCATGATAGTTGTGCAGGTGGTCTGGAGTTGTTTTTTTTGTTGTCATCTTATATTCTCTGTGGCCTGCAAGAATAAATGATGCTTAAAAAATATAGAACTTAGTTGTATTAAGTTCACAAATATTTGCTCAGTGTTTGTTGTGTGTCTTCTTTCTACATCCCAGGACTTTGAGATCATTTAACACAGTGGTTTCCAAACCTGCCTGGTAATGTGACTCACTTGGAGAGAATGTCCACTGGTGGGCCCTGAACATAAAGTCTATGTTAAAAAACAAAACCAATTCTTAATTTTCTTTTATTTTCATGAAAACCTATACTCTCTCCTGAAGATTCTGCTCTTTTCGGCACCTGGGATGGAGCTGGATCCTGGTGTCACTCCAGGTGTGGGCGGGTGCTGGGGTGGGAGGTAGGGATGCGGGGAAGTAGAGAGAGGCTGGTGGGGGGATCTGCTCATGCTTTGTGGAGACTTTGGCCTTCCAGCGCCCTTTCAGTCCTCTCTGTGATGGCTCCTCTGCTCCTGTGACTCATTTAGTGAAAAGGCCTGGTCTTCTATTCAACCTGGACTGGTGTGTCAGCCTTGGAAACTTCAGGATGCACGTGCTGAACCATGGCAGCTGGTCTCGGCCCACTGCCACGGTCACTCCCAGGGCCGCGTGCTCCAGGCCCTAGGGGGGTGGCCACCACCTCCGTGCTCTGGGCGGCCCTTCCACTGGGTCCTATGGAACGCAGCTCTGGAAGCCACATGACTCCCTTCTGGCTGTCACCTTGGCTGTCACTCGTTGGGCACAGCCTATCATCTGCCTCCTTTCTCAGTACTGGAGCCCCACTGACTGTCCTGCAAGAAAAACCACTCTGGGCTGGCTGGTTTGACTTTAAATTGTTGATCACAAACCTCAACTAGCTCTCCTTGTCCCAGAAATGACTCTTTCTGGCTTTCTCCTTCATGGTGAAGTTTCCCACACCCCCATTCTCCAGACTCCTTCTAGGATACATCATTGAGAAAATAGAAACTGTCAAAGGATTCCTCTCCCTGTCCTTCCTGCTAAAATAGAGGGAGCCTATTGTTGCTGTGGAAGGGCCTGTTCCCCACTTCTGGGCTCCGCTCCCCACCCCCTCCTTCCGTGATCCTCCTTGTTTTGGCAGCAGCAACCTGTCTCCATCAGCAAACAAAAACCTTCTCTGGATTCCAGTGGACCTTCATTTCTAGTTCCTTTCAGTCAGACTCCTCAAAGAGGTGTGTACACAGACTGTCTTACTTCCTTGCACACACTCCTACAAGAATTCAGTTAAAAAATTGGGGGTTATTTAAATATAGAAATGTACAAAGAAGAAGAATAATTACCCATATTCCCGCAACCTAGAATCAATATCTTGAAATATTTATTTTTTAAAAAGAAAAGTCATTCGGTTGTGATCATTATAAAGAATTCAAACAAAAGAAAAATTAGATATATGGATGGATTAGAGACATATGAGTTCTGACTATTAAGTTCGCGAACTTGTTGCACCGATGTTGCTAGCCTTTTTGATATCAGGAGGATTATTCATTATGAATTTTTACCAACTGAACAAACAGTTAACCAAGTTTACAATTTGGAAGTGCTGAAAAGGCTGTGTGAAAAAGTTAGATGACCTGAACTTTTCTCCAACAATTCATGGCTCTTGCATCACGACAATGCACCAGCTCACTCGGCACTGTCTGTGAGGGAGGTTTTAGCCAGTAAACAAATAGCTGTATTGGAATATTCCCTACTCATTTGATCTGGCCCCCAATGACTTCTTTCTTTACCCAAAGATAAAGGAAATATTGAAAGGAAGACATTTTGATGACATTCAGGCCATCAAGGGTAATACGACAACAGCTCTGATGGCCATTCCAAAAAAAGAGTTCCAAAATTGCTTTGAAGGGTGGACTAGGCACTGGCTTAGGTCCATAGCTTCCCAAGGGGAATACTTCAAAGGTGACCGTAGTAATATTCAGCAATGAGGTATGCAGCACTTTTTCTAGGATGAGTTCGCGAACTTAATTGTCAGACGTCGTACATGCATAGATTGAATTACTTTTAAAATAAATGGGATATTATAGATGCCACATGTTGACTCATCTATTTATAAGTTGTTTTCTTTAATCCAAAAAGGAGTTGGGAAAGAGGCTTTTATTTAAATAGTTTTTTTGAGGATCTCCTATGTCCCCCATCCCTTTTTATTATGAAAAGTACCAAGCACACAGAAAAATGGAAAGCAAAGTACAATGAACACCTATATACACACCACTGAGATGCAATAATTAACATTTTGCTATTTGCATTTTTTCCCCAGGCCCATTGAAAGTAAATTGCAAACATCATGGTACTTTACTCTGAAATACTTCAACATGGCTCTCTTGAAATATGGATATTCTACATAGTAACATTTTTGCTCTTAACAAACCTAATAGTAATTTCCTAAAATAATCTAATGCCAAATTTATAATCATCCCTACAGTCCCTGAGATGTTTTTATGGTGTTTCTTGGAAATCTTTTATTAAATTTGTATCAGGTATGTTATTTAAAAAACAAAACAAACGCTATAATGAATCACCATGTAGCTATCACCCAGTTTCAACTTTGTTACATTTATATCCCTCCTTTACTGAACCCCACCATTTCCCCCCAGATTATTTTGAAGCAAATTAAAAATATATCATTATAGGCATTTCAATATGTATTTCTAAAAGGTAAGAAGGACTCTTTTGTTTAAAAAACACCACCCAATATCATTTCATACCTAGAAAAGTAAAAATAATTCCTTAATACCATAAAATATCCAGTTAGTGTTAGTTGGTGTTTTTTGGTGCTATTGTAAATGATGTCTTTAAATTTTTCATTTTCTTTGTGTCTTTGTGGTATATAGATATTTTTCAAATGTTCATCTTGTATCCAATAATCTTGCTAAAGTTATTTATTAACTCTAATAATTTATCCCCAGATTACTTTAGCTTTCTACTTACACAGTCATGTTGTTTGTTAATATAACGACAGGCCACCTCAAGGGGCAATAGAAGTTTGCCCGATTTAGCAACCAGCAGTGTAAAAAATGAAAACGAAATGAACAGATTTGATGTTAAGATTTCATTCAGACTGAAAAAAAAAGTCAGACTTTTTAATAACTCCTATCACTGTGTATTGTAGACTGTCTTCAAATTTTTATGAGTTGCTAAAATTTTTTGTTATTCTATGTTTTTTCTAGTTTCCCATCACCAATTGTTCTTGGAATTGGACAGGTAAGTGGAAAAAAAATTAACCTCTTAATTGGTTGACAATATACATGATGAAATTTTAAGTATTTTGTTTAAGACTGTGGTTTACGAATATTTTTTCATCTAGTCATAGTACTCTTGGTTAAACAATATGAAATATTAACACATTTTATTTCATTCTGCAATTTAGGAACAGCTGTATTTGTAGGAAAGACAAGTACTTATTTGAATTTCCTTAATGGAATTTATATACTTTAAAGCCGGGGGCCAAAAGACAGAAAGCCTCCGAGGCCTGGTGGGTAACAAAGGAATAGGATAGGGGCCAGGGTGGCCCTGGGACCGACTTGGGGTGTGCGCTCGCTCGCTACTCAGGTAAGCCACTGTGTGCCTGAGAGGAAAAGGGTTGGGGAGAAGAGGTGGGACCCTATAGAACCGTACTATCAGAGCTCCAGAGTTTTTTTGAGGGAATTTTAATTTTTACATCAGATCTTCCGATTTGTAAATACTGGTAAGGGATTCCAGTTTTTATGAAACTCTCTATGGGCCAAACAAAACATGTTTGCTTCCTGTGGTTTGTGATTTTTGTTCTCACGTATAGACCTGAGCTTGGATAAGCTTTCAGACTAACCTGTTTGACTGTTTCTGAAATTTCTCGCTACTATTAATTTGTGGCTTGTTTATTCTTTTGGTCATGCTGGTGACTTCCAGGAGGGATTTTTTTGTCTTGGTTTGCTTTAATTTATAGAAAGAAAAAATTAAAATTATGAAAATTATATCTATTAATTAAATGTCTAATTGTGAATCTGGAAAAAACTGTTATTTATATGATTAAACATTATTCTGGTTAAATGTTTTGCTACTAAGGTACTCTTTGCAACATCATTTGAGGAAGAAAAGAAAAATAACAATAACAAGGAAATAATATTTTTCCTTAAAGTCAAAAAATATATTTTCTTTACTTTTCGATGTGAAAATATGTAGAAAAAAGCGCTTTAAAAGATCAGTGAATATGTAATAATAAGTTCTTTGTAATCCCCAAGGCAAATAAAAATCACTGGCTTGTACTCAATTAAGGTAAAGCCTTTTTGATTTGTAATTTGTTGAGGGAAGAGGCCAGCAGACTTAATTTTAAAAGTCTGAATTACAGAATATCTTAAATAAGTGTTAGTATTTTTCTGTAAGAATTATAAAGTATCTCATAAATACAAACCACAATTATAATTCAGGATGGGTTCCAGTTATATAAATCTATCATAAGTATTAAGTTTGTAAACTCATTAGGATCAAGGCTTAAGATTATAATCATGTTGCAGGAGATCTTAAGTTTTTGTATCCTAATGTGGAGAAATTGAGTAAATTCTAAAATTTGCAGAGGAAGATGATATTAAAAATTTATATTTCATAATAATAAGCTGGAATATTAAAAGTATACCCGGTGTGCTCTAGATTAATAGGATTTGAATGAGAATTTTTTTTTTTTTTTATTGGGGAAGGGGAACAGGACTTTATTGGGGAACAGTGTGTACTTCCAGGACTTTTTTCCAAGTCAAGTTGTTGTCCTTTCAGTCTTAGTTGTGGAGGGTGCCATTCAGCTTCAAGTTGTTGTCCTTTCAGTCTTAGTTGTGGAGGGCGCAGCTCAGCTCCAGGTCCAGTTGCTGTTGCTATTTGCAGGGGGCGCAGCCCACCATCCCTTCCGGGAATCGAACTGGCAACCTTGTGGTTGAGAGGATGCGCTCCAACCACCTGAGCCATCTGGGAGCTCAGCGACAGCTCAGCTCAAGGTGCCGTGTTCAATCTTTAGTTGCAGGGGCGCTGCCCACCATCCCTTGTGGGCTCAAGGAATTGAACTGGCATCCTTGTGGTTGAGAGCCCACTGGCCCATGTGGGAATCGAAGGGGCAGCCTTCGGAGTTAGGAGCATGGAGCTCCAACCGCCACCGGGCCAGCCCCATGAATGAGACATTTTTGCTAAACTGAAGAAAATAAATCCCCTTTGAGATTTGTTTTTCTCTTAATTTGCCTTCTGTGTTATAGAAATATTGGACTTTATAAAAAGTGTGTTTATGCCCCTGATGCTATGCCCACGCTCACTTTATGGGGGAGGGTGACCATATGCTTAGTACCTGGGAAGTACGGACCAGGACCACTGAGTGGCCTCACTGATAGTGGTCATTGGCTAGTTTTGGGGACACTGTTCCTTTTTCCCCCTCTGTCACTGGTTGCTTAAACCTCTTGTGATAAATGTATATGTGTGAGTTTAACTGAGGTTACAGTTTTTGCCTGTAGTTCTGATGGAATCCGCAGAGTGGTAAGAAAAACAATTTTAATATTATAAGAAACAGTTATTTTTTGGGAACCTAGAAAGTGGATTTTGGATATATTTCTTTTTAATGAATCTGCTTTCTTCTGATGATCTCTTTGTACCTCAAACAGTCCAGATATTTTGCTGAAGTTTCTTTTCCCCCCTCTTCTTTAGATGGCAGCTACCATAATGATACTGTATGTGTCCAAGCTAAATAAAATAATTCATTTCCCTGATTTTGACAAGAAAATTCCTATAAAGGTATGAAAAGTATGTATAACTATGGTGGAAGATGTGAAAATACTATTAAAATTACAAATTGATCTTAGAGTACAGGTCCATTTTTATTAGATTGGTTCAAAAGTAATTGCGGTTTAAAAGGTTAAAAATAATTGCAAAAACTGCAATTGCTTTTGCACCGACCTAATATATACACTGTGCTTCCTGCTTGCACTAGTACGAATTTTTTAATTAAGATTTTATATCTTTCAGGTGTCCATTAATGTAACATAATAATAGTAAAAGTGTGTGTGTGTGTGTGTGTGTGTGTGTATGTTTAGCAGTTGACATTAAATAAATACTGTGTGTCTTCTATAATGGCAAAGTCCTGTATCAGGGATTAGCAAACTTTTATGCTAAAGGACCAGATAATAAATATTTAGGCTTTGTGGGCCAGACCATTTGTGTCGCAACTGTTCAGATCTGCCATTGTCCCATGAAGGCAGCCATAGATGCTATACATAAATGAATTAGTGCAGTTGTGTTCTAATAAACTTTGTTTATATCAACAAAAGGTGGTGGGCCATATTTGGCTCTTGCGTCTTAGTTTGCTGATCCCTGTTTCAAGTTTTCATTTTTCGCTTGGATTGATAAAAGCTATGAGTGGAATGAAGGATGCAATTTGATATACATAAAAATGCATATTTTTCTCCCGTGGTGGGGTTAGAAACATGAGACCTGCCATTCCTTCCTGGGAATGTGGAATGGAACTAACTTCCAGTTGCTGGGTGTCAGGCATTAGGCCAGACATTGAATTCTTAGAGCAATACTGTAGAACAGGTGGTATGAAATGGCATTTTTGGATTTAGGGAGGTTAAATCAGACTGTCAGTTCCTTGACAGTGAGAACCTCCCAGGGCTTGTTTATTGCTCTATGTCTAAGACCTGGAAAAATGCTGGCTACTACGTAGCACTGGATTATTCATCAGACTGACTTACAGCATCAGTAATCAGGGACATCCACAAAAAGAGAAAAACAAAATATTGAAGTATATGAAAGATATTAACCCAATCATCACAGGAAAAATCAGAATATTGTTGGGCTTACTAACACTTTATTTAGGATATGCTATAATTTTTAAACACTTTAAATATTTAAAAATTGTGAAATATGATCCATATGCTGGGGAAAAGACATTATATATGAATGTATAGTTGCATGAATAATTACCCTTGTAATCATTACTTATGTCATGAGATGGGAACACAAAATCCTCTTTACCCAAAGGAGGATTTTTTGGTAATTTTTTTGGTAATTTTTCTAAATGTGTTTGTATTCCTGAATTATATAGTTTAGTTTTGCCCATTTTTGGACATTATATAAAGGAATTAAACTCTATATTCTTTGGTGTCTTGGTTCTTTCACTTAGCATTAGGTTGGTAAGATTCATCCCCATTGTGTGTAACTGTATTCTTTATTTCATTATATGAATATAATACAACAACTTACTTATCTGTTTTACTTTTTCTGGTAATTTGGGTTGTTTCTAGTTTGGGCGCTAGGAAAATAAAAATGTGTTTTGGATTCTGGACAATTCATAGCCATTTGCTTACTCCTGGGAGGTGAATGTCACCATTTTTATATATGAAGGAAAATATGTTATTGGAGTTCTAACCAAACATTCTTTCTTTTTTATTGAAGCTGTTTCCCCTACCTCTCCTCTATGTTGGAAACCACATAAGTGGATTATCAAGCACAAGAAAATTAAGGTAGAGTGCAGGATAATGGTTGATGGGAGGTTCTTCACTCATTTGCTTCTAATGGTACAAAGACCAAGTTTGATTTTTCAAGATGTTGCTTAGACTACATATAGAACACACAGATATCATAATTTCAGAAAATAACAGAATTTTGAGTTTAATTTGATAATGCTTTTAGACAAGTTAAAAGGCTAATATTTTTTTCTCATTATGGTTTTTGATTTGCGTTTCCCTTTTAACCAGTGATGTTGAGCATCTTTTCACATATCTGTTGACCATCTGTATGTCTTCCTTGTAAAAGTGTCCATTCAGGTTCTCTGCCCATTTTTAAATCAGATTGTTTGTTGTTGAGTTGTATGAGTTCTTTATATACGTATGTTGGATATTAGCCCCTTATCGGAGGTATCCTTTTCATTATCTACTCCCATTCGATTGGCTGCCTCTTTGTTTTGTTCATGGTTTCTTTTGCTGTGCAGAAGCTTTTTAGTTTGATGTTGTCCCATTCACTTATTTTTGCTTTTACTTCCCTTAACTTTGGGGTTAAGTTCACAAAAGCCCCTCTGAAACCAAGGTTCATAAGTTTAGTGCTTATGTTTTCTTCTGTGTATTTTATTGTTTCAGGTCTTATATTCAAGTCTTTAATCCATTTTGAGTTAATTTTTGTGTGTGGTGTCAGCAGTCTAGCTTTATTCTTTTGCATGTGGCTTTCCAGTTTTCTCAATACCATTTATTGAAGATATTTTCCTTTCTCCATTATATGTTTTGGCTCCTTTGTCAAAAATTAGTTGCCCATATATGTGTGGGTTTATTTGTGGGCTCTCAGTTCTGGTCTGTTGGTCTGTTTGTCATTTTTCTGCCAATACCATGCTGTTTTAAAGCTTTGTAGTATAGTTTGAAGTCAGGGCATATGATACCTCCATCTTTGTTATTTTTTCCTCAGGATTGCTTGGGCTATTCATGGTCTTTGTGGTCCCATCCAAGTTTGCATCTTTGGTTTTATTTCTGTGAAATATGTCATTAGAGATTTGATGGGTATTGCATTAAATCTGTATACTGCTTTAAGAAATATGGCCATTTTAACAAAGTTAATTCTATGAGTCCGTGAACACAGAATATCTTTCCATTTCTTTAGGCCTTCTTCAGTTTCTTTCAACAATGTCTTGTAGTTTTCAGTGTACAGGTCCTTCACCAGCTTTGTTAAGTTTGTTCCTAGGTATTTTATTTTTTTTGTTGAGATTATAAATGGGATTGTTTTCTTCACTTCTCTTTCTGATATTTTGTTGTTAGTATATAGGAATGGAACAGATTTTTGTATATTTTGTATCCTGCAACTTTACTATATTTGTTTATTATTTCTAATAGTTTTTTTGGTTGATGTCTTTAGGGTTTTCTATATGTAGAATCATGTAATGGGCAAATAGTGACAGTTTCATTTCCAATTTGGATGCCTTTTATTTCTTTTTCTGGCCTGATAGCTCTGGCTAGGACTTCTAGTACTATGTTGAATAACAGTGGCAAGAGTGGACATCCTTATCTTATTTGTGATCTTAGAGGAAAAGCTTTGAGTTTTTCAACATTGAGTATGGTATTAATTGAAGGTTTGTCATATATGGTCTTTATTATTTTGAGGTATAATGCTTTCCTTCTATACCCATTTTGTTGAGTGTTTTTATTATAAATGGATGTTGTATCTTGTCAAATGCTTTTTCTGCATCTATGGACATGATTATATAATTTTTATCTTTTATTTTGTTAATGTGGTGTATCACTTTGATTCTTTTGTGGATGTTGAATCATGCTCGTATCCCTAGAATGAACCCCACTTGATCATCATATATGATCCATTTAATGCATTGTATTTGATTGGATAGTATTTTGTAGAAATATCTTTATCACAGGTATTCTTCAACACTTCTCTACATGCACTGTAGATTGGGTATAACTTCCATTCACCTCTATAAAACTGTCCTCAAGGTAACACGCAGATGGGTTCTTAGTAACATCTTTATTACACGTGTTCTTAAGCGCTTCTGTACATGTGCTGCAGAACAGGTAAGATGAGGGCCTCTTGGGTGCCATGGAGGCTTTCTGGGAGAAGAGGGGGAACTAGTAAATGAGAGTGAGGAGGAAGGAAGAAAGATTGCTTATATGTGGTGCCATGTAATCTGTTACTCTAACCCTCATATTTTCTATAAACTGGTAGTTGTTTCTAGAGGCTTGATCAGATTCAGGTTTAATTTTTCAGGCAAGATCAGTTTATTGGTGATGTTGGGTTCCTTCTACTGTGTCACCTCATGGGTCACATAATGTTTTATCCCACTTTTCAGGATACGAAATTGATCAGTTCCACTTTTAATGATTTTTAAGCAGTCAGTCTGATCCCTTTATTAGAAAATTCCCCATCAATTTTTCACTTAATGGTTTTAGAAACCATTGATGATCATTGTCTAGATCCATTATTTCACTGCAGATTGCAAAATGGTGATTTTCTAACTGTATCACCCACTTCTGCGTTTATTGTCTAAACTTCTTCAGTAAATACAAACTTTCACTGTTTCACACACAAAGTGCAGGATAAAAGCTTTATTTATAGATGTTCAGAGTAATAATAGTGTTCTGTCACCTTCACTGGTGACCAATGAGAGTTGTTTTTGTTTTTCGCTATCATTATGAACTCCTGAATTTTCATTTACTTGATACAAATCCTTTATCAGGTACGTGTTTTCCAAATATTTTCTCTCAGTCTGTGGCTTGTCTGTTAATTCTCTTAACACTGTGTAGGTATTTTAATTTTAGAGTAGGTATTTAATTTAAATTTAAATTTAGAGTAGGTATTTTAAATTTTAATGAAGTTCTGCTTTCATTTGTTTTCTTTCATGGATTATGCTTTTGGAGTTGTATCTAAAAGCACATTGCCAAACCTAAGGTCATCTAGATTTTCTCCTAACTTATCTTCCAGAAGTTATAGTTTTCATTTTACATTTAGCTGTACGATCATTTTGAAGTTAATTTTTGTGAAAGGTGTAAGGCCTGTGTCTAGATTCAGTTTTTTGCGTGTACAAGTCCAGTTTGAGCACTATTTGTTGAAAAACCTATCTTTTCTCCATTGAATTATGTTTGTTCCATTTACCGGATGTTTCAATTCATTACAGAAATAAGTCTTTTGATACTTAAATTGTACCATTTCACGCCAGTGAGATCCCCTTTGAGTTGGCTCCTACGTTCTATGGCCACAAGTAGTCTTTGATTACTTCCTTGCTTTCTGGCACATGATGTCCCAGGCTTATCTTGGACTTCTCCTGTTGTTTCTTTCTCCAAGGATCTTCTGATTATTTTAGTGTTAGGTTGAGGCCACAGTCTGGGTGCTCCATGTATTTTGAAGGAAGGGCTAGCTAACATGATATCCTAATGAATACCATGTGGCGTCTGAGAAAGACAGGAGACAAAGACGACTTCATGATTTTTGGCCTGATGAAGTGGAGTAATGGGATTGCCATTGATTTGGTTTATACTTAGAAGTAGGATTGCTGGGTCATATGGCAATTCTGTGTTTGACATTTTGAGGAACTGCCAAACTGTTTCAAAGGTGGCTACACCAATTTACATTCTCATCAGCGCTATATGAGTGTTTCAATTTCTCTGCATTCTTGCTAAATCTGTTACTGTCTGTTTGATTATAGCAATTCTGGTGATTGTGATGTGTATCTCGCTGTGGTTTTGATTTATACTTCCCTGGTGACTATGATATTGAGTGTCTTTTCATGCACTTTTTGGACATTTATACAGCTTCTTTGCAGGAATGTATATTCAGATCCTTTGCCTATTTTAAAAAATAAGTTTATTATCTTTTTATTATTGAGTTGTAAGTTTTCTTTATATAGTCTAGATACAGTTCCCTCATTATATATATGATTGCAAAATTTTCTCCCATTCTATGGATTGTCTTTTTACTTTCTTAATAGTGAACTTTGGAGCACAAAAGTTCTAGGTTTTAAAAAACAATTAAGGTAAAATATCTATAACAAAATTTACCATTTCAACCATTTAGACATATTTTAAAATTGTGGTATACATAGTCATAACATAAAATTCAACAGTTTAACCATTTTTAAGTATACAGGTCAGAGGCATTAAATATATTCACAATGTTGAGCAGCCATCACCACTATCTATTCTAGAACTTTTTCATCTTTCCAAAAAGAAACTCTGTTCCCTTTAAACAGTAACTCCCCATTCCCCTCCCCCGAGCCCCTGGTAACCTGTATTGTACTCTGTCTCTATGAAGTTGCTTATTCTAGATAGTTCATACAAGTGGAATATCATACAATATTTATCATTTTATAAGTCTAGTTTATTTCAATTATTATAGTGTTTGCAAACTTCATTCATGTAGCATGGGTCAGAATTTCATACTTTTTAAGGCTGAATAATATTCTATTGTATGTATATATCACACGTTGTTTATCCTTTATAAAAGTTTTATATTTTGATGAATTCTAATGTATCTATTTTTTCTTTCATTGCTTATGCTTCTGGTAAAGTACCTAAGAATGCTTTGCTTAACTCAGGGTCATGAAGATTTACTCTAATGCTTTCTTCTAAGAGTTTTAGTTTTAGCTCCTACCTTTAGTCTTTGATACATTTTGAGATAATTTTTTGTGTATGATGTTGGAGTCCAAATTCATTCTTTTGCATTTAGATGTTTAGTTGTCCCAGCATCATTTGTTGAAAAGACTGTTCTTTCCCCGTTGTATTGTCTTGGCGCTCTTGTTGAAAACAGTTGACCATAATTGTAAGGATTTATTTCCTGATTATCAATCCTATTCCGTTGATTATATGTCTATCCTTAAACCAGTATTGATTATTATAGCTTTGTAGTAAGTTTTGAAACTGAGTCCACCAACTTTGTTCTTTTTAAACTTTGTTTTGACTTTCTGGTTTTCTTGCATTTCCATATTAATTTTAGAATCAGCTTGTCAATTTCTGGGGGAAAAATCCAGCTGAGATTTTGATAAGGGATTATGTTGAATCTATAGATCCATTTGGGGAGTATTTCCATTTTAACAACATTCTGATCCATAAACATGCAGTCTTCCTATTGAATCATCTTTAATCTTTTAACAACATTTTGTAGTTTTTAGTGTACAAGTGTTACACTTTTGTTAAATTTGTTCCTCAGAATTTTGTTTTTTTTTGATGCTATCATACATGGAATTGTTTTAATTTCCTTTCATATTGTTCATTGCTAGTGTATATAAGTACGATTAATATTTATTTGTGTATTCATTTTGTTTCCTGCACACTTGCTTAACTCATTAGTTATAATAGTTTTTAATGGGTTCCTTAGGAATATATATATATTCATATATATATATATATGTATATATATATATATATATATATAATCTGCAAATAAAGATAACTTTATTTTTTTCTTTCCAAACTATGCTTTTTTGGGGGGTCAAGTACAATTGGAATAGACCTAGTGGTGAGCGAGAACCTCCTGGTCTTATTCCTGATCTTAGGGGAAAACCATTTAGCTTTAGATCATTAAGTATACCATACCTGCCTTTAAAAGGTAGTATCTAAAAATACTTTTTAAAGTTAATTGAAATTAATAAGACTTTTTTTTTTTTTTTGCTTGCTTTGATAAAGGCAGTTCAAACCAGTCTCATAAGATATCTTTAAATGTGGATATAAAATTCCTGAAAACTTTTCATACTTAGCTTCTGGTTGTAGTGTCACTGTTAATGTGAAACCTCTCCTCAGGTCTGGTTGGGAGGAGCTGGTCACTCTCCCCCTTGGTTGTGGTTCGACTTTCCTTTCCAAGGTCATCATCTTCTCAGGGTCACATCAGCAAGCAGATGGAGGTGGGCTGTTCCAGCCCTGGCAGTCTGTTGGCCATCCACTGAGCTGAGTGAAAGGTTCTTAAGTGTTTTCTTAAGCCATTGGATGTAACCTTATTACATAAAGTTTTCGGGGAAAAAAAACCACTGGTAATTCTGTTGCTAACACACTGTTTTAAATATTAATTTTCAGTCTTTTTTTATATACAGAATGTACCTTGTTACAGTTATAGACTCTCCATAGTTTTGTATCCTCCTTGTTTCATTTAATACGTATTTTCCAGTAGTGGTAAAGTTTTATATTATAGAGTTACACATATAATGTTTCCCCAACTGGATTTATCATACTTTATTTAATCATTGCTTTGTTCTCTGACATTTGGTTGTTTCTGATGTTTTTCCCAAAGACACTGCAGTAAACATGTTTGTGCACGTGGTTTTTTCTTTCCTTTGGATTTTACCTAGGATAAGTTTCCCAACAATAAATAATTAGGTCCAAGGTTAGAACTATTTGATGACTCTTGACACATAGTTCCAATTTGATTTGCCAAAGGTATATAGGTTAACGCTGTGTACTAGTTTTAGCAAAATCTTTGTAGTAGTTGGATAGGATGATGTTTTAAATAGCTGATAAATGAAAGTAGCATGAAATTATTTAATCTCCATTTTTTAATTATTTAATGTGATTCATTAGTAGTATATGTGAGAACTAATGTTAATTTCTTATATTTAATATGGAAAATGAGTGTGTTAATTAAAAATGTAAAATGTGTTAAAAAAATTTTTTGGTGTCTTACGTTATTCTACTTAAATCTTTTCCTGACAGCTTGCCGATGTTCACCGTGCTCAGGAAATTTACCATTCCACTTACTTTACTCCTGGAAACCATCATACTTGGGTGATTTTTGTTTTTCCTCTATTCCTCTAGTGTCCTCTTTCCCCTTGCCTGCATTATTTGTATGTACCAAGTTCTCAATATCTAGTCCTATTTCCACATAGTTGATTTGAATTGCTGGTAGCAGTATTTTATGGATAAATAGTTTATTAACTTAAGAGCAATCTTCTGTTTCCATGATTGCCTACACACTTAATGGGTGATTTTTTTAATTGTAGTTTTACATTAGTCAAATAATATGTGTTTGTGGTAGAAATTTATTAAAAATCAACCCCAAAACAGATGAAAATCTGTTTCCTAAGCCAGGTGGAATGTACACTGATTTTGGAATACAGAGGAAAAATTGTTCACGTATACATATAGGATAGATAGTGTAGAAAATCAGGGAGATCCATTCTGATGCTGTGATTTTGATGTAACATCAGAATAAATTAATTTTTATAATGTTGGTTTAAAACTTTCTCATAAGGATACTCAAGCTGACATCCACAAAGGTCATTCCTGATTGTGCTGTGAAGGTTATTTAGCAATGAAATTTGGGTGATGGCCCAAAGTTTTAAGTCCTGCTATTGAATTTTATCTTAATCTTTGGATGCTTGATATAAGTATATACCAACTAGACCGACCAGTAGGAGCAGTTCTGCAATTTGTCCCAGTGTTTCTCTAGATGAGAACAGAAATATGTTTATAATTAGATTAAGATAACTGCTTGAGAATGCAGTAAATTTGGTTTAAGTTACTAATTCACTTACAGATACTTTGAGTACTTTCTCTAACTAAAGCATTACCCGTTAGATTTTAGCTATAAAACTGTTAACAATATCTGTTTTCAGTTTGTTTTAAAAATTTAATCCATATTTTTTTCCTCTCCTCCTCTTTTCCTTTATCTACCTACTTCCCTGTCTATCCACCCATCGCCCCACGCGCCCGTCTATGTGTTACAGGAAACAGTACTCCTTGAACATCATTGCCAGTGTCATTGCCATCATTCTCGGTGCTTTCCTAGCAGCGGGGTAAGACTTTGGACAGTTTGTGCTCAATAACTTCTTTGTGTCTTTGACAATAGGCTCAGCCCCGTCTTTGTCTTTCATTTTCCATCTGGCTACAGTTGAGTCGAGCAGCCTGGAGACAAATCTGTTGATGTTAGTGGAATCCCCATGTGTTCCTATGAAAGTCAAACTGGATTCCAAGTTGGCAAGAACATTTCTGAGAATATATAAAGAGAGTGTTTTAAGATATGAATATTGCTTTTCTTCATAAAAAGGAGTGAACTGTTTACTTTTATTAGTGAATGTTTGTCTTTGATATAAAAAGTTTACTTGCAAAGTTCTTAGGCATTTGATCCAGAAGGATAACAGATTTATAAAGCTCTTGTATGCTGATTTGGTTTGTCATCCTGTGACGCCTTACGAATCAGTATTTCCGAGGGCGGAATACTCCTGTTGAATGTATTTGTGTGTTTGGGACATGAGCCAACACTAGTGCATGACTACTGTCTTATTCACTAAATGCAAGACACGGAATGAGGACTCTAAGTTTCCATCTGAAAGCAGGCATTCAGACTCCTATCTTTTATTGCATGGTGGTTATAGCATGTGTGCAGTTACATTGCCTGGATTCAAAACTTAGCCTTGCCCCTGTCGGCTGTTTCTTAGCCTCTCTGTGCCTCAGTTTCCTCATCTATAAAGTTAAGATGATAACAGAAAAGAAAAACCTACTTGAATGATGGGAAGAAAGAAAAAAGTTTGGAGGAATTCCAGTTAAACTAGTTCCCTTAACGCATTTAGAAACAAGTTCTGGATCATTAATTGCAAATTAAATAAGGGGGTATGCTACAGAGCCAGGATGCCTGGGATCTTATTCAGGTCTCCTCACTTACGAGCTGGATAACCAGGGACAAGCTATTCAATTTCCCCGTGCCCCAGTTATTTCAACTATACAGTAGAGATTAGAATAGCATCCACCTAATAGGGTCCTTGTGAATAATAAACTAGTGTTCACAGTAGTGTGTGACCAAGGTCAACAAAAACAGATAGAGTGTCTCCTATATGCCAGACAGACAAGAATCCATGCCTTCATGGAGCTTCCATTCTAGTTGGTGGACAGACAATAACCAAAAGAAATAGACTTAAAAATATAGCACACCAAGTGGTGACAGACAATAATAACTGTTTTATTATTATAAATGTGTTTAGGCCCCTGCCTAGACCAAGGATTATTATCGATATTTTCATCTGTACCTGAGACCCAGTCCTAGCTGGGGCTGAGTTCAGCTCCTTGAAAGCTGGCCTCTTTGGTTTCAGCACTGTGTTTTATGCCTCCGGTATGGCACTTACAGCCTCTTTTGCTCATGAAGACTTTTGCTCAAACAAAATCATGTGAGTAAAATAGCTAAGAAAGGGAGGTGCTCTGTTGAAAGTGCCTCCCCCACCACACAGTGCTCTGGAGTCTCCCCTGGGCAGCCTCTCCCTTCTAGCTTTCTTAGAGCTCAATTTGAAAACCACTGACTTAGAGCCAGTTGAAGACTGGCTTATAAAATGGTTTATAAAAATGCCTGTAAGTCTTTGGTGAGAAATGGCACTTCAGATGCTGTATGTGTGGAGGCACCTTTTCAGAACCAGTTATAGAAATTCAAGTCATATTTAACATATATGATAGTCTAACGAGCTGGAAGGACAACTGGTGTTTCCTAAAACATCTAACTTTTACTCAAGAGCAAATTTGGAATAGTAATTCTCGGCTTTCCCCTTCCTCAACACGCACAGAACGGATGGCATCCTGCTGGGTGACAGGTACAGTTCTTAGCTAGAGGCCAGCTGTGACCCCACCCTTCTCTCCTCTCACCAAAACTTATCCAAATGCATGTAATTGTAGAACGGACTCAGTTGGATGAGCCAGTTTCTGCTGCTGTAACAAACAGCCCCCACATCTCGCTGGTTTAACATGCCATGTATCTTCTGCTCATACTACGATGCAAACCAACACCAGTTAAAACTGTGTGAGTGCTCTGCTCAGTGTAGCTATTCAGGGATCCAGGTTGATGAGACCCTGCCTCAGGGGGGCTTCCTTACTCATCCAGTGCATGTGGGGAAGTGTGCACTGGCTTTGCACGCTGTTGCCCAGAAGTGACAAATGTCACTTCCTCTTACATTTTATTTGCCAAAGTAAGTCACATATCCAGAAAAAGTTGAAATAGAGTGTCTGTGAATAGCCCTGAATGACAACAACAAGGGTTAATTGCGAACCTGCTTATTTATAAACAAGTAAATGCCTCCCAAACTTCTGTGCTTTCACTACTGGCCTAAACAAATGATGGTAGGAACTCCTGCACCGCTCTTTCCCAGTGGGAGGAGACCTGAGAACTCTGGGAATTTCCCTCAGGCTTTCTGAGGAAGTGAGTAACGTCTCCTTTCCATTCCTCTAGAAGCCTGGCTTGTTTGCTTATTCAACTCTTTGCCATTTTAGGGAACTGCCAACTTTTAAGCTCTGAGCCAAATGTGCGCAGGCAAGAGATTTGGAGAACTCTTATTTTGAGAGATTCTATTTTTGTGAGTGAGCCAGAGAATTCTGGTCTATGATGGTCTAAAATTAATTTACATTCTCACACATACATTTGTAGATAATAATGCCAGTGGAAGCCTCACATAGAATCTGGTTTAGATTCTGATTTTGATGCAATTATTACCTCTCTCTACATCCTTCCCTTTGGCTAGAAATAATCTTATTTTGATATTGAGGAGGATTGGGATATGCTGCTCCAAAATATGCTGCTTTGGCATAAGCATTATTCTGAGCTGAATGCAGTTGAGAATCAACAGATGTAAGAATTCTCTGTTTTCCCGTTTCTGCCTAAAAGCAGACCATAAATTTCCTTTTGTGAAGGTGTTCCACACTCCTGTACCAGGAATAGGAAGGCAGTTCTTAACACTAGGGGTGGAGAGTCAGCACCAAGATGAGTCTGCATCAGCAGACCTTCCTAAAATCACCTTTGCCTTCCATTCATTTTCCCCAGATACTTCATAGTCCCTTTCCTGTAATTTATTTGTTCCTTAAAACCCAAACCCTCTTCTTTGTTAAAATGGTATATAAGCCCCAGAGTTTAATAGTTTATTTGAGTATCACTTCTCTTTGAACTCCTTACTACAATTTGTGTGCCTTTTTTCCTATTAGTCTGCCTTTTGTCAGTTAAATTTGCAGGCCCCCAGTCACTGAACCTAAGAGGGTAGAGGAAACCTCCCTGACAATGTACATTTATGAATTATGACATGGGTCTGGTAATGTCTGCAAGGTCAGCTGCAGGTGGATGAATCATATCGTGCCTTAGCTGTTATTCTCTCTCTCCTCCCTATGCCTTATCCCCCCGAACATTTTTATATGAGTGTTATTTATTTAGAGTGGAAATTAACGAGAAGATGTTTCAAAAGAATGGCAATCAGGGAGCCTTAGAGGAGTTGCAGAGAGGAAAAGATCCCTGCTTTGCCTTTTTGCTGGACAGGGTATTGGGGGTGCTGGTGGATGACGTGGCTGGGCAGCAGATGGAAGTGTCAATTCCTCAAATAACCTCTCCTACTCCAGTCACTGCCCAGCTGTCCCCCAGGGCTGTACCCTCGGGATGGCTCTGTTTGCCACAATAAGCGAAGCCACTGGCTGTGTTGGACAAATCACTCCCCTTAGAAAAGCAGGGCACACCAGTTATTACCCCAATTTATCAGTTAGTGAAAGAAAGGGCTTTGTAGTTAAATGAAGATGGTTAATGTCCCTCTGGTTTTAAGCCATTCATGATTGAGCTGAAGCCACCTGATGGCCTGGTTTTGTTTTTCTCTGGAGGCAAAGCAGAGGAATTAACCATTCACCACCATTGAGGAGGAAAATACGCCAGAGCAAGGTAGTTACTAGCATCACAAACGGATTTGATTAGGGAAAGATGAAACAGGCAGACTTTAAGGCCAAGTTGTGAGTTTCTGAATAATCATCCTCTTTTGTGTTCTCCCTCCCAGTTCTGACCTTGCTTTTAACCTGGAAGGCTATATTTTTGTATTCCTGAATGATATCTTCACAGCAGCAAATGGAGTTTATACCAAACAGAAAATTGACCCAAAGGTACCAGATCTTCACGCTTGTCTATGGCTTTTAGGCTTTTTCATCTGGCCCCCTGAAATAACAGGAAAAAATAAAATGCATTTGTAATGTTGGCATGTAATTTAATTTACATAATATGATCTACAAATCACTAATTTCTATTTAATGATCTTGTCTTTATAGTTTCTTATTACTTCTTGTCTACTGAAGTTTTGGGTGAAAACTAGATAGGAAGGGAAAAGATGCCACTATTTTTGGTACAGAGTCAATATATAAAAAGGGGATTATTTTGAAAGGCAAATTAAAATGAAAAAGTTTTTTTTTTTTTTTTTTTTTTTTAACCGTCATCATCAGTGACCAAGGACATGTCGGGTATTCTGAGAGCACCTCCAGCTTGAGAGTCTGGAGATGTGGGTTACAGATCAAAGCTTGCTCTTTGCTGGTCATTGTGACTTTGAGGCTTCACTTCTCCAAATCTCAGTTTTCTCATCTGTGGAATGAGATGATTGGAGTGGATTAATTTATAAGATCCTGTCATGCAGTAACTGCCTCTCACTGTCCTGAGGGGCTGGTGGGCAGATGAGCTTTTCTTCTGAGTTGCTGCCTCCAAGTGGAGCCCCCCCAGCCCTCACCCCCACCCCCGCTGTTCCGGAAGCTCCCAAGGATGAGCTAGACATACGTTTCTTTGTTTCAAGTTCTTTGTGTTGCGTGACGGGTTCGCTCTGATGGACAGGCTATTTCTATAAGCTGTTCTTTAACAGCACCGTTTTTTTTGGTTGTTGTTTTTTTTCTGTGCAGCCATTTGTTTTTTAATAGTGGCAGTTTTACAAAAACAGGTTTGTTGCCTTTTGAGAATCACAATATGTCACTTTCCTTTATGGAAAGTGGTGGAGAAGTGGTGTAGCCACTTTAATGAAAAGTAAATTTATGCAAGATTAGAAAATGAGATACCCGGTGTTTTAACCCTGCTGTTCTTTAATAGAAAGAACAGATGTTTTTAAGGAGTTCTGTTTATATTAACATTTTTAATGTTCTTTATTTTGTTCCAGATTTCCCATTTTGAATGGCATGCTTTCAAAAAAAATTAGGATGTTAGAGATGGGTGGGACCTCGGAGGCCATCCATCTCCACTCATTTTATCTGTCGTTTTTGTGTAAAACAAATGTTTTTTTCTGAGGTCACAGTATACTTGAAATGAAGCATTTTACATCAGAAATGTGCTAAAATATTCCATACAGAGTTGGTCAGTATGCATAGTCTGACTCTGCATACATACATGGTTGTATAAATGGCTCCAGGGAATCTGATGCTTCATGTTTCTAGAATCAAATGGAGTTTTCATTGTTTTTGCAGGAACTAGGGAAATATGGAGTGCTTTTTTACAATGCCTGCTTCATGATTATCCCAACCCTTATCCTTAGTGTCTTCACCGGAGACTTTCAACAGGTGAGCGGATGACAGTTATTATGTAGCAGTCTTTTACAATTTTAATATTAACCTTTGGTACTCACTGAAATAAAAAAGTGTAAAGGTAACTAGGATTCCATGAAAGCAAGATGTTTGATATCCCCAGCAATACCTTTGGCTCTCTCCTTTCATTGGCATTTACTGTTAGACACGTGGGAAGTGACAGGAAGTTGTCACAAGATCTCTGGACTGGAACCTTTTTGGAAAGCAACAATAAAAATCTGAGTTTGAGTCTCACTAACCTTGGCTGATGTGGAGAGCCTGGGAAAACTACTTAATGTAGAAGGGGGTTTTGATTTTTTTTTATAAAGAACTTTTTTTTTTTAAAAGATTTTATTGGGGGAGGGGAACAGGACTTTATTGGGAAACAGTGTTTACTTCCAGGACTTATTCCAAGTCAAGTTGTTGTCCTTTCAATCTTAGTTGTGGAGGGTGCCGTTCAGCTTCAAGTTGTTGTCCTTTTCAGTCTTAGTTGTGGGAGGGCGCAGCTCAGCTCCAGGTCCAGTTGCTGTTGCTAGTTGCAGGGGGCCAAAGGACGCGCTCCCATCAACTGAGCCATCCGGGAGGCAGCTCAGCTCAAGGTGCCTTGTTCAATCTTAGTTGCAGGGGGCACAACTCACCATCCCTTGCAGGACTTGAGGAGTTGAACCGGCAGCCTTGTGGTTGAGAGCCCACTGGCCCATGTGGGAATCGAACCAGCAGCCTTATGGCGTTAGGAGCACGGAGCTCCAACTGCCTGAGCCACTGGGCCGGCCCCCATTTGCCCCTCTTATTCTCCAATGACCATTTGAAGCGCAAGGCACATTACCTCATCCCTCGCTCAGAATATTTTATATATCTAATCCCTCTTCCTATCTCTGAACCTCTCATGTATGTGGGATCTCTGACTCTCTCATATATGTGGGGTGCCCATACATACAGATGTATTAAACATGGTTATTTTCTCTTGTTAACCTGTTTCATGTCTATTTGATTATCAGGCCAGCCAAAAGAACCTTGAGGGTAGAGGAAAGTTTGTTCCTCCCCCACAACTGAATTAGGACAAACTTCTTCCAGTTGGTCACTTTTAACCATGGCTGCCTCCATCTTAGATTGTTAACCAGATACAATAAAGAAGCAAATTTCTGTACATAGGTGTGTTAGTCTGCAATATAAAATTGCATTTTACTTGCCAAGTTTGGTTTGGTTGTACTGGAAGTTCACTGATGAATTAGAGCGAGATGTTAACTTCTCTTATCAGTGGAAGGAGCACTTTGATGAGTCAGTTTTCCTGGCTGACTGGCGAGGGTCAGAGATTATGTTAGAACTCAGTGTGTGAGTCTCTGCACTGGGGGTTTTACTCCTGGACTTTGGACTTGCAGTCAGTAGGTCTGCTCACAGCACCTCGACTCTATCTCTGATTAACAGTCAGTAACTGTTAACAAATTTGGCCCCTGGAAAGCACTCAGTGGGTGAATTTTCTTTAGTCATTTGAATCATTGAATCATAGGTCCAAAGTACATTTTTTTAAATTATTATTTATTTATTTATTAAACTTAAAAAATTTTCAATTACAGTTGACATACAATATTGTGTTAATTTCAGGTATACAATATAGTGATTAGACATTTATATAACTTATAAGTCTAGTACCCACCTGACACCATACGTAGTTATTATAGTATTATTGACTATATTCCCTATACTGTGCTTTACATCCCCGTGACTGTTTTTATAACTGGCAATTTGCCAAAGTACATTTAGTGTATTACTGTTGATGAATAGGGATAAATAATAGGACTTTTTTCTGATTAAAAAATCCATAAATGCATGGGATGAGTGTGTTTGGAGCGAGGGGGCATATTTTGGGGGAGATTGATGGCAGTGTGTCTTTTACTGTAATAAATTATTTTTTATTTAAACATTCACCATATTTTTTGATGACACCCCGTATTCTATTGACCACTAATTGGAGCCAACTCAAAATTGATCAGGTGACCAAAGTAAGATAAGCCTGTGTAATCTAAGCATGTTCATTTATATTCTTTGTTTTCTTTAATGAAATGCCTGTTCATCAACTTTATAAATTCAATCCTGTGCGTACCTAAGTATTAGCCATTTGGTGCCACGTAGATGGGTTGTATTTTGTATTCTGTAGCCCAGGTTGAGTTTCATGGGATAAGAGATAAAGGGGAAGGAGCTCTTATCTGAAATCATTGGGAATTGTAGTGTGATCTGGGCTGACAATTGGTAATCTGGGTGTGTGAGCATCAGTTTGTCATTTTATTTCTCAAAGTGTATTCTGCCCAAATGCAAGTTAGTATGAGAGATTCATGGCTGGGATCTAAGATAGTACTGGCAATTGGTTTTCAAATCATCCTTGAACAAAATGACCCAGTGGAGATTTTGCTCCTGGTTAAGTGGTAAAACCAGGCTGGAATTGGCTCTCTGAAAATTGTTCTGAATTCAATTTGTGTGTAAACAGGTACCATGGACTTTTAGTCCATTTATGTTTACTAGCTGTGTTTTAAGTTGGAAAATATTTTTTTACTTTGTCTTTTTAGATTATATCTATAGTTTATACTTTGAAATAATTACCCAGTCTTATCTTTCAGATTGTAACTGAGTGTATATTGTTCAATGCAGTTACTTCTGGTGCTAATACCTAACTAACTCTGAGGGCCACCTGGTGATTTAGGAAAGTAGTTTTGCATGAGCTTCTAATACATGTGCCATTCAGATATTTCAGAAGCAAGTGTAAACTAATAGACACATATATCAATCCTTTGGCCACATTTGTTAACACAGGTTGTGTGTTGGCTGACCACTGGCCTGTTCTATTGTCAGTTTTCTTCATTTATTGTGTAAATTGTCCAATGGTCCATTAAAAAACTGTAATATGCGGAAAAAAAATCCATAAATGCAAAAATGAAAAAGATTCACACTCCAACATATTTTTATAATAATAAGAGTAAAGGAAGAAGTGTTTGATTATTTTCTGTTTTAAAATAAATGCCATGCTATGTTATTTTTTAAAATGTTACCTGCACAGCCTTATCATTATTAAAGAAACAAAATAAAACTAAAATCTGTCAAAATTTAAGTTGGCGAAGAATCCAAATGTTTTTATGAAAATTATTCTGTTGCCCTCAATGGTTTATGTGGTATCAGGAATATATAGCTTTTATTTACTGTTTTCATAAATACTTGCAGTTCTTTGAGTGCATAAATGTTTTCCTACCCTTGGTTTAAAGTTTGGGGCGTATGGTTTTCACTTATTCCCATTTTTATTTGACTTTCAGACAGAGTGTTTACCAGAGTTTTTGTTTGGTTTTGATCTTTGGCCCTGGTATCAACTGTCAGATGGTTTCTGCCTCTTTGATTGGCTTGGGGCTTGGCAAAATGACAGATTTATACTCATTGTATTTTTTCTTTCACAAGCATTTAAAAAAAAAGTTTTAAGATGGAACCTTTCAAGCCTATGCAGAAGGAGAGAGAATAGTATAACAAACCCCATGTATCCAGCAACCAATTACAGCAATAAATTAACATTTAATATGATTCTTTTTGATAAGAGAGGTGGGTAAAGTCTTACTAATGAAACAAGGACAATAAAGTGTGACAAATTTGTGCTAATCAGACAAGAGAATTCCATTTTAATTGGTTTAAAAAATTTGAATTATAAACTTAAGATTTAAATAACTTTAAACATATTAAGTTACTAAAACTTGGCTAACAAAGTATTGCTTAACAGAAAGTGAATAGAACTTATATTTAATCACGTTTTGCAGCACATACTTATGTGTAATCTTGAATCACCTTAAAATCAGTTTTGGAGGCAGCAAGGGATACATCATGAATAAAAGACTCCTTTTTATTATTATCTATCATTTCAAGAGGAATAATTTTATTTTCTCAGCTAGGGACTAAGAGCAGAAACTGAGTCTTAAACTTCTCTGTCTACCAATACCTCTACTGAATTACTTTATGGCTTTGTAAATAGCAAATAACTATTTATTTGTTCACGATACTTCCTAAGCATTTACACATTCTTGAAAGCATTTTATGAATTTAAAGTTTTTCGTAGTCTTGCCAACATTATTAATTTTATAATAAACTTTTTTCTAACCTAACCCTGAATTTGTGTCTACAATTTTAGTAAAGATTTAATGATATCCACAGTAACAATAGCTCTTCTTTGACTCTTGCCACCTGCAGGGCTCGAAACAATTTCATTAAATCCTCACATTGGTCTTTTGACAAAGTTTAAAAAATAATCCTCACATTGTAAAATGAACCTGAGGTTCACAGAGGAAAAATAATTTGCCCAACAAAGCACAACTGATATTACCTTCGATTTTTTAAATTGTATTTTTTGTTTGGGAGAGTAGTTCCTGTACTAAATAAAATACACAATTTGGTAAAACCAATAGATTTAAATTGCAATATTACTAATCTAATCATTTGTTTTCTTTCTTTTTGATAATAGGCTACTGAATTTAACCAATGGAAGAATGTTCTATTTATCATACAGTTTCTTCTTTCCTGTTTTTTGGGGTAAGAAACCATAAATAAGTACAAGCTTTGGTCTATGGTATCTCCTAACAAGTGAAATCAAAATATACGATCTGTCTGCTCTGTTCTGTCAAAATCCCTTTGTTTGTGCTTCTCCAGTTTTCTTTGGAAAGAATCCATGCAGAGGAGAGGACTATGACCCATGCTGAATGTCACATTGTACTCCAAAATGATGTTGCCTATTGATTCCTGAAAGTTAGTTTGAGGTTAGCTGACATGTCAAATTCAGTACTGTGTCGTCTTTCTCATAATTACCCAAGTTTCCCAAGATCCCCACCTCACATAAATATGTGAAAATGACAACCGTTTTCTGTAGTGCTGCACCTGCTATATTTAGGGAAATTTCTGAGGAGAGATGTTGAGGCCATTTATACTGTCCAATAATTTTAGGCTTTTAATATTAAAATTTTCCTTAGGTCTGTCTTCCTGTCAGAGACCTTGCAGCTTGTGTTTTCTTTTTTTTGTGTTCCCCAAACTTGAGAATTCCTTTTCATGAATAGATAATATTATACATGCAAATAGTAAATTATCCAAAAGCTGCAAAAGAATGCACAGGGAACACAAGCCACCCTCATTCCTCCCTCCCTCTTTCCCCTTTATCTCCCTTCCTCCCTTCCTTTTTCCCTTTCTTTATTTTTTCACTGTTCCTTCTTCCCTGCCCTGCAACACTGCAGTTTTCCTCTCCAGAGACAATCACTGTTTGAAGTCTTTGGAGTGTCCTTTCTGGGCTGGGCTCCAGGTTTGCACAAGCACCTGTCTTATTCCATACAAAAGGGTCTTTGAATAATTGTCTCATGGAATTACTTATCAAAAGATTTTTCCTGTGAAGAAAGGTGAATTTCCCCCTCATTTTTTAAAACCATGAATACTACAATTTTAATTATGTGTAAATGAACTAAGACAACTCATGATCTCTTTGATCAACACTTAAATCTCAAACTGGATTATAATTATAGTAAGGTAGTCACATACAGTAAAAAATATTATGTATATCCTCCAATTCAGTAATTCTGTCTTTAGCTGTGTCTGATTGAATGTTTAACCTGTTGATGCAGTTTTTGATTTTAATAATTTTATATTTTATTTGTAAAAGTTTCACAATATTTTTCAAATGTATTTGCTTATTAACATTCTTTTATTGGTGATCTTTGTGACTGTAGCTTTTATTTTTTTAAATGTTACATGCATAGCTATTCTATATTTTGTGTCTGATGATTCCAATATCTGCAATTCTTGAGAATCTAAATATGTACTTTTTTGACTGCATATGTAGTTTGTAACTGTCATTATGGTTTGCTTTCTTGTGTGTTTGGTGACCTGTGACTGTGAGCATATTGCATAATCTTAATCAGTCCTGTGGGCTAAAGTTGGAAATTTGAGAAACTTTCCTATAGGAACAAATTAATTTTGCTCTAGCTGATAGCTAGGTGTTAGTCCTGACCGGGACAATGTCCGGCCTTTTTGAGGGCCTGGGATCCTGGGCTACCGTGGTCTTTTCCACCTGGAGTTTGACTGAAGGCCCAGGTTCCAGACAGTGCTGTTCTGTCATGGCCTCTGCTCTGAGGTCACCTGAGCCTGCTCCAACTGCCTGCGGCTCTGACCCTTGCCTGGCCCTGAATTCTTACTACTCTGTATCCAGTTCCCCCTCTTCCAAAAGGGGGATTTTGGACCACTATTGGTGCCTTTTCCAAGACTAACAATCTCTCAAATAATGTGTCCTTTCCAGGCATTGGCTATTCTGCAGTGCGAGAGTACTAAGTACTAAAAGTACTTAGGCAGCCATTGTTGGAAGCACAAGTTTAGTAAGAGATTTGTGGTTTCCCATTTGTTGACTGAGAACATTTCACTTTGAAAAGAAAAATAATCTAAGCCATGTTTGTGAGTTACCCTTTGTCAAACTATCTTTTTTTCTTCTCCAATTAAAAAAAAAAAAAAAAGAAAAATTCAACCCATAGCACACAAACTCAGACCAGCACCTTTCCCTGCATAAGCCCTGTGACAGCAGAGCCAAGTTTTAAAGTCTTTTCTCATGTTATTATAACTTGATGAGATACTGTTTTTGTTTTTGTTTTTCTTTCTTTCTTTTTTTTTTACTTGTACTTTACCACTTAACCACTCCATGAAGGAAATCAAGAAGTAAACCTTCTGCTACCAGCTGTTTTCAATGAGTGATGTGGTGAGGGCAGCGCTTAGATGTGAACTGTCACTCTCTGGTGCTTGGCTGTGAGAGGCTTGGCTCCATCTGTGTACAACTCCATGCATTGTTTTCCATTTAATGATGTGCTTCTTAGAAAACAAATGCTGTCTTGCTGAAAGTTCATAATATATTATTTTATTAGTAGTCACTTTGCCAATGAAAGTGTCCTAAAGGCCTAGAAATTATAAAGAAATCAATAAAAATGGTGAAATCATTAACATTTTAGGTTTCACCTAAATTTAAGGATGAAAACTTGGTAGGTCTCTGTTTTTTAAGTGGGTCTATTGAGGACACTAAAACCACGACACTCAAACAGTTAAGTGCCTGAACTCTGGAATCAGGTGGTCGGGGTTTGAATCCTGGCTTTGCCACTTATTAGCTCTGGGTCCTTGGACTAGTTATTTAACCTCTCTGAGCCTCAATTTCCTTACCTGTAAAATGGGAACTACTAGCTAAAGTATCTGATCTATAAGGTGGGGTTATGTGAATTGATTGAGTAAAGAGCTCTTAGATGAGTGCTAGATACATAGAAAATGCTCAATAAGTGTTAACTGTTATTTTTGTTGTTATTGTTAATATTTATATTTCTTGATGTCACTTTGGCTGTCCTCTTTTTACCTCAGACAGATTTGGTTCTACCTATAGCCATGGCTTCAATATTTTTTCTTCTGTTATGTGTGCTTTTACCTTCAGTGGTCAAGTTTTAATTCTGAAACTGCTGTAGACGGAAGCTTTAATTTGGGCATGGCGGATTTTTCAGAATACTGCTTTCTTGCATTTTCTCACTCAAAGGACACTATGAGTATCCTTCGTGGTAATAGACGCCATCAGAAGCTTCTGAGCGCATCCTTCGTTTTCAGAACGTCTGGTTCTGGGCTCAGGCTGTCCCTTCTCTCAGGGAGGTCTCAGGACTAATGCATACACATCCAACCCTTGACTGCAGAGGACTCTGACGCTCAGCTTTATCCTTATTTTCACTGCTTTCAAGTTTGTATTTCAAACTTGCTTTTTCCAACCACCAAACCTCTATTTCAAATTGAAAATATAATTAAAGATGATAACACTTTAAAAATGTATGTTAAAAGCCAATGGAATGGTGAAAAGGAGAGACTTTTAATTATTATTATTATACTCAGCTTTAAGAAATGCTATGCATTTGTAATCAGGAGTTCGTAAATAAAAGCATATGATGGAGTCAGATTGTGTCAGGAAGGTAACTGGATTGTGGGAGTTACGATAATTTAATGCAGGAGAAGGTAAAATATAGATGGGAATTCAAGTTGATGAGCTGGAATTTTAAAAAACTAGCTCTGTATCTCTTTGTAATCTTGCCAAGAAATGATAGGTTCTGGTTCCTTCATACCAGCGGCTGGCACCAGCCCCCAGGCCTCCGAGGCCATTATCCTGGACTGCTTCTGCCCCAGTAACGGCCCTTTAATCCCACTGAAACAGTAATACATTCCTTAATAAAAACACAAAAGTATCAAATTTCCCTACTCACAGGATGAAAATGTTCTGTTCTTTGAACTTTCGCTGATACTGCTGAGATGTAGCTTACAAGAGAAAACAGGATTCTGTGGATGTCTGGGCAGAGGTGTGATAGGACCTTTAGAGACGGCAGGTATTCCCGTCGTTTCCCAGCAAACCAAGTCTTAGTGTAAAAATCAGTGCTCTAGGAAGATTGACTGTATTTATATCATGACTTCAGCATCCTTGCATACTACTGAGGCCTGGGCTGGTGGGAATTCTCACCAGAGATGGACAAGACGAGAATTCTGGGAATTCTTTGAAACCTGGAATTATAAAAGAGTAATGTGCTGGGGTACCATTGTGGATGGTGGAAGGAGTGTAAAAGTGGCCTTTTATTATTTGAACATTTGGGTTGAATTTCTGTATATGTACGTGCATGGATTGGAAACCAGGAACAGCTTGTAAATGAGGTCATTTGAATTCTGTTTGTGACAGCCACAAGTGTGCCAGGCCAGCTTGGGTACCTCAGGTGTTTTGGTGTGTCATTTTCAGAAACAGGAAGAAAGTTTGAGCAGGGGCTCTGATCCAGGGGTTTCCACATGGGCACCTCCATCCCTTGGGCCCTATAATCCAAAACGTGTAGCTGGCATCTGCTATCTGAATAAATGTATATCACATGTATGTGCTATTATTTTTCAAATGTACACAGGTGATACATGATTTAAAAATGCAGAATGGCAAAAAGATACTGAGTATTTGCAATGCGTTTAAATTATCTTTTCATTTTATTAATCCACAGGTGCTAAAATAAAAACTGTCATGTGAAGGTTGACATTTTTGGTGTTAAACGTGGTGTGGTTTCCTTTGTACTGAGTTAATGGCGGTTCTTTTAGTTCCGAACCTTAGTTTTCGCTAAAGGACTGCATTGGTACTTATTTTCATATGGAAATACACTATATTTCTTAGGAAAAAATTTTTAATACATACTTTGATCTTCGTGGTTTTATATTTACCCCCTTTGGGGACACCTAGTGGTTATACTAAGAAGTGCAGCCTTTCTGTCTGGACGCCATGTGTTTATTACCTAGGAGGACTGCTGCTACTTCAGACACACCCGGGACGTTAGCGAGCAGGGCTTCTCCCCTGCTCAGCCCTGCTAGCTGGTGAGTGAATGTCCTAGTCGCCCACACTCATAAGTATTGGTATCTTAGATCCAAGTTATCTGCAAATTCTGAATGCAGGGCAAGGTGTTTTCACTAAAATGTAGTAAAATGTTGCATCATTGGAACCCCAGAGTAAGAATTTTTAAGCAAAAATGAAGAACATCCATGATTGTCCTGAGTTTAAGGCTCTACTCCAGCTGAGGAAGCCTGCTGGCAGCTTCTCTGTGTCCCCTACTTTGGGTTGGTCCTCTCCCCTGAGCTGTAATTTCCATTATTGTAGTAAACTCTGAGCTCCAGAGTAGCTGCTGGGGGTAATGTACTCTTACAACCCGGGCCCAGCAGAGCGGGCACTCAGTAATATCATGCTGAGTTTGGTAATCTTTTCATTTTATGCATGAATGGGATTATTTATAGTTCCTCAGGGCTCTAAATTAATAATGAATTTATTAAAATTGTAAAAATTAAAAAAACAGATTTTCTTAAGCCTTAATATATAAATACTTTTGCTCTGTTTATAAAGCCAGTAATTTTTGCATATACATGAGAATATTTACTTTCATTATTTGATTAATGGTTTAACTCAAATTTAACTGATTAAAATCTCCTAAACAATTTACTGTAAATTAGTCCCATTTACAACTTAGTGAATTAAAAAAAATTTAAACATTTTAAACTGTATTTACAAATGTGATTTACATGATCTTTTCCCCCAGTAATTCTAAGCTCTAATGAGGCCCTAGCAAAGCTAATGAGCCAGTGTTTTACACACTTAGGCAGCTCTTTGAAAAATCTAATAAACCAAACTTGGAAATGTGGTAAATCAGATTCTTTTAAACATTCAAGTACTGTATACCAACTTACTCAGATTCTCATACTCCTTTCAAATGAAAATTGCAAGTCTAATATCAATCGCACGTTTCACATTAAAACCACAAAGGCTGAGATGTTGGGTTCTCTAACTTATCAAATTGTTGTAATTACCTTAATAACAAAGACACATTATTCTGAAGATTACAAAATTTAGGATTGTAATTGAATTTATCCTTCAATTTTACAGTGGAGCTTGATGTACTTTATTTCTAATTTTTTTTTCTGTACCATTCCTGGTAATAAACACACTCAGGCCAAAAGCGGTTACTGTGCAGATTTATGATTCTGATTTTTGTTACTAACAATGAGAGATTTGGGCCTAGACCACGAACTGAGCACTAAATTCCCACGGGATTTGTCTCCCTAAGGCCAGGTGCACAGGCTAAGCCCCTTGTTGGTCTCTGGTTCCCTCTGCTCTGTCAGTGGGGGCATCCATGCTCCTGCCCTGCTAACTGGGATTTAGCTTTAAAATGCAACACATCTTATGCTCTCTCTGTACCTTTCCCGTTTAACCCTCAACAAGTTTTGATTGTTACCTCTTTCCATATTTAATCACTGATTTGGGTAGATTGTACTTTTTACCCCACTTTGGTTGAAGCTAATTTTCTTCACTACTTGATTGAAAGGAACGTATTTCTTTATCTCTGATTGGATTCTATATTCTTTCCTGGGTGTGTATATTTTTTTGTCTGGTGCTTGGTCACAATTCTGTAGTCATTTTATTGACAAATAAGTGTCAAAATACTGGTCAGTATTGAATCCTGTTGAATTAACTTTTTATAGGGTTCAGGAGTATTAGTGACACGGGCAGTCCACTCATTTCAGTCTCCTTTGTCCAAAGGCAGCAATCACTCCGTTGGTTTTCCTTTCTGACACCAGAGGTTGTCAGCGCTGGCTGCACAGCACAGTCATCTGTGGAGCTTTGATACTGCCGACAGCTGGGGCCCCACCTCAGACCAGTTGAAAGAGAGCCTGTTCTGGGCATCATTGCGTTCAAAGTGCACCAGCTGGTTCTGATGCCCAGAGAGGATCACAAACCAGTGTTGTGACATAGCTGTTAAATGAAAGGTTTCGGATGATTTTAAAAACCTCATTGTCCTTACCGCCTTTCCGAGGAAACACGAGTGGGAAAGGGGCAGGCACAATGAAACGGACATCTAAGGTAGAAAGTTTGGCGAATGCACGACCGGACCATTTTCCTGAAAAAAGTCAGAGTTAAAAAGGAGATGTGTCAAGATGCAGGTTACAGAATCTTCATGGTTTGTTTTTCTTTCTGATTTGTTTAAAGTACTCGTGCGTGGGTCACTCACTGACTCTTCACGAGAGGTGTGTTGTTATTACCCAGCCCTGTAAGGTACGCACTCCAGTGTTTGCTTCCTCGCCCAGGTTTCTGTTGATGTACTCCACGGTGCTGTGCAGCTACTACAACTCGGCCCTGACGACGGCGGTGGTTGGAGCCATCAAGGTAAGTGGGTCAGGCCTTGGGATGCACAGTCCCACTGGGGACTTGACTGTGAATCCAGTTTGTACGAAAGAAGCTTAGTTTCATTTTATTGTTAGCAGAGGTGGTAAGAATGGAGGCATGGGACAGTTTTCAGCTGCATCTCAGTGACTCCTTTTTATATCTGATCTAATTTGTAAGACAGAGAGTTAATTTAAAAAGGAGAACAAATTATGACTTTTAAATTGGGGGTAGTGGGAGGGGATGGGATGGGAAAAGGAAGTGGGAAAGCTGAAAAAAATTCCAAATTTCAGCAATTTGGTTCTCTGAGAGAATCTGCCAACTAAGAAAGAGAATCCTTGTGAAGAACTGTTTCAATCTAGGCATATGCTCAATTATAAGGTAATAAACTCATGGATTGGAGTGTGTGTGTGTGTGTGTGTGTGTGTGTATTTAAATATACCCAAGGAGTGAATAGGCGGGTAGGGGTGTTCTGAGTTCTCTTCTACAGTTGCTCTGTTTTTCTATTCACACGAACTCTTCAAGTGAGTAAGAAAAACTGCGAGCTTCCACAGTGGGCTTGTCTGTTGTCTGCCCAGAGGCCTCAGAACACACTGGACAGAGTACTGCTTGGAATTTATTGGATGTCTCTAATCTGTTCAAGTTTAGGATCAATATGACTAAAATTCACTACCCAGTGATGGTAAAGAGATGGGATCTGGAAAGCTGATTATAGCTCAGTTCTTACATCTTTTTCCTGTGTATGAACTGGAAGGGGGCATGAATAATGCAGTTTTCTGTGATTATCGTGTCATAGTTTACTTCATTTCTTACAAAGCCTTATGTAATTTTTTTTACTCATTCATTCAACATCCTGTGAACACTTACTATGTACAAGTCTGTGCAAAGTAACCCAAATATTTAGTTTCAGATTTCATCTTATACATGTGTTGCCTCCCTAAATCCTTTACTTTTAAAATGATGAATCCTGGGGTGTGGGGGTTGGGAGATGAGGGTAAAGGGGATCAAATATATGGTGATGGAAGGAGAACTGACTTTGGGTGGTGAACACACAATGGGATTTATAGATGATGTAATACAGAATTGTACACCTGAAATCTATGTAATTTTACTAACAATTGTCACCCCAATAAATTAAAAAAAATATATATATATTAAAAAAAAATGACGAATCCTCTCTTTTTCTGCAGAATGTATCCATTGCCTACATTGGGATGTTAGTTGGTGGAGACTACATTTTCTCTGTGTTCAACTTCGTAGGGTTAAATATTTGGTAAGTGGGATTTTTAAATGAAGTCGTTTTCACAAAATATGAATTTTTAGAAGTCTGATTAACATGTTATAAGTGAAAGAACAGTTGTTTTGACATTACAGTTTCTAAGATAATTTTACTTGAATCACTCAGTTCGTCTATTTTTATGACATACTCCCTCATGTAGATCATGAGGATGTGAGTAATGCAAATTCAAGCGACTGAGATCGGAATTTAATTCCTGTGTCTTCCTCACAGAAAAGTCCCTTAAGTTCTCTGTCTTCCTCTTGGGAAATGGACCTCATTAAACTTGTGCTCCATCACAATGCCATACGCTAAGGATATTGAGAGGAGTGACTAAGATATATTTAAAAGGCGGTTTGGGGTCCCAGACATGGGGACACTATTTTTAAGATAATAATGTATAGTTTATTCAGTAATAACCAAGTGCTTATTTTCTCTCTAAATTTCTGTATTAGATTTGCTCTACTCTTTTTTCTGCCCCAAAAGATTTGTAAAATGAGAGGGGTAATTTTTATCAAATAATCCACAAACTTGAGAAAACAGGGGGCTCAGTAATTCCCGACAAATTAAGTTGACTGTATTTATAAAGATGGCAGCAACTGCTGGTGGTACCACCTATGGGGTTTCTTTATTTTCACTCTTTTTTTCCTTCCTTTCAGCATGGCAGGGGGCTTGAGATATTCCTTTTTAACTCTGAGCAGCCAGTTAAAACCTAAACAACCTGTGGACGAAGAAAACATCCCTCCAGATTTGAAGAGTTAGACTCTGGGGCAGAATTGCAGACTGACCTGCAGTCGGGTGGGTGAGGGGGGATATTCTCAGAATGAAGAATGGGACTCGGGACCACCCCTCCTAGTTAAAGCAGGCACAGGAGTGTCTGCACAATGCAAAGAGAATCTACCTCACATGTCACTGCACATCGGAGCCATCATCGCCCTGAGAAATGTCTTCGGGCAGAGCCTTACCAGCTGGAAGGGAATCTTCTCAAAAAACATAAGCCATTGGTTCAAAGGATTGTTTCCAGGGGTCCTGAGTGGTCGGTTGTGCCTCCGAGTCTGTGCTGCTGTTCACTGGTACTGCGTGTGCTTAGGATGGGGTACAGGGTCGATGCTGTGAGGATGCTTATTTTTGTATCAGCACCTTCGCCTGACTTTTAAAGATCCCAGCCAAAGCAAAGTGCCAGTAAGAACACTTTTGCAGTTTAAACAGACACATCTTTATTTTCAATAAAATTAGCCAGTTAACTGCCAGTAGAGTTATCTGTTACCTTTGATTTTGTCTGACATGTTGGTATCTTTTCCTAATCATCGGAGTAAAATAAAAATAATTTATATGTCTGCCTCCTATTGTGATATTATTGTAGACAGGGAGAAAAACAGCAAGTCAGTTTTTTACTCTGCTCTCAAGGGTGATAATCTTTTGAAGGCTAGTGTTGGGAAACATTACAAAATAATTCAGTGGAACATACAAGACACAGTGTGCCCTGTCAAAGTAGGTCATATTGCTCTCCTCATCTCCCTGCAGGTTGTTCAGGGGGCGATGGAATTCAGATCAGGTGGACTTTAACCAAAGGTGTATTTCCTTCTAAGCCTGCCTAACCTCCCAGACCTGTGGTGTATGGGGCAGGAGCCTGGGTGATGGGAGTTATTACTCTCCCAATCAAGAAATGGGCCGTTCCCATCCAGGTGGTGGTGCAGGGTAGGGCCCCAGTCTGGTAAGAGGAGAGTCTGGTAGGAGGTAGGAGGTAGTCTGGTAGGAGGTAAGAGCCTTCCTTCTAGTCCTGTCTTCACTGCTAACCCCCTGAGACCTTCACAGGTCACCTTGCATTGTGGCCTCCATTATTTGAAGCTGTAACATTGAACTAGATCTTCAAATCCCTGCCAGCTCTAACTTCTAAACTTCTAGAAGCTGAGCCAGTGTGGGCAGAGCAGCAAATGAAGGAATGATTCTGTTGATGTGCTGTTTCAATTTACTTAAAACAAATTTTTAAAAAATAAATTTTATTGGGGAATATTGGGGAACACTGTGTTTCTCCAGGGCCTATCAGCTCCAAGTCGTTGTCCTTCAGTCTAGTTGTGGAAGGCACAGCTCAGCTCCAAGTCCAGTCGCCATTTTCAATCTAGTTGCGGGGGGCACAGCCCACCATCCCATGTGGGAATTGAACCGGCAACCTTGTTGTTCAGACCAGCTGAGCCATCCTGCTGCCCCCCAAAACAATTTTTTTAAATTCTAAAAAACACATATAATTTACCATCTTAATCATTTCTGAATGTACAGTTGAATAGTGTTAAAAATATTCACATTGTTGTGCAAGCAATTTCCAGAACTTTTTCATCTTGCAAAACTGAAACTCTATACCCATTAAACCATAATAATTCCTCCCCAAAGCCCCCGGCAACCACCATTCTACTTTCCATCTCTATGAATTTGACGATTCTAGATATTTGATGTAAGTGGAATCACACAGTATTTGTCTTTCTGTGGCTGGTTTTCACTTAGGATAATGTCCTCAAGGTTCACCCAAGTTGCAGCATGTGTCAGAATTTCCTTCCTTGTTAAGGCTGAAGAATGTACCACCATGGATAGACCACACTTTGTTTATCCGTTCAATGGACAGGATGTCAGTGGACCTTTGGGTTGCTTCCACTTCTTGGCCATTTGTGAATATAATGCTGCTATGAACATGGCTGTACAGCTATGTCTTTGAGATCCTGCTTTCAAATTCTTTGGGGACATTAAAATAAAACTTGTTTCCTCTACACACAGAGCACTTCTGACCCCAAATATGTGAGGTCTTTTGTTTTTTTACATTAAACAGTTCTTTAACTCTCTGGACTCCAAGTGGGTGTCCTGCAATTTAATTCCGACACACACCACAGCACAGACCTCACAAGTTAAGGACTCAGTGGCCCAAAGACTGCCCCCGACTTCAGATGCCAATCCCAAGTCCCAGGTTGTGACAGGTGCGTCTGACCAAACAGCCATAAGTCAGGGGTTTCCTCTTCCTCAGGTTCGATAATCTGCTAGAATAGCTCAGGGAACTCAGGGAAGTACCTTACCTTCTATCACCGGGTTATTATTATAAAGGTTATAACTCAGGAGCAGCCAAAAGAGAGGCACAGGACAAGGTGTGTGGGAAATGGTTTGGAGTGTCCATTCCCTCTCCAGGAGCGTCCTTCTCCTAGCACGTGTCGGTGTGTTCACCACCCCGGAAGCTCCAAACCCCATCATTTTGGCTTCATTACTGTTTTTCACAATCACATGGATCACAGGCACCGTTTTACATTCCTTGTACAACGGTGCACAAGGTTTCCAATTTCTCCACATCCTAACACTTACTTTCTATTTCTTTTTTTGTAGTAGTCATCCTAATGGGCATGGGGTGGTATCTCATTGTAGTTTGGATTTGCAGTGTACTAATTAGTGACGTCGGGCATCTTTTCATGTGCTTTTTGGCCATTTGTGTATCTTCTAGAGAAATGTCTATCAAGTAATTTGCCTGTTTTTTGAATTGTTTTTTTTGTTGTTGTTGTTGAGTTGTAGGAGTTCTTTATTGTTTCAGTTTACTTTTTACTTTTGGGAGGCTTCAGCAGTGTGATCTTGGGGCTCCCAAGCTGTGCAACCACCGGCTCTTTCATTATCAATATCATTTCTGAAACCCAGAGGTGAAAAATGCTAAGATTTGGAAAATGTAAACATTAATTCCTTCTTTATTCAGTGACAAAACAAAAGCAAGCTTTCGCTTTCTTCCAAAATTTTTTTTTCTAATTTTTATTCTTAGAATTTGTAAAGGAAGATGCTTTTGCGTTTTTCTACAGTTTTAATATGGCCAATCTTGTTTTCGTAGCTAGGATGCCTGGAGTGAGGGTTCTTATTGAAATTTTTTTCTTTTGCTATCACCCCAATACCTTTCTTCACCGTTTGTTAAATGACCCTTACTTTTATCTGTGCGGAAAGACTTCTCCTGCTTCCATTTGTGGCCAGCAGAGGGCACCCTAAGAGCGGCCCAACAGCCCTGGCAGCTGGGTTGAAAAATTGCAATTCCTGCTGTATCTCTAAAAATCCAGGTTCTTGAGGTGTGGGATTGATGGAAGCTCCAATCTGGATTTTGAATTAAGGTTAGCTGAGGATGTTGGATGCAGAGAGGTGGTTCAAAAGGGATCCATGAGCTCCAAGGAGGCTGAAGAAATGTAGCCCAATGCCCCAGGTCTCCAGATTTCTTTTTTCTTACTAAAAAAAAGAATCATAAAAACCACTCTGGATGGGACAAAAATAATTAGTTTAATAGCCTTGATATTTTGCTTACTTCTGGCTATTGTACTGCTAATAACAGTGAATCATTTGTTAACTTGGATTTTTTTCTGCTGTTAATATTGTTTCTGTATGTTAAATATATAAGTACAGAAGCACTGGAGTTTTGTGACAGCTGAGTTTATTTAAAGAATAGAACCTAGTTTAGAGACTAAGTTTATATTATTAAATATTATATCTATTATATAACTATATATTATATATAACGATGTTATATATTTTTTATTATTTATATGCATTTTCTGTGCCCTCAGGAAAATGGCAAAGGTACATATGTCAGTAACTTCCAAGTCTTTACTTTTTCCCTTTTGCATGATCATTTCACCTTTTAACTCTTGGTGAGTCATTTTTATGGCTTGCGTCATTTTTATACTCTGTGAATGGATATGTGTATATGTGCTGGGACTTGCCAAGGGTCAGCAATTTAGCTGACCAGTCGCTACTACTCTGTGGTAGCTTTTGGAAAACCAAGGGCCAGCAGCTCAGAATCTCCACGTTTCTTTTCTGATACTGACACACATGGAGAAAGACAGCATGCCCCTTTAGGATGAAGTCCCCAAGCCATTCCTGGGGATTTCCAAGGTCAGAAAATGCCACCTGTGCCTTGCAACTCTCACCTCCATCCAGGTTGAAGTCTCCCACAATGAGTCTCTGAGTCTTTTCTCCTTAATGTGTGCTACCTGGACCAGAACCTCAGCATTTTGTGGGGGCTTGTTAGAAATGCAGAATGTTGGGGTGCACACACTGAATCAGAATCTGCATTTTAACCCAGGCAATTTGAGAAGCCCTACCCCAGGCTATTGGTGCTGGCCGTGCATTTAGTTAAGAATCAGGGTTCTTAACCCAGGTTCACAGAATTTAGGGGGCTGGTGAACTTGGGTGGGGAAACAGCACATCTTCATTTTCCTTAACCAAAAATGTAACTTCTTTTCATTTGAATGTAGGCAAAACCACAGCAGTACTAGCTGTACTTGTGACTTTGTTATCAACAGAAGTTGAAATATTACAGTTTTTGCAGAAAACATAATTTATGCCCCGCTCAGTATTCTGGTAGTTATTAGAGCCTCTACTAGTTTTTGTCATTTCATATATTCATAAAAAGGATATTTTTAGTATGTCATGTTTAGAAAATATTGTGATAACTTTTTGTAGTTGGTTTCCTTTATAATTTTTTGTATTTTATGCATTTAAAAATTATTCAGAGAAGGAGGCTGTAGCCATCCCTAGTCTGCCATTGTGGTCTGCAGCACTGAGTGAAAAAAGTAAGGACTCCTGCCTCAGAGGGAAAGAGACCATTCCAGGTTAATATGTTTTCTCAGAAATTGTTCCACTTTTGGTCTTAGTACCAGTGGAGGTTTGCTGCCTGAAGGGATATAGATGAGCCCAGGGGCATTTTTTTGCATCTGCCACCTGGTGGGAGGGGGTCATCTGTCAGCCAGTGGTGGTCAGCTGTGTACAGCTGGAGGATAGAGAGAAAGAGAGAGAGAGAATGGGACAGGGTAGCTAGGCTTCACTGCCATATCCTCATTCGAAGATCAGAACAGAGATGTGGATCCTCAAGGTCACAGTACCGAACTTTATTTTTCAAATTCTGTGACTGCCTACCTGGAGAGTAGTGTTAAAAGTCTATGAAAAGGTGGGTTGGCAGCATGAGGAGCTCTGGACCCACTCTCCAGTGAAAGAAGCAAACTGAGAAAACTGAAAACAACAACCATTTAAGGTCTCTGGAAATTGTTTTAAGGCTATGTAGCAAATGAAGAAACATGGATTCAGGAAAACCTAATAAAGCTTGATCAGAACAGTAGGAGTCAGCATTGGAGCCTTGACCCACACCCCTCCTCTCCCCCCTCCATCAGCTCAGCTGAGGGAGGCTCCATCCCCGGTGGGTGTGGCCAAGCGCATGGGGCTCATCCTCCCCAGCTCCCAATCAAGGGTCACCATATGTGACTAGCAGTGGAGGCCACCAGCATTTCTCATCTCTTCCAAGTTGAAGAGGCTCAATTACTGGTGAGCGCAGCTGAAGGATAGAGCCACCCTCTACCAAGTCCCTACCCATAGGACAGAGCTCTACCCCAGGGCAGTAGGCCAAGAATACTGCCTTTCCAATCATCCTTGCGCCTAGGGCAGAGGTAGAGGTTCCATGCTGGGGAGAGGAAAGCTGACAAGACCAGAGGCTGCCAGCCTGCCTAACACCCAGAGTGTGGCTCAGAGAGTTTGTCTAGAAGAGGCAGTTTGTGCAGTAAAGAATTTAACCTTATCCACAAAGATATCTAGCTTTGCCCTTGACTTCTGGGCGATCATCCTGAACCCTTGGAATGTTATGCCTGATAGAAATTTTGTCATTTGTCTGGGCACTGTGGGTCATACTAGATGGTCTAACAGTGTGATTTTGAATGGGGGCCAGCCTTTCCTGAGTGGGGGTTGACCACACCAGAAAGACCAATATTGTGGTTTAGGGTGTCAGCTGTGGGTGATGCCTGGGGTTCTGGAGTCTGAGGTCACCATGTGGGCAATCAGTCATGCCTAGGTAACGGAGCCATGATATCAAAAGCTATGATACAATAAAAACTCTGAACACTGAGGCTTGGGTGAGCTTCCCTGGTTGGCAGTATTTTATGCTTATTATCACAGCTCGATACTGGGGAAGTCGTGTGTTCTGACTTCATGGACCGAGAACAATGGAAGCTTCATATTTGGTACTTCCCTAGACTCCACTCTACGCTATCTTTCAGCTCTTGTGGCTTTGTGATGAAAAACTATTCTGAAAATTTGCCTTTTTTTGAAGACTGAAAACTACTTGATACCGAAAGATCCCTTTTTTAAGAAACTCCCCAGGGGCTTGGGGCTTTTGTTTAGGCCAATTCCTTTAGACTGAGCTAGCTGTTCATGCATTCTCGTCTCAAACTTCGGGTACTAGCTTCAAGTACTGGGGGTGGAACGTGTTACCATGTATATTGATTTGAATGGATGGTCCAGAACTTGCACATTTTATCTATAAAACCAACTGAGGACATTGCTGATGTCTAGATGACTAGCATTTTCCAACTGTGATATTCTTCTCCTGCTGTGATGGTACCTTCTGGAATCAGATGGCCTGGGTTTACATCCTAGCCCTGCCAATTAAAAACAAAACAAAACACAAAAAAACAGATTATTGAGGGATTATTTAAACACCATAAAATTTACTAATTATAAGTGTATGATTTAATTATTTTTGGGGGGTAAATTTATAGAGTTGTGTAACCATCCCCACAATCCTGCTTTAGAACATTTCCATCACCCCAAAAGATCCCTCATCTCATTTATAGTTAATCTCTATTCCTACACCCAGCTCTAGGCAACCACTAACCTGCTTTATATACAGTGCATTTCAACAAAATTTTGCCAGTTTAATCTATCACCACTAAGGTATGAAGGAGAATGTCAGTTTCATTGCATCCTCATGAGTACTGCATAACATCCTGAAGTTCTATTTACTAATTTATGCATAAGTAGTATTTTGTTCATTTAATTTGCATTTCTAATAATGTATGAGGTTAAATATTATTTCACACATTTGCATACAAGTTGTATTTCCTCTATATTTAATTTTCTGCTCATCTCTCTTACCTCAAGTTGTTCTTTGACCTTTGTCTTTGATATTATGTCCTGAATCTGGGGCCTCCTTTGGGCCCATATCTAGGCTAGGCTTTACCTAATGTGATGTGTCTATTTTTCCAAAGTGCTACCAGCTGTTTCACGTTTCTACTGGTCTCCATTCTCTCCTAATCCTCAAGGGTGGTGATAAGGAGAGGCTACTTTGTGAACTTAGTTACTGGCCTCATACTGCCCCAATCCTTTCTTCTACCACTATCAAACATGGGTCTGAAACATGTTGCAATTAACTAAATTAGTTCCCCCTTTCTAATCTGAGGTCTTACATGTTTAGTCCGTGGGCCAACTTTGTCCCACACATATGTTTTATTTAGTTTACACAGTGTTAAAGTGTTTTTTGAATTTGTTGCTTTATGTTCCAGCTCTGTCATTTAAATAAAAAATTTTTTATAAAAATTGAGAAATATTACATTGGAAACTGGATTTCTAGCATCACTTAAAAAATCAAAACTAGCTGTCTGGGCCATAATTTTTACAGGACTATAGTCAGCTGGAGCTGAGTTTGGGTGGATAGTTGCCATTTTGCCATGCTCTCCACCATTCTCTGTTATGTCCTTGATGATGTAGCTGAATTTCAGTCTCTATTCATCAGTATGCTTGTAGTGCTGTTTTCCTTAAAACAGACTTAAGAGGAAAACAGGAAAATAAAAGCTGAATCAAGAGAGCCAAAGTTTCAAAAGTATATTTGTTTGTGAAAATAAGAATTATACCTACGGATGATGTCATAGGAATGGCGGCAGCGGGGCGCACTTTCTGAGTTCTCCTCCAGATCTTATTACAAACGGGACCTATAACCCATCAAAGAACTCTTTGCTCATCACACAGAACAGCTAAGAGACTCGTGGAAGGATTACTTGAAGGTGCGCTAATTGAGCGAGCAGGGGAAGGAAGGAAGGAAGGGAGATGGAGAGAAAACGTGCGGGCCCGCGGCGGGGTCCCGGCAGGCGGCGGTGGTGGCGGCAGCGGCGGCGGTGGCAGCGAAAACCGAGGTGGCACCCGCAGTTCTGGGCATGCACGGGATCCCAGGGCGAATGGAGAGCACAGAGACCAGGAGGTGGGCTCTTTCCCTGCGTTCCACGGCTGATTTCTCCCGCCGGGAGGGCGGCCAGTGGGCCCTAGGGCGGACAAAGAACACAGACTCCATACCTGGGCCCCTCCCCCCCTTCCAATCCTACCCCTACCCTTCCACAGACTTCAACTGGCCCCTGAACTGAGGAGTGGTGTCAGATTACAGAGGAGCCGTAGTAGTGCTCAGGCTCTGGGAAGACTGACAGGCAGCCCTGACCCAGGGAAGAGGCTGGGAAGAGTGTGATTTTGGCTGGGCTAGGAGAGAAGAGACTCCTCCACCCCCAGCCACCACCTTTTCTGGCCTGCGGGAAGAGGGTGTCGCGCAGCTGGGCTGGGAGAGAGAAGACCCCTCCATCCCCAGCCCCCACCCTTTCTGGCCTGCCTAGGGCGGGACAATTACAACTGAGAGACACTCCCAGGGATCAGCAGCAAGTGGCAGACGCAGCTCTGGGCTTTTAGCAGCTCAGAAATCTCCCGCCCACACCCCCCCATACACACACACTGAAGAAGTACCCTAAGACTCAGGAGTACTGGACACGGGGCTGGTGGTGCTACTCTCAGTGTGCATATGTGCAGGCAAGGGCAGAAACTGCACTGACTTTGTAAAAACTATCATCCAGACCCCTCAGGCCCACGCATTTAAATCTACAGTCCCAAAGTTACTCTGGGCACCAGGTGACCGGCTCTGCCTGCGCAATAAGGAGGGGGCTCTTTGGTACAACAGAGGACAACCTGGACATTACTTGGTGGGCTTAAGCCAAGACTGTTGCTGCCTTTTGTTTTGCTTTGTTTTGTTTTGTTTTGCTTTGTCTTTGTATCTTTGATATCTTTGCCTGTGTCGAGTGGGGGTTATCGGGTGTTTTTACATGTGAATGTATTTGATTTTTTTCTTTGTTGTTGTTGTTGTTGTTGTGCTTGGTGATTTGCTTTGTTCTGAAACTGCCCTACCAGGGCCCAGCTTAAGAGGCACAAGATTCAACATATTCAGAGGCCAACTCCAGACCAAACCAGAGTACTACTGGGTTTGACCTACAAGTCACACACCCAGAGGGAATTCTCTGCAGGCACTAGAGCCCATAGAGGCCAAACCACATTTAAGTGGTCAACCCTCACGCAGCAGAATGCCCTGTGGTGGGCAGAGCCAAGTCTCACAACGAGTCAGCCTAATAGTTAACCCCACCTACTCACAAGCAAAAAGCAATTAAAGATCTTCTTAAACAGGACAATATACACAACACAAGAGTCACCTTTGGAGCACACGCAGAGGAGAAGAACTACGTAGTGCAAGTCAAATATAAAGGACACATACTACATAAGATAACCTAGCAAGAACTAAGAACTCTAGGGGATCTACCTAATACATCGAAGCAAACACAGAGAGTCAGCCAGAATGGGGAAACAAAGATACACGTCCCAAATAAAAGAACAGAAGAAACCTCCATAACTGGAACCAAATGAAGCAGACAAAACCAACCTTTCAGAGACAGAGTTCAGAACACTGGTGATAAGAATGTTTAACGAGCTTAGAGAAGACATAAAGAAGGATGTAGAAATCATAACAAACAACCAGTTAGAACTAAAGAACACAATTATCGAAATTAAGAACTCACTTGAAGGAATTACCAGCAGGTTAGATGAAGCAGAGGATCGAATCAGCGACTTAGAAGACAAGGTAGCAGAGATCACCCAAGCAGAACAACAGAAAGAAAAAAGAATAAAAATCAATGAGGATGGCTTAAGAGACCTCTGGGAAAACATCAAGTGCAACAACATGCGCATCATAGGAATACCAGACGGTGAAGAGAGGAAGCAAGGGATTGAGAACATATTTGAAATAATAATGTCCGAAAACTTCCCCAGTCTGATGAAGGAAACCAACATACAAGCCCAGGAAGTGCAGAGAGTTCCAACCAGGATAAACCCAAACAGGTCCACACCAAGACACATTATAGTTAAAATGGCAAAGCTTAAAGACAAAGAGAGAATCCTAAAAGCAGCAAGAGAAAGACAGAGGGTTACATACAAGGGAACTCCCACAAGACTATCAAATGACTTTTCTACAGAAACGTTGAAGGCCAGGAGGGAGTGGCAGGAGATACTCAAAGTGATGGAAAACAAAGGCCTACAACCTAGATTGCTTTATCCAGCAAGGCTATCATTTAAAATTGATGGAGAGATAAAGAGCTTTCCAGAAAAAAATAAGCTAAAGGAATTTATTACTACCAAGCCAGCATTGTAAGAAATACTAAAAGGACTTTTATAAATAGAAGAAAGATCAAAACAACCTAACTACAAATTTAAAAATGGCAATAACTATGTACCTATCAATAATCACTTTAAATGTAAACGGATTAAATGCTCCAATCAAGAGACATAGGGTGGCTGACTGGATAAGAAAGCAAGACCCTTGTATATGCTGTATACAAGAGACTCACCTCAGAACAAAAGACACACACAGGCTGAAAGTGAAGGGTTGGAGTAAGATATTTCATGCAAATGGAAATGAGAAAAAAGCTGGAGTTGCGATACTTATATCTGACAAAATAGACTTTAAAATGAAGAACATATTAAAAGATAAAGATGGGCACTATATAATAATAAAGGGATCGATCCGACAAGAGGACATAACCCTAGTAAACATCTATGCACCCAACATAGGAGCACCTAAATATATAAAACAGGTACTGACTGACATAAAGACAGAGATCAACAGTAACACTATCATAGTAGGGGACTTCAACACACCTCTGACAACAAGGGACAGGTCTTCCAGACAGAAAATCAATATGGAAACAACAGCCTTAAATGATACATTGGACCACTTGGATTTAATCGATATTTTCAGAACATTTCACCCCAATGCTGCAAAATACACGTTTTTCTCAAGCGCACATGGAACATTTTCCAAGATAGACCATATGTTAGGCCACAAAACAAGTCTTGATAAATTTAAGAAAATTGAAATCATACCAATTGTCTTCTCTGATCACAACGCTATGAAATTAGAAATGAACTACAGGAAAAAAACCGGAAGACACACCAATTCATGGAGGCTGAATAACTTGTTACTAAATAATGAATGGGTCAAGCAGGAGATCAAGGAAGAAATCAAAAGATATCTCGAGACAAACGAAAATGAAAACACGACGACCCAAAATCTATGGGATGCCGCGAAAGTAGTCCTAAGAGGGAAATTCATAGCTTTGCAGGCCTACCTAAAGAAACAAGAAACATCACTAATCAACAGTTTATCTTCACACTTAAGGGATCTGGAAAAAGAACAGCAAAATAAGCCCAAAGGGAGCGCAAGGAAGGAGATAATAAAGATCAGAGCAGAAATAAATGAAATAGAAACCAGAAAAACAATACAAAAGATCAATGAATCCAAGAGTTGGTTCTTAGAGAAGATAAACAAAATTGACAAACCTTTAGCCAGACTCATTAAAAAAAAGAGAGAGAGGACCCAAATTAATAAAATCAGAAATGAAAGAGGAGAAGTGACAACGGACACCGCAGAAATAAAAAAGTTTTAAGAAATTACTATGAGCAACTATATGCCAACAAATTTGACAATCTGGAAGAAATGGACAATTTTCTAGAGGCGTACAACCTTCCAAGGCTAACTCAAGAAGAAACAGAAAACCTGAATAGACTGATTACCACCAGGGAAATTGAATCAGTAATCAACAATCTCCCAACAAACAAAAGCCCTGGACCAGATGGCTTTACAGGTGAATTTTACAAAACGTTCAAAAAAGAATTATCACCTTTCTCCTCAAGCTCTTCCAAAAAATCCAGAAGGAGGGAAGACTCCCAAACACTTTTTACGAAGCCACTATCACCCTGATCCCAAAATCAGACAAAGACACCACAAAAAAAGAAAACTATAGGCTGATATCTCTAATGAACATAGATGCAAAAATCCTCAACAAAATATTAGCGAACAGAATTCAGCTATACATTAAAAAGATCATACACCATGATCAAGTGGGATTCATCCCTGGTATGCAAGGGTGGTTCAACATCCGCAAATCAATTAATGTCATACACCACATTAACAAAATGAAAAATAAAAATCACATGATCATATCAATAGATGCAGAAAAAGCATTTGATAAAATCCAACAGCCATTCATGATAAAAACCCTTAAGAAAGTGGGAATAGAGGGATCATATCTCAACATAATAAAGGCCATATATGACAAACCCACAGCTAACATCATACTCAATGGGGAAAAGCTAAAACCATTACCCCTAAGATCAGGAACAAGGCAAGGTTGCCCACTATCTCTGCTTCTATTCAACATAGTGCTGGAAGTTCTAGCCACAGCAATCAGACAAGAAAAAGAAATAAAAGGCATCCAAATTGGTAAGGAGGAAGTAAAATTATCATTATATGCAGATGATATGATACTATATAGAGAGAACCCTAAAGACTCCACCAAGAAGCTATTAGAGCTGATAGATGAATTTAGTAAAGTAGCCGGATACAAAATTAATATTCAGAAATCAGTTGCATTTGTATATACCAATAATAAAACATCAGAAGGAGAAATTAAAAAAACAATCCCATTTACAATTGCTCCAAAGACTATAAAATACCTGGGAATAAATTTAACCAAAGAAGTAAAAGATCTGTACTCAGAAAATTATAAGACACTGAAGAAAGGAATGAAAGAAGATATAAATAGATGGAAACACATATCATGTTCATGGATAGGAAGAATTAATATAGTTAAAATGTCCATACTGCCTGAGGCAATATACATATTCAACGCAATTCCTATCAAACTACCAACGACGTTTTTCACAGAAATAGAACATATAATCCTAAAATTTATATGGGACCATAAAAGACCCCGTATAGCCTCAGCAATCTTGAGAAATAAGAACAAAGTGGGAGGTATAACAATACGTGACTTCAAATTATACTACAAGGCTACAGTAATCAAAACAGCATGGTACTGGCATAAAAACAGACACATAGATCAATGGAACAGAATAGAGAGTCCAGAAATAAATCCATGCCTATATGGCCATTTAATCTACGACAATGGAAGCAAGAATGTACGATGGGGTAAAGACAGTCTATTCAATAAATGGTGCTGGGAAACCTGGACAGACACATGCAAAAAAATGAAGCTGGACCACCTCCTTACACCAAAAATAAAAAAATATACAAAAATAAATTCAAAATGGCTTAAAGACTTAAATGTAAGATCTGAAACCATAAAATACCTAGAAGAAAATATAGGAAGAAACTTCACAGACATTACCCGGAGTAAGATTTTTACTGATATATCCCCTCGCGCGAGGGAAGTAAGAGAAAAAATAAACGTGGGATTACATCAAACTAAAAAGTTTTTTCACAGCAAAGGAAACCATCAATAAAACAAAAAGGGATCCTACTGAATGGGAAAAGATATTTGCCAATGATATATCTGATAAGGGATTAATATCACAAATCTATAAAAAACTCACTCAACTCAACTCCAAAAAAACAAACGACCCAATTAAAAAATGGGCAGAGGACTTGAAGACATATTTTTCTAAAAAGGACATACAGATGGCAAACAGACATATGAAGAAATGCTCAACCTCACTAACCATCAGAGAAATGCAAATAAAAACCACAATGAGATACCACCTCACCCCAGTCAAAATGGCTATAATCAGTAAATCAACAAACAACAAGTGCTGGCGCGGATGTGGAGAAAAGGGAACGCTTGAGCACTGTTGGTGGGATTGCAGATTGGTGCAGCCACTATGGAAAACAGTATGGAGGTATCTCAAAAATCTGAAAATGGAACTACCCTATGATCCAGTAATTCCACTCCTAGGTATCTATCCGGAGAAATCCAAAACTCCAATTCAAAAATCTTTATGCACTCCTATGTTTATTGCAGCACTATACACAATAGCTAAGACATGGAAACAACCGAAATGCCCATCGGTAGATGACTGGATTAAGAAAAGTGGTACATTTATACAATGGAGTATTATGCAGCCATAAAGAAGAAAGAAATCTTACCATTTGCAACAACATGGATGGACCTAGAGAACATTATGTTAAGTGAAATAAGTCAGACAGAGAAAGATAAGTACCATATGATCTCACTTATATGCGGAATCTAAAGAAAAGAATAAGTGAATGAACTAATCAGAAACAGTTTTGGAGACAAAGAGGAAAAACTGAGGGTTGCTAGATGGGCGGGGGGGTGGGGGTAAGGGGGAAGGTGAGGGGATTAGAAAACAATCAGTAACCACAAGATGGCCACGGGTTTTGAAAATTAATCTGGGGAACGTAATTTAGTGGTTACCAGAGGGTAAGGGGGTTGGGGGTGGGAGATGAGGGTAAGGGGGATCAAATATATGGTGATGGAAGGAGAACTGACTCTGGGTGGTGAACACACAATGTAATTTATAGATGATGTGATACAGAATTGTACACCTGAAATCTATGTAATTTTACTAACAATTGTCACCCCAATAAATTAAAAAAAAACAACAAACTACTTAAATGAACACAAGGAAAAAAAAATAAACCTACCTTATGGTTAAGCAAAAAAAAAAAAAAAAGAATTATACCTACTATGTGTCTGTGTTGAAAGAATATAGCATAAGGTGCCTGGCTTACTTCATTAATTTATATTACTTGTTTGCTTCAACTGTAGGCATTTGAATTTTTGATTCTATTTCCAGTGGCCCAGTTCTCACACTATTTGTCTCTGCCCTATGCATAGTTGCTAGATAGGCAAGGAAAAATTTTTTGTTACTATTTATTGAACTTTAAAAATGACGTATTTATAGAGAATAGATTGCTGATTGCCAAAGGAGTGGGGTGGGAGTGTGTGAAATGAGTGAAGAGGATCAAAAGGTATAAAATTCTAGCTATAAAATAAATAAGTGTGATGTGATGTATAGCATGGTGACAAATGTAAAAAATGACATAAATGAAGCTATTTCAAAATGGAGTTGGAGCTAAATGTTTGGACTATTCAGATTGGGCCAAGCCAAGATTGTCTTCTAAACAATTGTTTGTAAAGCCAGCAGGAAAGAAGACATCCTGACCACAACGACCGATGATCATGGACTTTCTATTTAAAGATAGAATCAGTAACCACTCATATGTAGACAAGAGTAGCTCAGCTTGTCAGCCTCAATAGGAATTTTTTCTTCTTTTCATGTAATTATTCCTTTTCTTTTCTTGTAAAAACCCCTCGCCTTCACTCTGTAATCGGGACACTATTTGACCTTCTGCCTGTATCACTGCTTCCAAAATTGCAACTCTTTGATTCCAAATAAACATTTGTTGCCTCTCACTTTTGCTTTTTAATTTTAGGTTAACCCTATAGTTAATAACACTGTATTGCATATTTGAAAGTTGCTAAGAGAGTAGATCTTAAAAGCCCTCATCATAAGAAAAATTTTTTTTTAAATTTGAAACTATGTATGGTGACAGATGCTAACTAAACCAATTGTGTTGATCACTGCTTAGTGTATACAAATATCAAATCATTATGTTGTACACCTGCAACTGATATGTTATGTGTCAATTATATCTCAATAAAAAAATAAAACATTTAAAATTTGTTGATTTAAGTATACTTATGATGGCTTTCCAGTTTATACAGTTGTTTTTAAAATACAAATATATAATAAATATTTTTTTAAAGATTAAAAATCTATTTAAAAGTTTTACATTGGAATTAATGTTTATTGCTATAATAACATCGCTCATTTAGTTATATTTCTTGAATGGGCAAGAAAACAACAGCTAACTGGGAAAAAAATAGCATGGTTTCACACCGAAGAATTTTCAAATTCACTGAGGTACTATTGTGAGTAGGGAAATACAAATTTATTTAAAAAATTTTCTGAATTCATACTCGGATATTGGCATTTCTTAATCTATTAAATGGAATTGAATACATTTTTTGATGTTGAAAAATAAAGGTGGGGACTGTCGTTTAAAACCAAGCCAACAAGTGAACTGCTACTTCCATTTTTGGTAATATGGAAGGCAAAGTTATCCGCAACCCCCCAGCCAAATAACTGAAGGATAAAATGTGTTTAAAATTGAGGTATAATTTACACGCAGTAAATTACACTTAAGTGTACTGTGCAATGAGTTTTGATAACAGCCTACTTCCACGAGCACACACACTTATCAAAATTTACAACATCTTCATCAACCTGGAAAATTTCCTTATGACCCTAACCAGGCAATCCCTGAACCTCTACCCAAAAACCAGTGTTCTGATTTATTTTACTGAAGATTAGGTTTGCCTGTTCTTGCGCTTCACATAAATGGAATCATACAGTATGTACGTGTGGTAGGCAGCTTCTCAAATGGATCTCAATGATTCCTGTCTGCTCGTTATAGTCACATCCTATGTAATCTTCTCCCTTTGAATGTGGGCTGGTCCTATAATGTGGGCTTGACTCTCATGCATAGAATACAGCAAAAATGACAGGATGCTCCTTTCAAGATTAGGTCGCAAAAGAGTGTGGCTTCTGTCTATCTCTCTGACTCTTCTCACTTGCCCGATCTGATGAAGCAAGCGGCCATTTTGTGAGCTGCTTTGTGACGAGGTCCACGTGGGACCAACAGTTATGTGTGGGGGATTTTATCCTGGCAACAAACTCGAGAATGAATTTGGGATGTGTCTTTCTTCAGCTGAGCCTTGAGAAGATATTTATGATTTTTAATTACAAAAGTAATACATGTTCGTTGTGGAAACTTTAAAAATATAAAAAAGCCAAAAGATGTAAGTTAAAAAAAAACAACCAAGCTCATAAATTCTTCCACCTCAATATGAAAACATCATTAACATGTTGGTGAATATCCTTATAAACCTTTTTCGACCAATCACCTCATCTAAAAGAACAATTGGAGCCACACTGTTTAGTCACCTGCATTTTTATTAATGTTATTTCCTTAATCCTCACAATAGTCCTGCAAAGTAAACAATATTTAGCAATCCCATTTTATAAGAATAACTTGAGGGACAGAAAGTTTTGCTTGTGTAAATCACATGGCAGAGCCAAATGAACATCCAGAGTGTCTTTCTCCAGAGCCTGTGCTCACCTTTCTCCCAGCTGCCTCCAGACCATGAGCTGGGCCGTGGTGATGACAGGGCATGAAAAGGAATTGTTTTTAATGTTGCTTTTGTTGCCTGCTTCTATCTAGCGCATAAAATAGAGAGAGAAATATAACAAATGATACTGTCATGCAAGGTGTCATGCCGGGTTTCTGGTCCCGCTCCCCATATAAGAATGTCACAATGTATGGTGAGGCCACAAAGAAACACTCACGGAGCCATAGATAGAGGAGTCATACCACTATATTCTCGCTGGCGGCTGGGTTGGAGACACAGGAAGCAGGAGCCACACTATCCGCAACATACCGTCCACTCTCTCTCTGCCAACCAACCTCACTTGCTAGCTGCAATCCGCCCTGCTAACTGCAATCCGCTCTTGCTATCTCAGCCACCATCTTCTTGCTAGCCCCCATTTTCTGCTAGCGTAGCCACAGCAGTTATATTAGTAGCCAATGGCTCACTGGTTACAGCTGACGGCCAACTAGCCACAGCTGATGGCCATTCAATCACAGTTGATGGCCATTTACTACCTGAACCGGCACCTTTCCACGTGAGGGCGAGAGCCTGGAAACTGCACTCCTGGCTCTGTCCCCACCAATACCAATTTCATAATCTGTTCAATTATACATGTATCTTCTACTAGGCAAAAAGTATTGCCTCAATTCAGACTTGCCTCTAACTATACACACTGGACTGCACACAGTGTGATCCAGAGAGGTCTTATCAAATCTTCAATCTAATCACTTTGCACTAAGGAGAACTGGCCCTGGCTACAAATCTTGTGTGATAGCATGGGAGCTGGAGCACATCGTTTTCGCAAGCCTGCCTACCCACACTGTACTTTCCCACAGTGGCTCCTCTGTAACCAGCGAGACATCTGGAACAGGTACCAGGCTAAAGGTTGGTCAAGCAGAATGGTCCCCTCCCCCCTCCACACCAAGTGGGTGCTATTTCTGGCCCAGCTAGGATGGGGACAACAAGTTTTTGCCAAAGAAAAGACGAAATCAAAACATAAAGTCTACTTCTTCCCTGGGCTGCATATTCCTGACTTGATTTTTATCAGTTATGTAATACTGATAATATTTGTTAGAACAGTACAGAGAGTTTCAGGAGAGGCCAGAAATATAGCCTGGGACTTGCTCCTGCAGAGTTCCCATTTCAGAATGTGTTAGATTAACACTAGGTCATCTGTCAACCTCAAGAAAATTTCTGTGAACGACGTACACTGTAAAACACCACACAGTCCCCACCAAGGCCTCGCACCCATAGTCGATCTGATCACCCAGGGACTAATCAGTCCCTGTATCAGCCCCTACAATAGGCTGATCTCGCCAATCTGGAAATCTAATCGCTAAGGATGGTGGCTTGTCCAGGATCTAAGTGCTGTCAACAAGATAGTTGTTTTCTGTTTCCCATTTGTTCTGAACCCAAACACCTTTTTGTCACAAGTCCCACCAGAATCAGATGATTCACTGTTGAAGATCTCTGTTCACTCTTTTTTAGCACCCCTGTAGACCCTAACCGCCAATACAGTCATGCTAGGGATGGTTAATGAAATACCATTAATAAAAATTCAGGTGACAAATGCAGCTGCATAACTATGTTTCAGTCAAGCTGAACCAGTTATAAGATGGTGAAGCCATAAGACTATAGTGACACCATAGCTGTCGTACATCTTATCATTAGGCATTACTTATGTGTTTGTGGTGATGCTGGCATAAACAAATCAACTGTGCTGCTAGTCATATAAAAGTATAGCACATACAGTTATGCACATACATAATGCTTGATAATGATAATAAATGACTATTTTACTGGTGGATGTATTTACTATACTTTTTATCATTATTTTAGAGTGTACTCTTTCTACTTATAAAAAAAATTTGCTGAAAAATAGTAGCTTGGGTTATGCTGGCTGTAGCCTCATACATTTCTTTTTTATTTTTTTATAAATTTTATTGGGAAATACTGGGGAACAGTGTGTATATCCAGGGCCCATCAGCTCCAAATCATTGTCCTGCAATCTAGTTGTGGAGGGCGCAGCTCAGCTACAAGTCCAGTCGCCATTTTCAGTCTTTAGTTGCAGGGGGTGCAGCCCACCATCCCATGAGAGAACTGAACTGGCAACCTTGTTGTTAAGAGCTCACACTCTAACCAACTGAGCCATCTGGCTGCCCCTCTGGAAGCTCAGCTGCAGCTCATTGTCTTTAATTTAGTTGTGGAGGCCACAGCTCACTGGCCCATGTGGGAATCGAACCTACAACCTGTTGTTAGGAGCTTGCGCTCTAAAAAACTGAGTCAACTGGCTGGGAAATGAACTCTTTTATAGTATGTAGATGATCTTTTGCTGTGCTCAGTTACTGTGGGGACAGAGCCAGGAGTGCAGTTTCCAGGCGCTCGCCCTCACGTGGAAAGGCGCTCACTTGGGTAGTAAATGGCCATCAACTGTGATTGGATGGCCATCAGCTGTGGCTAGTTGGCCGTCAGCTGTAACCAGTGAGCCATTGGCCACGAATATAACTGCCGTGGCTACACTAGCAGCAAATGGAGGGCTAGCAAGAAGATGTGGCTGAGCTAGCAAGTGCGGATTGCAGTTAGCAGGGAGGATTGCAGCTAGCAAGTGGGGTTGGTTGGTTGACAGAGAAGCGAACAGCAGGTTGCAGGTCACGTAGATCCTGTTTCCTATGTCTCCAACCCAGCTGCCAGCGAAACGATAGTGGTATGACTCCCTTATCTATGGCTCCATGGGTGTTCCTTTTTGACCTCATCATATCCTGCGTTCTTATGTGGGGAGCGGGAGCTGAGACCCCACATGATACCCTGCTGACAGTTACCAAAGAGGCATCCATCAAAGATTCCATTTATTTGCTATAACAGCTGCAAAGGGACATGTAGTCTCTAGAGAGAAATTATAATTTTCTCTAGACACTGCTCATTACCTGGGTCATAATCTAAGCGTTGTAGGTAGGTATTCAGCTATCTCCAAAAAGAATTAAGCTAATCTAAGAATTCTCTAGACCCACAACTAAGCAACAGCTTCATGGATTTTTAGGCCTGGCTGGCTATTACAGACTATGGGTTCCTAACTTTTCTCTGCTGTCTTCCCTACTTGATGAACCCACTAATATTTCAGTCCCCAAAGCCTTCCTTGGGAAGGTAAGCATGAGCTGGACTTTAGAAGACTAACACAAATGCTGTAAGAATCACCTAACTATTCAAAATCTTTTGCCTCTTTTGTGCATGGAAGAGACAACCAAACCCTGGTAATGCTCACACAAGAACAAGTTAATAAACATGGGCTAATTGCCTATTACAGCATAAACTAGATTCAGTTGTTGGTGCCTGTCCCAACTGCCTTAAGGTGCAGCTGCAGCTGCAAACTTAGTGGAAGCCTCAGAGGATTTAACCATAGGAGATGACGTTTATTTACAAACTCCACATGTTGTCCAAAGTCTTCTGAACTCTGAATTGACTCAGCATTTCTCTGCAAGCTGACTAACCTCCTATGATATCCTTCTACTGTCACCTAATCTACATCTTACAAATTGCAACGTATTTAATGCCTTAATCCTGCTACATTACTACCCCCGCTTAAGGTAAGCCCCATGACTGCAAGGCGATAACATCCCATTTCGTGACACTGCTTCCTGATGTATGAGACACCTCTTTAACTAATTCTGATTTAATTTTGTTTGTTGATGGTTCATACTGTAAAAATAAAAAAGGGAATTTCCAAGCTGGTTATGCTGTTACTACCCAATATGACGTACTTGGAAGGGGAAACCTCCCATAAGCTAAATCAGCCCAACAAGCAGAGCTTTATACCCTTCCCAGAGCATGCCGTTTATCAAAAGGACACATTGTTAATATTTATACTGATAGCCAGTGTGTTTTTGAGGTCATCCATTATTTGGGGATGTTATGGAAACAAAGGGGTTTTCTTACGTCTTCAAGGACCCTGATCAAAATTGGGCAACAAGTAAACAACCTTCTTACTGCTATTTTCTTACCTTCTGAAATTGCTGTCATCAAAATTGAGGCTCACACTAAGAGGCCTTAACCTGAGTTTCATGGAAGTGACCTAGCTGACTTTCATGTAAAGGCAGCAACAACAGAATTTATAAAGGTTGTGACACATGTGGATGAAGTCTATTATGCTTCTGCAAAAAATGACCCCTTGTTGCCAGATTTTTGCAACATGGCAACAATCTGCTCCTGAATCAGAGAAATTAGTATAAGCAAACAATGATTGTAAATTAAATGAACAGTCGGGGCTATAGGAAATCCAAGATGGCTGCTTGGTTCTTTCAGGCTCCCTGGCAAAGCCCAGTTTTTTTGCATTCCTTTATCCACCATCGTGCTATTAAGATGACTCAAATTATAAATAAACATTGGTGGACAGACTTCTATAAAATTTTAAAAACAGTTTGCTAACAGTGTCTGACCTATCTGGTTCATAATCCTAGAAAGCTATTTTTGTCCCCAGAGGTCTCAAACCTCCTCCCTCTGGAACCTTTGAACACCTGCAGCTAAACTTCATTCAACTGCCACTTAGTATGTTCAACAAGCACATGAACATCACTATTTAATGCAAATTAACGTCACAATGAGATATCATCTTACACTGGTTGGAATGGCTATTCTCAAAAAGACGAGAAATAACAAGGGTTGAAGAGAATGTAGAGAACAGGGAACCGTCATACACTGTTCATAGGAATGTAAACTAGTGTAGCCACTATGGAAAATAGTATGGAAGTTCCTCAAATAGTTAAGAATAGAACTACCATATGAGTCAGCTATTCCACTTCTGGGTATTTATTCAAAGAATACAAAAACACTAATTTGAAAAGATATATATGCACCCTTATGTTAATTACAGCATTATTTACAATAGCCAAAACATGGAAACAACTGAAGTGTCTATTGATAGACAAATGGATAAAGAAGATGTGGTACATATATACAATGGAATATTAGTCATAAAAAGATGAAATCTTGCCATTTGCAGCAACATAGATGGATTTTGAGGATATTATACTAAATGAAATAAGTCAGACCAAAAAAGACAAACATTGTATTATTTCTCTCACATGTGTAATATGAAACAAAAAAACAAAAAACAAATGAACAAACAAAATAAAACAAATTCATAGAAGCAGACGACAGATTGGTGGTTACCAGAGGGGGAAGGATAGAAACGGGGGCAAAATGACTAAAGGGAGTCAAATGCATGGTGATGAATGGAAACTAGACCTTTGGTGGTGAGGATGCTGTAATGCATACAGATGTCTAATTATAATGTACATCTGAAACTTATATAATGTTATAAACCAATGTCACCTCACTTAAAAAAAAAAGAGTTCTTGCTATCATGGGGGTGGTGGAGTAAGGAAAATAGGTATATACAAAGTAACACTGGACGTTAAATGATGGTAAATTTCATTGTTAATTGTCATTATAGTTACATATGAGGTGTGATCAAAAGATATGGTGAATGTTTAAATAAAAAAAATTTATTACAGTAAAAGCCACATTGCCATTAATCCTCCTCAAAATACTCCCCCTCACTTCAAACACATTTATCCCATCATTCTTCCAGAAGCAGTTCTGGAAGTCCTTTTTCGTGAGTGTCTTTACTTCATCCTCCATCATGACAGCGAACCATGTCACACATCACTTCTGGTATATGGCAATTTCTGTCAAATAAAAACATTACGGTGTATGCTCATCCACCTGATTCACTGGATCTGGTACAGTGTGACTTCTGGCTCTTCCCCAAAGTCAAAATGATTCAGGATATCAAAGCAGACACAACAGCACAACTAAAGACACTGATGAAAGAGGACTTCCAAAACTGCTTCAGAAAGTGGCAAGAACAACAATGGGATAAATGTATTTGAAGCGAGGGGGATTATTATGAGGAAAATTAATGGCAACGTGTCTTTTATTGTAATAAAATTTTTAAAATTTAAATATTCACTATATTTTTGGATTACACCTCATACATAATATATAAATTGGGTTCATTAAATTAGTCTCTCTACTTTTGTATGTTTTGTTATTTTTCTTAATATAAAGTTTTGTAAGTGCAGTTTTTTGAAGAAATTATAAAAAAATTATCGAGAGATATTAAGAAGACCTAAAAGGAGAGATATGCCATGTTTATAGGTTGAAAGACCCAATAGTGTAAAAATAAATGTCAGTTCTTCCCCAATCAGCTTACCCCAGTGAGTTCAGAAGCATCCCCACTTGCAGCTTTTCTGGCAAGTTTTGTCAGCCTCCCAGTGGGGATTTCCTGTCCCCGCTGACAGCAGTTCCCTGCTGACCAGCCTTATCCTCCTGACTGCGAACAGCTCTGTCTCAGGGAAACCTAGAGAACTTCTTCACCATCCAGTTGGCTGCAACTACACTCTTTCCAGTGAGGCCTTGTTGCGAGCGTCTGGAAGGGCAGTTGCTACATTTCAGTCTCTTCCTGAAAGTCAAGGGGACATTAACCCCTCGGCAGTGCCCTACGTCCCTGTGTGGTAATCGTGACGCGAGTGGGGAACAAAGTCCTGGCACACAGGTTCAGATAGAGGGAGTAACGCAGCTTTATTTGGGAGCCAGTGTCCCTCTAGAGGCCAATGCTCTGGTCAGCACAGAAGGTTATACAGAATAGAATAGAATTTAATGACGAACCAAGTCCCAGAGTCAATCGGGATGGAGAAGGTCCCTGGTCCGGGAGAGACGAGCTGGTCTTGCAAGGAAGAGCTTCGGGGAGTCCCAGAGTTTGGTGGCTTGCTCCTCGCAATGAATCTTAGCCGGAGCGCCCAGTCCAACTTCTCACAGCATTGCTCTGGAGTTCTGCTTTTATCCTCTTTTCCTTGGACGTTTTTACTTCTTAGGTGATAACCAGAAGTTGTTTTGGTGAAGGTGTGTATCACTCAATTTTGTTATGCTCAGTGTCACACAAAAACATGTTTTTCACTTCACTCTTATCAGTCTCACACATGTGTGGCCATAGTCCTGTCCCTACCAGTAAACAACTTGTTTTGCAAACCTCAATCCAATATATATAATACATTTTATATGCTCTATACATGCCATCCCCTGATTTCTGAAATGTTACAAAGAAAACATTGAGGAAATCACAATTATTGTGTTTTAGCAAAAATTTTACCTGTGAAACAGGTGTGTATAATATATTTAAGCAAATACTATCCAAAATCAATACGTATCATAAAAAGCAAAATTTCTTTAAGCTCACTTCAAACATTTCCAATGATAGAATTCCAGGTATTGCGAAAGAAGTACAAAGGGTTATGTGTGCTCCATGAGTCAGAACAAGTGTGTAGGCGCACGGATCTCTTAATGAGTCCCCAAAAGGAACAGGGTGTACTTAATTCAGTGGCCATGCCTCCCTTAGCTAACCCTGCATTCATGGTATAAACCAATGACTATATTTTGGTTGTATGTGCCTCCAATGCATGGAGGTGTTTAATGGTGTCATCATGAGTGGTTTTTAGTATGTCCAAATTTTGATGAATAGCTTTCTTGACTGTGGTGGAATTAATCCAAGGAATTGGTTTGCTAGTATCTGTGGGTAGAAGGAAGCGGTATGGTAAATGTGTATTTGTGGAGGTCATGTAACTATGACCAATAAAAGTAATATTAATAACATTCAAAACATGAATGCAAGCTGTAAAGGTTAAATTGTTGTTTGACATGGCTGTACAATTAAAATAGAATAACTGAGATATGTTGCGTGTACACAAAATCCATGAGTCATCACCCAAGCTCTTTACAAGTGTTGGGGTTTCAATTTGTACCATAGAAATATCGGGAAAGGTAACTTCCACAGGTTGCATAGTGAAGTAAATAGATGAAGTGAAAGGATGAATAAGCTCTCTAAAAAGGTAATAGCTTTGTAGATAAAAGGGGCTTTCAAGGGGAACAAAGTTTGTCCCTGAATTATGACGGGTGTAGTATAAATGCCATAGAAAAGTACTGAAGCTGTATATATTTATTCTATTAGATTGATCTGACGTTCACCATTCAGATGGCCTGGAATAATCCATTTCTAACAGAGAAGAAGTGCTCCAAGAACTAGTAGATGCAATACCATAATTGAGGAGTCTCTGAATGTCAGCATAGGCAAGCTGCAGCAAAGTGTACATTTTATCACAGCATCTTCTTAGCTGGTTTTCTAAGTACTGGGATCTAAGAGAGAAAAAATTTTGTTCTGATTGCTCATGTTGTTCTTGTTGTAGTTGTTGAGTTTTTACAAGTGCGTGGATAAAAAGCAGCAATACTTAAAAGTTTGGGGAGATTTGGTTGGCTTTGTGGAGCTGTAACTGTCCACGTCCTCCGGAAGTCCAATAAGTACTCCCTCCTCCATCAGCGATTATATCCTTTATTTTTATGATCCTTAATGGTGACTTTATGAGGAAATTTACAAGGTTTGTTGTCAATTGGCAAATCGACAGTATCTGGTGAGCAATTTAGATAAGAGTGAGGTGGCTCACGACCAAGTCTTTCCCTTTGATTTAAATGGAAATATGCAACATCCAGTGCCAATTGAAAAGAAGAATGTTGCCCTAGTAATTTTAGTTCCGTTTTCTAAAGTCCATCGAATCTTTCAATATTGCCGGAAGCAGTGGGATTATAAGGCAAATGATATTGCCATTGGATTTCTAAAAGTTGTGCCAGTTTTTTAGTTGCTGTGGAGCTAAAATGTGATCCTTGATCACTTTCAATAATCTTAGGTGGTCCATAGAAATAACACCATCGAAGAATTGCTCCTTGGGCTGCCCTCGATGTGGGTTGTGACAGGCTAAAGCAACTCCTATGCCAGAATATTTATCCACCAAGGTGCATGCATATTTTTGGATGTATGAATGTGTTAATGGTCCAATAAAATCAATTCGACAAAGAAAATTAAAAGTGCATATAGATGTAGTATCAGGTGGTTCTTTGTATCTATATCTGTCACTAAATGTTTTGCAGTCAACGCATGTAGAAATAATATGCTTAATGCGTTGCCATGGAATTTGTAAACCTCTTTTAGTCAGCCAATTATAAAGGGAATGTGTTCCTAAAGGCCCTAAGTTATTATGGATCTATTTAATAGTATCACCAACAATAATAGGTTTTTGTTCTGTAACTGGTGTTGCATGAGTGATATAGTCCTTTAGATGACCTCTAGGTTTACGCTCCCTCTGTGGTCTATGTGGATGTGTTTTGGGGTCTAAGGATTGTGTTTTGTCTGGTTCATTAGGAACCTTAAATGCTCCAGTTGTATCATATAAGTCCTAATATTTAATAGGAAATTTGATTTGTCTCTTTGGCCTAGATAGTGAGTCCTTAGATTATACCCTTATCTCTGATTCTTTGGTGAGAGAGTCTGCAATGTTATTATAGTATTCTTCTGGTGTTTCTCCCTTTCTATGTGCTGATCTATATGTGACTAAGATTTTAATCTGTTCAGCCAATAGGCTTAGGTCTTTCTAGTAATCCCTTGACCAGACTTCTCTGCCATTAATTTTGAAATCTGTCTTTTTCCATCTTTGTGACCAAATTGTAATTCATTAGCAACTGCCCAGGAGTCAGTAAAAATTCTGACCGTAGGTTGCTTTTCCTGTACTGAGTGTCTCACTGCCAACACCACAGCTATGAGCTCTGCATGTTGAGCAGAATTGCTCTCACCTTGTTCCTTGAGAATGACCCCGTCCTCTGGCCTGAAAGCTGCTGCTGTCCCATCTGAAAGCTGTGCTGTCCCATTGCTGAGCCATCTGTGAACCAGAAGTTCTGCAAGACAGGAGACCAGGATGAGCCCCATTTTCCTATTGAGACATGGATTTGCTCATCCCTCGGATCACAGTCCGGCAAGTCTATCTCTGCCTTGTGAATCTCCTCTGTGAGAAGACTAGGTTGCCCTTTCGTGGCAATATCCCTGCCTTGGATATACCATTTCCAGGCTAGCAACCATTGGTCACATTGGCCGCCCAAAGCCAAGGGCCTCCTTCCGAGTTTGTTCCTTAGATACTCTCCTTCAGCCCTTGGGTGTTCTTTTGAGTTCTCTTTTGTGACTTTTTAGTAGCTAATTCCCTATAAATAATTAATAATTTTATATTGAGTAGTCCCTGTTCAAGTTGCTGTTTTGTTTGTGTCTCCTGAGTGGATCTGACTGATATCCTAGTAAAGTTGGAGTTGTACATGATTAACATATGTGACCAGCAATCGTGTGTGTGTATATGTGAGAAGGAGGTGGGGGGGGGGGGGAGAGAGAGAGAGAGAGAGAGAGAGAGAGAGAGAGAGAGAGAGAGACTTACATAGGTGTTGAAGAGTACAAATACAACAATATCTGTAGCACTGTTTTCTGCATAATCTAAAACTGGAAACATCCAACAGGAGACAGATTGGCTGAGGGATATGAGAGAAAGAGAGGAGTCAAGGGTATTTTCAAGATTTTTAACCTAAACAGATGGATGATAAGAGTTGCTGAGATAGGGAAATCAGCGAGGTGCAGGTTTTGACATTTGGAGATAATACCAGAAACCAATTTTAGACATATTAAGATTGAGATGCTTATTAGGCATTCAAATGGAGGTGTCAAGTAGGCAGCTGGATATGCAAGTCTGGATGACCAGTCTGCGTTACCACTGAAGTTGTGCATTTGGGGTCTTCAGCACATAGAGTCCTTAAAGTCAAGAGATGGGGTAATGCCACCAAACACACGAGCATGGATAGAGAAGAGAAAAAGGTCAAGGACTGAATATTGGGATGCTCTTTTTGGATGAATGTCATAGTCTCACTCCCCCTGCTTTAGTTGTCATGCCCACCCTCCATCTCCACCCACAAAAGGTCATCTTTTTCAGCATCCAGAGTGATCTTCTAAAAGTGTAATTCAGATTATATGAGACCATTGTCTAAGCCTCTTCAGTGAGTGGCTTCCTGTTGCTCGTAGACTAAAGTCTAAGACTCTACACCAAGGGGATCGGGCTGCTCCCCACACCTCCAGCATACTTTATTCTTCCTTCCCTTGTTCTCCACAGACTGCTCCCTCTACTGTGTCATTTATTCCTCAAGTACATGGATCTTTCTCCTTTCAGGGAATCTGTACTCCCTGTTCCTTAGCCTGGAGGGGGAACCTCATCTTTGCATGCTGGCTCTTACATTTCATTCAGATTTCAGCTCAAAGTGCCACATCTTCACAGAATTCCTTCCTGAACACCTTCTCTAACATATTTGCTCACTAGTCACTCTAACAGGACACTCAGTAGCATTTTTCATGGCAGTGATATCTGCTATTATCTTAGCTATTTGTATATCATTTGTCTCTCCTACTAGAATCTCAGCTACCCCCAGGCAGTGGCCTCGTCTTGTTTACTATTGTATATTCCCAATGCCTTCAACAGTGGTGCCACCTGGTAGGCTGGCAGTCAACAAATATTTGCTGAATAAATGACTTACAGGATTTTGCACCCTTTTAGCATCCTTGTAAGCTTCCAAATAAGAATAAGGGAGAGAACCTTGGGCTACCATTTTAATTTCGTCCAGGCTTTATCTTTCTTCATGTCCGCCTTTTACTCCTTCACCAGCTCTCCCACGGTCACAAAAGCCCAACAGTGCTGTAAAGATATTAGAAAGAATACTTTATTCCAAAGCCTGTGAATCAGGTGATTGTGTAACAAAGTTATTCTAATCTAAAAGTTTCCACTGATGGAATGCACCTGGTGACTAAAAGGTGACACGCCTCCCAGAACAGCCATGACTTAGGAGACCTGCAGAGGGCCTGGGCCAGACTTGAAACGGTATCTGCTGCGGTGCCATCATGGGCAACGTTATAGAACAGTTCTTCATTTTTGTAGGGCTGCTGGTGTGCGTGGTCTACCTGGTAAAGTGTGTGAGATTCTCCAAATGTGTTTTCCTGCACTTCTGGAAAGTTTTGCCGAGATCTTTCTTGAAGTCAATGGGACAGTGGGCAGGTAAAGAAAGCATTCCATCTTTTGTTTTTCGCTGTTCCTGCTTATTATTATTTATGTCTCAAAAGATATATTGCATCTTTTCCGTTTGAGAGCAAAGATGTAATTTCTTTGGGTGATTTTAATTTGGGGGTGTTGGAAAGCATGAGTGAAATTAGAATTGTCTGAAAAACAATTGTGCAGCCTGAGGAGATGACTAGGGAGGAATGTGACTGGATTGCCGCCCATGAGCCTATCTGCTCCTTCTCGCTACCTGGGCTTTCTTTTGGCATTTCTCACGATGCATACAATAAATGCTGCAGAAACTTCTGCAGCCTCTTCTCCAGATTTTCAAAAGCCTAGAGGACTTCTGCTTTGTTAAAGGGCACTTTAAAATTCTGAAATACAAATAATTTTAATTCACTTTACTTAAAAAAATTTTTCTGAGCCCTTTGGAAAGTGAGGGTATCATGAGATCAAAGTAACAAAGATCTTTATGGAGACACGTTTTTAAGATAGATGGAATCTGGATCAGCATTGTGTTCCAAGTAGGGTAATTGCTGCCTTGACTGATTTATCTCCTAGAACTGCCATCTGGCAGTTCTAGCTCCATGACTGGGTTTAAGGTAAAGGGCATGAGGCTACGGTTTCAGCATCTCCTTGAATGAAGTGCTAACGTTACATTTCCAAGTTGGACACCAAGAAATCCAACAACTTAAAAAGAAAAAGAAAGTTTAAGTGGCTTTAGGAATACTATTCCAGGCTAAATAAAAGAGATTGTAAACAACATTAGAGAGCTGCCAGATAAAATACGGGATACTCAGTTAAATTTGAATTCCAGATAAATAAGAGCATGGGCATTTGCACTGTTAAAAATAATTATTCAATACTGAGTCAGTACTGAATAGAGTTATCATCAACAAGAGTAAAATGTCTTTGGGCACAGACTAATATTGGATAGAAAGTATATTTCAAGGGTGGGGGAGCAAGAAGCAAATTGAATTACTAGAGACGAACGTTTTAAACTCCTCACAGCTCTGCGGTGGATTTCCTAATTACGTCATTGGTATATCTTTATAGACTTGGGGCCCCAAAGTCAGACAGCCTGGGTTCAAATCCCATTATCATCATTTTTAGCAATGTGACCTTGATGGAGTTAAGAACTTTCTCTCCCTTGGCTTCCTCATCTATAAACTAAGAATAATGATGGCGCCTGCATTAGAGGCTTGTTTTGAATAATATAAAATGAGACAATGCATCTAAAACACTTGAAACAGTGCATGGCAGAAAGGAAGCACTCAATAGATACCAGCTGTTGACTGATGTTATAATGTTAACCATAGTGCAGTCCTTGTATTGGTGATTTTGACAATTGGCCCCTGTAATAGAAGGGAAGGTGAGGCAAAAGATGACCCTGAACATAATACCTCTATCAAGAGGAACGGGAAATAGGCATGGGTTCATTTAAAAGTACACAAATAAACAGATCAAATCATTAGCAGTTATTCAAATCAGGGTGATTCTGCCAGTGTGCTGCTCAAAGCTTGTACAACTGGGCCTGCTCTCACTCTCAAGTAAACTAAATGTATATGTGCCTTTTGTTCACATGCTTGGAAAGCAGACCTTTTAATTGTTGGTGCAAAAGTAAATTGCAGATATGTATTTACTGAATTGTAGTGCATTTTGAAATTGTGACATTCACCGAATGAGGTCTATCCTAGAGCTCAGTCATTAAATATGCATGAACTGTTGAATGTAAAAGAATTAGAAGGCCAATCAGATTGTTCTATATGAATCAGTAGGTCCTTTGAGCATAAATTCTTCAGGTCCCTTCATTTTATTTCATTCTCGTTTTGTCTTTCTGTACTTTCCTCTTTGCTAAGTTCCCTATCTTCCAGGCTTTGATTGCTGCTGTTCTGTGTGGGAGAGAACTCAACTTTTAGCAGGAAACTTGAAATGTCCTTGCAGTGACAGTTGAGTGTGTGGGTAGAAAGATAATAGGGTACACTGCTTGCCCTTGATGAATTAAGGCTTAGAAATGTCCAAACCCTTATGGAGTCTGAATGAAATTCTCCCTTGCTGAAGTTCTTTGTTTCATTTTGGAGTGTGTTTTTCATGGCCTCACCAACCCTTCCAAAGGAAAAAGAAAAAAAAAGTTTCATTTTGAACAGTCAGTAAGGAAGTTGAGGGCTGGGAACTTTACAGTTGAGCAGGGTGGGAGTAGGGAGCAGGAGGGCGCTTCTTTGGCATATTAAGTGTCCTAGAGAGTAGGCCTGCAAGAAAATGTAGCCAGTGAGAAAGAGGACTTGAAAGATTAATTTTATCCCTTAAAACCTTTTCTGCTTTTTGTAGTGATCACTGGAGCAGGAGATGGGATTGGGAAAGCTTATTCATTTGAGGTAAGTTGTGTTCTTCCAGACTTTCTCCTCCCCTTGTATTGAACACATTATAGTCATGTGACACCCACCCCAAGCACCAGTTTTGTGATTGTAAAGGTAATAGACATTCACTGATGAAGGAAAATATTTTTTGTAAAAAAGTAAATTTGAAAGTCATAATTTCACTCCCTGGATACCTTTTAAAAAATATATAATGATATTCAAAGGTGACAGTATCTCCTTTTTAGAGTTGTTTTAAAAATTCATGGGGTATTGTTATATTCTAGTGTAACTGTACCATAAGCATTTGTATATGTAAACACAATTTAAAAAATTATAAACTATCTTTCTGTTATTTATCCTTTACATTATAGCTAGGACATATATTGATTTAAAAATTATTTGGGTAGGCAGGAGATATTATCTATGACTTTAATTTCAAGAAGATTAATGGGCATTACAAAATACTATATAAAGACAGGATACGATTGGGCCGGGAGTCACTGGAATATGATTAGCGTCTTTCAGTATTTCTCTCCAGGCTTCTTGTTTCTTTATAGATAGATAGACAGACAGATAGGTAGATAGATAGATAGATAGAAGATAGACAGATAATAGATGGGTAGTTATACTTTAAAAAATACATTATAGCATATGTAGTTTTATATATTATTATTATTACAAATTCCACATTTTCATTAATGAAGTATTGTTTCCTGGAATTCCTATATATTTTATTTCTTCCTAGTATCTATTACACTGACCTCTAGAACCATTTAAAATACAAAAGAAACAGAATGAATCCTGGAAATTATGAGGATGGCTGTTAAAAAAATCAATAACACGGGTGACAGGTTAGCTCAGTTGGTTAGAGCGTGTTACTACTAACACCAAGGTTTCCGGTTTGATCCCCGCATGGGCCACTTTGAGCTGTGCCCTTCTTTAAACAAAAAAGGAAGGAAAGTCATTAATACCTTAAAAATATACTGAAATGCACTTCAGTTACAAAAACTACATTCAACACTGGTGTACTATCCATGTGTTTTCTTGTCTCCAAAGGCCTGCATCATGATAGATGCCAATCCATCTTGTGTGAGATGGACAGGGCAAGGTGTACGGGAGGCACTTGATATTAGAAATTAGATAGAAACTTTTGGGACTTTAATCATGCCAGTTAAGAAAACTAGTGCAAGTCTTTTGGGTCTGCCCCCATCCTCCAGCCTCTGATGGGTCTGTATCCTCCATCCCCTGATGATAATTTCTTTAGTACTAACATTTGGCTTCAACCGGTGTTTTGAGCTAAGAGTCTTTGCTCTTATCTTAATTCACATATAGAACTTTCTGATGACTACTAGTGCCCGACCCTCAGCAGAGGAATGATCATATTTGAGTATTAAGGTTGGGGAGACCACTCAGCAACCACTTTCCAAAGACTTGTGTCTTCTATACTCAAAAATTCAGAAGGAAAGCTTTTTTTAGCTATTTACATTAAAACTATATCATCCTTTATGTAACTATTTTTTACCTTAGACCAGGTTTCTGGAAAGGGCCTAATCCCTCATTCAAAAGAGCCATGGCCTTACCTCTCAGTTCTCTGGATTGCCAAGAAATTCAGGTTCTTTCTTTATGATTTTCCAGGTTCTTTTCTCAAATGCATGCTGACCTGACCTACTTGTAGTACACTTGACATATGATGAAGACTCACATGTGTTTTCCTACTTAGAGGAGACCCCTATTGAATCTCTTCTTAGCCATTGGTTTCTTTACTGTTTTCAAAAGCGATGGCCTGGGGGTCAGGAGATGTGGGTTCCAGTCCTCACTTTGACACTGTCTGGAGATTTTGGACAAGTCACACATGGTTTCTGGGCTCCCAGTCTTTACCAGCACAAAAGATACCTCCCAAGAGCCTTCAAGTACTGATTTCTGTTTCTGTTCTAGACTAATTCTTGCTTTGCTCTTCTCCTTGTAGAATTTTTTCCTTTGTTTCCTTTTGTTCTTTTTGAAGGCTGTTTCAGACAATTTTCTGGGCCCCTACCTCTCCTTCATGCAGGCTCTCTTCCAGAGAGCCCATTCTTGTTTCCCTGATAACTGCTGATCCAAGGAAAGTAATGGGAAGTCTGGGATACTGTGGACTGTAAGGGTTAAGAGCCTGAGGCTGGGAATCGATTTGCCATCTTTGTGTTCAAACTGTGCCTCCCAAGCTCACTGCAGAATTTCCACAACAATGAACTGGAGGTGATGACAATCCCACCTGGGCTTTTGTAAAGGTTAAATGGTCTGAGGCAGGCAAAATGCTTTGCACAGAGTAAGCTTTCCAAGGTCAGCTACTATTATTGGATTATAAAACTGTTTCCTTTACCATATATTGCTTATTTTTTAAAGAAGGAAAATGTATTGTACTTACCCATATTTTCACTCTTTCTATTGTTCTTCCTTCTTGATGTTCCAATACTCTTTCTTTTATTCTATCCTTTCTGTTTATAGAACTTCCTTTAGCTATTCTTTTAGGGTAAGTCTGCTGGTGACAAATTCTCTTTGTTTTCTTTCCATCAGAGAATGTCTCAACTTCTCCTTCATTCCTGAATGATAATTTTGCTGGATATAGGATTTATGTTGAAAATTGTTTTCTTTCAGCACTTTAAAAATGTTTTGCTACTTCCTTCTGGCCTCTATAGTTTCTGATAAGTTCAATGCCATTTGAATTGTTTTCCTGCTTTAAGCAAGGTGTTGTTTCTCTCTCACTGCTTTCAAGATTTTTTTTCTTTGTCTTTAGTTTTCAGAAGTTTAGTTATTATGTTTCTTTGTTTGGATTTCTTTGGGTTTATCTTGTTTGAGTTTCACTCAGCCTATTGAATTTTTAAGTTTATGTCTTTTCACAAATTTGGAAATTGTTCATTCATTATTTTTTTGAATATTACTCCCTCTTTTATTCTGGGACTCCAATGCAAGGATGTTAGATCTTTCTTATAGTCAGTCCAATGGGTCTCTGAGATGCTGTTCATTTTTTTAGTGTATTTTTTCTTTGTTGTTTATATTTAGTAATTTTTATCATTTTATCTTTAAGTTCTCTGATTCTTTCCTTGGTCCCCTCCATTCTGCTATTGAGCCCATCCATCCAATTTTTAATTTTGCTCATTGTATTTTTCAGTTTCTAAAAATTTCTAAAATTTCCATTTCATTCTTCTTTATATATACTATTTCTTTGCTGAAACTTTCCATTTTTAATTTGTTTTAATTGTTTGTCATTGCTTGTTGAAGCGTTTTTATAACTGCTTTAAAATCCTAGTCAGATAATTCTAACATTTGTGTCATCTCAATGTTGGCATCTGCTTTTTTTTTTTTAAGACTTTTATTAAACTATAGCTAACATAAAATATTTTATAAGTTTCACGTGTACACCATAGTTATTCAACATTTATATACCTAAAGAAGTGATCACTATGATAAATCCAGAAACCATCTGACACCATACGATGCTACCACAATATTATTGACTATTATCCCCATGCTGTACATTACATCCCCATGACTTATTTGTTTTATACCTGTAAATTTGTACCTTTTATTACCCTTTACATTTCCCCCCTTTTAAAAAAATTTTTCAATTACAGTTGACTTTCAGTATTATTTTATATTAATTTCAGGTTTACGACATAGTGGTTAGACATTTGTGTAATTTAAGAAATGATCCCCCTGATTAGTCTAGTAGTCACCTGGCACTATAGTTATTACCATATTATTGACTATATTCCTTATGCGGTAGTTTACATCCCCATGACTATTTTGTAACTACTAGTTTGTACGTCTTAATTCCTTCACCTTTTTCACCCTGTTCCCCAACCCCCTTCCATCGATGACTCCAATAAATGTAGTACCAATATGACACCATAGATAGTTATGACAATATTATTGACTATTCCTTATGTTACCCTACATCCCCATGATTACTGTGTAACAACCAATTTGTACTTCTTAATCCCTTCCCCTTTTTCACTCATCTCCAACCCCCACCCCCATCTGGCAACCATCAATATGTTCTCTGTATCTACGAGCCTATTTCTGTTTTGTTTGTTTACTTTGTTCTTTAGATTCTATATAAGTGAAATCACATTGCATCTGTCTTTCTCTATCTTACACTCCACTCAACACAGAATCCTCCAGATCCATCCATACCACCATAGATGGCAGGAACCCATTCCCTTCCATGGCTGAGCAACATTTCATTGTATATATGTACCACCTCCCCTTTATCTATTCATCCATCTATGGACACTCAGGCTGCCTCCACATCTTGGCCATTGTAAACAATGCTATAATGAACATATGGATGCACATGTGCCTTTAAAGTAGTGATTGGATTTCTTCAGATAAATACCCTCAGGTGGAATTACTAAGTCTTTTTTTGTCTCTAGTTATAGCCTTTGTTTTAAAGTGTATTTTTTCTGGTATAAGTATTACTACCCTATCTTTTTTTTTTTTTAATTTACATTTTCATGATATAACTGTTTCTATCCTTTTATTTTCAGTCTGCATGTGTCTTTCAATCTGAAGTGATTCTCTTTGTAGGCAGCATATGTAAGGGTTTTTTTTTTTAATTAAAGTTTATTGGAGTAACAATGGTTAGTAAAGTTACATAGGTTTCAGATGTACAATTCTGTAACACATCAGACCTATATATAACATTGTGTGTTTTCTTTCCCATTCAGCCCTCCTATTTCTTTTGAATGGAGCATTTAATCCATTTACATCGAAAGTTATTGCTGATACATATGTAGCTATTGCCATTTTGTTATTCATAATTTTGATTTTTTCCCCCCTATCTTAAAGAAGTTCCCTTAACATTCCTTGTTTGGTGATGATGAACTCCTTTAGCTTTTTCTTGTCTGGGAAACTCTTCATCTGTCCATCGATTCTAAATGATAGTTTTGCTTGGTAGAGTAAACTTGATTGTAGGTACTTGCTTTCCATCATGTTGACTATTTTGTGCCAATCCCTTCCAGCCTGCAAAATGTCTGTTGAAAAGTCAGCTGACAATCTTATGGGAGCTCCATCATAAGTTACTAGTTGCCTTTCTCTTGGTACTTTTTATCTTTAACATTTGCCATTCTAATTATAACGTGTCTTGATGTAGGCCTGTTTGTGTTCATCTTGTTTGGGACTCTGTGCTTACTGAACTTGTATGTCTATTCCTTCACCAGGTTAGGGAAGTTTTCAGTCATTTTTTCTTCAAATAAGTTCTCAATCCTTGGCTTCCTATTTTCTCCTTCTGGTACACCTATGATGCTAATGTTGTTATACTTGATATTGTCCCTTCAGTCACTTAAATTATCCTCATTTTTTTTGGAATCTGTTTTCTTTTTGCTGTTCTGATTGGGTGTTTTCTATTACCTTGTCTTCCAAATAGTTAATTCAGTCCTCTGTTTCATCTAGTCTGCTGGTGATTCCCTCTAGTGCATTCTTCAGTTATTGTAGTCTTCACTTCTGACTGTTGTTGTTTTTTAATGGTTTCTATGTCTTTTTTTATGTTTGCTTTCTCTTTGTTGAAGTTCTCATTAAATTCCTTGAACGTCTTTATAACCATTGTTTTGAACTCTGTCTCTGTTAGGTTCCTTGTTTGCATTTCGTTTGGTTCTTTTTCTGGAGTTTTTTTTCCTGTTCTTTCGTTTGGGCTGTATTTCTTTGTTTCCTCATTTTGGCTGCTTCTCTGTGTTTGTTTCTATGTATTAGGTAAATCTATGTCTCCCAGCCTTGGCCGGGTGGACTTATGTAGTAAGTGCCCCGTGAGGCCCTGGAACAGTCTCCCTAATCACCTGTTACAGCTGTTCCAGGAGTGTCCTTTGTGTGGGTTGTGTGTGCCCTTCTGTTATAGTTAACTCTTGATTGCTATTGGCATGTCAGTGGGTTGGATTGACTCTCAGGTTGATTGGCTGTGGGGTTTGACAATGTCCACAGCTTACAGGCTGCTGTGTGTGGGGCTTACCCCATGGAGTGGGATTTTCCCCAGTGGGCTCTGGTGCCTGTTGAGAATGCCCTTTGGGTATTCTGCTTATGGGGCTAATTGGGCAGTGTTCTGCTGTGGTCTAAAGCCAACCTCCAAGTATATTGCTTCTGGGGCCTCTTGCAAGGGACTCTGGTGCAGGCTCAGGTCACCTACTACCTGTGATCAGTTAGGACTACCTGTTAGGAGCTACAAAGTGATTCATGGTTCACTACCTGTGCTACCCCTGGAGGTGTGTAAGAGAAGCTGTGGTGCGAACCAAGGATGGCTACCACCAGTACCAGTCTTGGAGTATCCCCACAAATTTCCAGGACACTCCGAGGCCTGCTGCCACCCTTGAGGTTCAGGTTCAGCCACTGATAAAGCCTCATGCAGCATGTGAGTTGGGTGAGGCAGGGTCTCAGGGAGTCAATAGAGTGGGATGAGTTATGGTTAACACGTTAATGTAGACTCTGGTTTGGTGCCAGTGCTGAGCCTGGAGCTACTCAGCAAAAATCTTGGAGCACACTGAGGCCAGTCACCACCCACCTGGGGCCCATGAATTCCAATAGTTTTCCAAGAAAGTGCAATGTGGATGGGGCTGGCTGTTCACCAAGAAAGTGCCCCTGGTGTTGGGTGAGTTGGGTGGAGTGGGGTCTTCGTGAGTCAGCAGGAGGGAGCAGCATTGCTCACCAGCCCAATTAGATTCAGATTTGGGCTGTGGGGAGGCCAACACAGGAAAGATGGTGCCCGACTGCCAGCTGCACGGGAGAAGGACCCCACACAGGGAAAATGGCAACTGTGGTCCAGCCCTGGCTCTGAAGCCACACACCTCAGTCTGCCCCTCATATGTCTCTGACATCCCCTGAGTTACTCTCCTTTTGCCAGAGCCCAAGGTGAGTGCCTGTGAGTGAGAGAATCTGTGCACGGCCATTTAAGAAGATGTCTGGGTTTTCCGCAGCCTTCTATCCCACCTAGATGGTCGGAATCCCCCACTGTTTTTCGCAGCCAGTTGTTGTGGGTGTTCCTCTTTCTGGCACCAGTACTCTGGGCTGGGGAGGTCGGTGTGGGGCTGGGGTCCCTCACTCCTCTGGGGAGAACCTCAACAGCTGAGATATTTCTCCTGATTTTCAACCACCACACAGATGTTTGGGGCCAGCCCGTTTTTTGTCTCTGCCCCTCCTACTAGTCTTGATGTGGCTTCTTCTTTATATTCTAAGTTATAAAACTTCTGTTCAGCCAGACTTCGGATGGTTCTCCAGGTTGATTGTTCTATAATTTAGTTGTAATTTTAATGTCTTCACAAAAGGAGGCAAGCTGAACCTTTATCTACTCTGTGATCTTGGATCTCCCTTTCTTTACCTGTTGATTGTTTTTATTTCACTCTAATTGAGACCTCCTGGTTCTTGGTGTAATGAGTGATTTTTGATTGAATCTTGGACATTTTGGTTTTATGTAATGAGATACTAGATCTTATTTCAATCTTTTGTTCTAGGCCTATACCAAATTGCTGCAGCAGGGGTCTGGGTGCCGATTTGTTCCTACCAGATAAAGTAGAGCCCAGGTTTTCCACTTGACCTTCGTTGTGGGGGTGCTGCCTCCTTGTTACTGCTGGGTGGGAGTGAGAGTGCTCACTCCCCACTAGGTCACTCAAGATGGGAGGGGCAAAAGTGCCTCCTAACTGCTCCCCACAAGTCCTCCAGTAGTCCTTGGGGAAGGCAGCCTCACTACCACTGGGATGATGGGTGAAAGTCCTGACTCTCCACTATTTGTTCTCTGTTATCATTCTAGGAAGAAGGGAGAGGAGAGGGCAGGGAAAGGGTTCCTTGGTACTGCCAGGTGGAAATAGATGTTTAGGTTTCTGCTGACCATGGCAGGGGGTGGGGGTGGGAGATGGTTGGATGTAAGTTCCAGCTTCCTATTCAGCCTTTTCTGATGCCAATCTAGCAGGGGGTTGAGGCCCTTGTTACAGCTGTATCACCAAGATGAAAGTCTTAGCTCCTCACTCAGCCTTTGCGGGCAGGGGTTGGGGTAGGACCATAGATTTTATTTTTATTTTTTTGAGTTGTTTGCTTGGAGTAAAGCAGTTATTATCTAAAGTTTTCTGCCTTGCTAGGCTGTCCCTTTTCTGGTGCTTTCGTTAGAAACAGGCTTCTGTTGGTACTTTTTATGTGTGTGTTTCTGAATTGACAGCATCTCTGACTGTAAGTATGGGCTATATGAAGCTTTTAGCTGATATTCTTCTCTCCATCTTTTAGAATCTTATTATTTTTTAATGTATTATATTCAGGTTGCACTTTGTAGTTGCATTTCATGGTATGAAAGGGGAAGAATACTTTTACTCCATCTTTCTAGAAGCCTGTTCTATGTTGCATTTTAACTTAATCTATATTTATATTTAGAGTGGCAAGAGAGACATCACCTCCTGCTAAAGGAATTTCAAGCATACTGGAAGCAGGTGGGAAAAAAATGTGGAGAAGGATGGGTCTGGGAGAAAGGACACAAGTAGGCCTGCTCTGCTGCATGTCTGAAACCACTGCTTCACGCTCTTTTTCACACCACTTTTCCTCCTTTAGCACCTGAATCTAAGCTTCTTTATTCACTGTTACACAGAGGAAGCCCTGTCTTCCCTGGCATTCCTACCACCTGTTATAGATTAGTAGTGACAAGCACCTTCCTTGACCCAGGCCTTAACATACACTAGAAGGAAAACAGGGCCCATTCATCTTGGCAGCAGCCATTCTTCTTTAGGATGGTGCTCTGCAGTGAATTCTGGGAAAGGGAGCACTTCTGTAGCTTAACTCCCTGAAAAAGGGGGCAGCAAAATCTGCATATGGAACCTGTCAGCCTGGACATTCTGGAAATAAGATTGAGCTCTGCTCAAGTGGACAAAGGGAACAATGCCAACCCAGGCAATCAAGGGTTCTCTGCACCCCCCTTCTAGTCCAAACTACTTCACAAGAAAACTTTAAAATGTCTATGGCTCTTGAGAGAAATGGCATAATTCAGGAGAGGCTGGAAGCTCAACAGGCAGAGGGCATCTTTTGTGCTGAAAATGCAAATTGTTTCCCATTTAATGGACAATCTACCCTGCAGAAGACTGATGAAGTGAATTGTAAGACAAAGGTGCTTACTTCTTTAACCATCTTTTGATGGATCCCAAGACTCAAAGTTGAGGGCTGGAGGTGGGAGCAGGGATTTTCCATGGAGAGAGAGAGAAGACTCCAGGATATCATTGGCAGAGTCCCCCTTGAAATGGGACAATCTTTGGTTTTCATTTTTTAATCTTTTTATTTTGTATTTATTTTAAAGTTTTATATAGAATTTATTATTTTTAGAGAAGTTTTAGCTTGACCACAAAATTGAGTAGAAGGTACAGAGATTTCCCATACCACCTGCCCCCACACAAATGCTCGGCTGCCCTACTCTCGGACATCCCGCACCAGAGTGGGACGGTTGTTACAATCGATGAATTTACACTGTCATCAGCACCCAGAGTGCATAGTTTACCTTAAGTTTCACTTTCCTTTGTTAGTTTGTCCGTGGTACTTGTTTTCCAGCAGAAAGAATGAGACAGGCACAGCTGAAGATGTGTTTCTATTAGGGAATATGCTTCCTGCTTTCCCCTGTTTTGCTCAGTCTGGCCAGAACGGAGCTTTATCTAGGGTCAGTTAAAATCAGCAGGAGAGTCTTTGAGAGCTTTTCTGTGGTTTATTTTCCTTTTAAACCATAGCAGTGTTCCGGCCAAACTGCCAATAAATAAGTATAATGAGAAATAAATTATTTAGAGGGAACAACAGATGTAGACTATCACCCCTAATTATAATATCTTTTTTACATGTCCAACACGTTATGACTGAAGATCACCTGTTAAAATGAATGTAACTTACTTTAAAAATCTTCAGCATAGATGATATGACATGCATGTGGGTCAGTTAATTTTTATATTTTAAACAGTTTCTTGAGATATAAGTTACATAGCAGAAAATTCACCTGTCTTAAGTATATGATTCAATGATTTTTTGGTAAATTATCCAAATTGTTCACCACAATCACCATCTAGCTTTAGAACATTTCCATCACTTATCAGGTCCTGAAAAGATCCCTTACACCTGGTCACTGCTAATATTTCCTTCCCATCCTTAGCCCTAGGCTGCCACTAATCCTTTCTAGACATTTCCTACAAACGTCACCACACAATATGTTGTCCTTTGTGACTGGCTTCTTTCACTTTGCATAATATTTTTGAGGTTCATCCATGTTGTAGCAGGTGTCTGTGGTTCCTTCATTTTTATTGCAGAATAATATTCCATTGTATGGATAGACCATAATTTGTTTATTCATTTACCAGCTGATGAATGTTTTTAGGTTGTTCCCATTTTTTGGCAATATGATAATGCCACTGTGAATATTCATATGCAAGTTTTTGTATGAACATGTTTCAATTTGTCTTGGGTAGATCACCTAGGAGTGGAATCACTGGGTCGTATGGTAAATTCGTATTTAAGATTGGCAAGTCTTTGCCTGCATTTCTGCAGCAGTTGGTTAACAGTTGAAGTTAACTCCCAGAGGTGGGTGTGTGTTGGGTTTTTCTACTGGCTCCTCTGGACCCATTCTCTGTCCTCTTCACCCTGCTCTGTGCCCTGGAATGCAGACCTTGCAGCAATGAGCTCAGTTGGCCTCTGGTTTCAGCTGGGTTTGGTAGTTGGGGACACTGGCAACAGGGAAGAGGGAGAAAGGAGAGTGAGGCTGTGTTCTTTTCTGCTCTGTTCCTGTGGGTCATGAAGTGCTGGCTGTGTCCTTCTGCTGAAGGTTGCAGTTCTGACAGGTGTCCCTCTCCACACAGCTCTCTTTCTCCAGTCTTGGTAACTGTTCATTCCTCAAGCCTTTCAGTTCCACAAGTGACAACAGCCCTGCTGTTATTATCCCCAGGTTATCATGGTTTTTCTACACCCTACACATACTTTGTAAATCGTCCTTTTATTAAGCTCTCTCTCTTTAAGTTACCCAATTTGACTGTGCTGTTTCTGTCAGGACCTTGGCTAAAGTCAGTTTTTAGCTAATTTTTAAATATGCTAAATTTAAGTTCATCAACATTTGTGCTTTATCTAACTGGACTTTCATTAGAGGGGTTTTGTCCCTTAACCAAGAGATATTATGAATGATTTTCCTGAGGAAGTGAAGTCTGAGATATGTGGATTGGCCAGAAGTATTGTACAGGCACTTCTGCCCTTGTATAAAAAAAGATGTGGGCAGCCAGATGGCTCAGTTGGTTAGAGTGCGAGCTCTCAACAACAAGGTTGCCGGTTCAATTCCCACATGGGATGGTGGGCTGCACCCCCGGCAACTAGATTGAAAACAGCGACTGGACTTGGAGCTGAGCTGTGCCCTCCACAACTAGATTGAAGGACAAGAATTTGACTTGGAGCTGATGGGGCCTGGAGAAACACACTGTTCTCCAATATTCCCCAATTAAAAAAAATCCTGTTGCATTAAAAAACACAACATATATAATATCTGTGAGCACAGTAGACTCATATTCTTGGCTGGTATTCTTGGCCTTGAACAGGTGTGGTCCTGTGTCCTGCCTCTTAGTGGAGGATTCTGTCGCCTGACCTAGCCAGAAGGTTGACTACATCCTGCCCCAGGACAGTCTCATATCCATCATATCCATCTAGGGTGATGAGCCTTCATGTGAAGCTCATGGGAAGCTCTCTGAGTGCCTAAGGGACAGAGAGCTGGGACTATGCTGAGCCATAGGAACAGGTTTGTTCTGTTTTGATGCCAGCTTACTGATAAATGTTTCTGTGTGGTAAGACTTGGTCTGAGGCTTGCTTGCATTTTGTAGCATACCATCTGCTGGCTGGGGTGTAAAGGGAAGGGAACCTGTAGCCTTCATCTACTTCTAATTACTGGAGGCTACAAGAAAATCCAAATAATTACAAACAAGCAAATGGGCTTCAGTCAGATAAAGACATCAAATGTACTGTGTCCCAGGGTTCCGACCATCCAGGGTTCCCGGTCAGCTATGCCCAGTTACCGGATCCCTGAGGGAGCATGTGCAACTATGCTGGCCTGTACAAAAAGCAGCCCAACTGGGCCCAAGTAGGGCCAGCCCCCCGGTCTCCCAGCTCACCTCAGCCCCCACCAAACCCCATGCAGCACCCACCCACTCCATACACAATTCTTGCTCTCTTTGAAAAAGCATGGTCATCTACTATTCATGTACTTATTTTGTTCTCTTTTAACTTTAAAAAAAATTAAATCCTTTATTTTGAGATAATTGTAGATTCATGTGCAGTTGTAAGAAATAATAGAGTTCCTGTGCACCCTTTACCTAATTCCTCCCAAGGGTAACATCTTGCAAAGCTAATGTGCAATATCACAATCAGGTTATTGGCATGGAGATAGTCAAGATACAGAATAGTTTCGTCACCACAAGGGTCTCTTGTGTTGCCCTTTACAAACACTCCCACACCTCCTATCCCCCTCCCTCCTTAACACGTGGCAACCATTGATCTGGTCCCCATTTCTACGATTTGGTCATTTCAAGCATGTTATGTAAAGGGAATCATGCTTTGTAACCTCTTTGGATTAATTTGTTTTTCACTCAGCATAATTCTCTGCAGATTTATCTAGGTTGTGTCAATCGTTTGTTCCTTTTCAGTGTTGAGCACAATTCATGGTGTGGATGTGCCACAGTTTGTCTAACCATTCATCCATTGAAGGACACCTAGGTTATTTCCAGTTTGTGGCAATACAAATAAAGCTGCTGTAAACATTTGCATATGTGTGAACATAATTCTACTTTTCTGAGTGCAATTGCTGGGTGGTATAGTAGTTGCATGGTTAGTTTTTTTCAGAAACGGCCAAAATGTTTCCCAAAGTGATTGTGCCCTTCCAGCCAGCAATGGAATTAGTCACCCATTTGGTGTTGTCACTAATTTTTAAATTTTTTTGTTTTAGCTATTCTGATAGTTGTGTAGTGATATCTCATTACGGTTTTAATTTGCATTTCCCTGATGGCTAATTATATATATATATATATATATATATATTTAATTCAAAGTGGTATAAAGAAGAAAACAGTGAAAAAAAACTTGTCTCTTTGTCCAGATAATTCTGTTAAAGATATTATATTGTAGACATGAAATTGGAAGATTTACGTGGCATAGAAAAGCATAAAAAAAGAAATAAAGGCCTCTACCCACCCCTGCCCTTTATCCTACCCTTCTCTGTAAAGGTCACCAGTGTTTAAAATGTCTTGAGATTCCTTCCAGTAAAGGTAAAGAAACTCCATGACTATATCCTTACTTATATGTTAATAAGGATGTTGCTAGAATGGTAAAGGTTGGCTGTAGTGACTGAGAGACCCAATGACAATCCAGATTTTCCTGATTGGCAGGTGGCTTTGTGTTCCTTATGTCTTGTCTTGTGGGCATTTGCTTTGCTCTTCAAGGCTGGAGCTGGGTCATGAGCATGAATGTGTCCTGTAGGCACATTGACAAAACTCAGTCCTGTGACCAAACCCAGGGCAGAAAAAGCTGGGGGTGTAATCTAGTCACATGCCCAGAAAGAAGGGGGGAACAGGTTTTAGTGGCCCACTAGCAGTCTCCATCAGAATTTAGTTTTTGCCCGTGTCAGCACTATGGGATCCTACTTCACACAACCATAAATCCTGTTCTCAACTTTGCTTTGATCATTTGATATAGCATGGAGATATTGTCACAATAAAGACATACTGTCAAGACAGTTTTCTTGGAAGCTACAGGTAATGGCACAGAATTGGCCTTTGGATTCAAGTTGTTTGGCAATCTCTGCCTCAGACCAACCCAAGGAAAGTAACTGCCTTGCCCCATTCTTAACTGTCATCACACACTTAGTTGGCAATATATGATGGTGCCTTATGCCATTTCAGTAAGGAAATTCTTCTTCGTAATGTCCAAATTACTCCAGTCTAAATTAGCCCAGCTGCACTCTCAGCTTATTCTCTTTCATCTTGCCTTAAATGAAAACAGCAGCTTTTGATTATTTTTATGTTCCCCTGGATTCATTGCTTTGTTCTTGTGAGGCTTGACTTCAACCATGTAATTTCTGATCCAGGCTTTGAATATCCTAGGTTCATTGTAGTAAGCCATGACTCTGTGTGTGTGTGTGTGTGTGTGTGTGTGTGTGTGTGTGTGTGAGAGAGAGAGAGAGAGAGAAATAGAAATGTGTTGAATAAGTGTAAATAATGTGTAGGTGTGGTTACAGAAAGAAAATAAAATGATTACTGTGTAGCTTATCACACAGCTTAAGAAATGGAACATCACCAGTGTCCTTGAAGCAGGCCATACAGACACATATGTCATGCCTTTGGGTTTCCCCTCCCTCACTCCCACAGATGTAAGCACTATGATGAACACGGTGTTAATAATTTCCTTACTTTAAAAAAAAAGCTCTATTGCATATGCATGTGTCCCTAAACAACATGTTGGTTGCGCTGCTTGTTTTGAACTTAATGTAAACTGATTCATAGGTCTTCTGCAATCTGCTTCTTATTGATCAATATTATGCTTTTAAAATTCTGATTTTAAAGCATTTAAAATGCTGATGTGTGTAGAACATGGTCCATTCATCTTCAAAATTGTATAGTATTCCATTATATAAATATATCCCAATTTACTTATCTTTTCCTCGGTTGACAGACATTTTGGTAGTTTCTACTTTTTCTGATATGAACACTTTGTCCATGTTTCCTAGAGGACTTACACGGCTGGGAGCAGAATCGCTGGCTCAGAAGTTATTACTGGATAATACAAACTAGTTTCCAAAGTTTTGGTGTTGAGGTTATGGCAGCCTTATAAACTTATACTTTTTCTATTCTTTGAAAAAGATTGTGCAATTTAGGAATAATTGGTTTTTAATTTTTTAATGTTTGATAGAATTTATCTGTAAAACCATCTGTGGCTGGAGTTTTCTCTGAGGGAAAATTCGAACTACTCATTTATATTATTATCATCATCACCTTATTGCTATTATTATTGTTTTTAGTGGTTGTACAACTATTTAATTTTTTCTTGAGTAAGTTTTAGGTTTATATTTTTCTTTTTCTTTTTTTTTAATTTATTGAGGTGACAATTGTTAGTAAAATTACATAGATTTCAGGTGTACAATTCTGTATTACATCATCTATAAATCCCATTGTGTGTTCACCACCCAGAGTCAGTTCTCCTTAAATCACCATATATTTGATCCCCCTTACCCTCATCTCGCACCCCCCACCCCCCTTACCCTCTGGTAACCACTAAACTATTGTCTGTGTCTATGAGTTTTTGTTTCTCATTTGTTTGTCTTGTTTTTTTGTTGTTTTTGTTTTATATACCACATATCAGTGAAATCATATGGTTCTCTGCTTTTTCTGTCTGACTTATTTCGCTTAGCATTATACTCTCAAGATCCATCCATGTTGTCACAAATGTTCCTATATCATCTTTTCTTATCGCTGAATAGTATTCCATTGTGTATATGTACCACGACTTCTTTATCCATTCATCTATCGAAGGATATTTTGGTTGTTTCCATGTCTTGGCCACCGTAAATAAAGCTGCAATGAACATTGGAGCACACATGTCTTTATGTGTAGATGTTTTCAGATTTTTTGGGTAGATACCCAGGAGAGGGATTGCTGGGTCATATGGTAATTCTATTCGTGATTTTTTAAGGAACCTCCACACTGCCATAACAGCTACACCAGTCTGCATTCCCACTAACAGTGTATGAGGGTTCCTTTTTCTCCACAGCCTCTCCAACATTTGTTACTATTTGTCTTGTTGGTAATAGCCATTCTGACTGGAGTGAGGTGATGTCTCATTGTGGTTTTTATTTGCATTTCTCTGATGATTAATGATGTTGAGCATTTTTTCATATGTCTATTTGCCATTTGTATGTCCTCTTTGGAGAAATGTCTCTTCAGGTCCTAAGCCCATTTGTCGTTGATTTTAGACAGCTTCAACCACAGCACTGGGCAGGTGGGGGCAGGGCGAGCTCTGGGAGGGTAGGGAGGGTACAGCTAGTCTCAGTGCCTACGGCTTCCGTTCTCTGCTCCGCAGTGAGTGCTTAAACCACTGTCTTCAGCCTTCTTCCCTCGGTCTTTGCTCCGAGGTCTCTGCCATGAGCATTGGGTTCAGCTGTGTTATATGCTGCCCCCTCAGTCCTGTGGGCCATAAGCGGAGCCCTAGGAGTCCTAGTTCTTCCCTCTCCCGCAGCTGCGGTAGTTCCAGGATGCAGTGAGCTCGGAGCACTGAGCTAGGTCTGCATCCTGCGCCTGCGCAGCTCCGTCTCCACACTTCTCCCTTGCCTCCTCCCCTGCTCTTGCAATTTGCCCATCTTTAGGTGAATTCAGTAATGGGCCTCTTCGTCTTGCCTGTCTGCTGTGCAGGGAGTCCTTTGTGGAGTTATAGTTGTTCGATTAGTTGTAAATTCTAGGGGAGATTTACAGAGGCTCATCTCACGCTGCCATTTTGGTGACATCTCAGGTTTATATTTTTCTAGAAATATATTCATTTCACTTAAATTTTCAAATTTATTGGCATAATTTTTTTTGGTAACATTCTCCTACTCTAGTTAAAAAACTTTAGCCAGAAACACATATATCCAGGGCTATCATCTAGTTCATAAAATGACTGGGAAGGCTCAACAGTTATGTTCAGAAAATGAGCAGAAATACTGACAGGCTAGGTAGTGGAGGATACAGCTTGGTTGCCCCACAGAGCAAGCTGGGACAGAGTGTTTACATTCATCCTCTTCATTTTCTCTCTCTTGCTGGAACTCTAACTGCTCAGGAGTTGGATGATATCATTTCTGGAACTCCTATTTTTCAGATCCTGAATTCATCCTCTATTTGTCTCTCTCTCTCTCTTTTTTTAAATAATTTTTATTTCTTTGTCTCTTTGCTTTCCTGTCTGCAAAAAGATTTCATCAATTTTATCTTCCAACTCTTCTAATGAAGTTTTCATTTTTCACTCTTTTCTCTTTAAATTTCAAATTTCTAAAAAAAATTAAAAATCAAAACTTTTTTAAAAAATTAAAAATTTTCCATCAATTCTGATGGTGTACTTTTCAACTCTCCTTGGAGTTCTCTGTTAAGTTATTTTATTTGGTTATCCTGGATTAGAATTGCTATATCTTCCTGACAAATTGAATCTTTCCCTAGTCTTTATTTCTAATAATACTTATTTGATTTGACACCTGTTTTGATTGATATTAATAAAGTTGTGACTTTTTCTCTTTTGGTTGGTATTCACTCATCTTATATATATATATAATATTTTTTTCTGTTTTTAGTTTCCACCTTTCTGGTACCTTATGTTTTTGGTGTGTTTCTTGAAAATATCATAAAGCCCAATGTTAAAACTCCTTTCTGATATTCTTGGTCTTAATAGAGCATGGTAGTACATCCATTTCTGAAATCTTGCACACATTAAGGTTATATTATAACCATTGTGTTCATTTAGCCAAATAACTGAAAAGATCATCTTCAGTATTTTAAGAGCACAATTCTCAAACAAAGATACATGTTAGCACTTGTTAAGTTTTTGTTCAGCTTCATAAAGAAGGATACAGCAGGAAGACAAAAGAGCAGATTGAAGAGCATTTGAGGAACAGGGATTTATATAGTCAGTTGGGAAAGGAATGAGAAATAATATTCGAGTTAGATACCAGATGGACTAACTTTCTACGGGGTAATAATCATGTCGTCTCTGGGTTGGATTAGCTTCTCTGTCAGACTATAAACTCCTCTGTTTCTAACCTTGCTGGCTGTGAGCTGTCTGCACCTTCATCGGCTAAGATGTGTTAAACAATGATTCTGTAACAATAAAGTTACCTGCCCCAAAGTGTCAGATGAGGTCAAGCAGTCTTATTAGAAAATATCCTTAGATGATATTAACAAAAAATCAAGCAATCATCATTTTGCCTATATCAAAGTTTGGGATAAAGTTTTCTTTAATGATTTAACACCAAAATTAAAAATTCTTTATCAGAATGATGCAACTGTAGTCTTACTCATTGATAAGGCTAGGGGTAACCTAACTGAAAAATAAACTAGAATGGCTAAAGGCAGCTGTAAAATAAGCATTTATAGCTAAGAAAATTAAGTTGTTGCATGGGTATTGTAAAATGTAAAATTGGTATAATTAACTTAATAAACTGAATGGTAGGGAGACGACACATTTATTACACTCACTTCCATCAAAATATGAGTCTACCTAGGCAGGTATACTCTATTTTTTCTATTTTTATCCTTTCTCCATGCCTCACCCCACTTTTTTTCTTCCTCTTCCTTCTCTTTATTTGTTAGTCAAAGACACAGAGGGTTGAATTATCATCATTGATTCATATGAAGTCCCACTCTCATTTTTTTTCTTTTATTCCCATCCCCGAACCCCCTTCCTGCCATATGCAACCTTTCTAATATGTTTGAGGTGTATCATTTTGTTTGTAGAATTCTTGTAAAATGTTCATGATTTTGTAAGCATTTTTCATGTATTTCAACATTTTTTTAATCCAGATGCAGAACTGGGTTTTCTGTATTTAGTCTGAGAAAAAAATTGGCTATTCTTGTTCTTGTAACTTATATTTTTAAAAAAGATATGAGTTTGTCTTTGCTACACCATAATCAAATTCAGTGCTCACTTGCTCAATGTGTGGTGTAGCAGTGGGGGACTTGTGGTGAGAGGGTGGGGCCACTAGATGAAAAAATAGGGTGGGGACTAAGGAGAACATGAACCTAAGAGTCAGAACCTCCTTAATTTTTGCACATTAGGTTCTCCGCTAGACAACAACAAAGCTACAAAGAGTTATAGGAAAATCTATTTATATCTCTGGAGTTAGAAAAAATTATAAAGGAAAAAAAATTTAAAACCCTAAGAAAAATATTCACAAACTTGATAACATTAAACAAAGGAGAACATACTTGTTATATTTATAATGGCCAATAATTAAAACACATAACATATTAAGAGAAAACCTCTTACAAATTTATAAGAAAATGACACATAACCCAGTAGAAGAATGGGCAAGAGGTATATACTGGTATTTCACACATAGACATACAAAAAGATACTCAGCCCCACTGTTAATTGGAAAAATGCACATTAAAACAATAAAGGCATATAATTTCTTTATCATTAGGTTGGAAAAAGTTAAAAGGTTTGTTAACATAAAATACTGGCCAGAGAGTGGAGAAATAGCTATAATTGTTTTTTTTTTTTTTTTTTTTTTTTAACAGGACTTTATTGGGGAACAGTGTGTTTGTACTTCCAGGCCTGTTTTCCAAGTCAAGTTGTTGTCCTTTCAATCTTAGTTGTGGAGGGCGCCGTTCAGCTTCAGTTTGTTGTCCTTTCAGTCCTAGTTGTGTCGGGCGCAGCTCAGCTCCAGGTCCAATAGCCGTCGCCAGCTGCAGGGGGCGCAGCCCACCATCCCTTCCGGGAGTTGAACCGGCAACCTTGTGGTTGAAAGGATGCACTCCAACCAACTGAGCCATCCGGGAGGCAGCTCAGCTCAAGGTGCCGTGTTCAATCTTAGCTGCAGGAGGCAGAGCCCACCATCCCTTGCGGGACTCGAGGAATTGAACTAGCAACCTTGTGGTTGAGAGCCCACTGGCCCATGTGGGAATCGAACCGGCAGCCTTCGGAATTAGGAGCATGGAGCTCTAACCGCCTGAGCCACCGGGCCGGCTCCAGCTATAATTGTTTTTGATGATACAGGTTTAATGGAGTACATTTTGACAATACTGTTAAAATTTTAAAAGCATGTACCCTTTGATTCCACTTCTTGTCTATATACTCTAGGAATTAGTTCACTGTAGGTATATTTAAAGAGCTATATAGAAGGGTCTTCATTGTAGCAATATTGGTAATAAGAAAACTTGAAAACAGCTGAAATGCTCATCCAAAAGTGAATTATAAATACTCTGAAGCAATAAAAAAGAATCAAGTGGCTCAACATGGACTGATGTGGAAACAGGTACCATACGTTGAGGTAAGACACATCATCAAGTCAAAAAGACAATACTTACTTGTATAATGCCATTAATAAAGTGTAAAAAAAAAGAAACCCCACAAAACATTTATTTCTATATGTACATATGTATGTATGTAGATGCAGAGATAAAGTTAGAAAGTATCAACACCAAAATAAAGGCAGTGAGAGCCGAGGATGGGTGGGGAAATGGGACTGTGGAGCTTCAGGGACATATTTTACAATAGCATGTACTTGTGTATTTAAAGGTATACTTCAATAAATTTAAATAGAAAAAGATGTAAATGCTGAGGCTTCAACCCCAGAGATTTGTATTTAGATGGTTTTAGTAGAAATTGGTGTTTTTTTGACACCTTCCTGGGTGATTCTGAGACCATGGCTTGAAGATTGAATTACCGTATTTTGACATGTATAAAGCACACATTTTTGCCCAAATCTGTGAGGGAAAAATAAGGATGCACATTATACATAAGTAGTACTAATTCCATATGTATATAAATATTTTAATTCTTTTATTTATGCTTATGAGGTATAAGTGTAACTCTAGAAATCAATAATGATATCCATAGGCAACATAATACCCTGGAATACGATCATCAGTTTTGTTGAACTTATGAGGAACTTGCAACGATGAAGAGTTTTGGACCTTCTATGATGCGTAAATATCGTAAATTTGTTACCGGTACATAAAATTTCTTGTACCTTGTATCAGTTCTTGTGCTTTGTAATTATTTGTTACATAAAATTTCTTGTACTATAATATATTAAAAACTAAATGCTAAAATTCCTTTATAATACAAAAAACAAGTACCAAAATGAAAACAAATAAAAATTTGAATTAAAAAATTAAAATTAAAGATTTTTTTCCCTGAAAGTTTGGGCTTAAAACGTGGGTGTGCATTATACACAGGAGCACATTATACATGGCAAAATACAGTATCGGTTATTGGAGATCCTATATTCTAGTCTTTAATTCAGCTTGTTATGTGTTTTTCATAATATATAATTCCTTATTAAAATACTGGCACAGTGCTCACTTCTGCAGCTCACATACTAAAACTGGAATAATACCAGAGAGGATGAGCGTGGGCACCATGGGGTGCCCATGCAAATTCATGAAACATTCCATATATTGGCAAGTTTTATGTTACGTGCATTTTACCACAATTTAAAAAACAGTATAAATCATTTAACTAAAACCACAGAGAAATTTTAATTAACTGGATCCTTTGTCATTAACTCAAATATCATCAGTCTCTGTTCACGTGAATGTTGGTTTTTCCTTTCATCTTGAGGAAAAGCTTCAAGTTCTCTCACCTGTAGCATTTTAAGGTGTGACACCCAGCACACAGAATTTACGTATTGCCCTACACCCTGTTAATGCATACCACTTCTGCACTCTGTCACTCGGTCCCCCAACCCGAGTCTAAGCAGTATCCATTCTGAAGAGAATTCCTTGCTGATCTTGGGGAAATATCCATTTACCTTCCGGTTCCCTATTCTATTTTCTGTTGTGTTGGGAACCAGAGAACAGGAAGAAAGGGTCCATGTGAAGTGAACCACAAGAAGAATGACCTTATAAAAGCAAAGCAGCTCAAAAGTTGCTGCAGAAATACTGTTTTTTATTAGGGGGCGCTGCCCTAGACCATGTTACATGAATGATAATACAACATCCTCCAAATTCTGATTTCCAACACACATCCGACCCCCGGTGTTTCAGATGAGAGAGCATTCAGATTGTCGGTCTACACAAAAGGAAACTTAGAATTAGTTCCTGGCACATTGTAAACACACACCAGTGAACTACTATGATTATGTCATGGTTAGCCTGGCCCAGAGTGATGGTTTTGCTCATAAGCCAGAAAGCTTTGTTACATTCTGCACATTTAAACCCAGGAGAAGCAAGCACTTCACCAAGTGGGTGATGCCCCAATTCACCTTTAAATCAAGCCTTCCTGTCTGCTGATCATCTTTGTCTTTTTTGGTTTTCCCACCACCACCCTCAGCTAGCAAGACGAGGACTCAATGTTGTACTGATCAGCCGGACACTGGAAAAACTACAAGCCGTTGCTGCGGAGATTGGTGAGTAACCCTGAAGGATAAGGGAGATGTCTGTGGAGTCCATTAGCCAGGTCTGCTCTTATCCTGCCTGTGGATGTACCATCAGCATCCCTATATCTGTTCTTTGGAGCACAGGGAGCTGGTCCTCCTGTGGGAGCTCTGTTTACAAAGTTAAGTGCAAGCTGTAAAGCAGGGGCTTTTGTTCATCAGTGATTCTTTGAGCCAGGTGAAGCAGGAAGAGGCTCATGCACAAGTACGTCCACTCTCTTCTTTGATTCGGTGTCTTTATCTCTAGAATCAGACTTCCTCATCCAGAGGTTCCAGCTTCCTGGTTGCTTCTGTCACACCAGTCGAAAGCAGGATCTGTGTTTGCGACTTCACTTCCTTATGTCTATGCTCTGCGGTAGGAGGGTGAGGGACGATGCTTACTGGTGGTTGTCAGAGTTTTAAAAAAGATTTGATCCAGGGCTACTGTGTATGGTTGTGAAGGTTGTACACTGTACAACCCTAGGAGGCAGAATTTATTATTATGATCGACTCTGAAGTGTTCTTAGTTAATAATGATCATAGGAGCCCCTTCTAGGTATTTGCATTTTAATAATTAGTTTAGTAATTAATACACTCCTTAGCTCAAAGGAATGAGTCTTTAATTATGAAGACTTGTGAAGACTATGGCAGGCTGTCTAGGGGACGACCTGTGTCCCCGGGGGAGATTAAGGATAGGAGACAAACGCGAGAGGCCATCACACCTTGAAGGCTCAGTGCCCTTGAACCAATGAATTCTGCTTTTGTTTTGTGTCTGGATATCAGAAGTAACTTTGACCAGAGTTAGGACATTCTTCAGTGTTTCTCTCACAATGCTAAAATGTGCTTTGCATTGCCCTCTTGAAAAGCAAGTAGTGTCTTTAGTCTGAAAGCATTCCCCCACCCTTAAACTATACCTCAAGGTCACTTGCCCCGTAAACATTGGGTCTGACTCCAACGCTGAGCAGGCAGCAGCTGGTAAAATCTGCCTGGTTCTTTCATATCTGCCTGAATGCTCCTGCACAAAGGAAGTGCACATGGAAGAGTGGAAAGAGCAGGAAGGAACAAATTGTGGGTGCCCTTGGGCAAGGAAGTTAGCATCTCCGAGCCTAGTTTTCTCCTCTGGAAAATGGGAATAAGGGTGGCCGGTTAGCTTAGTTGGTTAGAGCGTGGTGCTGATGACACCAAGGTTGCCGGTTCTACCACTGTATGGGCCACTGTGAGCTGTGCCCTCCTTAAAATAAATAAGTAAGTAAGTAAGTAAGTAAATAAATAAATAAATAGAAAATGGGGATAATACCTACTTTACAGGGTTGTAGAGAGGATTAAAATAAATTATTGTGTAGGTAAATGCTTTATGAATGCTGAAGTCTTGAGCAAATACAGAGGGTTGCTGTGCCTACGTGGAGGGGACCTGACACAGCACAGGCAACATCACACTTTGCTCTTACAGCCCTTAGTCCTTAGTCTCACACTTGGGTGTGCAACAGACAGATCGCTGTTGCAGAGTCTGGAGCTCCTGTGCAGACAGATCGCTGGATCCACTGCCAGGGTGTCCTGGTTCAGCAAGTCTGGGGTGGAGCCTGAGATTTTGTGTTTCTAACAAGTTCCCCAGGGATATTGATGCTGTGGTCTGTGGACTCCACTTTGAGAACCACTGCATTTAATCTGTTTTGATGCATACGAGGTCTCACAATTAATTTTGCCAACTCATCCTAGAAAAAGTGCTACATACCTCATTGCTGAATATCACTACAGTCACCTTCAAGGTACTCTCCTTGGAAAGCTATGCACTGATGCCAGCGCCTAGTCCACCCTTCAAAGCAATTTTGGAACTCCCTGGAATGGCCATCAGAGCTGTTGTTGTACTACACTTGATGTTCTGAATGTCATAAAAATGCCGTTTAAAAAATATTTCATTTATCTTCAAGTAAATAAAGAAGTCATTGGGGGCCAGATCAGGTGAGCAGGGAGGGTGTTCCAATACAATTATTTGTTTACTGGCTAAAAACCCCCTCACAGACAGTGCCGTGTGAGCTGGTGCATTGTCGTGATGTAAGAGCCATGAGTTATTGGCAAAAAGTTCAGGTCGTCTAACTTTTTCATGCAGCCTTGTCAGCACTTCCAAATAGTAAACTTGGTTAACTGTTTGTCCAGTCGGTACAAATCCATAATGAATAATCCCTCTGATATCAAAAAAGGTTAGCAACATCATTGCAACAAGCTCATGCACTTAATTGTCAGACCTCGTACACTTGTCACTGTACTAACTCTTAGAATCACACAGAAACCATCATTCACAAATCTTTTAGCATATCCCAGCATTTATCTGGGGCTATTTCTTGTTTCTAATTGGGGTGGCGGGCTTGTGTTCTTTGGTCTCAAGAGCACTGGGGGAACTCCCTGGGCAAGAGGCAGATTGGGGTTTCTGTTCATTAAAGTATAGCTATTGTTTCTAATGCAGAGTGGACTACAGGGAGTAGTGTGAAGATTATACAAGCAGATTTTACCAAGGATGATATCTATGGTTATATTGAAGAAAAACTTAAAGGCTTAGAAATTGGAATTTTAGGTAAGTAAATTGCGAAATGCAAGGCTTATTATAACATATCAGTGGAATAATAATCTTAGTGACACTTGATTATTCCATGGTGGCTTACACTTAACCCATGACTCTATCTTAAGTTGTAGTATAAGTTGAATATTAAAGCTTAATTCTTCAAGAGGTGTTACTGGATTAACAAATTTATATATGGCTTTGGAATGTATCAAACTTACATATTCCAACCTTCCTAACAATATTTCTTAATATTAAAATGAATTTTCTTTCACCGAGCTGGTATTTACATTTGGCAGGAAGAGGGAATCTCAGAAATACTGGCCTAAAGGAATTCATTTAGCAAACAAACACTGCTGTGATTGATCCATGAAATGGCAAGTCAGTGTGGTTATTTGAGAATTGACACTCTTATTCAGGAAACAAGATCATGTTTTTTCTGTGATGATTTATAAACAAGCTATTTTATAACTACATACATGGCACAGTGTTTGATTATACACAGAAGGAAATAAGGTTTGATTTCTAAACTACCTGCTGAATTTTAAAAATAAGTACTAATTATTTTTACTAATAAAAATGTAAAATATGTCATTGCAGAAAAAACAGAAAGAGTAGAGGGGCACATAAAAGGATTTTAAATTTTTTAAAATCCCGACAGCCTGGGATAGCATTTTGGTGCATATCCTTCCAGATACACATTTTCATATATTTACACATACTTCACACACCTACACCTGTTTTCGAAACTGGGATTAAACTTACATACTGTTCTGTAACATTTTTCAAAACCATACCTCACAAATGTTTTCCTATGTCGATAAAACTTTAAACCCCCGTAGGTTTGAATGCCTGCCTTGCATTGTACCACATGGCCGCACCATGTTTCATTTAATGTGCTTCCTATTTTGGGAGCACAATGTTTTCCCCTCAGATTTCCTCACTGTTATCAAATCATGTTGCATTGAACAACCTTGTATATAAATAATTTTGTATGTGTTTCCTTAAAAAACTTCCCAAGAGAAGAATTCCTAGTTGAATATAACCATTTTTAAGGCTTTCGATAAATACTTGCCATTGGCTCTTCTGACATCTTTTTGTTTTGCTTCTCTCTGTCAGTCAACAATGTTGGAATGCTTCCAAGCTTTCTCCCAAGCCAATTCCTTAATACACCGGATGACATCCAGGTAGGTTTGTGTTTTTGTGGGTGGTGTCTTCTCACCAGATACTGGGCCCCCTAGCTGGATTATCACCAGGCCTGGGAAGGGTGTCTGGACAAAATACTGTATTCCAGGTGGATATCTGGAGATCTCTCTTTCTTTTCATCTTAGTGCTTGATACACATTCAAGGGTACCACTGCTCATGACCATCTCTGTGATAAGGTCATTTTCCTTCTTCTCTGCACATCAAAACGTACCTGCCTGTGGTCTCAGTCTTTTGGGGGCTCTGTGCTCTGCTTTATATTTTCTCTGCCTGAGAAATTAACAGCTTGTGAATGTAAGTGGGAGAAGGCCAGCTCTTTGGTTTTCTTTGTCTTCCCAGGTCTTAAGATTTGTTCAACTTTCAGTGTAAGGGAAGTCCACAATACAAACTCTGTGGTTGGGGGTACTATAAGTTCAGCAAGATTGGCTCAGACCGATGGCTGCCATTGTTGGTCATGAGTAAATTTGTTATGTATTTAACAGTCACCGAAGGCACTATTTGTTGTCGTCCCCAGGCCTGGACCTTTGAAGTCATGGAGTGATACCAATTCTGAACAGGCTGTCATGTTTCCATTACCTGATTCCACAATTATTCCTGTGGTCCTATTTAAGCCCCGAGTCTACTGCATGGGAATATAATGCTATTGGTGCATGTCCTTGCCAACCCTCCTCCTGGCCACACATCTACCCTGTGGTCCTTGCTTCTGACTTAATGTGTGTCTGTCCATTAAGTAGGTTCCATTCTTGCTTCTTTCTATCTATTTATGTCCGTATTTGTGCTTGTTTCTGTGTTTGTCCCTCTTTCGCTCTCTGTTTGTCTTGGGTAATCCTAGCAGTTTCTCTATCGACCTCTGTAGCCCAGAACCTCTACCCTGTGTCATACAATCATTCACCTTTCTATTCTGTACGCTGTTGTCTTCAAGACCCACATATGCTCACCTTTCTTCCTCCAGCTGGAAATTAACCATCTCCCTTTGAAAAACTGTGTCTATATCACTCCTTACATTTTTGAGGAAACTCTTTAATTGACTTCTCGTCAAGATCGCACTTTAATAAAATCATAGTGTGAATGTCAGGTGTTTCCCAGTTCTAGTGCCTACTTGCTGAACATCAATGAGAAACCTAATTTGCAGGCTGAGTGAGTGAGGGAACTGCTCAGACGTGTACTTTTGCCCACTTTATGGTTCTTTAGCACTGATTACTTCTCAGGAGAATTTCTCAGATGATCCTTCTGATCCGTGGTTGTGATTATTTATTACAGAGCCTCATCCATTGTAACATCACCTCGGTAGTGAAGGTATGTGATCAATGCATGCACTAAATGCCTTAAAAATATAGTAGCTGTTGGAATTTGGCAACACTGGAGAATTGGCTCCTTCTCTGTAGAAGCAGAATTCTTTGATATTGAACCACACTTGATTGAGAGGCTATGTAGCAGCCTTTTAATTGTCTTACTCTATTTTCATCAAGTACAGTGATGGATTCATTCTCCCTAGTGTTTGAATCTTATTTATACATTCAATGTTGTCACATGTCAGAACACATTTGACCTCATGATGCTGAAACTGATTCAGGATTCCAAGTATGCCTTTTTTTTTTTTTTAAATTCAATACTGTCCTCTGATTTTAGTCTTGTAAATAGAGGGAAACTCGCTTTGTTTGGAAAAATGACAGAGGGCACAACTTGGATTTTATGGACTCTTGTTTAATAAATATTTGTAGAATTGAAGTTCATGTTCAGTTGTATTTCTGATCGCAGCCCAGCTACTAGTTAGTCGGACAGCATTGGGCATGCTACTTAACTTCCTTGAACTTCAGATTCTTCATCTGCTATTAAAAGAGTGTTGGACTAAGTGACGTATCAAGAGCCATTCAGCACTCAGGTCCTTTGATTAGAGTCAACTACATAAACATTTGTAGACTTGACTGCCACAAAACTGTCCTACACCATGCCGTTGCATGAATAAGAAAAAGGGGACCCCTCTGGGCAGACAATTTGGAAAAAGGTGCTGCCTAAGGGTGGGCGCAGCTGGATGCTTGGTCAGTAGATGGCGCTTTTGTGTGAACACAGTGTTTTCCTTTCCCTGAATGGTGAGAGCCCCCTCGATGGCTTGCAAGTGAACTCTGAGCTTCCAGTCCTCACTCACCCCTTGCTCAGTACACAAAATTCACAAGGGTGCATGGCCGTCCTTGTGACCACTCTGGAAGACCTGTGGAACTGCAGCAGTGAATTAGGTATGGCCCCTGATTTCACGGAGCTGGGACCCTGGTTGAGAAGCAGCAGGAGTCTCAATCTCATCCTGAAAACATGAACTGGCAGCGCAGGACAGCTTTCCCAAAGGAAAGGCGGTTGGTGTCAACCTCAGAGGGAGTGGTGTGGGGATGCTGAGCAGACCAAACAAAACATTTTTCAGGTGGATAAGTTGGACTGACAAAAATTATTTTCACCATTTATTGTTTTTCTGTAATCATCCTTTTTTTTCATGGTTTAATGCTCAGTTTTTATTGACACACATATTCTTTTTATGCTGAACAATCAATGGCTTTTAACTACCAGCCTCCCGTCCCCTCCAGCTGATGAAATGGTAGGTTTTATTTGTCCAACTGTTGTTGGCAGCCTTACTGCTAAAATCTTTCACATCATTTTACACATTGATCTTTCATTCTTGGTCCATTTGATCACAGAGCTTCCCAAATGTATTTGGCAACTCTCTGGCTCCTTTAGCAGAGAAATGCTTTGATTTGCTAAAAAATCATTTTAGATATTGCCAGACTTCTGTTACTAACTCCCCTAAGTAACAGAGAAAACACACTGAAGGTAGCTTCTGAGTATGCCATGCCCCAGTCGGCCATGCTGGTTGGAGCCATAACGAGTATCACTTAATTATTCCGAGGAAGCCATCTAGAAATAGTAACGATCCCTATCAAGGGCAGAGATAGGAGATGAGTATGAGGTCAAAGGGAAGGTGAAATAAGAGAGTAAATAATGGGAGCTTTGTGACAGGGACCCATAAAGTCTAAAGTTATTGTTCTAATTGGGATTATCCGCCCAATTAAGCTAGTGAATTCATTTGGGAGATTTCAAGGACATGCTGGCCCTGTCCACCAGTGCTCCAGTCATACCCTCCATGAAACTGGGAAAGCCAAGGGAAGAGTGATGACATCATCAAGTCCTTTTCCTTCTCTTACCTCCCTTAAAATCCAGGGTTCAAGAGGTAGTCCCATGGGTGGTAGGGAGCACCCCGCCCACACCATTCCCGCCCCCACCGCTAACCCAGAGCAGTGAAAACATTGGTCTGGAGGCTCCTGCAGATGGGCTTAAGGGCCTGGCCTATGAAATGGGGGTTGGGTGGCATGTGGGGGGATGGGACTGGCAGGGACATAGCTTACGGAGAAGCTCCTGTAGGCCTCCCAGACAATACGGAGAAATAGGCAAAACTTGTCTTCTGGTCTCCAGTCTTTATTTTTCTGCCTCTTTCCATCTGTTTGGTTGCTCTCTGTCTTAAACCTGCACCCAAGATACAGCCTGAGTCCACTCAATTGTACTTTCAAGAACATTTTTGTCCATGGGTTTGCTTCTTCCTTAATTCTTATAAAGTATGCCCTGTAATTATGATGTGAAAAGCCATTTTAACTGGATATTTATGCTCCAGAAGTGGTAGGGAAGCCATCTTCAGGGAGCAGTAGGTTGGGAGAGGGAAGAGGCTTCTCACTGCTGTTGTAATTCTAACAGATGAACAGACAGACATGTTCTGTCCAGGGAGCTATTTCACAGACCACCTGCAGGCTGCTTATGGGGCTGCTGTTGAATTGACAGATTCTCATCCTTTGTATTGTGAGATGTTCATGGCCACTTGTGTGATTTCCCGAATGTCCCCCAAACCTAACTCATGGCTGAGGTTTCTGATGGCCAGCCCACTTTTGCCTGTCTCCCAGAGTAAAAGGTATCTGGGGAACCTCAGTTTTGATCCCACAGCAAGAAGCCATTTTCCATAATGTTTAACGGCCTTCATTTTGCAGGAAGACTTTAGCTTTATGGGGAAGAAACCAGAGGCCTCTGAGCAGTTTGCCATTTGTCTAGGTTGCCTCCTGTGGGTTCCAGCCAGACTCTAGTGTCACCAGAAACACGTTTAATAAGTGTCAGCAGATTTTCAAGGCCATCTGAGAGGATGAAGCAGGTGCCAGAGTCCTCCCGCACCCACTTCCCCAAGTACCCCTGTCTATTGCGACTCAGTTCCTTTGTCAAGGCTTAACTTTCTCCTTCTCTTATAGATGACACAGATGATTCTGAAACACATGGAATCAAGGTAAGTCTTTTCTTTTAAAAAGCATGGGGCAGCATGGTCTCCCTGGCCTGCCAATCAGCTGACTTGGAGGCTGGGGGATAGAGTGCAGTCAGCTGCTACTTTAACAAATGATATGATGAAAGGACATGGAGATTATAGGAGAAAAAATAACATTCTGGGCCAGGCCAAATTTGCAAACAGATAAGCATACTTGAAGGTCAAATAAACTTTTGTTTAGGGAGGAGAACAGCAGCAGTTTCAGCACACATTGTATTAAAAAAAAAATTAACTCATGTTGAGCATAAAAGAAACTTCAGAAGTTGGCCTGAGACCAAGACCATCTCTTTGTTATTATGAATTTCAGCTCTTGTCAGAATGAATACTCCATTTCAGTGGTAAAAATCACCACCCCATCAGTGCCTCCACTTATTCCATGTTTCTATCACCCTATTACAACACCCATTTGGGAGCTGGGTTTTTTTCAGGTGGTATTCATTAAAAGCAAATGGTTGATAGTTTATCTTTCCTAGAGGAAGAAGGGGCTTGGCCTTGTATTCTAATGCGCAGTTTCTTGGTTTTTCTGAATTGACTCCATCTACTTGGGATGAATTAAAGATGTTGAATTTCAAAAGGATAATTAAGGACTCCAGAGACTTGTGTGGGTGCCTGTGTGAGCAGATGATGGACTGTCAAATTCCACCCATGACAGGATTCTACATGTGGCATCTGTCCTGTTGTGGGTCATCTTTATGAGTCAGAAGGGACCTTGAGCTCATGCTCAACTTTTGAAAGAGCAAGATCTCTTCACCTGAGTCTTGTATGAGCCAAGTTGGTTTTCTGCACTTTGGTTGGGGATATTTGTTGCAGCAGAGTCCATTTCCAGTCACAAATCCTTGATGTCAACTGACTGCAAAGTGACATCATTGAGTGGCGCTGTAGTCTATGATGTAGGGGAAGTTCCACTCACAGTTCTTGGAAGCAGAACACTCGTGCACGTGGAAGCCTAGAGAGGATGGGGTTTTCCCAGCATCCATATGAGCTCCTTGTTCTCTTCTTTCTTGAGTAATGTGATCAGGCAGCAAACCAACTGAAACTTTGCTTCTTTGCCTTTTAGGCGGAAAGGGCTCATCTTGAACATTTCTTCTGGGGTGGCCCTCTTTCCCTGGCCCCTATACTCCAGCTATTCGGCGTCCAAGGTGAGTGATAGCATTCAAGTCTTCTTCCTCTTGCCTTTCCCAGTTGGTATTTTCTTTTGGATCATCTGGCAAGTTGATGGATAGGTTTCCTAGGAGGCACTCTTCTATGTACAGGGTGGAGCTAGTCAGCAGGTGTTTGGGTGCACATCAGATAAAGGTGCAGCCCCTGGGCTGACAAGGTCTGCAGCAGCACACCTAGGCAGGTGAAACTTCCATGATGGGCCTCCAGCCCTCACTCACTTCCTGGCCTGCTGTCTTCCTGCCAACAAGTAACATTGTAGCTTCCTTCCTGCCCTGGAGGCCTAGTCAGGTGCCCCCATGCCCTAGTCTTTAAAACAAACCCTTGGAGGAGGGGGTGCTTTAGACAAAGAACTTTCCTGGGTTGGGTCATCTATATGCAGTGGCCCGAGGTATGTATTTATCCGAAAAGTTATGTTCCCACCAACTGAGGTAGCTTTTCCTAGACCAAGAAATGACGTTCTAATTCCCATCAAGATAAGCCTCTGCATTTAAAGATAAAGCCGTTGGTTACTTGTGGTGCATTTTGAAATCTGAGTAAGTTGGTTCTGATGGAGAAAGCAAGCTCTGTGTCCTGAGGTGTTTCTCTTTCTTGCTCCAGGCTTTTGTATGCACATTTTCCAAGGCACTGCAAGCAGAATATAAAGCAAAAGGAATCACTATCCAGGTGAGGTTAACAGTTCTGAGTCCATGGGAACAGGAACTCTGGATTTACATGGAGCTGGGGCCACTATCTCCTGCAGGACTGGCAGTGCACGTGCAGCCAGGAGGAAGGTGGTCTGGATGACACCATGGGAGTTATTGGGACCACTGTGGTAACAGCTGTGCCACCTCTGTTTCACCTGCTGCCGCTGTCACCCATGACCTGGTTGCTGGAGCAGGAAATGGGGCAGGGTGTGTGAGTACTCAGAAACTCTGTCGACCCACTTGCTACCTGATGCTGTATCAGGACAGAAATGGGGCTTGTTGACCATCCTTTACTCTCTGATATAAGTACAGGAGACAGGTTTATGTGGGAGAAATTGGGGAGAGGCAACAAAAGAAAACTGGACACTCAGTCCATGTTGGAAAAAGTGGCGGTGCTTCTCTTGTGAGCTGTTTCATCTGTGATGAGCCACAGAAATCCTCAAACTTTGGTTCTTGAGCAGTCAGGAAGAGGTGCTCTGCTTCCCCTTTCACCTACAATGGCAGACCCACCATGGAGAAGACCTTGTCCTACTAACTGTAAACAGAGCTGGGTTGCCACTGCCACCTGTAGACTGAGCAACGTGATGTCTCGAGGTTTCAGTGACATACATGTACTTGGTTCAGCAACACAGAATTAAGTGGTTTCTGGAAGCTGGAATAAAAAGTTGACAGAGGGTTTTTGTTATTCTTTGGGAAGAGGTTGCATGGCATACTTTTAGAAATGAAAAAGGCACTCTCATGGTGATATCTTTAAAATTATTGCTATGCATACTAATTTTCAATTAAAATACCCAGGTGAGAATATCTCAGGTGGCTGTCCTTATAAATTAACCATCTATGGCATAAAATTTCTTCAATAGACAGATATGAATTAATGGTGAGAACTTTGAAAATAGTGTCATCTTCCCAGCCACAGTGAGTGACTGTGACAGCCATGTCACTAGACCACAGCCCCGTTCTCTGGCCTGTTGAACTATAAAGTCTCACCTACCAGAGATTTCCCCCCTCCTATCCATTTTCCAGCTCCCAGCTGAAGATCAGTTCCTTTTGCAACAGTGCTATCCCATGTAGGCTAAATTTGCTGCAGTTTCAAAAACAAGCCTTGAAATCTCACTGACTTAAAACCACAAAGATTCATTTGTCATTCATGCTACACATTCACTGTGATCTGGCATAGGGGATTAGCTCATTGTAGTGACATAGGGACCTAACCTGATGGAGCAGCTGCCATCTCAGATATTTGACATGCCAGAAAAAAAGTGGTAGCAGTTCTAGAGGATCTGACTTTGATGATTAAGGGCTCTAGCTCAGAAAAGACACATGCCATGTTTGCTCAAACTAATTGGTCATATCTGATCACATGGCCTTACCCAACCATAGGGGGGTCCAGGAAGTGCAATTCCATCATGTGTCTGGAAGAAAAAAGAACTATAAATATTTGGTGAATAACAGTAATAATTACCACAACTATTTTCTTCCTAGCCATGTGATGGTCTTAGCAGCAACTTGATCTTGATAATTGTGAACCACAGATGCTGTAGCTGCCAAATTAGTGGGTTCTGTTGGGCAGCAGGGGTAGGAGGAGTTGGGGTAGGAACAGGAGCCCCTTCTCTAATGCAGAAGCCTTGGAACTACTGTCCTAGCACATATGAGGTGAAAAGACTGTGACCTTTCAAAAACCAAGTAGACTCTCCAAACACACATGTAATTGGTACTCAATAAATATTTGTTAAATGAATGAGAAAGTATGTACTATACACTTGGGTTTAATTTTCAAATTCCAGTTCTGCCATTTAAAATCTGAGTGATCCTGGATAGCCTGCTTAAACTCTGTGAGCCTCAGTTTCCCCATCTGTAAAAAGGGGTTTACAATACTTTCTCACATCTCTGGGTTATTGTGAAGATCTGATGAATAGGAGAGATCCAAGATGGTGGAGTAGATAAACACTGTGACTGCTTTCTTCCGTGAACACATTAAAATTACAACTAAGTTATAGAACAATCAACCTGGAGAACCATCTGAAAACTGGCTGAAACAGAAGTTTTATAACTAAGGACATAAAGAAGAAGCCACATCGAGACTTGTAGGACGGGTGGAGATGCGAAACAGGCTGGCCCCAAGCCTCCCTGAGCCTCCATGTGGTGGTTGAGAATCAGGAGGGATATCTCAGCTGTGGAGGTTCACCCTGGAGTAGCACGGCTCCCCAGCCCAGAGTACTGGTGCTGGAAGAGGAGCTCCCACAATACCTGGCTGTGAAAGACAGTGGGGATTCTGACCATCCAGGTGAGACAGAGGGCTGTGGGAAACACAGATGCCCTATTAAAGGCCCCATGCACAGACTCACTGGCAGGCACTCACCCTGGGCTCTGTCGGAGGGATGGTTACTGGGGGTGTGGAGCATTGGAGGCATATAGGGTGGGGGGAGGCAGATCGATTTGTATGGCTTTAGAACAAGGGCTGGATGACAGTTGCCATTTTCACTGTTTGGGGTCCTTCTCCCATGCAGCCAGCAGGTGGGTGCCATCTTTCCTGTGTTGAGCCCTCCCCACAATTCAGATTCAGTCGAATCTGAATCTGATTGGCCTGTGAGCTCTGCTGGGACTCCATCCAACCCAACTCTCCCAACGTTGGAGGCACTTTCTTTCGAGCAGCCATCGCCATCTGCATTGCACTCTTTCTTAGAAAACTATTGGAGTCCATGGGCCCCAGGTGGGCAGTGACAGGACTCGATGTGTTCTGAGTCTTTTGCTGAGTAGCTCCAGACTCAGTACTGGCACCAAAAGAGAATTTACATTAACCTGGTGCCCACATCTCTTCCCACTCTAGTGACTCCCTGAGACCCTGCCTCACCCAACTTGTATACTGCACAAGTCTTTATCAGTGGCTGAACCTTAAGGGATCTGGCAGGTGGCAGCAGGTCTTTTCGTGTCCTGGCTTTTTGTGGAGGTACCCTATGCTTGGTACTGGTGGCAAATATCTTTGGTTTGCAGTGTGGCCTCTCCCATGTGCCCAGGTTTAGCATAGGCAGTGAACAACCATGGATCACTTTGTAGATCCTACCAGGTAGTCCCTGGGTAATCATAGGCAGTGGGTGGCCTGGGCCTGCACTGGAGCCCATTCCAACAAGTCCCAGAACCAACATACTTGGAGGTTGGATTCAGACCACAGCAGAGCACTACCTAATTAGCCCCATAAGCAGCACACCCAAAAGGTTGTCTCAACAGGCACAAGAGCCCTCTGGGGTGAATTCCATTCTGAGGGGTAAACCCCCACATAGCATCCTGTGAGCTGTGGATGTGGCCAACTCCCACAGCCAATTAGCCTGAGGGTCAATCCCAGCAATTGGAGTGCCAATACAAATTAAGGCTCAATTATAACAGGATGGCACACACAACCCACCCAAGGGACAGTCCTAGACCACTCAGAGCAGGAGACCAGGGATACTGTGCCAGGGCCCCACACAGAATGTACTATATAAGGCCAACTGGCCAAGACTGGGAGACACAACAGATCTACCTAATACATAGAAGCAAACACAGAGAGGTAGCCAAAATGAGAAAACAAAGAAATGCATCCAGAATGAAAGAACAGGAGAAAAATCCAGCAAAAGAAATAAACAAAATGGAAGCAAGTAACCTACCAGAGAGAGTTCAAAACACTGGTTATAAAGATGTTCAAGGAACTTAATGAGAACTTCAACAAAGAGATAGGGAGCATAAAAAAGGACATAGAAACCATAAAGAAGAACCAGTCAGAAGTGGAGAATACAACATCAGAACTGAAGAATGCACTAGAAGGAATCACCAGCAGACTAGATGAAGCAGAGGATCTAATCAGTACTTTGGAAGACAAGGTAGCAGAAACACCAAATTGGAACAGCAAAAAGAAACAAGAATCCAAAAAAACGAGGGTAGCTTAAGAGTCCTTTGGAACAACATAAAGCGTAACAACATTCACATCATAGGAATACGACATGGAGAAGAGAGAAAGCAAGGGATTGAAAATCTATTTGAAGAAATAATGACTGAAAACTTTCCTAACCTGGTGAAGGAAATAGACATCCAAGTCCAGGAAACGCAGAATCCTGAACAAAATGAACTTAAACAGGCCTGCACAAGATACATTATAATTAAAACAGCAAAGGTTAAAGACAAAAGATTGACTCCTAAAAGCAGCAAGAGAAAGGCAACTATTAATTTATAAGGGAGCTCCCATAAGATTGTCAGCTGATTTCTCAACAAAAACTTTGCAGGTCCGAAAGTATTGGCATGAAATATTCAATGTGATATAAAGCAAGGACGTACAACCAAGGGTATTCTACCCAGCAAGGCTATCATTTAAAATTGAAATACAGATAAAGAGCTTCCTAAACAAGAAAAAGCTAAAGGAGTTCATCACCACCAAACCAGTATTACAAAGAATGTTAGAGGGACTTCTTTAAGATGGAAAAATAAAATCAAAATTATGAATAATAAAATGACAATAGCTACATGTCCATTAACAATTATTTTTTATTTTTATTTATTTATTTATTTTTAATTTTATTTTATGTTTTTAAGATTTTATTGGGGAAGGAGAACAGTTCTTTATTGGGGAACAGTGTGTACTTCCAGGACTTTTTTCTAAGTCAAGTTGTTGTCCTTTCAATCTTAGTTGTGGAGGGTGTAGCTCAGTTCCAGGTCAGGTTGCCGTTGCTAGTTGCAGGGGGCACAGCCCACCATCCATTGCAGGAGTTGAATTGGCAAAGTTGTGGTTGAGAGGATGCACTCCAACCAACTGAGCCATCCGGGAGCTCAGTTGCAGCTCAGCTCAAGGTACCGTGTTCAATCTTAGTTGCAGGGGGCACGGCCCACCGTCCCTTGGGGGACTCAAGGAATTGAACTGGCAACCTTGTGGTTGAGAGCCCTCTGGCCCATGTGGGAATCGAACCGGCAGCCTTCGGAGTTAGGAGCATGGAGCTCTAACCGCCTGAGCCACTGGGCTGGCCCTGTTTATTTATTTTTAATTAAAGTTTATTTGGGTGACAATTGTTAGTAAAGTTACATAGATTTCTGGTGTACAATTCTGTATTACATCATCTATAAATCCCATTGTGTGTTCACCACCCAGAGTCAGTTCTCCTTCCATCACCATATATTTGATCCCCTTTACCCTCATCTACCACCCCTCTCCTCCCTTACTGTCTGGTAACCACTAAACTATTGTCTGTGTCTATGAGTTTTTGTTTCTCATTTGTTTGTATTGTTCTTTTGTTGTTTTTGGTTCATATACCACATATCAGTGAAATCATATGGTTCTCTGCTTTTTCTGTCTGACTTATGTTGCTAGCATTATAATCTCAAGATCTATCCATGTTGTCACAAATGGTCCTATTTCATCTTTTCTTACAGCTGAATAGTATTCCATTGTGTATATATACCATAACTTCTTTATCCATTCATCTATCGAAGGACATTTTGGTTGTTTCCGTATCTTGGCCAAAGTAAATAAAGCTGCAATGAACATTGGAGCACACGTGTCTTTATGGATAAATGTTTTCAGATTTTTTGGATAGATACCCAGGAGAGGGATTGCTGGGTCATACGGTAATTCTATTTGTAATTTTTTGAGGAACCTCCACACTGCCTTCCATAGCGGCTGCACCAGTCTGCATTCCCACCAACAGTGTATGAGGGTTTCTTTTTCTCCACGGCCTCTCCAACACTTGTCACTATTTGTCTTGTTGATGATAGCCAGTCTAACTGGGGTGAGGTGATATCTCATTGTGGTTTTTATTTGCATTTCTCTGATGATTAGTGATGTTGAGCATTTTTTCATATGTCTATTTGCCATTTGTATGTCCTCTTTGGAGAAATGTCTCTTCAGGTCCTCTGCCCATTTTTCAATTGGGTTGTTTGTTTTTTTTGTTGTTGAGTTGCATGAGTTCCTTGTAAATTTTGGATCTTAGCCCCTTATCGGAGGCACTGTTTGCAAAAATCTTCTCCCATTCAGTTGGTTGCCTCTTTATTTTGTCGATGGTTTCTTTTGCTGTGCAGAAAATTTTAAGTTTGATATAGTCCCATTCACTTATTTTAGCTTTTACTTCCCTTGCCTTTGGGTCAAATTCATGAAATGCTCTTTGAACCCAAGGTCCATAAGTTTAGGTCCTATGTTTTCTTCCATGCAATTTATTGTTTCAGGTCTTATGCTTAAGTCTTTGATCCATTTTGAATTAATTTTGGTACATGGTGGCAGATAGCAGTCCAGTTTCATTCTTTTGCACATGGCTTTCCAATTCTCCCAGCACCATTTTTTGAAGAGGCTGTCTTTTCTCCATTGTATGTTTTTGGCTTCTTTGTCAAAAATTATCTGTCCATATTTATGTGGTTTTATTTCTGAGTTCTCGATTCTATTCCATTGGTCTACGTGTCTATTTTTCTGCCAGTACCATGCTGTTTAGATTATTGTTGCCCTGTAGTACAAGCTAACATCAGGGAGTGTGATACCTCCAGCATTGTTCTTTTTTCTTAAGATTGCTTTGGCTATTCGGGGTCTTTTGTGATTCCAAACAAATCTGATGATTTTTTGTTCTATTTCTTTAAAAAATGCCATTAGGATTTTGATGAGGATTGCATTAAATATGTATATTGCTTTGGGTAATATGGCCATTTTAACTATGTTGATTCCTCCAATCCATGAGCACAGAATGTCTTTCCATTTCTTTGTGTCTTCTTCAATTTCTTTTAAAAATGTATTATAGTTTTCAGCATATAGGTCTTTCACATCTTTGGTTAAGTTTATTCCTAGGTATTTTATTCTTTTTGCTGCAATTGTGAAAGAATTGGTTTTTTTTTATTTCTTTTTCTGAGATTTCATTGTTAGTATATAGGAATGCAATGGACTTCTGTACGTTGATTTTGTAGCCGGCAACTTTACTGTATTTATTGATTGTTTCTAATAGGTTTTTGGTGGAGTCTTTAGGGTTTTCTATATATAGCATCATGTCATCTGCAAAGAGTGATAATTTAACTTCTTCATTCCCAATTTGGATGCCTTTTATTTCTTTCTTTTGCCTGATTGCTCTGGCAAGGACTTCCAACACTATGTTGAAAAGCAGAGGTGATAGGGGACAGCTGTGTCGTGTTCCTGAATGTAGAGCAAAGGGCTTCAGTTTTTCACCGTTAATTATGAGATTAGCTGAGGGTTTGTGATATATGGCCTTTATTATGTTATTTTCCTTCTATACCTATTTGATTGTTTTAATCATAAATGGATGTTGTATCTTGTCAAATGCTTTTTCTGCATCAATTGATATAATCATATGATTTGTGTCCTTTATTTTGTTTATGTGATGTGTCACATTGATGGATTTGTGTATGTTGAACCATCCTTGTGCTCCTGGGATGAACCCCGCTTGGTCTGATGAATAATCTTTTTAATGCATTGTTGCATTCGATTTGCTAGAATTTTGTTTAGGATTTTTGTATCTGTATTCATCAGAGATATTGGTCTGTAGTTCTCTTTTTGTGTGTTGTCCTTACCAGGTTTTGGCATCAGGGTAATGTTGGCCTCATAAAATGAGTTAGGGAATACTGTTTCTTCTTCAATTTTTTGGAAGAGTTTGAGCAGGATTGGTATTAGATCCCCTTTGAAGGTTTGATAGAATTCACTAGTGAAACCCTCTGGTCCCGGACTTTTGCTTTTGGGAAGGTTTTTGGATGACTGATTCAATTTCATTACTGGTGATCGGTCTGTTTAGATTTTCCAGTTCTGCATGGTTCAGCCTAGGAAGGCTATACGTTTCTAAGAACTTGTCCATTTCTTCTAGGTTATTGAATTTTGTGGCATATAGTCCTTCATACTATTCTTGGATGATTCTTTGTATTTCTGTGGCATCCGTGATAACTTCCACTTTTTCATTTCTGATTTTGTTTATTAGTGTCTTCTCTCTTTTTATCTTAGTGAGCCTAGCCAAGGGTTTGTCAATTTTGTTAATCTTTTCAAAGAACGAGCTCTTTGTCACATTAATTTTTTCTATTGTCTTTTTGTTCTTTATTTCATTTAGTTCTGCTCTGATTTTTATTATTTCCTTTCTTCTGCTGATCTTGGGTTTTATTTGTTCTTCTTTTTCTAGTTCTTTAAGGTGTAACATGAGGTTATTTATTTGGGATTTTTCTTGTTTCTTGAGATAGGCCTGTAATGATATAAATCTCCCTCTTAAAACTGCTTTTGCTGCATCCCAAAAATTTTGGTAGGATGTATTTTCATTGTCATTTGTTTCTATGTATCTTTTGATCTCTCCTCTAATTTCTTATTTGACGCGGTTGTTCTTTAAAAGTATGTTGTTTAATCTCCGTATATTTGTGGGTTTTTCTGCTTTCTTTTTGCAGTTGATATCCAATTTCAAAGCCTTGTGATCAGAGAATATGCTTGGTATGATTTCAATCTTCTTAAATTTGCCGAGATTAGTTTTATGTCCCAATATATGGTCTATCCTTGAGAATGTTCCATGTATACTAGAAAAAAATGTATAGTCTGATATTTTAGGATGAAGTGCTCTATAAATGTCAATTATGTCCATTTCATCTAATGTGTCATTTAGGGCTACTATTTCACTATTTATTTTCTGTTTGGATGATCTATCCATAGCTGTCAATGATGTATTTAGGTCCCTAGCATAATTGTGTTTTGGTCAATTTCTCCCTTTAGTTCTGTTAATAGTTGCTTGGTATATTTTGGTGCTCCCTGATTGGGGGCATAAATATTGATGAGTGTTATGTCTTCTTGTTGTATAGTCCCCTTTACCATTATGAAATGTCCATCTTTGTCTCTTGTTACCTTTTTCACTCTGAAGTCTGTTTCATCTGATATCAGTATAGCTACACCTGATTTTCTCTGGATACCATTTGCTTGGAGTGTCAATTTCCACACTTTCACTTTGAGTCTATGCTTGTCCTTGTATCTGAGATGCGTCTCTTGGAGACAGCATATGGTTGGGTTTAGTTTTTTGATCCAATCTGCTACTCTGTGCCTTTTTATTGGTGAGTTCAGTCCATTTACTATTGGGGTGATTATTGATATGTGAGGATTTCCTGTCATTCTATCTTTAGTTTTCTGGTAAGGCTGTGTCTCCATTGTTTCTTTGCCTTTTTGTTGTTGTCTATTATTTCTGTGTGGTAGTATTCTATGATGTTTCCCTCTGTTTCTTCTTTTATTACAGTATATATTTCAGTTCTGGATTTTTTTGAGTGGTTACCCTGAAGTTTATGTAAAAGAAAGTTTGATATTTAGAGTATTCCATTTTCTTCAGCATGCCTATTTTCTCCATTCCCATATTTCAGTTCAGGCCTTTACTCTCCCCCTTTTTATGTTTTGGTTGCCACAAATTGTCCCTGTTGATAGTGATCGAATAGCTTCCTTTAGTATTTCTTGTAGTGCAGGTCGTGTATTAGAAAATCCCCTCAGCTTCTGTATGTATGGAAAGGTCTTTATTCCTCTTTCATATCTAAAGGATATCTTTGCTGGGTATGTTATTCTTGGCCCATAATTTCTCTCTTTCAATAGTTCGAATATTTGGTTCCACTCCCTCCTGGCTGTAGAGTTTCTGCTGAGAAATCGGATGATAATCTAATGGGCTTTCCTTTGTAGGTTACCGTCTTCTTTTCCCTGGCTGCCTTGAGAATTCTTTCTTTGTCTTTGATTCTGGATAGCTTTAATAAAATGTGCCTTGGAGAAGGCCTGTTGGGGTTGAGGTAATTAGGTGTTCTATTTTCTTCTTTGATTTGAGAATCCAGTTCTTTCCACAAGTTTGGGAAGTTCTCATCGACTATTTGTTTGAATATACTCTCTGCTCCCATCTTTCTTCTCCTTCTGGTATGCCCATTATTCTTTTTTTTTTTTTTAATTTATTGGGGTGACAATTGTTAGTAAAATTACATAGATTTCAGGTGTGCAATTCTGTATCACATCATCTATAAATTACATTGTGTGTTCACCACCCAGAGTCAGTTCCCCTTCCATCACCATATATTTGATCCCCCTTACCCTCATCTCCCACCCCCCAACCCCCTTACCCTCTGGTAACCACTAAATTACGTTCCCCAGATTAATTTTCAAACCCCGTGGCCATCCTGTGGGGGGGAGGGTGAGGGGATTGGAGGGCAGTCAGTGACCACAGGATGGTATGCCCATTATTCTTATATTGCTCTTTCTGATGGAGTCAGAAAGTTCTTGTAGAGTTCTTTCATTTCTTGTAAGTCTCAAGTCTGTTTCTTCTTCCATCCTTGTCATTTGATAGAAACCAGATAGAAACCAACTATCTTCGATGTCACTGATTCTTCCCTCCAACTGGTCAACTCTACTACCTAAGTTGGCTATTTCATTCTTAATTTCTTCTATTGAGTTCTTAATCTCCAGGAATTCTATTTGCTTCTTTTATAAAATTTCAATCTCTTTGGTAAAATGTTCATGTTGTTCTTTGATTGTGTTTCTGAGTTCATTAAACTGCTTTTCTGTGTTTTCTTGCATCTCATTGAGTTTTTTCAGAACTGCAATCTTGAATTCTCTGTCATTTAAGTCACATATTTCTATATCTTTAAGTTCATTTTCTGGAGACTTTTCATTTTCTTTCTGAGCTGTCTTGTGTGCCTTTGTTATTCTTGGCAATGAATGATTTATTATTTCTCTTCCTAGACATCTATAGGAGTGGGTTCTGCAACAGGTTGATAGGAAGAGGTTTTTCTTTTGTTTTCCAGTACGTATTGGTAGAATATTTTATTTTCTCTTGGACTGCATCCTTTTTTTCTCATTCACACTGTAGTGTTATGTTTTCTCTGCACTACTCCACCTTCTCACACAATGGGGGGATTCCCCAGAAGGCAGGCTTCTCCTCTGTCAACAGTTTGCCTGGGTCATGGGGCACCATGTCCCTGTGGGGATGGGGAGAGCTTTTGAAGTTCCATAGCTCTTCCTGCACCAGATTCAGAGCCCATATGTTTCAGCAGTTCTGTTTACTCCTGCAGGGATCCGCCCAGATAGGTGGGGCCAGGGGTGGGGTGAGTTGTGAGAGGTGGCCCACAGCAATGGCAGCGACCACCACCACAGCCAGTCCTGCTTCCACAGCTCCCTCCCCTTTGATGGAACTAGTTGGGCTGCGAATCTGTGTCTGCGGACCACAGTTCTCAGAACTGCAAATATTCTGTTTTTTTTGATCTGATACTGCTACTGTTCCGCTTCTAGCACTGGGCAGGTGGGGGCAGGGCGAGCTTTAGGAGGGTAAGGAGGGGGCGGCTAGTCTCAGTTCCTAAGACTTCTGTTCTCTGCTAGGCAGTGAGGGCTTAAACCACCATTTTCAGCCTTTTTCCCTCAGTCTTTGCTCTGAGGTCTCTGCCATGAACGTTGGGTTCAGCCGTGTTATATGCTGTCCCCTAAGCACTGTGGGCCATAAACAGAGCCCTAGCAGTCCAAGTTCCTCCCTCTCCCACAGCTGTGGTAGTTCTGAGATGTAGTGAGCTCAGAGCACTGAGCTAGGTCTGCGTCCTGTGCCCGCACGGTTCCATCTCCACACTTTTCCCTTGCCTCCTCCCCTGCTCTCACAATTTGCCCACCTTAAGTTGAATTCAGTAGTGAGCCTCTTCGTCTTGCCTGTCTGCTGTGCAGTTAGTCCTTTGTAGAGTTATAATTTTTCAATTTGTTGTAAATTCCAGGGGAGATTTCCAGAGGCTCACCTCACGCTGCCATTTTGATCCATTAACAATTATTATCAATGTAAATGGATTAAATGCTCCACTTAAAACACATAGGAGGGCTGAATAGATAAGAAAACAAAACTCCTACATGTGCTGCCTATAAGAGACTCACTTTAGATTGAAAGACACACACAGAGGGAAAGTAAAAGGATGAAAGAAGATATTTCATGAAAATTAAAAAAAAAAAATCTGGGGTAGCAATATTTATACCAAACAAAACTTTAAAACAAAGGCAATAACAAGAGACAGGACTCAGTAATCCCACTTCTGGGTATTTATCCAAAGAACCCCAAACGCTACTTCGAGGAGACATGTGCATCAATATGTTCATTGCAACATTGTTTACAATGGCCAAAATATGGAGGCAACCTGGGTATTAGTCAGTGGAAGAATGCATAAAGAGGATGTGGTACATATATACAATGTAACATTGCTCGGCCATGGAAGGGAATGTGTTTTTGGCATCTATGGCATCATGGATAGACCTGGAGGATATTGTGCTGAGTCTCCTCGAAGTAGCGTTTGGAGTTCTTTGGATAAATACCCAGAAGTGGGATTGCTGAGTCCTGTCTCTTGTTATTGCCTTTGTTTTAAAGTTTTGTTTGGTATAAATATTGCTACCCCAGATTTTTTTTTTTAATTTTCATTAAAAAAATGGAAAATTGGAGTGTCAGACAGAGAAAGACAGATGCAATGTAATTTTGCTTATATGTGGAATCCAAAGTACAAAATAAACAAACAAAACAGAAACAAACTCATAGATTCAGAAAACATTTTGATGGTGGCCAGAGGGAAGGGGGTTGGGAGTGTGGGTGAAAAAAGAGGAAGGGATTAAGAAGCACAAATTGGTTATTATAAAGTAGTTATGGGGATGTAGGGTATAGCATAAGGAACATTGTCAATAATATTGTAATACCTATGTATGGTGTCAGATGGGAACTAGGTTTGTTGGGGTGATAGATGGGAAGGGATTGGGAACAGGGTGAAAAAGCTGAAGAGATTAAGAAGTACAAATTGATAGGTACAAAATAGTCATGGAGATATAAAGTAAAGCATAGGGAATATAATCAATAGTATGATAATAACTATGTATAGTGCCAGGTGGGTACTAGACTAGTCAGGGGGATCATTTCTTAAATTGTATAAATGTCTAACCACTATGCTGTACATCTGAAATTAATATAAAATAATACTGAATGTCAACTGTAGTCGAAAAATTAGAAAGGGGAGGGGGAAGGTGAAGGTGAATAAGATGTCCAAATTTCCAGGTATAAAACAAATAAGTCACGGGGATGTAACTTACAGTATAGGGAATATACTCAATATTATTGTGATAGCATAGTTCGGTGTCAGATGGTTGGTTGCTGGACTTATGTTGATCACTTATGGTTACATGGTGATATTTATGTATATAAATGTTGAATAACTATGATGTACTCCTGAAACTAATATAATATTGCATGTTAGTTATATTTTAAATAAAAATATTTTTTAAAATTTAATGAATAAATAAGTATACAAGTTTAACCACTATTTACTGAGCCCCTATTTTGTACAAAAAGGTGTTTTGTCAACCAAAACTCACTGTAGGAATGAAAATACTTGTATTTCCCTAGCTGGAGACTGGGGTTGGGAATACATGCTCCTTACATTTCTCTAAGAGTACTATTTTGAGATCTTTGGAAGAAAAGTGTTATGCAAATTAGTGACAGCATTAATTTCCATAAGAACCAAGTCAATTGAATTGATTGACTCATAACTGGATTTAATTATGTACATCATTTCAAGTGATATGAAAAAAATGTAATATGGCAAAAATTGCAAATATGATGTGAAGAAAAATAAAACCAAAGAAAGAAGCATGGATCTTTTTTTCTCTCTGAAGCTGCCAAGGTCTCTGTCTGGGAATAAAGTAAGAAACCCCATTACGAAACCTCGTGCCAGGCCACAAGGTGGTTAGACCACAGGTGGAAACATGGTGTCAGATTTCCAGGGTACAACATGTGGTTGTTTATTTTTCTTACCACAAGAAGAATGATTATGAGGCATGTGCCACTCCTCGGTCCTAACTGAAGTGTGAAAGTAGGAATCCAGAGTGCTTTAAATTGCTCCAACTTTGGCTGTATATGTTAAAAATAAACTTCTGAGATATGGTTGCCAGATGCAGGACATCCAGTTAAATATGAATTTCAGAAAAATAACAAATATGTGTTTTGTTGTTGTTGTTGTTGTTTGTTTGTTTTTACTATAAGTATATCCCATGCAATACCTGGGACATAATTATCCTGAATTCTTTTTGTTTTTTTTCTGGATTCAAATTTAACTGAGTGTCCTACATTTTTATTTTTGAAGTCCGGCAACCATGTTCTGAGAGATGGCACATGTCCTGATTCCCCTGTGTGCATTTGAACCACCTGCTGTTGTGTGGCTAAAGCCTCATCTAGAGTTAGTGGCAAAGTGAAACTAGAAACCCGCCTTCTGATTCTCAGCTCTGTATCAGTTCTATGCCTTTTCAGTGATCCATTGTCATTTAGGATCCTGAAACTTTTCACAGGAAGAACAGAGCTGGAAAATGAAGGGATGGTAAAGCGGGAGTTTGTTTCTGAAGGTTGGGCAGGTTGCTTCTGTCTTACGGTCTTTATTTCCCATTGTAGGTGCTGACTCCATACGCTGTTTCAACCCCAATGACAAAGTATCTCAATACCAGCCTGATAACCAAGACTGCTGATGAATTTGTTAAAGAATCATTGAATTATGTCACAATTGGAGATGAAATCTGTGGCTGCCTTGCCCACGAAATCTTGGTAATTGATAAAGTCTCCTTTCTTGAAACAAGTGAGGACAGGTGTGATAATAAACGACGGTGTTACTGGTTTAGTATTTACTATGCTATACTATGTATCATTATTTTACTGTGTATTCTTTCTACTTATGACAAAAAGTCTGCTGTATAACAGCATACCATGTTACACTGGCAGCAGCCTCAGATCTCATGTTTACCATGTTTCTTGATTGCATCATTTTCTCTTGTGCTTGATTAAATCTTGTGTTGTTGTGTTCATTGTGGCCCCTAAGCATACAAAATCCACTGCAAATGTGGCCAGTAAGAGGCCACATTGAGTGATTGACCTGGAAATGAAATTAAAAGTGATTCAAGACTATGAAGGTGGAAAATTAGTGATGGTTATTGCTCACCGGTCAGGCATGTCCCAGTTCCCCATAGCTATGATCATAAAAAACAGGAACAAAGTGATGAGAGCTGTTGAAGGATCTGCTTCGTTGAAGGCAACGAGACTCACAAAAAATTGAGAAGGGATTATATCAGACATGGGGAAACGTCTAATGGCCTTGGTTGAAAACCAGTCACAGAAGCATATCCTTTTCAGCACCATGATGATCATGGCCAAAGCAAAAAGTTTGCGATGTTGAAGGAAAAGCTTCAATCTGACTACAATGTTGAATTTACTGCTAGCTCTGGATGGTTTAAAGAATTCAAGAATCATTACTCAATACATAATGTGAAAGTGAGTGGTGAGTTTATGAGTGCTAATGTGAAGGCAGCTGAAGAATTTTGGGAAAATCTAGATAAGCTGATTGTGAAGGAAAATTGTAGCCAGAGCAGATTTTCAATACGGATGAACCCTCCCTAGTCTGGAATGGATACCTGAAAGGACTTTGATCCATAAGGGGGCCAAGTCAATGCCAGGTTCTAAGGCTGTTAAAGACAGGATAACCGTTTTGCCTGGGGGCAGTATTGCAGGCTAAACTCCTTGTGATCTGGCACAGTGAGAACCCAGGGCCTTCAAGCCCAGGACCAATAAGCACATACTGCCAGTGTGCTACAGGAGCAATAAGAAGTCATGGATGACCCAGCTCCTCTCCCAAGATAACTTCCTGATTGCTATTCCAACAAAATGGAGAAATACTGTTTGGAGAATAACATACCTTTCAAGATTTAGCTTATTGTTGATAATGCTCCCAGATAGCCTCCTTTATTGGCATTCTTCATCCCAATATCAAAGTGGTATTCATCCCTCCAAACACCATCTCTTTGTTCCCACCAATGGATAAAGGAATTATAGCAGGTTTTAAGGCCTACTACCTGAGGAGGACCTTTGCCCAGGCTATTGCTGCAACTGAGAAAGATGCTGATGCAATTCTGGAAGGATTACAACATCTATGACTGCATCAAGCACCTTTCTTGGGTTTGGAGTGATGTTACCAAGAAGTATATGAATGGCATCTGGAAGAAGACACTCAAGAGGTTCGTCCATGATTTCAAAGAATTTGCCAAGGATGAGGAGGTTACAACAATCAATAAGGCTGTGGCTGAGATGGAAAACATCGGGGTGTGGATGAGGATGACATGGAGGAGAAACTACAGGGGGTTCTGAGGAACTGACTAATGAAGACTTGTTGGAACTGGAACAGGAACTCATAGCTGGAGAAGAGGAAAGAGAAAAGGAAACTGCAAGATAAGAAAAAGAACTCCAAGAAAATTCACAGTGAAGGGTCTCACAGGAGTTTTTTTTTTTTTTTTTTTTTTTTTAAAGATTTTATTGGGGAAGGGGAACAGGACTTTACTGGGGAACAGTGTGTACTTCCAGGCCTGTTTTCCAAGTCAAGTTGTTGTCCTTTCAATCTTAGTTGTGGAGGGTGCCATTCAGCTTCAAGTTGTTGTCCTTTCAGTCTTAGTTGTGTCGGGCGCAGCTCAGCTCCAGGTCCAGTCGCCGTTGCTAGTTGCAGGGGGCACAGCCCACCATCCCTTGCGGTAGTTGAACCGGCAACCTTGTGGTTGAAAGGATGCACTCCAACCAACTGAGCCATCCGGGAGCTCAGCGGCAGCTCAGCTCAAGGTGCTGTGTTCAATCTTAGTTGCAGGGGGCAGAGCCCACCATCCCTTGAGGGAGTCGAGGAATCGAACTGGCAACCTTGTGGTTGAGAGCCCGTGCTCCAACCAACTGAGCCATCCGGGAGGCAGAGTGAACTGGCAACCTTGTGGTTGAGAGCCTACTGGCCCATGTGGGAATCGAACCGGCAGCCTTCGGAGTTAGGAGCATGGAGCTCTAACCGCCTGAGCCACTGGGCCGGCCCCTCACAGGAGTTTTGCAGACCTCAACAAGCTCCTTAAAAAGTTTCTCATGATTAAAAAACACCAAAAGATTTTCATTAATAGAGGGGAATGTTCATAGTGCACTATCTGCATATAAGCAAATCTATGATGAAGAAAAGAAACAAACCAAGCAAACCACCATGGACATATTTCTGAAGAGTGACACATCCTTGAGAAGAGCCTCGGGCAGGCCCTTCAGGAGGTATTTCAGAAGAAGACACTGTTGTCAGAGGAGATGCCAGCTCCATGCATATTTTTGTCCCTGAACACTTTCCAGTGGGACCAGATGTGAAGATAGGAGACAATGATATTAACGATCCTGACCCTGAGTAGGCCTAGACTAATATATGTGTTTGTGTCTTAGTTTTTAACAAAAAATTTTAAAAAGTAAAATAAAATTTAAAAATAGAAAAAACTTATAAAATAAGGATATAAAGAAAGAAAATATTTTTGTACAGCTGTACAATGTGTTTGTATTTTAAGCTAAGTGTTATTACAAAAGAATGAAAAGCTTAAAAAATTAAAAAGTTTATAAAGTAAAAAAGTTATAGTAAGCTAAATTTAATTTATTATTGAAGAATTAAAAATATTTTTGTATAAATTTAGTGTAGCCTGTGTACAGTGTTTATAAGGTCTATAGTGGTACAGTATGGCCTAGGCCTTCACACTCCCCACTCACTCACTGACTCACCCAGAGCGACTTCCATTCCTGCAAGCACCATTCATGGTAAGTGCCCTATAAGGATGTACCCTTTTTTATATATTTTATACCATATTTAAAATTTTAAATGTACTTTCTCTGTTTTGATAGATAAATACCATTGTGTTAAAATTGCCTACCGTATTCAGTACAGTAATCTGCTGTATGGGTTTGTAGCCTATGAGCAATAGGCTATACCATACAGCCTAGGTGTGTAGTAGGATGGACCATCTAGGCTTGTGTAAATACGCAGAAGACCAAATACACAGTATTGTTGTTCACACAATGATGAAATCACCTAAGGATGCATTCCTCAAATGTATCCCCGTCGGTAAGTGACACGTGACTGTGCTTAAAAAATTTTGGGACTTCAGAAGTCAGAAAAAATACTTTTAAAGATGATGAATATAAATTAAGATGTGTTTGTTGTAACTTCCTGTGCTTCTTTTCTCTCAGACACTCATGTTTCTGTCTATTCAAGGCGAGCTTTCTGAACCTGATCCCATCATGGGTCGTCTACAGCAATGTGTTCAGGAAGCTACTACTGACTCACTATATTGATTACCTCAAGCGGAACACCAACGTTAGGTAATCCAGGTGGGCTGATGTGCCATCCAGCGTCGCTTTCTTACCACGTCCAGCATTGGCCGCAGAAGACCAAGTTGCAGACTAGCACCCATCACCTCTTGAAGCTGGAGGGCCATGTCACAGATACAGTATCTAGAATACAACTTTTGTGCCATTTTGCTCATTTAAAAATCAAGGACGAATGGAGACCAGCCTTGAAAACTCCCTGAGCAAATAAAGCCAGTTTACTCATAGAAACAAAAGTTAATTTGACTTACTTTGCAAGACTACTGATGGGATTCAGGGCAGACCTCCCCGAAATATGTCACTTTGGCATATTGATTATTTCTAATTAAAGTTACTTAAGAAATAGCAAAATGAACACTATGACTCTACTTTGCCCCCTATGAAAGCAGTAAATAAATTTCCCACGTGAAAATTACCCTCCCCTCACCGGGAGAAAGACAGCCATCCCTCTCTCCAGAGGTGGGGTATCCGGGCCCAGAGGGCTGTATAAACAAATGTTGTTACTTTTTCAGTAATTTACTACCCCAGGCCAAAACCCCTTTGTCAATTCTTCACAAATAATTGTTTCTTTTTTTAAAAGGTGCAAAAACTGCCTGCTAAGGTCACTTCTTTGAGCTTCATTCTAAGTGTCTGTATCAGTGCTCCAGTTTGCAAACTGTCTTCTCGTGTGTGCAGAATAAATTTTCACTAATTACTGCTTTGGTGATTCATTGGTTTTACTTTGGCTATTTATGAACTTTTGATACTCAGATCTGGAAGTCTTCGGGTCAGCTGTGGTGTAAAAAACATGTGTCATGCAATGGGATTTCAGGGTTTTGTGTGTGAGCAGGAGGATGCCTGTAGGCAAAATTCTAAGAATTTCTATAGGGGATTGCAGTATAAATGTGGTGAGAAGAAAGCCTCTGATTCTTTGAATATTGAGAACAATTAAATCTAGTAAACTACTTTTATAGTTATGTTGAACAATTTCTGAAGTTACTAAACTTTATTAAGATTGCTGTAGTCCTAGAACACTGGTTCTCAAACAAAGTTCCTCAGAGACCCAGGAAACTGTCTAGGAAAGGTGTGGGGGCAACAGCTACAACAGGCCAGTTTCTGGGAACTCTTATTTTGACTAATGCAACACTAGCTTAACTTTATTTATATTTGCCATTCTATGTAGGACTGTGTTTACAAAAATAAACACAGAAAAAGATACGTTGCTAAAAATAGTTTAAAAATTTTTGCTCTAATGCAGGAGATGATAACTGTGGAAATGAGTTTTTTGCAGGTCTCCAGCTCTTGGGATGCTGGACTGATCACTTACTTGTTAACACATAGGAGGTAGTGTGTTGGGGAATTACTAACCTTCATCTCGTGAGGGAGCTAGAGGGGAAGCATGCCAGCTGGCAACCGTGTTCTGGTTGGCATTGGTCAGGAGTGCTTCCTAAGACATCGAGGCACCACCAGTGCTAAGTGGCACTCATTTTTTGTTGAGACCATCATTGCCATATATGGTGTGAGGAAAGAATTTTTGTTCTGCTGCTCCATTTAGAAAAAGGAGGCTGGGAGATTTTGTTGGAATTCATGGGACATTTTGATATTTTAGGGAGAAGCACAGGGAAGAACATTTAATACCTTGGTAAGCTTGGAAAGTGTGGACTATAATATCATAGCTCTTATAACCCTGCTCTGAGGAAAAAACTCGGATGTTATTCATTCTCAAGTATACATATCTATTTATATTTTCTCAGTGATGGGTAACAATAACAATTATAATAGAGAACATTTTTATGGTACCCATACGTACTGGTTATTTACCTATTGTCTTTCATACTAAGCCCCTTTATTCTGATCTATGATGCTGGGCTTGAAGCTTCAGACTGGGCTTGAAGTCCTAAGACTCATGTGAGCTGACTTTGTGTCAGACTGTGCCAATGGGAGACAATTTGGGAAGTAAAAGGAGGTAGGAGAAGGTAGGGAAACTCCTTTCTGATGGCACTTTTGTTACTGTCCTTCTGCAGAGATGACAGCTTAGCCAGTCAGTACCAACCAGGAGGTAGCGTGCAAGGAAGGATATGAATTCTAGCCCCCTTTAGAGGTCTGAGCATTAACCTGAGAGGGGTCTCCCCTCAGAGCATCCGGTTCCAGGAAACACTACCTCTTCCCTTTGGTTCTACCAGCCCTGCAGTTACTGGTATCTGAGTTAGTGCCCTTTTTTCTTTTTCCCCTTTTAGTCTTTGGTGTTACCAATTTCCTCTATTAAATCTACTCTGTTTGAAATACTCAGTATGCCTTTTCTTTTTGTGACTGGACTCTTTGAGTCTTAGACTCTGTCACACTGATTATCTTGTCTGATTTAGGAAGCAAGCTGGATGGGTGGGATCTCTTTTTTATAATGAAGAATCAGAAACACCTTATCATTCAGGTACCTGAGAGGAAACAGAAAGCATGGTTGAGCAATTTGAGGAATAGAATGTAGGGAAGTCATCAGAGCTAGCAATAAGGGGTGCTTTTAATACCCCAAGGCCTGAAGGGGCTGGGAAGGGAGCAATTATTAGGAGAGAGAGAGAGAGAGAGAGAGAGAGAGAGAGAGAGAGAGAGAGAGAGAGAAACTATGTACCATAGAGAGTGAGGGTGGGAATTGTGATATTGTAATTTATAAGAAACATATACTTCATCTTCATCCTCATCCTCATTCCTTGGAATTCCTAGGTGATAAGAGCAATAAAAATGTCATTTTTTATTCATAATGAGCCCTTTCAATTACACTTGAGTTTATAGTAGTGAGGTGATGTTTGGAAATCCCCTAAGGATGGGAGTTGGTTGCCAGGGGAACCAACCATGTGATTAAAGGATTGGAACTTTCAGTCCCACACCTTGACCTTTGGGGAGGGGCAAAAGGGTGGAGATTGAATTCAATCACCCAATGGCCAATGATTTAATCAATCATGGTTATGTAATAATGTCTCAACAAACTATGAACGATGGGGTTCTGGGTTGATGAACATGTGGAGGTGCTAGGAGGGTGGTGTGCCCAGATAGGGCATAGAATCTCCACACCCCTTCCCACGTACTTTGCCCTATGCACTTCTTTTATCTGGCTGTTCGTGAATTGTATCTCCTTGTAATGAACTGGTAACCTAGTAAGTAAACTGTTTTCCTCAGTTCTGTGAGCCATTATAGCAAGTGATTGAACCTGAGGAGGGGATCATGGAAACCTCCAATTCACAGCCAGTTGGTCAGAAGCCCAGGTGACAACCTGGATTTGCAATTGGCATCTGAAGTGGCAGCAATCTTCTGCTTGGTCTTTCTTACAACATGGTGGCTGGATTCCAAGAGTGAGCATCCCAAAGAAAACTAGGAGAAAGCCATATTGTCTTGTATGACCTAGCCTTGGAAGTCACATGGTATCATTCACAAGCTCTCCCAGATTCAATAGGAGGGAACACAAACTCCACTTCTTGATGGGAGAAGAATCACGTGTAATAGGAAATATTGTTGTGGACATCTTTGGAAAATACAATGAGTCACACTAATTAATTTTATTATAACTGTTTGTCCTAGCACAGATCAATTATGGGGAATTACTTGGCATTTCAACTGTTGATGGAGCAACTTATAAAAGTGTAGACATTGTGTTTCTAAACCTTCACATTAAACTCTGGTAAATTTGTCTTTATGGAGGAACTTCCATAACCAGTAGCTTAGGTAAGAAAAGTGCACTTTAGCTTTTCAACCTGGGGCAGATTTTTGAAGTAATTTTTAGTTGTGTGATGGAAGGGGTTTCCCAATATATTAATCCAGGGTTGATTTGAATGATTAATTGTCTAACAAGCTTTCTGAGGGTCTTTAAATTAAGAGAGGATTTCCTCATGGTAAAGGCCCCAAGATATGTTGGACTGGCTTATGTAACAAGGGTAGAAAAGCTCTGTATTTTAACATTTTTATACCCATCACCACTATCACTAGATAATAGCTAACATTTGTTGAGCAATACTAATGTAAATCCTTATAACAACTTAAGAAGTAGGAACTATTATTATTACTATCATTTTACAGATGAGGAAACTGAGGCACAGAAAACTTGAGTAACTCCCATAGACTCACCTAACCAATGAGTAGTGAGTCATCTTCCATCATACATAGACTAAAGCACTACAGTAGAGCCCTACCTGAATTGGATTAGGTGCTTTCATTGGACTTAATAGGCAGGAGTCAACCTTATTCTCCCCAGCTTTGCATTTTTCACTTTCACATGTAGTGTAGAGAGGAGAGGAATAGGGCTTTGCAGCCAGGCCCACATGCCTTGGCCCAACACTTGATCACTTTCTCAATTTACCATTGTCTGGGAATCATTTAAGAACAGGGAGGCTTGACAAATTTCTTTTTTGTTTCCGCTGAGAAATACTGGGCTCTTCTTTCTTGACTGATTCTCTTCTTTTTGTTTAGAGGGTGTGGGACCCCAAGGAACAGCATTGGCAGCTGGTCATTTTGATGGAAGCATTCACTCTGTGTTCTTCCAGCCTTCCATCTGTGCTGCCTCCCAGCATACAAAGGCCAGAGAATCCCTCTGACAACATTTGCAACAAGGAAATGAGGTGATTATGGGCTGCTGGTCTGAAAAAGCTGGGAGCTGTTGCTGGGGCAGTTCTCTGGGGGAGAGGGGGCATCCGTTTCTTGTGCTTGTGGGATGGGAACCAGAATGCTCCACTTCAAAAAGACTCCTTTAGCCAACGCTTGCTGGAGAAAGCTGAAGACAGTAATCCTGCGGTCAGCATGATAGCATGACTTTAATCATGTTTGTCTGCCTCTGACACCAAAGAAAGATGATTATTCCCAAAGGAGTTTATCCACTGTGTTTAGGGCTCAGCCTGTCTTGACTTGATACAGCCCTCTACTGGTTTGGGAGAGAGACTGTTTTGGGTCTTTCTATCTAATCTTGTAGGAATTTTAGAATAGAATCCAACCTGGGGAAAAAATCCCTCAAAAACTTTTTTCAGTTTTCTCTTTTTTTTAAATTGAGATATAATTGAGATACTATATTAGTTTCAGGTGTACAACATAATGATTCTATATAAGTGTATATTGCAAGATGATCACCACAAGTCTAGTTAACATCCATCACATGGTTACAATTTTTTTCTTGTGATGAGAACTTTGAAGGTATAGTCTCAGCAACTTTCAAATATACAATAAAGTATTATTAACTATAGCCACCATGCTGTACATCCCCAGGATTTATTTGTTTTATGTTGGATGTTTGCACCTTTAGACCACCTTCACCCATTTCTCTCAACTCCTGCCTCTGGTAACCACAAATCTATTATGTGTATTTTTGTTGTTTTTAGATTCCACATATAGATGAGATCATATGGTATTTGTCTTTGTCTGTCTGTCTTAGCATAATGCCCTCAAGGTCCATCCTCATTTTTTTGAGCTACCTTTGTGTGTGTGTAGTGGGGTCGTAAAGACAGAAAGAAAAGGAGGTGAGAAGAGGAAAAGAACTGTTTGAGTTTCACATACTTTGGCAAGATGGTTGACGATGGGCCAAGGCACTTAGTCTCCTTGGACTTTGGTTACCTCATCAGTAAGATGAAAAGATTTGACAACATGATCTATATTTTTCTATTCAGCTTTTATAGTCTATACGTTTCAAGTAAGTTTTGGAAACAAATATTTTTCCTTTCTTAAGCTTTATAAAACAATTTTCCTGAATGTAAAAATATATACAGCGAAAGAAATATAAAAACTATAGAGAAAAGAGAAGAAAATAAAAACCACCATTTATCTCACCACCCAATATTAAGCATTCTTCATTAATTGTGGATGTTCTTTTAAAAATTTTCTGTGCCTGTGTGTCTAAGTGCATTTTTACATTCTACCTTTTCCCTGAATATTACAGCAGACGATATCCTTGTGTTAATAAGTATTCAAAAGATGATTTACAGTTTTTACTTAACACTTATTCATATGAATGAATGTGAACTTATTTTACCACCCCTTTTTGCTTTGAATTTAGTTATTTTTTTATTTTTAAAACCTTATAAATAACTTATAAAAATCTACATCCTTATATAGGCATTGTTTTGTTGTTGTTATTGATATTGACATTTTGAGTATTTCTGTAATGCCTTTATTATGTCACATATTATACAGTTCACCCATTTAAAGTATACACTTTGATTATTTTTATTGTATTTACAGAGTTGTGCAACCATTGCCAGAATAAATTTTAGAACATTTTATCACCTCACATAGGAACCTCTTACCAACTGGTAGTCACTTTCCATTCTACATTCCCCCTCCCCAGGCCCAGACAACCACTAACCTACTTTCTGTTTCTATGGGTTTGCTTATTCTGGACTTTTAATATAACTGGAATTATATGCTATGTGGATTTTTGTTATTGGCGTCTTTCACTTAGCATAATGTTTTCAAGGTTCATTCATGTGTGGCATGTATAAATAAATACTCCATTCCTTTTTTATGGCTGAATAATATTCTATTGTATGGATGGATAGACCATATTTTATTTATCAGTTCATTATTTGATGGACACTTAGGTTGTTTTCATTTTTTGGCTACTATGAATACTGCTATGAGCACTCATGTACAAGTTTTGTATGGACATATGTTTTCACTTCTCTTAGGTATATAACGTGTTTCCCTGAAAATAAGACCTAGCCGGAGCATCAGCTCTAATGCATCTTTTGGAACAAAAATTAATATAAGTCCTCATATTATTTTAATATAAGATGGGATATAATATAATATAATATAATATAATATAATATAATATAATATAATATAAGTACATAATACCGGGTATAATATAATATAATGTAATATAATATAATATAATACTGGGTCTTATATTAATTTTTGCTCCAAAAGTCACATTAGAGCTGATGGTCCAGCTAGTTCTTATTTTCAGGAAAACATGGTACCTAGGAGAAGAATTGCTTGGTCATATGATAACTCTATGTTTAACCTTTTGAGGAACTGCCAAACTGTTTTACAAAGTGGCTATACCATTTTTACATCACTCCCAGCAGTGTATGAGGGTTCCAATTTCTCCACATCTTCACCAACACTTGTTCTTAACTGTCTTTTTGATTATAGCCATTCTGGTGGCTGTGAAGTGATAGCTCATTGTGGTTTTGACTTCTATTGCACTGGTGGCCAATGATGTGGAGCATCTTTTCACATGCTTATTGGCCGTTTCTCTGTCTTCTTTGGAGAAATCTCTGCCCAGAATGTGTGTCCATTTTTAAATGAGGTTGTCAGTTTTTACTGATGTGTGTGCATCCTTACATTTCTGATTCTTTCCTCAAAGTGGTATTTCTGGATGAAAATGTGTAAACATTTTTAAAACTCCTAATACTTATTACCAAGTTGTTTCTAGAGAAGTTGTATATATTTATATCTCTATCTTTAGCAGTAGTTTTCACCCAGGGGTGTGATTTTGTCCCCATGGGGACATTTTGTAATGTCTGGAGACATTTTTGGTTATCCCAACTCAGGGAAGGAGGATGCAACGGGCAACTCTTGTAGGTAGAGGCCCAGGATGCTTCTGAACATCCTACACTGCATAGCACAGCCCCCTTCCCTCTACCCAAGATGGAATTATCTGCCCCAAAATGTTGACAGTGCTTATGTTGAGAAACTTTGATCTTTGGTTTATAAGGGTTTCTGTCTCAATATAATACTCTTTTCATCCATTAATTCTTGGTTTTAGAATTTTATTAAATTCTGTCTGGTCAAATGACTAACCATTATACTTTTAAATTATTTCCCTTTGGATCAGTATGTCTTCCTTTAATAGAAACTGGAATGTGATATATTCAATTCACTCCCTCTAGTATTTGTTGAGATCTACTATATGTTACTTATTGCTAGATCCAGAATGGGCTACAGGAAACCAACAAGACATTAACTCAAAGGACATAATGATAATAATAGTTTACTATTATTTTTGATGCCTAATATGTGTTATAGGCCTGTACGTTTTCACTCATCATAGCACACTATGAAGTAGGTATTTGTACTAGTTAGGTTTAAGTTCACTTGTGAACTTATAATTGTATAATGGAGACTCCAACAATGGCTTAAAAAAATAGAAAAGACATTTATTTCTTTTTTGCATGAAAGTCTGTAGCTAGGCAGTCCAGGGCAGCAATGGTAGGTCGTTATGCTGACCAAAGTTTTAAAGCACCCAGGTTCCTGCCAGCTTAACCACTACTCTATTCCTAAGGTGTTCAAGGTGGTCGCTGGATCTTCAGCCATCACATTCAGGCAGCAAGATGGAAGAAAGGAATGACAAAAAAGGAGCAAAGAGTGTATGCTGGTTTCATTTTAAGGAAGATTCCTAGAAGCTGTCACCTGATACATTCTTTTATTTCTCATAGGCAGAATTTAGTCATGCAGCTACACCTACCTGCATGGAAGGCTGTACTTTGTGACACCATGCGCACACTTTAGACTTCTATTACTGAGACAATAAAAGGGTAACATTATGGGGAGATAAGAGCAGTCTGTGCACAACTTCCCCCTTCCTTTTACAGATAAAGACATGAAAGTCCAGGGACGTTAAATTGTCATAAGTTACATAGATTAAAAATGCCAGACCTGAGATTTGACCTTAGCTCGGATAACAAAATTTATGTGTTGTTTTTATTTCCTATCACATCACCTTTCACTTAAAGTTTTAATGAGGTTCCAAGACAGGAACCAATTATAAAATAAGGCAGATATTTTTAAAGTGTTAGAATATGTGGCAGTAAGCAGTAGCCGCTCCCTGCCCCCAGTCCTGGCAGTGGTTTTAAAAGCTCCCATGTGCCGACCTCACACAAGAGCTGCGACTCAATTCTGGAGAGACATGCAACATTTTGAGTGGCAGAGGCCCTTGACTGGGGCAGGGAGTTGGGCAGCTCATCAAAAAGGTTGGTTAAATATGGGAATCATAGAGGATAACACATACCTTAAACATCTTAAGAAATTATTATGGAAAATTCCAAACATACGCAAAGCGATCAGAATAGTACAATGTAGCCTCATGATACGATTCAACAATCATCAACATTTGCCATTCTTGCTTTATCTCTAACTTCATCTTCTCCCCACCCCCGACTCAAGTTTTTAAATTCCATTTTCTTTAGGTAAAATTTACATACATTAAAATACACTAATCTTAACAGTACAGTTTTGACAAATGGACACAGTGTGTGATCCACAATCCTATCAAGATATTGAACCATTACCCCAGAAAGTTTCCTGAGTTCTATTAGTTTTGTTTGTGCTAGAATTTTATATAAATGAAGTATCTGGCTTCTTTTATTCAGTATCATATCTATGAGATTTACCCTGTTGTTGCATTCATTCTTTTTTACTGTTGACTATTATTTCATGTAGGAATATATCACAATTTGTCTATTCCTTCTCCTCTTGATGGACATTTGGTTTCCCAGATTGGGTTATCATGGCCAATGCTGCTATGAACATCTTTGCCTGAGGGTTTCTGTGGACATATGTTTTCATTTCTCTTAGTTTTATACCCAGGAGTGAATTTACTGGGTCAAAGGGTAAATGTATTAAACATTTTATTTTAACTTAAAACATATAAAAGTATATTCCTTTGCCAATCTTTTGATGTAAGGCCAAGTCCTTTCTTTTAAGTATGGGTTCACTGATTGAAACTGCAGCTTGTCTTTCTTACATAAATCACACCGTATAATATATTGACTATAATATGTAGTTTTTATTTCTTTAAAGGGGAACGAGACCTTAAAGACATTTAAAAGCAATTTGAATGCGAATCCTTTTAGATTTTCAAAATTCCCCCAACAATTTCTTAGTTATCTTGTCCACTTCTAATTCTACCGTAATAATTTTTTTATCAATTTGTCCTTATTGACTGTTTCCAAAGAATTCACCTTAGTTTTCATAATAATAATAATGTCTTTTTTATGCCAAGATTTTATTGGTTTATATAATTTTTAATTCAATTGTGTAAGTATAATAATAAATACAACTGACATAAGTCGGTTTGCGAACAACATGATGCCTCTTCATAAGCACTGGTAGGAAGAAATGAAAGGGCACATATCAGAGAGGAACTTTGTACTTGGTAGTAGATGCTTAGCAAGCACACTGACTGATGTGCAGTCAGTTTGTTTTGCAGAGAGAGCAAAAAATACCAGTTTGCTCGGGTTACTATTACTGGGTAATGAATACTCCCAAATTTAGCAGCTTAAAGCACCTATTTAATTATGCTCATGGATCCAGCAGGTTATAAATTTGGACAGAGTATGGTGGGAAAGACTTATATCTGCTTCAAGATGGAGGGAGCCTCAGCTGGGAAGGTTTGATGGATGGAGGTTACAATGGCTGAGGACTGGAATCATCTGGAGGTCTCTTTGTTTCACATCTGGAAATGGATGTGAACTACTGACTGGGACCTCAGCTGGGGCTGTCAATTGAAGCCTCTCCATGTGGCTTGGACTTTCTTACAGCATAGAGATCTTTTTACTGGGCAACTCAGGGTTTCGACAGACAGTGACCCAGTGAATTTGTAGAAAATGCATGTTTTTGATCTAGTATGGAGTTACTTCTGTTCATTACAAATAGGTTATATTGAACATCTTTTTATGGAATTTTTTTGCCCTCCATATCTTTTTTGGTGGTGTCTGTTCCAGTATTTTACCTATTTTCTAATTGCATTTTTTTTTTTTTGGTTTCTTACTGTAGAGTCTAGAGAGTTTTCTATGCATTCTGCATACATATCCTTTGATTTTGGCTGATATGATAAGAATTCCTTGCCCCCACCCCCAAGTCTGCAGCTTGTCTTTTTATTCTTTTAACAGGGTTTGGGGGAGAACAAACATTTTGAATTTTGGTTAAGTCCAATTGATCAAGATTTTCATTTATGGATTGTGCCTTTGGTGTCATATCTAAAAATTTTGTACCTAATCCTAGGCCACAAACACTTTTTCCTCTAAAAGTTTTATGTTTAGACCTATGATCCATTTTTAGTTAATTTTTGTATAATGTTATAAAGTTTAGGTTGAAGCTCATGTTTTTGCCTATAAAGTCCAATTGTTCAAATATTATTTGTTGAAGAAACCATCCCTTTTCCATTGAGTTGTTATTGCATCTTTTGTCAAAAATCAGTTTGTCATCCTTGTGTGGGTCAACTTCTGAACATTCTATTCTGTTCCTTAGATTTATGTATCTGTGCTTCTGCCAATACCACATTAACTTTATTGCTTTTACTACAGTAAGTCTTAAAATCAGGTAATACTTAAAAAAAACCAAAACATTATTGTAGTGATTTAGCTACTTTGCCTTTCTATATAAATTTTAAATTTAGTTTGTCTGTATTTACAAAGAATCCTGCTAGGATTTTTGATAGAAATTGTGTTAATCCTGTAGATTAATTTGAGGAGAACTGATATCTTTACTATGTGGAGTCTTAACGCTGTGTGAGGATGGTGTGTCTCTTCAATTATTTAGATCTTCTTTGATTTTTTCATTAGAATTTTGTAGTTTTTAGCATATAGAACCTGTACATGTGTACCTAACTTTTTTCTCTCTCTTTCTCTTTTTCCCTCCAGCAATTATTATTGATATTGTGTTTTTAATTTCAGTTTCCAATTTTCCCTTGCTAGTGTAAAAAATACAATTAATTTTTTTGTGCTTACTTTGTAGCTTGTGGCTTTGCTAAAGCCACTTATTGTACTAAGAATTTTTTTTGTGGTTCCTTGGGATTTGCTATAGAGACAGTCATGTCATCTGCAAATAAGAACAGTTTTATTTCTTTTTTTCCAATATGTTGCTCTTTATTTCTTTTTCTTGACTTATTGCATTGCCTAGGACTTCTGATACTACATCGAATAGGAATGATTAAAGCAGAAATCCTTGCTTTGTTCCCAGTCTTAGGCGGAAACATTCAGTCTTTACAATTAAGTAAAATGTTAGCTGTAGGTAGTATATAACATCACTTTTAATGGCTACACAATATTCTGGTATAGGTAACCAAGGCCTCCATTGGGCATTTAACTTGTTATTTATTTATTTTTTATTTTTTGATATTATAAACAATGTTTCAATGAATGTTCTTACATCACAAGTTTTAGGCACATCATTATTGCACTTCCCTAAATGTTCACACTTTCTATTTTCCTTCCTTTGCTATGGATGAAAGGTCCTTGCTCTCATCCAAGGCCACTGTTCCTCTGGCTTCCATCTCATCTTGCCTGGTATTAACTCCTCTCCTTTTTTCACCATCAGTTTCTCTCCCTTCCTGGATAATTGTCATCAGCATACAAACAAGCTCGAGTATGTGCCATCAAAAAAATCATGCCTTCCTATCAGTCTCCAACTTCTACCTCCTCTCTGTGTTCTCTTTCATGGAGCTTCCTGGAAGAGACTTTCTTTGTCACTGTTTTCACTTCCCTACTACGCATTCTCTTTTCAACTCATTCCAATCAGCCTCTGTTCTCACCTCTTCACTGAGATTATGTTTGTCAAGGTCTGCAAGACCCTTATGTTGCCACTCCAGTGGTCATTGTTTGGTTCTTATTTTGATCGTCACTCATCGACTCTTCCTGGAACACCTTCTTCATATGACTTCATGACACCACACACTAGTTTCCTTCTACCTCATTGGCTACTGCAGAACATTTCTGCTAATTTATTCTCCCACAAGCATGGCATCAGGATTGTGTTACTTTAGTAACATGAACTTGTATGTTTTTTATCTGTTTCTATCCTACAGAAGAGTTTAAATAGTAAGACATTTTCAGTTCCTTAAAGGTTTGAAAGAACTTGTCTCTAACACTGCCTGGAGCAGCATATTTTTTTGGAAATGATTCTTAATTAATACAGTCAGCTTAATATATACCTATTGTCTCAATGACATTTTTCTCTTTTTCTTTTGCTTGATTCTTCCTTGCTTGTTGGATAGTGACTTACAGTATGGACTACTAGCTTAGAAGTTTTTATTGATTTATTTATTGATTTATTTATTCATTTGACATTTAATGGGCCCTATGCTTTTCATTCTAATTTGTTTTATTTCAGTTATGTTTAGAGGGCGTTGTTCTATAAGGAGAATGAGAACATTTGCAACATTAAGCACTGACTCTTTCCCACACAGACAGTTGAATTAAGGGAAATAAAAGAAAGTTGATCTCAATGCTCTTCCACTTTTCTCTTCCACCTGGTACAAGTTGCAGAATTGTTTGAAATTACCCTGGGACTCTGCTCTGCTTTGCCTGGACAATGAGTTCTCTAGGATCTCACCTCTCCCGGTAGAAGGTACTGCACTAGGCTCAGTCTCCCACAGGATCCTTGGCCTTTTCCCTCCACCAGTTGGAAGGGCTGTGACTTCCCCAGGCCCCTAGGTGTTGGGCAGTTGGCTTTCCCAGATAACTCTTTTGAAATGTCGGCACCCAAGTTCAGACTTGTGCCCAGGTGATTTGCACATTTCTTTGCTGACCTGGTTCCTCTGGTGCTTTTCCTGTAACAGAGGGCAATGGGATTTGGAGACTGTCTCCTGGGATATAGATCCACACTAAGTCTCTAGGATAGAGCCCTGGCCCTGGAATCCACCTTGTGGGGACAATGCGAATCTTTCTTACTGAGTTTTCCCAGTGGTATGGGCTAAATAAACTGTGTCCTCATATTTCATATGTGGAAGTCGTAACTCCCAGGATCTCAGAATGTGACCATGTTTGGAGATAAAATCTTTAAATAGCTGACTAAATTAAAAAGAGGCCATTAGGGTAAGTCTTAATCTAATCTGACTGGTGTCCTTATAAAAAGAAAAAATTTGGCCACACAGAAAAATACCCGGGGTTCTCACACAGAGAGAAAAACGATGAGCGAACACAGGGAGAAGGTGGCCATCTGCAGGCCAAGGAGAGAGGCCTCAGAAGACACCAAACCTGCTGACACCTTGAGCTTGGACTTCTAGCCGCCTGAACTATAAGAAATACATTTCTGTTGTTTAAGCCACCCAGTCCATGGTATTTTGTTATAGCGGTTAAGCAGACTAAGGCACCCAGTAAAGCCTATTCCTTAGCCCAGGATATGGAGTGTGTGGAATTTATTCTAAGCCTAGTGTCTGATAGGTAGATGGTGTCTGGAATGGGCTTGATTTGCATGACCTGAACCTAAACTCCTGCCTACTCCCACAGTAACAATATGAAACCACCAATGCATATCAAGAGCCATCAATAGAAGATGTCAATAGCGTGCAGGTAACAGGAGTAGCTGAGGGAGAGGTAGCTGCTACATTAACAGCATCAGCGCTTTGGAGCAGCCAGCCCCCCAAATCTCATTGTATTACATTTATAGATAAGAAAACTAAAGCTCAGGGAAGTTAAACAGACTGCCTAAGTGTTAGAACCAAGACCAGAAGAATTACAACATGGTCTTGAGTATGAAAATGCTTTACAGATCATCCTCAGAAAGACATGCATGCTGGGAAGTTTTCTGTAGCTGGGAGGGATCTGTAAAGATCCAGCCACTACTTACCCTGGTGAACAACGGGTGAGTGTTCATCAGAGAATATGAATGGGGTCCCAACATAAACTAGTTGAGAAAGGATGTTTTATTTCCCAGAAGGCTTATAGTTATGAACCACTGTGTAGTGAGTGAGTAGTAGTTGGAGTGTCAGTCACTCACCAAGACATGAGTTGATTCCTAAGAGAAACAAGGGCTTTACGGCTAAGAATTCCTATTTAAAAGAGTTGTAGGGATAGTCACCTGGAGGGGAATGGGGGCTAGATGCACCATTTTACTGGGGTGCAGATCATGTGCTAGATTATGTGCTACTGGGGTGGCTTAGGATGTGGGTAGGTGGTTGAAAGGCTTGCTTTCCCAAACTGCCTCCTGTTGTTTCCCTTGCTTGGTGTTGCTTTTTGGGGTGTGCAGCAGTTGACAATCACCAAACATTTCTGAAAAATGCCTGGGTGTAAAGGATGGTGCTAGGTGTAGATTTGGGGCTGCTGCCCTCTCTTCTTTGGTCCACTGAACCATTGGTTTCCAAATTTAACTGTGCACTAGAGTCATTAAGACAAGCTGACAAATAGAGATTTTCAGGCTCTATTCCTGACCGCCTGACTTGGCTTGCCTCTGAGGGGTACAGCCCAGGGATCTGATGTTTGTTGTCATTGTTTTTGTTAACAGCTTTATTGAGGTAACATTGACATACAATAAGCTTGTACATATTACAAATGTATAATCTGATTAGTTTTGAAATAATCACCAGAATCCATCATGATCAGCACAATTTTGATAGCTACCTGTTAAACTGTTGTTAAGCCACCCAGTCTGTGGTATTTTGTTTTGACCGCTCTAGCAAACTTAGCTCCCCAAATTTCCTTGTACCCTTTGTAATCCATTCCTGCTACCCCATCCCAGCCCCAGTAAACCACAGATCTGACTTCTGTCATTATAGATTCATTTTCTATAAATTTGTATAAATGAAATTATACAGTATGTATGTACTCCTTTTTGGTATAGCTTTTTCCACTCAGCATAATATTGTGAAATTTATCCATGTTGCTCTGTGTGTAGATCATTCCTTTTTACTGCTGAGAAGTAGTCCATGGATTGACTGTACAACGATTTATTTATCCATTCATCTGTTGATGGATATTTGAGTTGTTTCCAGTTTGGGGCTATTACAAATGAAGCTGTTATGAACATTTGTGTTCAAGTCTCTGTATGCACATGTATTTTCATTTCTCTTGGGTAAATACTAGGAGTGGCTGGGTCAGATGTTTAATTTTTTGAAGAAACTGCCAAACTGTTTTCCAAAGCTGTTATACCATTTTATATTTCTACTAACAGTGTGAGAGAGTCCCAGATGCTTTACATTCTTTCAGGACCTGAGTTTTTAACTAATTCCCCGGTGATTATGAAGCAACAGGCCCTGTACCAGTCTGACACTGTTCTTGAGCCACCACAGATCAAGGCAATGCTTTCAGGGACCCCAGTCAGCTGGGTGGAGGTGGGGGGTGGTGGTGGGGAGGGTTTGGAATGAAGCGCTTCCGGCTGAGACATGATGGAGCATCACATACACAGGAGCTGCGAGCCACTGTGAGACACTGCTGTTTTCTCCTGGAACATCCCTAGTGTCTCTGTGAAAATCGAGTTAAAATCCTATCTCGAATCCTTTCTGTCTTCTCTCTCAGAACCTACTTATCACTTGGCACCTTATTTATGTGGTGCAGCCAAAAGGATATAGGGTTTAGAGTTAGGTACATGTGACTTTTAAATATTATTTAATCTCTTAGTTTCTTATCTGCAAAATGAGGATAAGGGGATGCGGCACATGGAGCTTTTGTGAAATAATGCAGGCAGGTGAAGGGTCCCGTGCCTGGCTCGCTCATGATAGGCACCCAACAAATACCATCTCTCTTCCTTTATTATCAGCTCTGTAGTCAGATATTGATGTACTTGGCTTCTTTCCCCTTAAGGGCAGGAAATGAGTCCCCACCCCCAACTTTATTACCTACATAGGACTGTGTACCCACATCAGGTGCTAGACAAAGAAACGCTAGTAGGTGGAGGAATATATCTGAGGAAACTGCCTGATCTTTCTCTCCGGGCTAGGATATTTTGGATAACATCCTTTCCGAGGCCATTAGAATCCCTGAGTGGGGCTCTGCCCTTCCGGGAGCCCCAGTCTGGAGACTCTGACCTACTCCAGAGGTTCTGTTACTTTGCTGAGGTTTTTTTTTTTGTTGTTGTTGTTGTTCCATTCAATCAACAAGTATTTCTTATGTGTCTAATATATACCCAAAAGTGTGCAAAGCACTGGAGATCCAGTGTAAGCTGTCCTGGATGGTCCAATAGGGGAGACATATAACCGAATCACCACAGAAACATAGGTAGAATTACAACTCTGATAAGGACGACAGAGAAGAGGTACCGGAGCGATGCAAGTCTACTGGGGATTTGTGCTCCTGAAGGAGGTTGAGAAGCAGGGCTGGGTCGAGAGTGAGCGAAGTGAGGCGCCTCGTTGTAAAATTTAAGGAGCACTCACTCTCAAGTTCATGGCCTTAGCAGCCCCATTCACATGCTTCTTTTACATAAAGTTGGAAATGAAAGTCAGCCACTGGGCACAGGAGAGCTTGCTCATTTTTGCTGTGAGCAAAAAAGTTATGGAAAGAATGGGATTTAGGAAAAGTAGTTCTTAATGAATCGGAATGTTTTATCTGGGGTGAGGACATGCAAAGTGCAAGAAGCCACGGGTTCAGGTCTGGTTCAGGGAGGCTGAGATGTGCCAGTCTGTCCTCTCTCCTCCCTGGCGAGTTTGAGAATACACCTGCGGGTTGTGCTCAGAGGCGCTCCTCCGCTAGGGGGCGCTGGAAGACAGGCCCGCCCAGTCCACAGCTCTTAAAGCTAACGCTGCCCCCTCACCTAGGATGCTATCTGTCCCCAGGAAAGCATCTGTGTCCCAGAGGCTTACAGAACTTTGGCGAGGTGCAGCTGAGCCCCACCTTTCATAGTCACGACGCTCTACTCTCTGCTTCAGGGTACCGTTGTAATTCCCGGAACTCAAGGAAAATCAAAGAAAAAAGCTTACATCGTCAGCATTCAAAACGGGGGTGCAGCCTTCACTCTCCCCTTGGTCTTCCACCTTGGTCTTTGGCCCAAGTCATCCCACTGTTTGGCTCATGGCCCTGCAGAAAGGCAGAAGTATATTTAATGCAAAATCACTGTTTCCTGGGACCTAGATGTGTGGTTCATTCAGTGACGCCAGTGGCCTGCCTCTGAAAGATAAGCAGGGCTAATCAGATTTTGTTTCAGGAGAGTGAGGATGGGAAATGGAGAGACTGAAGACGGTGGCAGTGTTTTGTGAACGTGTAAGTGTGAACATATAGGATACTTTGAACTGGGGCACAACATCTCCAAGTCAGAAGTCTTGAGCACAGCAAAGCCGTGGGACCTCACAGGCCCCAGTGAGGTGGACATCCTACAAAGACGAGGCCTCTGTCGCAGTTGAAGGACAGTTTCTCACTTCACCAGTCCCCATTGCAGTAACCCCACAGTACACGGCCCACCCTTGAGCCTGGTGGAGGTGGGTGGGATTCCTGTTACTTACAACCAAAATATCCTGGGTGAGCCTGAGAGCCAGACTGTGCTGTGTGGGAGAGCAGTAGAAGGGACAGTGCTTTGTTTAAAATCCCTTTGAAACCAGGCAATTACTATCCTGCTGTGTGTGTGTGTGCGTGTGTGTAGGGAATGGTGAAGCTTATATCACACACCTGACCCCATGTAATCTTTACAACAACCCTGTGATGTAAGCAACACACCTTTATTTTCCTCCCTTTCCAGAAGGGACAGAGATTTCCAGCACCTCGCCCAGAGTTCCAGAGCCAAACGTTAACCTACAGTTTTAATTCCACATTTGGAATGTTCTCCTTCCCAGCCTCAGATCGACCAGTTACCCACACAGCAATCTTCAGATGCAATGCAGGCAAGCCACATTATAGTTTAACTTCCACACCATGGAGAGGAGGTGGTGAGTGAGGGCCCGGCTGGGAGCGCCTAACGGCCGCACGAGGGCAGTAAACCTCCGCGCTAGCGCTGCAGACGCCAGACAGCAGGCTTTGGCCTCAGGGATCACCCAATTCCTCGCCAGTATGATTGTGAGGCATTGGAATGGGCTTGGTTTATGGGTACCTTTCCAGAAGTTAAAAAAAAAAACCAACCCAACAACTGGGGGGGGGGGGGGGGCGGATTGGCTGGATAACGAGGGCCCCCTAATTAAAGTGGGGGAGAGCAGCGTCTTGCTTCTATTGTGGTCGTGGCCTCTGGTCTTGTTGATTCAGCTGGGGCCAGTCTGTCCAGGGTCCCACTGAGACACCCAGCTCCAGCCACTTAAAGGGGGACCAGGCACAGACCTTGACTGGATAGTGTTTCAAAGTAACACTTCCCTGGCTCAACTAGTCAGTGTGGTCAGCCCGGTGGGGGGGGGGGGGGCGGGTATTTTCTTGGTTGTTAGGGAGAATTTGGTCTCCAGGGAATTGGTCTTTTGCCCGACAAGAAGCAGTGTCTGAGATCAGCAGCCACTGAACAGGCTGCAGTGCCCACCCAGGCCCGGTGGGCATTACCCAAAGACTAGCAAAGGATACTTTTACCCAGGTCCACTCTGCACTGGATTTGATGAGAGAGACGCTGGTTTTGGCCACTGGCTGGTTTTATAACTTATCTTTTTATTGACTGACATTTGGGGTATTTTTTAATTAAAAAATTTTTTTTTCAGTTACCGTTGACGTTCAATACCCTGTTTACCCGAAAATAAGACCTAGCTGGACCATCAGCTCTAATGCGTCTTTTGGAGCAAAAATTAATATAAGACCGTCTTATATTAATTTTTGCTCCAAAAGACGTATTAGAGCTGATGGTCCAGCTAGGTCTTATTTTCGGGGAGACACGGTCTTATATTAGTTTCAGGTGTACGGCATAGTGGTTAGTCATTTCTATAACTTATGAAGTGATGCCCCCGGATAAATCAAGTGCCCCCCGACACCATTTCTGGTTTCCTGAACCTATCCAAACAGAATGCCATTCCTGTAAATCTGAAGAAGATTTTGGCAGTGACCTTTCTGGCCTCCCTGGGAAGAGGCCCAGCAGTGCCATCACTCTTGCGGGCACTCTGCCCAGGGGCTGCTCCGATCCTGGGGGAAGCACCAGCTGCAGCTTTCAACTTAAAAGAAACTCGCTCTGCTCTGGCTTATGTCGGACAGAGCTCTGGAAGAGTTGGGCTCCTCTCAGCTAGCTGGGGGGCCGCAGGCTGACGAAGATGACCTGCAGGCCTTATCAGCACTTATCTTTCAGCCCCTTAGAGGCCGATCTTTGTGTGTATCTGGTACTCTGACAACTCGGGAGGGCAGGGCAGGGCTTTTGTTCCTTGTTCTTCCCCAGCAGTTGGGAACTTTGCAGACAGCAAAAATCTATCCTATCAGTTTATAGCACAAACTGTGAATAAGGACATATTTTCTATATAGATTTAATTTTTTTAACTTACTATTTTGAAATTGTTTGGGGCTTATAAAAGTAAGGAAAAGTTATACAAAGAGTTCCCATATACCTTCCCCCAGAGCCTCTCAAGAATAGCATTTGAGAGCGAGTTGCAGACACGATGCCCTCTAGCTCTCAGTGCTTAGTCCGTATTTCCTAAAACCATGACCACTGGCTAATGATCCAATCAGGAAGTTAACAGCGATACAATACTGTTATTTCACCTACAGACTTTATTCATATCCCCCCCATTGCCCCACTAATGTCCTTTTCTGGAGCATCCCTTGGGTTGGTTGTTGCGTCTCTAGTCTCCTCTAATTTGGAATAGTTCCTCTCTGGTGTTGTCTTTTATGACCTAGCCATTTTTTATAGAGTCTGGGCCAGTTGTTTTGCAGGAATTCCCTGAATTTGGGCTTGTCTGACTTTCTCTCAGGATTGGACTGGACAGAATCCCACAGAGGCAGCCCTGGGCTCTTCCCAGGGCGTCCTATCAGGAGGCAGATAATGTCTGTTTGTGCCGTTACTGTAGTTGCTTTTATCACTTGATTAAGTGGTGTGTTAATTGTAGTTTTCCTGGTCAAATTGTAGTTTTCCCCTTATGATTAATAAGCGTCTTGTGAAAATCCTTTTTCTCATACACCTTGTACACTTTAGATAATATGAAAAGTATAGTTAAGGAGAAGGAGAAAAAAAACAAAAAACCACTCAATGCCCCCCCACTCCCGGATCATCACTATTTTCACAGTGAGTATTTACTCTTCTCATTTTCACCGGCTGGGTTCTCTTTTGCTGCTAATCCTCTGACCCAAGCCGGAAACGGCGTATCCTGCACTGATGCTGATAGGCTCACAGGACCCCTACCCTCTCTCCATCCCATTGCTCTGGGGGCACTGTAGAGACTGTCTGAAGCTGAGGTGAAATTCGAATTGAATTTTTAGGTCTGGCACAGGGAAGAGGGAGATGTTTTAAGTAGATGAAGCCTTTTAGCTCCTCCAGAACTCAGCACCCTGGGACCTCCCTTCAGATGGAGAAGAGTAGAATGAAGGCAGCCACTCAGAAGAACTGGGCCCTCATCACTGGAGGACTACAGAAGGGTCTTGGCCAACCTTGTGCCCATAAATCTCACCAGGGAGCTGGGTACTTCTGGCCCATCCGCCTGAAGAGACCTGAGAGGAAAGAGGGCAAGGGGCTAATAACAGGTGAGTGCAGGCTGGCTAGCGTGGTGGGAGATGGGAGCGCAGTCCCATGGGGGAATTTAGGGACACTCACATCTCAGAATTAGCCCACCCAAGGCACAGGGGAGCTGGGAACTGACACACCAAACCTGAGAGTCACTGACTCAGGGCTATTAGTGGGGGTGGCAGGAGTGTGTCAAGCCTTCTTGCTCGCTGCAGGCACATGACAGAGTGACTTCTGAGGTTCTGGGGAACAGTTTCAGGCCAGAGAGGCATGGGTCTGGGTGGGGGGTGGGGAGTGGGACACTGGGACTTACACTGTTCACCAGTAAGTCCAGTGAGCTTTACATCCAAAATATGTCCCTGTCCACTCATTTCTTTCTAGTTCAACTGCTATCAGGGCCACAATACTGGCTGGAGCCACTGTCCCCACCCACCTTCCTAAGGCAGGAGCCTCCTAATGGGTCTCATGCTCGGACAATGCATTCTCCACACAGTAGCCAACATGACTTTTAACAAATGTAGTTCAGACAGATGTTCTGCTGCTTGAAATCCTCCACTAGCTTTCCATGGGATCATGGTGGCACCCAATCTGTTGCCTAGTCTGTGGGCCCTGCATGACCTGGCCACATTGGACTGAGCTTTCAGTGCAAGGAGTTTGGGAGTCTTTGGACACCACTGGACAGAGGAGGAAAGGAAATACAGTTTTACTGAACAGATGCTAGTGCCAATCCCCAAGCTATGTTTTCACACACTTACGTTTATTTAGTATTACATCCTGTTCTCCTGCCACACCTCCCTCCTTCACTCTCACTCAGGGCGCTGGCCTCCTTTATGTTTCTGCTAAGCTTGTCCCCACCTCGGGGCCTGTGGACCTGCTTCCTGTTCTGCCTGGAAAGCTCCCGTCTCCGATTTTGCATGACTGCTGCTGCTTGGCATTTAGGTCTCAGGTCAGAGGTTAGAGAACCAATGGGGCTCAGATGCTCCTGGTGGGGCCAGTGTTACAGTGAAATCAGGCTGGGTGGAGAAATCAGTGTAAAGAAAGGTGAAGGGCAAAGTTACTGAAGCTCAGATCCACAGGGTCGGGGCAATGGGAAGGAAAGAAGTGGGAAGGGCTCTGGGCTGGTGGGGCTCTGGGCTGCAGAGCCCAGCGCGGCTGGAGGAGCATGGCTGGGTGCCTGCTTGGTTCTGGGAGGTCCTGGGGCGGTGGTGCTGTGGGTGGTTGACCTCAGTGCTCAGGAAAGTTGTAGGAGTCAACAAAATAGAGGGACTTCGAGCCAGACCTCATGGGATCAAGGACACTGTTACAGAAGTGGAAAATGGTTATTCAGAAAAGAGCACAAAGATCTTGAGGCAGATAAAGATGGCTTTGGATCATGATTAGTCAAACTGGTCAGGTTAGCAGAAAACATTAGTTTTCATGGAATGAACTTTGGCCAGATTCGTTTTGAGGGGATCATGAATTAGGGGAGCCCATCAGGTCTTGGGGCTCTAAGAGGAGCAGGTCTCGGTGGGTTCCCTAATGAGGGTTGGTGGGCCCATTACTCAGGGAGCAGCAGAGGGCCCGGGCACGTTGGAAATTTAAGGAGTGCAGCAGCTTCTCTTGTGATTGAGGCATGAGTGAAAACGAGGGAACCAGAGAAGGGACAGAAGAGCCACCCAAAGCACATCTTTAATTTTACAGCCACTTTCAATGTCAGGGCACTAAGCTCCCAGTCAGCCAATTGCCCCTGTGAGTTGGGGACAGTCCCCCATTGTAATGCTCTGTTCTCTTTTCGGCTAAAATGTTCCCACATCTTGGAGTGGTCAGATATGGTCCCTCTGGGCTTTAAATGAAAGCCTGGCACCTTGAGTGTGTTTCTGCTGCTTCTCACTCGTGATGTCTTTTCCTGGCGTGCTTGGTTATTTTTCATTGTGTCACTTGTTCCCCTTGGAAAGTTATCTGTGGTGATTCTTTGAGGCTTGGAATGAGGGAGTGTCTTCAGGGAGCATCTGTACTTTCCTCTGCCACCCGAGGCCACTGTCCATCTAGAGCACTTTTAACTGAATTCACAGCCCTGAGGTTTTGTATATTTGGCTGCAAACACCAGTGAGGGTGGGCTTGTCGGTGCAACTTTTCAGGGAAAGATTTCCCTCCCTGTTCTTCTCAGCACTGTGGCAGCTTTCCTTTGCAGCTCCCGGGGGAGACGGGACAGAATTATGGGTCACACTTTTATGTTAGACTTCTCACCTTGGGTGGTCCTTAGGTGTTTTCCCCAAGGTTCCACAAGGCTTTAAAAATTGGAGCTCAAACGTGCCAAGTTTAGCAAAAACCTGGGGGAAAGAGCTTCAAATCACAGCTATCTCTTTGGGTTTCTGGTTTCATTTAGATTTGGCCTGATAATGATGAATTCTTTGATGCTTTGAAAATGTAAAACAGAAAAAAGGAAATATTTATTAGCATTTTTGGTTGTCTTCCGTGGAAGAGTTAAATACTAGCCAGCCATAGCACCAGAAGTCTTAGCAACTCCACCTTGAAGCCTTTGTGCTGGTCATCTTTTCCTCCGGGTCTTGGACCCTGTCAGTCATGCGGGCCGTGGCTATGAGCCCAAAACTGTGCTGCCCTAAGTGGATTTTGCCTTCTCTCCTCCCCGTCTTGCTGCCTGCCTCTCATGGTGACCCATGAGACGAGCGATTCCGAAGCGCTCAGCAGTGTGGGCAAGCACTGAGTCGTTGGTGTTTGTGGTGCTGGGAGTCGTGGGAAATCGCTCTCTTTTCCTTCCACCCACTACCCTGAAGTGTTTCCAGTGGCTTGTTTGAGAGCAGAGGGGCTTCTACTCCAGGGATTTGAGACAAAGCTCAAGACAGACAATGTTCTTTTCCTGGAGGCATGAGACAGACTCTAATAAAGAACTTTATACTCCGAGGTTTTCAACAAAAATCCCATAATGCAAATTTCCCTCCATCCAGCTTTAAACCAGATTTGAAGAACTTGACCAGCCCATCCCCAGAAAAAAGGAGAATTTCCTTTTATTATTATTATTTTGTGGCTGTCACAGTCATTGCTATAGCCACTGGATGGTCATAGGTCCTTTATAGTTTGTGTGTCTGTAGGTGTGCATGGGTGGGCCTATTACAGATAATGGAGGACCCAGAATTCTCCTGTCCATCCCACTTCCCACCACTGTCCCTGGTTAGACAAACTCTTTAGATTTTGGTGGATGCTGAACAAAATTTAGGACTTGGAAGTACCCTACCACTTACGGAGTGATTTTTAAACAATTCATTTAACTTCTCTGTAAGTTGAGAGTAACAATACAAACCTTACTGGGTTGCTGTAGGCATCTGACTAGATAGTGTGTGGAATGTGGAAGGGCTCTGCAGCTCGCCACTGAACACTGTTGTCATCCTGACTGGCTGCGTTTCTGCCTGTACTGGGCATCTGCTGTGTTAGGTGCTCCGTTCTAACCTCGGGGCATCCAGAGTTGAGTGGGAGATAGCTTTGTTTTCCCAGACGTAGGTCAGCCCAATTCGTAGTAAGTCCTTGTAGTGTGTCATGGTTATGGAACCTTCAAACCATGTGAGCTTAGACAGTACAGCTTCTCATAATGGTAATTTAGACTTCAGGGGAAAAAAAATCATAGACAATAAGAAGATAATAAGAAGAAGATAATAATACATTGAATTTTGTAGTATTTTAAAATTGTCATTGTGTTTGAATATTAACTCAGTTGATTCTCAAATTATAGCCAGAGTAAGTATAGCTCCATTTTCCAAGGAAGGAAACTGAAATTCAGAGAAAACCAGGGATTCGTGTGAAAGTGATCAGCGGGGCCTGTAACTCAAGACTTAAGCATTGCCCCAGAGACATTGCTGGTGTGTCAGTGAAAATACCATCCTGGGTAAGTCTGGTGGTCTGGTGTCTTGGTAGAAACAAGGGTATCAAGAATTCTTTGATGGAAGAAAGTGGTTGTTTTCTTCTGCTATATCAGCTATGAAAGCTTACTGACCCTTTCACAATAGTCTCTTGGAGGCCATCCTCAGGTCTTCTGAGATGGTGTAGTTAAGAATGCTGTTTATTATATAACCTGGGGTCTCCTTCATGAAAACTCAATGTGTGAGCAGTAAGCAAAGGCTGGATAATGTAACTCTCTCATGGTGGGGTCTGTCATGTTGGGTACTCATATTTGAATAAATGACCAAGTTTCCCTGTTCATACTGACTGCTAGAAAAGCCAATTTTAAGGTGCTCCCATTGAGAGTGTAGGACTTGATACATGGTAGTACATGCTTTTCCCCATTTTATCTCCACTCTGACTTTTTCCTGTCTTTCCCATAGTCTTCTAATGTGTTTCAATTATAGTATTGTATTTTATGCTCCCTTAGAAACCACCCAAAAGACTTTTAGAAACAAATTCCCAAATGAGAAAAGGAATGAATGCATGAATAAATAAATAAGGTTAGAATATGTGGTACAAGCTGTAGATATTAAAAAAACTTGAGAACCAAGTGTTATTATGGGCTAAACCAGTCATTGAATGCTTAATGGAAGCAGTGATATTTGAGGTCAAATTAATTCAAAAGAAATAAGGAAGTGATACCAAGTAAAGAAAACAATGTGAACAAAAGAATGAAGTTGGAAATGGGTGTGGCATTTGCTTAGAGTTAAAGGTCTGCATGAATAAATAGTGGGAGACAAGAGTGGGTATGTAAGTGGGGCCAGCTGATGGATAAAAGCTGTGTAGAGAACTTGAATTTGATTCCCAAAACAAAGAAGCCTTCTTATTAGACATGGTGTATTGGCCACCTGTGTTTATCTCTTGTCCCTCCAAAGAAACTCACTAAGATGCCAATAAAGGAAATATAAGGGTAACCCATAGGGCCAACATTTCAGTAGAAGAGAGATTTCCGGAAGTCTAGGAAAGACAGAAAGCTCCTGGAGAAGTAGTAACAAACAGAGCAGGGCCCAAAATGTCCTAAGTGTTGGCAGAGGGTAGACAGGTGAGAGGAGAGTTTTCTTGTCGCCTAGAACCTGTCATGTCTCAAAGGTACCCGGTACCGTGGAAGGTGGAAACAAAAGCCAAGGGTTGACATAGGTCTGGGTGAAGTTGCTTCTTTACCCCAGCAACTACCACCCCTTCCCTACAGAGGCTGGAGGCTTATCTGGGAGATATTGAGCCTGATCGTCTGCGGGCCAGGGGACACCAGGCCCAGCACAAGTGAGGGATCAGATGCAGAGTCAAAAATGGGAAAATCTTCATAGTAAGTGGCAGGAGTTGCAACTTTCTTATTAATCTTTACTCTCAGAACATTAGAAAGCAGACACACCACTGGCCCCAGTACGGGCAAATGGGCCCTATCACCACTGCTGCCTGTAGGCTGTGTCCTGGGAAGGGGGCGGTGTCTTTGATTTGACCTTTGACCCACTACAAGTTTTCCTCTTCCAGGGGACTAAGTGCAAAATAAAATCCAGAAGCCCCAAAGGAATGACCCTTCCCCATGATTGCATGTCAGACAGGTCTAGATGGTTTTAAGGTAAGGTTTCCTAGCATTGCCTCAAAACACAACCCACAGGTTGTAGTTACTCCAAGTGACTCCCCAAACCAGTTCTCATCATAAGGGTGCCCTCTGCCACCACCCACTCATGGTTCTGTCCCTACGCAAAGCAACTGAAGACCCTGAGTGAGGTGGGGATAGAGAGGGAGAAATGATGGCTCCCCATCACCCCGTTGAACTCAAGAAGCCTCACTGCTTTCACTGCCCAAGGAGCAGAGGGAAGAATTAAGGCCCGAGACCCCTTTCAATAAAAACTACAAAGGCGGCCCCAGCTGCGGCATCTAATGTGAGATACACAAGCCTTGTGGGAGGCTTTAACTTTTCAAAACCTGTCTGCAGGCTGTTACCGTGCTCGCCCCAAGTATTTCAGAAGTTACTTCCTTTTCTATGCCTTTGTTTATTTGTGCTTCAATCTGAGGTACTTCAAAGTGTGACCACAGTGCACACTTTCTCTTTACAGTATGCTTCTTTTTATATTGCTATTAACTAATTTCAAAGACAGCATTAGATTTTGATACCAGTGCATTTTTCTCCTTTTTGCTATTATGAAATTGAGGTTTATTTGTGTGCAAAAATGACAAGACCATGGGTCAGTTCCAAGTTGTGGAGGCAGGAGGGTGTGTAGGGTGTGTGTCTAAGGTAAGGACGGGAGCAGGAGGGTGCAAATAGCCTCAGATGCTGGTACTGGGAGAGAATAAAGAGAAAGAAAGAAAAAAAGAAAGCAAATATAGAAAAGTTGGGCTGTCAGATAAAAGTTTCGTGACAAGGCAAACATTTTCTCATTCCAGAGCCACTTGTCACTCATATGGGCCACCCTTGCCTCTGCCACAGCATGTTGTCATTGGGGTTAGAGAGACATCCCAGATATCCTGGGCTGGCATCTGAACTATACTTGGAAAAGCCCTGTACTTGTGGCAGAAGGAGTGTTCCCATTTGACACACGTAACCATGTGAGTTCGTGTAAATAGCATGTGTGCCCTCAATTCACATGACTTCAACCTGTTAAGAGTACTGAGTTGTTTGCCGAACACTAAACAGATGCAGGTTTTTCAGAGCCTCTTTGCGATGAGGGTAAGCCCACTCTTTTGGTAACTGACAACACAATGGAAAATGTGAAGGTCATTTCCAAGAGCCAACTCGGACGTCTCAGGGGAAAGGATCACGAGAAAGATGTTTGGCTTTTTGCAGCCGAACTACAAGTGTCCTGGTAACCAAATGGGGGCTGTCTCAGCTGCAGGCAAGTCTCAGTGTTCTCAGCCCAGGCTCTGATGTGTGCAGGTAGTTCTCGCTCCTGAAAGATGCACAGATAAGCTTGGAATTGATTCAAAAGAACAGAATTTTTTTTTCATTAACCAAAATAGGCGCTACTGTGAAAGTTTGATTTTTTACCAATCCACCTCCGGAGAGATTAGATCAGACACCAAGATGAAAGTGTTAAGCGATATAGTCTGATGACAACAAAGAGCCCTCATGTGTGTAAAGCAGAAAGACGTTTCATAACCCACAAGCACATTCTGCCCACCCCTTCTCCTTGCCTCGTGGCATCAGTGGTGGGAGGTTTGAGGCTTTTTTTGGTCTGTGTCTCCAGCTCCTATTTATTTCTGTCACCAACACAATGCCTCCTAAGCAGTCTTCTTGTGGTTCCAGGCCTGGTGCCGTTCTTAGTTGTGAAAGCCTAAGGTGCGATAGACTTTCATTTCATCTTTCCTCCAGGGTTCCCTTTAAATTTTGTTGCTACAAAGACATTTGTCCCAACTTCCAATGGAAACTTCTGACACCTCGTAGGGTGTGTGAAGGGCGTGGTTGTGGTGTGGACTGGAGAGTGTATCTATCAGGATACACCGGGATTTGCTGCGAAAACAACCAAACCCCAAATCTCAGTGTCTTAAGAAGAAAGGCTTATTTCTGATTCACATCATAGCATTATTACAGGACCACCAGCACTCTGCTCCATGTTCTGGGGCCCAGACTTAAGAAGCACCTCTCTCTGGAACCTGCTGGTGTGATAGAGGGAAAAGAGATATGCTAACCGCGTATTAGCTTTGAAGGCTTCTGTCTGGAGGTGGCACTTTTCACCTCTGCCTGCATTTCATTGACTAACGTGGGTCACTTGGCCATTCCCAAGTTCCATGGGAAAGGAATAACAAATCCTTCCTGGAGGAGGGTCAATGTAGAGAGGGAAAGCCAGGTATTCCATGGAGCCGGCAGGCTAGCACTGAAAAGGGGCCTTTTATCCATTGGTCTCTGGCCCGAAATTCATGGGTGAGAGTTATCTATATCTTCAAGATTTCAGGAAAAGCCTAAAGATGATTATTCCATTGTGAGAGGTACCCTGAAAGCCTGGCATACTTGTTCCCCAAAGGAGCATACAGAGTAAAGAATATATATTTTTTTCAGTCCCACCCTGTCTTTGAAGCTGAGCCACACATAAAAGTCCCGGCTCAGGCCTGGGCCTGCCCAGCCCTGGCCAAGCCACACTCTCCTCCCAGGCCTGGGAGAGCCGCCTGCGTACCCTGGGTGGCCCAGCTCTCCGGAGGCATCTCCCCCACGAGAGAGGAGGCCCCTCCATACCATCTGGACCCCAGAGCCCAACCGTCTTGGCCGAGGCTGCCCAGGGTGTCAGTCAAACTCAAGAATATTCTTTTAATACTGAATAACCATGTAGGGCTGGCAGGGCTCCCTCCGCCTGACAGATGGCGAACACATGCCTCGGGCTGCCCAGCTCTGCACATCAATCTCTCTCTGACGGCTTTCAGCACATCCTTTCAGCCAAGGGCCCTTTCTAGTTTTAGCTTGTGATTGTAATGCAGGATCTCTTCTGAGGGCTGGGGGTGTGGAGAGATTTTGGGGAGGAGGGGCAGGAAGTTTGGGTGTTGCTATCAGGTGCTGTTAGATAGATGATCAGATTTTCCCCTGGCTGGATCTCTTCAGTCCTCTACTGATTGGCCACTGTAGCAGCTCCTGTGTGGGCAGCGGGGCCTAGAAATTGTGCCAGCAACTGAGAACCATTTTGGGTTTGTAAGATCGGACCCTTCCCATTATCACTAGACTTTACTTGTACTTTGGATTTCAAAATCAATCTTCTTTCACATCCTCTTAAGAAGCCAGAGCATGTTGGAAAAAACAGCCTGTACAATTTCTCAGTGATTGGTAGGAGAGAGGGGGATTCTGTGAGCCTGTGTGGCACGTGGAGACGTGGGCAGGTGGGGCAGTCACGAAGCCAGCTCAGTTGTGGGCCAGGCATCTGGTTAAGGTCTGAGTGTCCGAGCCACCCCAAGTTGCTCCCCTTATTGTCGTGGCCTGAAAAGCCATCCGCACACCAACAACTTCCCGACGCCTCTCCCCAGAGCTCCAGCTCCACTTTCGGACAGCCAACCACCTGCCTCCTGGATGTCTCCACTTGGATGTCTCCCAAACATCTCAAACCTCTCACATCCAAAACCAAACTCATGATTTTCAGTCTGAAGTTTGTTTCTCCTCCACTTTTCACAATCTCAGTAAAAGTTACCACCTTCTCCCTCTGCTCAAGACAGAAAGCTGGGAGTCAGTCTTGGTTTCCTCCTGCTCTCCCCTCAATCCACCCTACCCTTCACACATCTGTTCCATCAGCAAATCCTTTCCAGTCTGCCTCCAACATATATCTTTTTTTTTTTTTTTTTTTTTTAAGGAAGTCACAGCTCATAGTGGCCCATGTGGGGATCGAACCGGCAACCTTGGTGTTATCAGCACCACGCTCTAACCAACTGAGCTAACCGGCTACCCCATCCAACATATGTCTTGAGCCTGTTCACTTCTCTTTGCCTTCACAATTGCAAGTTCTATGCAAGCCTCCATCACTTCACCCCCGACTGTTGCAAAAGCATCACTTCTGCTCTTCTCCCATCCCCACCCCATCTTGATCCGTTCTCCACGCAGTAGCCATTGAAATCTTCCAACATAAAGTATGCCATTTCAGCATTAGGCTAGGAGCCCTTCAACGACGGAAGAGCTAACTGCTTCTTTCTGACGTGCACGAGCTGGTCCCTGGCTCTCATTCCCACCCCATGTTGAGCTGCTGTGCTCCTTCTTTTACTACCATCCAGCAGCACAGGTCCCTTACCGTTCTTTGATCTTGCCCAAAGACGTTCTAGCCTCGGAAACTTGGTGCATGCTTCCCCCACTGTCTGGAATGCACTTGCTGCCTCTCTGCTTGACTGACTCTTTTTGGTCATTTAGTTCTCCACTCAAAAGTTTGTAGCTTGAGAAAAATGTAGAGGTGACTCTGGAAGGGGTGACTGAAAGCTCATTTCCAGGATTTATGGAAAGGCTGAATATCCGGGGTGGACCGGCTGAAGCTGCCCTATAAAGCATTAGTGGGGCATGTTAGAATGTAGACATGCTCAAGGCAAGTGAACCAGTTAGAAAGGTGATACAATAAGCCAGGTGAGAATTTAGAAAGGACCTGAACTGGGGAGGTGGCCTAGCTTCAGCAGAGTAATAGGGGACCAGTAGCAGGTAGGTGGTGGGAAACTGTGCATCTGTAACTGCTGACACTACCTTCTGAGACCCTATATCTGAGGCTGAGGAAAACTCTTCTACCAATTGCTTTTCTTCTCTGAACTGGTTTGGGGAGGTTCTCCCCCAGGAGCTGGCAGTCCCAGTTTAGATGATTCTAAGGGATCGTTTTACATTTTCCTCGCCTGGGATTTGGGGTAAATTACCCGTGCTTAAGTTAAGCAACTCTGGTGTCTTGCATGTACGCTTAAGAAAAGAAATCAAGGGAGGAAAGTGGCTAAGTTCCTCCAGAGGAAAAGCTGCAAGATTCCCAAGAGTGTTGTTTGGAGCACCCCACTGAGGAAGCATGGGGCAACTCAGGGAGCCTGTGTTCCCAGGAGCATTCTCGGAAACATCCTGGAGCCATGTGTGCAACACCCCAGCCAAGTAAAAACCTCCCAGAATGTGGTGTGAATCACTGCTTAGCAAAAATAGTAATGGTGTGTGAGTGTGTGTGTGTGGGGGGAACCCAAAGCAAGGACCAGCCCTCCATGCACTTTCTCCACCGTGTAGTGTCTGTTTTCACATTGTTTAACACTGACTTTTGCATTCACGATTTTCCTCATTGCAATGGTCCGTCTTCTCAACTCAATGCATCACCTGTCTTTGTGCCCTTGGTTTGTCTACCATCTGGTTGAATAACAAGCTATTTCAGGCTAGTGCAGAGGCAAAAGCCTTATTTACTTTTCTCCCTCAGCTTGAATCGACCTACTGAGGAGACTTCACTGCTTTATAACGCTTCATTCACTATTAAACATGCAAAGCATGTTTAGTTGGAAATGAAAAGAAAATGCTAATGTTGAGAAATAGCCGTGAGGCTTCTAGCAAGAAATAGAGATATAGGAATGGATTAGGGGAAACAAGGAATCACTGGCCGCTGTCTGGATCACAGTCCACTTAAATAGTTTTAGAAATGCAGGGTTTATGGTATTTTAACTTTTATGATGCTTGAGACATGAAGAAACCACAATTAGATATTTTGGGGAAAAAATAAGCACAGTGGTACTCTGTCCTACAGATACTTTTCACAGACAGTGAATGATTTATTATTCCATAGGACATGCTCAAATCCTGAGTGAATTCACATTTGAGCAGATCATTTTAGTTTATGTAATGTGTTTACAAGCCAAGATTTGCCCCCAAGAAGATCAAAGGGAAGGAAGCTGGGATTGATCCATTCATGGTATCATATTCTTCGTCTCCTGGCTCATTCTGTTGAGATTTGGGGGTAACATGGGGGACACAGGGTTTTGAATGAGATTTACTTTGTAGATCCCTCTCCCCCCAACGTTTATCTTTTTATGAAGCTCAGAAACTATCCATGAATTTTTCAGGGGCTTAAAATATTTTATTTCCCCCCTCTGTCTCTATTTTTAATAGGTAACCTGTCCAATGTTAAACAAGCATGTACACTACTTAAACAAGAAGTTACCCTCTTACCCCTCTCCCCTAACCTCTATTATCAGTAGCTTTTTTCTCCCACCAGAGATGACCTACACACACACGTGTCTATATATATGCTAAAGAACATAACTTAGCATGCTTATCCACTGTTCTGCACATTGCATCGTTCACCTAAATATTTCCCTTTGGGATTGAAATGGACTTATTAAATAAATGAGCCCAACTAGGAAACTCTCTTCTGTGAGCTAGTATGAGCCTGATTTGCTCTGTTTATTTCATAGTTCAGTTGCTGAAGGAAGAGAACCAAGGTGCATTTATTCAACAGTTTTCTTTTAGCTTTTTTCTTCAGCTTCCTTAGTTATTAACTTCCATTTTCTCATGTTTATTCGGTGTCTCTCATCTTTCCTTCTTTTTTTCTCCCATAGCTTCTCCGCTTCTTTCTCTTGCACACATGCTCTATATCAGCTTAGCCCTCTAAGAGCGGGTCCTGCTCTCTCTGACATGTTCTCATTTCTTCCTGGCGATTCTTCTTCTCCCTGAAGAATTAGCCCAGCTTTGCATGAAGCAGCCCCTTGTGTCAGGGATTGACGCAAGATGCTCTTTTTGGCAATTGAAGGTCTATCTTTTTGGTAAAATATGTTAGTCCGAGAGGGTTCCGCTTGGAGCTGTTGTTATTTCTGGTCTGTAGGGAAGCGTTACTCATCCTTCCAGCTTTCCAGCTAGAGGAACAGAAGGAGGTTGAAGTGACTTGTCCAGCACACCAGAAAGGGAGTCAGCCATTGGGCAAAATGAGGATTCATTATCATCCTGTCTACCTTATGACAACAACGAGCAGTTGTCTATGAGAGACAGAGAGAATGGAGAAGCAGATAGTCATGGAAGCGAAAAGAAGGGAAGATGAGAGACAATGAATAAACATGAGCAAATGGAAGTTAGTAACAGAAGGAAGCTTCTGCAGGAAGGCCCAGCAGCCAGAAGGAAGTTGCTGCGGACAGAGGTGACTCAGTGCACCTTTAAGCCTCTAGGAGGAAGGATTTCCTCTCTCTCTGTCCTTGCGTAGACCCTGTGTTCAGACATTAGTTTCACGTGCTGCCTTGGTGGGTCCAGGGGTCAAGAATGAAGGGGCCGGCTGGTAGAAAGGGGGCAGGTAGGAGAGGCAGACCCCTCGGGCAGGGAGAGAAGTCTGAGGTGGTGAATCTGTTATACAGAGAACAGCACTGAATTTGCTGCTCCTGTCAGGTCCTAGGGCAGAAGTCAAGAGGTGCTGGGTGGATGGACCTTCTTCCTCCCCTCAGGCTGTAGCCAGGAGAGAAACAGGGGCTTCACACAAGTGGCTAGGGCTTGATGGAGCGGGTACTTCAGGCTTTGCTGGAGGGGCTCCTCCTCACTGAAGCCTTCCCTGACCTCCTGCCCCCCACACTAATATTTCTGACCTTGCCCAGCATTACTTTTCTCCACAGCACTTGTCACCTGCTACTGTGCTACTTTCCCTGCTATTTTATTTTATTATTTTATTTTGTAGTACTTTCTACCTTCCTCCATTAGAATATAAACTCCACTAAGGCAGAGATTTCAGTCTGTTAATTTTTTTTCTTCCCATTTTGTTCATTTCAGTATCCTCAGTGCTCATAACCGGGTATGGCACTTAGTAGGTATACTCATTAAGCATTTGTTGAATGAATGAATGAATGAATGAATGAATGAATAATGAATGAACAGACCGTTAATATCAGGATACTTTATCATATAACCAGGGCAGGGAGGGCATGTATGTTTCTTTAGCAAAATGATGGCAGACTTATTATTCCATAAGAAACATGGCCAATATCACACGAATTTAAGAAACGTGAATCTCTTTTACAGATAAGAAGGGAGCATCTTAGGAATGAAATTAATCCTTGCTGAAGCATGATGTGTTTGCTTTTGGATGTTTTCAGAGCAAGCCAGTTGCAGCTGAATGGACATTGGTCACCATCCCCTGTGCTCACTGGCCCCTTCCCTCCCAGAGCCCATCACCACCACCGAGGGCCACAAGGTCTGGGCCTTCCTCATCTGAAGGAAGTGATGGCTCTTCTCAGGGAAGAAAAGAGAATGGGGCAGGGAGTGGGGAAAAGCTCGACAGTTCTGCCCTCCTCTGGGATTGAGGCCTGAGGGGGTGCCCCGACCCCATTGCACCCACGGCCCCACTTCCATGTGGCCTAGGCAAAAAGCAAAGTTCCTCAAAGTTCCTCAGAGGAACTAGGTTCAATGCCGAACATTTGATTTTTTTCATCTTTCTCCCAAACCCATGATGGGCCTCATGCTCCTGTTTACCTCGGGCACCCCAACCTCCTCAGCCCTGTCTCCCCGTCCTCTCCCATGCTCTGGGGGCCTCATGCTATGAGGGGTTGATCCCCCACTGCCCTACCCCCTCTGAGTGTCATCATGGCATCCAGTCTTCATGGGAGCCAGTTTTCCCCTGAGTGCTGAGTGCCTCGCCCGCCGCTTGCTGTGGTGGAGGAAGATTTTTCTCCTACACTCGGGACCTTCAGGGCGGGAAGTGGAGCTCTGAGGCCTCCTTATTCCCTGTTTCAGCTTCTCAATATCTCTATCCTTCTTCTGCAGAGATCCCTGCTCCTTTGACCATTAAGCCATGCAGCTATGCCTCCTCCTGCTCTCCTTGTAGTGACAGTGGGATTCCTAGTCCCGGCCTCTTGTTTCCTCCTGTGTACGACTTGGGCCTGTAATCCTTCCCCCACCCCAGCACAGGCCCATTCTCAGGGACTTCAGTATCCATGTAGATGACTCGTCCGATGCCTTGGTTACTTGTCCTTGACATTTCACCATGGGTGACCCTGCTTTAACCAACCACTCCCAAGGTCACGCCCTGGATCTTGTTATTTGCAGAAGTTGTTTCATCCAAATCTCATTATCAAATATCCCATTCTCTGAGAAGCCCTTCTTATTGTTTTAGTCTTCTTGATGCTAAAATACCTCCATCTCATTGAGACTTCTAATCTACAGCACTTGATACTTTCTACCTATCAGTAAGTATCACTTAACTCATCATCCACTTATATTTCCTGGTCATATATATAGCCATCCCCTTGCTCTCCCTCTGGAATGCTCTGTGAGGCAGATTGCATTTTCCAATCCATGTGGCCCTTCTATATGCTCTCTTCCAACGTGACCTTGTCAAGAGCTGGAATTGAACTCCTTGCCCTCGAATCTGGCCTGGCTCATGACTTGATTATAACTAAAAGGATGTAGAGGAAATAGCACTGAGTGAATTCCAAGGCTGGCATACAAATGGCCATGTAGCTACTACCCCCTTGTTCTTTTGGGATTCTCACTCCGGGGATGCCAGCCAACCAAGTAAGGAATGTATTACCCTAAAACTTCTATGCACTTCTTTACAGTGACAGAGAAAAGACCATGTGTATGGTTCTTGGATCAGCAGTCTCAGTGAACCCAGCTTCCTAGCCACCTACACCAATGTGCCAGACGTGCAAGTGAACCTGATCTGGATGCTCTAGACCAGCTGAGCAACTCTGAGCAAACTCTGTCATGTAATGAGGAGCAGAAAAATCATCCAGCTGAGCCCTGCTTGAACTCCCAACCTGTGAAACATAATAAACTTGCTCTTCTTTTAAGTCACTAGGCTTTGGAAGGTTTTTGTGTAGTAACCATAACAGGAATATTCTATCTGAAAACCCAAGCTTGCTTCATCCACCTTCTGTGTTCCTATCCCTGAGCAGCTGGAGAAAATCACAAAGTAAGGATGAATGGCTTCACTTTAAACATCAAATGGACACCATGCTTAACTATCCCGCTGCACTGTCTGGGTGAGATTTATACATTTCCTCTTGCCTCACATCCCGACTCCCTTCTTCTTCCCCAAGTCATCTGAGATGTCAAAGAGGCAGCTGGATATGTAAGTGTGGAGTATAAAGGGAAGGTTGGGGATAGAGATAAAAAGTTGAGAGTCACCAGGATATAAGTGGCATTTGAAATTATGAAACTGGATTATATTGCCAGGCTGGGGTGTGAATGGAGAAGAGAAGAGTCAAGGACTAGCCCTCAAGCTCTCCAAGGTTTAGAGATCCCATAGAGGAAGCTCAAACAACAGACTGAGAAAGACGCCCGGGAGTGTTAGAGTACAGCTAGGAGAAGATAGTATTCCAAAGACCAAGAATGGAGAATGTTTTCAGAAGGCAAATACTAGAGTAGGTGAAAGGAGATAAGAGAAAGAATAGAAATAGAGGGATTGGTCTTTGACACTTGGAACTTTCTTTGTGGCAATAGGAAGTAACAGGAAGAAGGTGTACACAGAAGCTTCTGGATTCTAGATTAGATGGTGGGACTATGAGGTAGCTCCCAAATGATGGTGTTTATTTTCCCCGTGAAGTACGCATATTTAATAGGCACCTCAGCCTTCATACGTCTACGACTCCTTCCTCGCCTCCAATCCCACTCCTACCTTGGCTTTCCCAGCTCACTTAATGCTTTGTTCATTCTCCCTGCTGCTTGGACTAGAAACACTTGGTTCATCACTTTCTCTCACACCACGTATCCAATCCAACAGCAATTGAGGCATAAAAATATGCCTCCAATCTGATCCCTTGCCACTGATTCTGTCACCCTTGTTCAAGCCACCCTTGTCCATTACCTGCTTATTGCTTTTGCTTGTCTCCTTCCCTTTCCCAAAATCCATTATTTATGGTGCTCTAAAAGGAAAGAAATTTAAAAACCATAAATCAAATTCGATAACTCCCGCCTAGAACCCTCCCGTGGTTTCCATCATACTTAACATCACAATGTGATGGGCATCAATAGGCATTGACTTTGGATTTGATAAATGCTGGATTTGGTGAAATAGATAACTTAACTGGAGAAATAGGAAGCTGAGACCTGACAGTCACCCTCCCCCAAAGTGGACAGGTACTAAAACCAAGGTTACAAATAGAATTATAATTGTGGTTATATTTTAGGGCTGCTCCAATCACATGAACGAGGTTTTATAAAACAGTGGGGCAGGCACACCACGAAAAAAATAGTCCTGTGTCCTGCAAAGGGTATCACCTGCTCTCTTCCATCCTCAGGCCTGTGCTTACCAGCTGGGGCCACAGAGTCTCTTGCAGAATAAACAATATTTAAATTTCAAAATTTACACTCCCTACTAGGCCTCCACTGATACCACCCTGCTGGGCTGGAGAGGGTTGCCCTGTTCCTGCTCCCCGCATAGCCTCCACTAACCGTCGGGGAGGTGGCTTGTTACTCCTGAGCCGTGGTGAGAGCCTTGACTCTCCACCAGGCGTCCTGACACCATCCCAGTGAGAAGGGGGAGAGGTGGCTTGTTAATGCATGTAGGGGTGGTAGTCCAGGCACCCCACATGGTCTTAACTGACATCATAAGGGGTCTGGGGGTGTTGGGGAGAGACTTGTCTTCCCTGTAGGTTGAAGGTCCTGGTTCCCCACTTGGCCTTTTCTGACACCACCCGAGAGGGTTGGGTGCCTTGGTGAGGATGGAAGTCTATTTGCTGGCAGACGTGTTTGGGAGGGCTTATCATTATTATTTTTTCTGTGGTGTTTGGCTAGAGGAGAGCCATTGTTGTCTAAAAGTTTTCTGTCTTGATGGGCTGCCCCTTTTCTGGTCCTTTGGCTAGAGAGAGAAGGCTTTTCTTGCACACTGTTTTTGTTTGTGCCCATTGGTATTTTTGGATTGGCCAAAAGAGCAGATGCCCACTATAGAGGCAGGAGCTTACTGATGGTGGAGGAAGGGGCACGGATGCTGGGACTCACTTTCAAAAAGGTTCTTACTTAAAGGTACTGAAAAAGAAGTATATTAGAGGCCCCAGAGGATGCTTAAGTATAACAGCAGAACACTGTCCTAATTAGCCACGGATGTTCAGAAAGTTTCGATGAATCCTAGTCTTCAGGGTCTCCACACAACAGGCTCCTGGCTTGTGAACATGGCCTACACAGTAGGATTCTGACCATGATTCATTTTGAAAAGAGCAAGACTATAAAAGGAAACCTCTGAGGACCTCCCAGGCGTGCCTTAGAATAAGTTGTTTTGATCCTGGGTAAGCGATGCTCAAAGGAAGGTGGCACTGAGTTTAGTTGTAGTTCTAAAACTGTAAAAACACATCTGAAAAAAACCCCCGAAACAAATAAAACTGGTTATATGCTGAGACAGTTGCTACATTTCCACAGGCCACATTTTGCCTCAGAACACTCCAACAACACTCCTGTTATCCATTAAGCCTCTTTGTCCTCAAGAGAGGAGTCTTCCTCCAGCGAAGCAGCCTGAGGGAAATTGCTCCCCAAGTTGACACTTCTTTCTTGAATTGTCAGCTGGCAGCCCAGCTTTTGAATCCTCCACTTGGGGATCATAGCATTTTTATTTTTATAGAGTCAGACTGTTGGGTGGTATGAACTCTTTGCTTCACACAAGCATCTGAACCTGTTTAGCCTTACTTTTTAAAATCAGATAAGTATAAGTCCTAGAGTCAAGTAATTGACTGTGACTATAATACATCTTTTCCCTTTCTACTCTGAAGATGAATTTTGGGGGGCTGGCTATTTAAAGATAGACTGTTGGGGTCTTCGGAGCTATCAACAGGGACCTGTTATTTAAAGATAATCTCTTCTGATTGGACTTGAAAACTTTTTTTTCATTCTTTAAACTTTTTTCCTTTTATGAAAGAATAGCTGGCATACAACATTACATTAGTTTCAGGTGTACAACATAGTAAATCAACATTTATATACCTTACACTGTGATCACCACGATAGTCTAGTAACCACCTGTCATAGAGCAAAGTTGTTAGATTTTATAGACGACATTCCCTGTGTTGGCTTATTTATTTTATAACTGGAAGTTTGTATCACTTACTGCTCTTCACTTTTGTCACTGATTTCCCACCTCTCTCCACTTTACAACCATTGATTTGTTTTCTGTACCTATGAGTCTCATTTTTTTTTGTTTCTTTAGATAGCATATATAAGTAAAATCATACTGTATGTGTCTTTCTTTGTCTGACTCATTTCACTTAGCGTAATACCATCTAGGTTCATCCATGTTGTCACAAATGACAGTATTTCTTTCTTTTTTTTATGGCTGAGTAATATATATATATATTATATATAATATATATATTATATATCATATATTATATATATATAATATATTATATATATATATAATATATATTCTTACAACTTTCTTATCCATTTATCTATCGATGGACACCTAGGTTGCTGCCATATCTTGGCTATTGAAAATAATACTGCAATGAACATAGGGGTGAATATATCTTTTTGAATTATTGTTTTTATTTTCTTTGTATAAATACCCAGAAGTGGAATTGCTGGATTTTTTTATTCAATTTATTTTATTTTTTAAGATTTTTGTTAAAATATAGCTAACATACAATATTATATTAGTTTCATGTGTACACCATAGTTAGTCAATATTTATACACCTAAGGAATTGATCACCATGATAAGTCCAGCAATCATCTGAAACTGTACAATATTATCACAATATTATTGACTATATTCCCTATGCTGTACGTTACACCCCCTTGACTTATTTGTATTATACCTGGAATTTTGGACCTCTTATTCCCTTTTACTTTTTCCCCTCTTTTAATTTTTCTTTTTCTTTTTCTTTCTTTCTTTCTTTTTTTCAAATAAATTTTATTGGGGAATATTAGGGAACAGTGTGTTTATCCAGGGCCCATCAGCTCCAAGTAATTGTCCTTCAAGCAGTCATGGAGACACAGTTCAGCTCTAAGTCCAGTTGCCATTTTCAATTTTAAGTCGCAGGGGGCACAGCCTATCATCCCAAGCGGGAATTGAACTGGCGACCTTGTTGTTGAAAGCTCGCACTCTAACCAACTGAGCCATCCAGCCGTCCCTCCGGAAGCTCAGTGGCAGCTCGTTGTCTTCAATCTAGTTGTGGAGGGCGCAGCTCACTGGCCCATGTGGGAATCGAACTGACAACCTCGTTGTTCAGAGCTTGTGCTCTAACCAACTGAGCCACCCAGCTGCCGCTTAATTTATCAATCACAGTTGACATTTAATATTATTTTGTATTAATTTCAGGTGTATGGCATAGTGGATAGACATTTGTATAATTTAAGAAGTGATCTCCCTGACTACTCTAGCTGCCACCTGCCAGCTCCCTTAAGGTTCAGCCACTGATAAAGCCTCATGTGGTATACAAGTTGGGTGAGACAGCGTCTCAGGGAGTCACTAGAGTGGTAAAAGTTGTGATCACCAGGTTAATGTAAATTCTGGTTTGGAGCCAGTGCTGATGCTGAAGCTACTCAGCAAAAGTCTCAGAGCATACTGAAGCCAGTTGCTGCCTGCCTGGGGTCTGTCGGACTCTGATAGTTTTCAAGAAAGAGTGCAGTTGGGGCAGGGCTGGCTGCTCTTGGAGAAAGTGCCTCATTGGGGAAGTTGGGTGGGGCAGCACCCCAGTGAGTCAACAGGGAGGAGCTAGGGAGCTCACCAGGCCAATCAGATTTAGATTTGGCCATGTGGGGGTGGGCTCAACAGAGGAAAGATGGCACTCACCAACCAGTAGCACAGGAGGAGGACCTCCTCACAGGGAAATGGCGACTGTCCTCCAGCCCTTAACCTGAATCAACACAACTCAGTTTGCCCTCCGTATGTCTCTGACACCCCTTGAGTTATTGTTCCTCTGTTGGAGCCTGAGATGAGTGCCTGGAAGTGAGAGAGTCTGTGTGTGGGCCCTTTAAGAGGACGCTTGAGTTTCTTTCCACCTTCCATCCCACCCTGATGGTCAGAATTCCCACTGTTTCTTACAGCTAGATGTTGTGGGGGCTCCTGGTCCTGGCAACAGTACTCTGGTCTGGGGAGCCTGGTGTGGGGCTGGGGTCCCTCGCTCCTCTGGGGGGAGGAATTTCTGTGGCTGAGGTATCCCTCCTGGCTCTCAACCACCACATGGAGTTTTGGGGTTAGCCCATTCCACATTTCTGCCCTTCCTACCAGTCTTGATGTGGCTTCTTTTTTATACCCTTAGTTATAAAACTTCTGTTCAGCCAGACTTCAGATGGTTCTCCAGGTTGATTGTTCTATAACTGAGTTGTAATTTTGATTTATTCATGGAAGGAAACAGGCACAGTATTTATCTACTCCTCCCACTTGGATCTCCTCTGGATTTGAAGGCTTTAATGAACCTTAAATTTTGCTAAGGCTATTTGTCTAGTTGTGTCTAAAATTTACTAGGCAAATCCCAGGTAACAATCACGGCAATTCCAAGACGATGATCCAAGTGCCCACTCTGTAGAAGGCCCAATAGCAATGTTCTCAAGGAGACATCTAGCCGAGGAGATAGGCCCTCAACATACAACAATCTGAAGGACAATAAAAGTTTTAAATATTTTGAAACTAATGCTGCCACATGATTAATTGATCAATGGCTTTATATATTATGTTTTGCAGGAAGGAGAGCACTCTTTCTAGTCTGGAGGGCTTGGAGTTTGAGCTGGTTCAGGGAGGAAAGGAGGCTGGGATTTGGAAACATGGAGTGGCCACAGGAGTCAGCCTACATATGCAGGAAGCATGTTCCCAGTAGGGGCAAAATAATGGATGTTGGAACTCACACGGAGCCTTCTCAGGTAGTGAGAAGACCAGTCTAGCTTGGGCAAAGGGTTAGCTAAACTGAGCGAAGGATTAAAGGTTTTTATCAGTGTAGGTGGGGGCTTAGCTGCGGAAGGCTTTGAAAATCGGGTTAATAAAATAAGTTGATTCTCATTGATCACTTACTAGGTATCATGCAATGTTCTAAGCCCTTTATGTGTGTTTTAATTATCATATTAGTGTTATTGTTATTGTCAACACCATTTGGTAGCAGAGAAAACTGAGAAACAGGGAAGTTAAATGCCTTGCCCAGTTGAAGTAATTGTGAGGAGCAGAGTGTGAACCCAGGCCAGTTCTGCTTTGCTACCTCTTGTTAGGATGAAAGAGTTTAAATGGCCCTCTTGGCAATAGGGATCTACTGACAAATTTGGTGTACGGGTTCTCAGTGAAGTCCCGTGGTGAGTATTTACCTCGGAGTGCTATTGGAGACCCAGACTTTTCCTGGGACTACATTTGCATCTTTTTCCTGGGGGACCATGGAGTGGTGTTACCAGGCTTCCCGGATATCTGAGTCTAGGTACAGCAGGAATGGACAAATAGGTTGACTATAACTCCCTCTGAGTGGGTTTTGGGGGTAGACGGCTCTGATCCAGTTGTGTTAAATCTCACATTAAGTCCAAAGGAGTCTGTGTCCTGACAGTGGGGATGAGATATCAGCCAAGGGAATAACATTCACCTATTCTTTCATTCATTCACTCAACCAGTATTAGTTGAGTGCTGGCCATGTGTCAGGAACTGAGCTGGGTGCAAGAAATACAGGCAAACTGCTCTGTTTGATGAACACTAATTAATGAGATCATTTTGTTTGATGAACATTAATTAATGAGATCATTCTAGATGTCTGTGTGAAGTCAATAGAATAGTGATGCAATGAGTAAAATAGGTGATGGGGGAGAGAGGTGAGTTCATGATATATGGGATGGACCTGAAAGGTTTAAAGGAGACAGACAGCTGAAGAGGGGTGACATGCTTGTGTGCAAAGGAAGTGCAAGGGCCCTGAGGGGAGAAGGAGCCTGGTGAGTTACAGAAAAGGAAGGCCAGCATGCTGGAGAGGACTGGTGGGGAAGAGTAACAAGAAATGAAGGCTCAGGGGGGTGGCAGGTTCAAGACAGCTAAGGCCTGTTGGAGTTTGCTGTAGGAGTTTGGATTTTACTCTGTGTGTGATGGGAAGTCACTGAGGTTTTCAATCTGGGGAATAGAGAAGACTCATTTCATTAACATGCGTCTGGAGGGGTTTGAACAAGTTTTGTCCAATGGCCCTTCTGAAAAACATACTGGTGTCAGTCACTGGTAACACATGCCTGCTGTTACAGGTAGTGGTTGGGTGGGAGTTGGAGACACTTCCATGAAGAACCCTCTAAGGTGGGACAGAGGTAGGTGGTCCTGGACTCTTCAGTCACTGAGAAGACCAGAGAAACCAGGATTCTGAGGGAACAGTTCTTAGGCATGGCAGATGACGTTTCTTGTAGTTTTTTTGACATATTTCACATAGGGAGGTGGGTCCATCTCCCCACCCCTTGAATCTGGGCATATTTGTGGGGTGGAGTGATGCTACGACCTTCTGAGGCTGGGTTACAAAAAGCCATGCAGCAATGGAGCCCCGAGCTGCCATGCAGGGAGTCATCTCTCCTAAGTCAGCCGGCCCCAGAGGCCACATGAATGACAGTCCACGTGAGCCTGGTCTTCCAACCATCCTTGCCAAGGTCGGGGACATGACAGTAAAGCTGTCTTCCAGCTGAATACCATGAGGGGCCCTCCACGGCTGCCTCTGACATCAGAAAATCGTTCTGCTAAGCCCTTCCCAAATTCCTGGCAATAAAACCTGACCCATAAAATAATGAGATACCATAGAATGGTTGTTGTTTTAAGCCACTAAGTTTTGGGGTAGTTTATTAAGGAGCGATAGTAACTGGAAGGAGGTCCTCTTGCTACAGGCTCTGCCTCTCTTTTTCACCCTATCCTTGAGGGAGACTATCTCCTTAAGGAAGCCTGGAAAACGTCATTTTTTTTTGAAGTCAACACCAAGGAAATCACGTCTCCCACCTGTTACCTGGAAACAGAGGGTGGTAGAGGCAGGGATTGGTTAGCCAATGACAGGTAAAATGATAGTTTTACCTAAGGATGTCAACTTGCAGGTAAATTCAAGGTGGGGAGCGGACTGCATTTTAGATAAGCCCAGGGAGGATCTATCTTTCGGCCCCATTGTGTCCTAAATAAACACTTGGGAGTAGGGAAGGAGTGGCAAGTTCGTATTAGATGAGGAGACTTCAAGTGGGCCTGCGTTTCCTCTCAGGTTGCATCTGACAAGGACGCTGTGAGGGATAGAGAGGAAAGTTACACAGGGACAGATAGCCTGCAGGGCCCTAGGGCTTCTTGCTGTAGGCTGCGCCACTGTGGAGTTTGGGCTCTCAGGCCTTCCGTCTGCAGAAGCCTGGGTCCTTCAGCCATGGCCGACATGAGGGTTATGACCAGGGCTGCAGCGGATGGCAGTGTCGCGGACCCCCACCCCCACCCCACCTCCCCCGGCCCCCACTTCTGCTAGTCAGGACGGCTCTCATGCATATGTTTCTTAGGATCGTTTCTTCAGGGAATTTCCATGGAGACACAGCTTAGTCTGTTTAAAAGACCGTCAGCTACCTTTGGAGGCTAATGCCTTAGGCCACAAATTAAAAACAGCAGAATACTAACTTGAGCTGCTGCAAGATCCTAACTGTTGCTGGCTTCTGTGTCATCTTGGTTTGAGAAGTAATTCCATTCTCAGACAAAAACAAGAGAAATCAAAATTCACAGTCTTTCTTCATAACGGATGTGTGTGAAAAGAAAAAACTGTGTTAGTCTCAGGTCTCTGGGTTGGTGGGGTGACCTCTGGATTGACCTGTTTTCTGTATGTCACAAAATGAGTTTATAAATGAGTGCTTAAGAAAACAAAACAGAAAACCTCTTTGGCAAAATGATAGTGGGAATAGAGCTAGCTCGCTCCAGGACAAACTTCTTATGAGGATTCCATATGGTTATTCCTGGTGGCAATGTGGGTTGGGTTCCCTTTATTTCACTTACGTTTTATAACTGGTTCTTAGATAGGTCACAGTACCTTATCCTCATTTCCAAAGGCGAGAAGCCTAAGGACAACGCAGGATGGCCCACGGAAAGTCAGAGGTGAACAGAGTGTCCCCATAGTTCTTGCCCCTGGTAATTGTAGGTCACTCCATCGTATCTCTGACAGGATGAGGTAATGCCAACAGGTAGAAAGTAATAACTGGAATGCAGATTTCCGCTTTCCAGAATTCACTGACTGCGCTTTGGTCTTTTTATTTTTAATCTGTCTTATATTCTTTTACTTATTGTTAAATACTTTTGGGAGCATATTTCAGTTATGTCTATTAAGTTAGCTTTTCAAGAATATTCACATATATACATGTGCGCATGTATTTCTTCTATTAATTTTATCTAAACTTTCTGGTGTTCACTGATTCCAAGCTGGAGTCATTTACTTAATAGCTAGCAAGTGTCGATGCTATGAAGATTTTATGGAATTAGGAAAAGTTGAAACCATAGCATGGGTTTCCCATTCCTTGAGTCCATACCTACAATGCCCCCGTTATGGTATTATACATTGTTATTATTGATATGTAGATGCAAATGGTCTTAGTGTAAGCAAGACATCTTAGTTAAAATAAAGGAATAATTCTGGAACCTGAAAAACAGAAATATCAGCCGATTGCTAACTGTTCTCAGGTACTAAGATCTTAAATTGTTAATCTTTCTGTGATTTATATGATTCCATGAATCAGGAAACCGAAACCCAGAGATGGGAATCTAAATTACAAAATGCTCTTCTCAAAGGATTTTGTATGAAGAGATGAACAGATCTTTTCTGTTTCCTATAAACACTTAGTGAAATAAATTATTGAATTAAAATATGCTAATAACCAAGTATTTGACCATCAATTGGCTGACAACAGTCATACTGTGAGTTAACACATAAGCCCAGATAATTTACTTCCATTTGTATCTGTTCTAATATATTGGTTCACTGGGTCATGATGCTGAGAACCCATCCTGTTTTCACTTGCCTCGTCACTTCTGATGCTTCACCAGGACGCCGCTAGCTTGTGCATAGTCTCACCGGGAACACAGCGTTTAATATCTTTTATTAAATCACCTGGAAGCCGTGTCAGATGGCACTTCGGCCTTCCCCTCCCTGGACAGAGGAAGCTGCTGCCCAGAAAGGTTAGGGGCCTTGTGCGGATTTGGCTGGGCTTTTCTGTCTCCTGAGCTCCGCATGCTGTTTCGTTTATTATTTCTCTTTATTGCCTCTGTGCTGGCAATAAAGTCAGGATCATAAAATTAGAGTGCGGTCGCCACGTCCGGTTTCCCTGATTTCCATGTCATGTTGGGAAGCCCAAAAGTTCCTGATTGGTGCCACTAGGTATTTTGAATGGTCTTAGTTGAGGGTTGCAGAGATTGACAGAGTATACTTTTAAAAATGGGGAGCAAAGCCAAGGTTGACATTTTAGAGCAAACATATACCTTATATGGAAGAATGGTTAGTTATTTAAGGCAAATTTGCCATCTTGACAGCCCTACTCTTGCATGAGGACATTGTAGGCCGCAGGCAGCCCCAGGAACCCACAGCTGAGACCACACAGGGAGAGCTCGCAACCAGCAGGGTGATCACAGGCAGAAGCAAGAGGAGTGCAGGCCTAGGCAGCCACCCCCCAGAGTGTGCACCAGGGCCTGCTCGGGCAGCCATCCTGCTCTGTCACTGCGCAGCCTTCCCAAGCCCTCAGCTAACCAGCAGGTTGTCTGACTTTTGTCTCCGCTGGCCATGCCTTTCTAAGGGACAAGGAGCGGCTGTCTTTGAAGAGGGAAAACTCGAGGAGGTCTAGCCATAAAAACAGTCTGCAGAGAAGTTTTCTTTGTTGCTCTTCCAAAGCAGGGCTCCGATTTAAAAAGAAAAAGAAAACCAAACAAGCAAACACTCACTCCCACCCCACCCCTGCAAAGAACATGCTCCTGAAACACACAATCAAAAAATATGTCTGTTTTTGTTAGTGCCAGGGAAATAGCTAATGGTATGGATAACGACCTTGGGGTGAGGGCTACGTATGCATGATCTTGTGTGATTTTTACAACTACCAGAGTGAGGTATAGATGAGAGGAAGTAGACCTACTTGTCCAAGGTCACACAGCTGCTAATTCCACCCCCAGCTCATGCCTCTGACTGCAATGCAGTATTTTTGTCCTTGAACTTAATGTTCCTGGCCGTGTGGCAATGGCTGACTCTGAAAAGGAGCCCCACAGAGCAGTGGTTCTCAGCCCCCCAGAGCAATTCCCCCCCCAAGAGAAATTGACAATGTCTGGAGACATTTTTGATTGCCATAACTTGCGACCGGCCAGGGACGCTACTAAGCATCCTACACTTTGCAAGATAACACCCACCACAAATAATTATCTGCCCAAAAATGCCTTTTTTTTGGTGATATTAAAATTGAATGAGGTTTTCTATGTTATGAATAATTAGCAACAGAGGCAACTAAAGGGTGAAAGTGAAATAGCTCCATGCCCTTATGTACAAAATGCTTTGGAAACCAACCAAACCCTGCAATACTTTTTCCTTAAAACTTGGGCGAGATGCGCACACCTAGGGTCTCAGTGTTGTGGGTGATTGACTACTGCCTTCCTGCTATCATTGTATCCATTTTCTCTTCCCTCTTTGTAACGGCTGCATCTGTATGTCCAGGAGATGCCACGTGAGCTGACAGTCACCTCAGATCCTGGGGTGGAGCATGTTGACCTAAGCAAAGGGATCATCTGGATATTTTCTGGGAATGCTGGGGCAGCAGCTCTTCTTCTAAGGGTGGGTGCAAGTGAGGTTGGAGGTCAGGAACAGCTCTGGCCGTTTTTTCCACTGTGAGGGAAACCTATCTGCAGCCTGACTCCTCTACCAACAAGCCTTGGCTTCAGCAGTTGCCTGTGCCTAGAACAGTCACTTGTTCCAGGCTGATTTCCTGCCCTCCTTGAAGGCTCAGTCCTCATGCCCTGTTTATTAACTGTAAGGGCTGAGTTATATGGTGTATTTTTATTATCTACCTAGCTAGATTATAAGCCCCTGGAAGGCAGTTTTGTGTGTTATGTTTCTCTGTATTCTGGGTAGTATGTACGGATATGTGTTGTCTGAATGGGCTAGGGGGCTGCCTCAGGCACAGAGCTACCCAGGGCAGTACGACGGCAGTCCCACTTTGCATGACTTTGTTTAGGAGAAGAGGACAGACGGTTGGTTGGGAAGACAGTCTTTGTGATGCTACACTTCTAAGTCCCTCTCTGCCAACCAAGGGACCCACACGTTTGTATAATATTCATGATCTCAAATGGCTCCAGTGGGTCTGCCTAGCGCATCTGTCTTCTTTTCTGCTCCTTCCTCTGTGGTCATTTCTTAGCAATTCATCCAGCCTTTCAGCTCTCAGTGAGGGAACCGCTGGCAAGTTCTCCACTACCTGGGCCTCGTTTCCTCACTGGAACCTGGCTTGTAAGGTCGTGCTGAGGTTTAAGTGCGCCACTCCATGTATTGTGGGGGCTCATTGTATGGAAGCTGTTATGAAGATCAACATGACAGGTGAATGGAGAGGAAGAAGGAGAAACAAGCAATTTTATTGGCTACCAACTATGCAGTTTGTCGGAGTTGGGGCTGTTTTACACACGGTCCTTCAGCAGACCTCGGCGATCTAATGCAGTGGCCACCGGCCTCAAGTAGCTTCTGAGCACTTGAAATGTGGCGGGTGCAAATTGACACGAGTTGCAAATGCAAACACACTGGATTTCAAAGGCTTAGTAAGAAAAAAGAAATGTACACTATATTATTAATTTTTTAAAAATATCAATTACATGTTGAAGTAAGATTTTGGATATATTTGGTTTAATAAACTATATTATAAAAATGAATTTCATGTTTCTTTTTTTTAACGTGGCCACTAGAAAATTTAAAATTCTATCTGTGACTCCCACTGTATTTCTATTGGACAGAGCTGTTCTCAGCAGAGCCTTTTGTAATGTGATTTATGGGTGTGAATGGAGTTTCCGGCCCACAAAAACATCTCTTGCCTTGGACTATGGGGGCTGAAATCCCATTTTAGCAGCCCCGTTCCTTGAGACCCTGCAGACCTTGAGACCTTGCAAATTTTAAGTGTCCTGGGGGGTTATAAACTGCTAACAGTCATTTGCTCCCTAATACGAATGAGCAGTGTGATCTTTTCTCTTTTGTAGAAAGCAGGTTTGGCATGAAGAAGTGGGGTGGGAGGGAGGCAGCAGGGAGCAGGGAGCATGAGAACAGTGAGTAGGTCAGAGTGGGAAAGGGTCCCCGCCCAAGTGGGAGAAGGGGATGCTGAGGAGGGCGATGGGGGAATTCACCTGCAAACGTTGCCTTCACAGCTTTGCGTCTTTATTCCTTTTGCACTTCTCACAATGGCGTCATAGTATTTTGCATGTACAGTGGAGCCCACAGTAACTCTACAAACTTGGTGACCAAAAGTACGGTTTGAAAGAAAGATTCTGCTGTACAGGACAATTTCTCACTTGGCACGATGTGTCCTGCAGCCTGCAAGCCATGACCAGATGAGTAGCTGTCATTTCTTCATTGGGTTAGGAGTTTTCCTCCTTATCTATTTTCATAGTGCATTGAGATGATGTCAGGAACCTGAGCCTCGGACAGGAGGAAGTGGACTGCTTTTGAGCCCATTGAAACCATAGATCCAAGACCAAACATTTGGCTTCTATCATTGAACCACCCAATGGGTGTGCCATTTGTTTCTTATAGATTCTTCTCCCCCCCCTTTCTTCCACCTCCCCCACCCCGTTCAAGCTGTTGTTTCTCAGTCTAGTTGTGTAGGACACATATCCCTGGCCCATGCTGGTGTTATGAGCCTTGCGCTCCCCCCTAGCTGAGGCAGTCTGTCACCAGTCATCGCTCGGCTGCTCACAGCAGCTCAGGGCAGCTCTCGCTGGCTGCCTGATGTTCATGATGGCTGACGGTAGCCCATGGCAGCACACAGCAGCCCACGGCAGCTCACACCAATCTCCGGCTGCTCATGCCAACCTCTGGCTGCTCACAGCAGCCTAGCTGCAGGGGGGCTGTTGTTCAAAGTCTTAGCTGTAGAGGGCGCAGCTCACTGGCCCATGTGGGAATCCAATCGGTGACCTGGGCGTTAGGAGCACTGCGCTCCAACCACCTGAGCCACCTGGTCGGCCCCTCTTACAGATTCTTAAGGGAGGTGAGTGCTAATAGATTTTCTCTGATCCAGAACTTCAGGGAAGCACCAAGTTGGAGGATGGGTCATTTTAAAAAAGGTCACCTCCTGAGAGAGCAATGCTAGCTTGAGCCTAATTTTTTGTTTGGTGCTGCTGAGGTGTTTTCAGTTTTCTGATAAAAATGTGGAATTCTGATTAATCCTGATTAATTCTGAGGATAACTCTACTGGTTTTCAAATCATTTCCGAAGAAGAACTTAAATGAGGAAAAAAAAATCAGTTCCCGCGGCATGAGACATGGAAAAGCTAACAGGCTTATCACATACTCAGGCACTTAGAATTGCCTGTGCTTCCAGGGTTTGAGTCTTGGGAAGACAAACCTTACAGAAGATTCCGAGTTTTAAATACAAAGTTCTCTCCCCTCTCTAAAATTGTCCTCAAGTAAACTAGCTCAACTATTTTTAACTCCCACCCCTCTCCCCCGACCTTCTTCAGAACAAGAAAGAGGATGAGAAAGCATCTTACAACAGAGCTTAACCTGGGGGGAGAAATAGTAAACTCAGCTCACCCACTTCATTAAGAAACCTTGAAGGAACCTTCCCTTGTTAAAATTCTTCTTGTTAAAAAGCTGTGAAATCAGAAAGTTACTGAACAATAGCTCACACAAAGGGATGCTTCCATCCATCCATCCCTCTGAGTTTCAAGGTTCCCTCAGTAACTATCAGGGAGAATGAGGGCTCTGTCTCCTAGTCCTCTCTGATTTTTTCCCCATTTGGTCTCAACACCGTTTTCTTCCCCTGGTCCTTTCCTTTCTCTGTCCATTAAAAAGGCTATCAAAAAAGTGATTTTTAAAACTTCTAGTCAAGACATTTATTTTAAGCCAAATGTTAGTCACTGCTGTGATCGGAGTTTTGTCTAAAGTCTGACACTTGACTTAAGAGTATTGTCTGAGATCTACATCAGAAATATATTCGTACAGGTGATTTGCAATCTAGTAAAGTGGTTTGGCTTTCTTTTGTATCATTTATTTATTTTCAGAATGCTGCCATGAATTCCTGAAATGGAATGAAAGGTTTTTGGTAATTAGAACTTGAAAGGAATGGGTCCCTATTGGTAGGTAGTTTCTGGTGGCTTTCCTTTCCTTTCTTTTCCTTTCTTTTCCTTTCCTTTCCTTTCCTTTCCTTTCCTTTCCTTTCCTTTCCTTTCCTTTCCTTTCCTTCCACTTCCCCCTTTTCCTTTCCCCTTCCCTCCCCTTCCCTTCCCTTTCCTCCCTCCCTCTTCTCCTTCATTCTTTCCTTTCTTTCTTCCTTCCTTCCTTCCTTCCTTCCTTCCTTCCTTCCTTCCTTCCTTCCTTCCTTCCTCCCTGTTGTGACCCATGGCCTCCAGCAATGGTAAAAAGTATGCCTGCCTGGACCATTTGGCAACCCCAGGTATAGTGGTCCAGCTCAGCTGGAAGGTCAAAGGTGAAAAAGATTCAGTGCCTGCCCTCAAGAAGTGTTCAACAGTTATTTTTGCAGGCTGGGTGACAGTTTTATGAATTTTCTGGTATCCTGTTTATTTAATGCTCTCCCTGTCATGCCCATTTTTTTCTGGAAACATTTAGTACATTCTTACCAACCTCCAACTAACAGTATCTGTACCTGAGTCTAAGGGCTCATTTCCTACCAGCCCTGCCCCCCAACTCCAGCAAAGCACACAGCCCACCTATGACCTACAAAAAGTGCAGAAGGATGAATACACCCTGGGAGTGGCCCTCAGCAATGACTCGAGGGATCAGTGTATAAATACCCTTGGGGTGATTCTGGGGAAACCATTTAAACCACACAACAGTACTGTGAGTAGGCAGTTATTTCTCCTAGTTAAAAATGGAAGACATGGATGCTTAGAGAGTTAAGAAACTTCCTCAGCAGACTCTAAACTCAGATCTGTCTGGCCCAGCAGAGTAAGAGCAGAATGAGTGACAGCCCATCACGCACACCTCTTCCCAACTCCAGTTTCAATGACATAACATTGGTAGCTTGATGAGCATATTTACACCCCAGAAACTGGCAAATGCTACAGTCAGAGCTTTGTTCTTTTCCTTAGAGAGTCTGTTGTTACCAGCGCACCACTGGTCTGACCTACACTTATTGTTTAAATCAGGAGTCACCAGGCAATCTCCCCCAAGGGACTGGACACATAAAGGATGAGGCAGGTTGAATGGACTCATGGTGCTCTGGTGAGCTGTGTGCCCTTTCGAAAATGAGCAGCTGTTATAAAGCTCCAGCTGATTCTTGTTATTATTATGTGGGATGTGGACCCAGTGTTAACATCTTCTGATTTCTTCAAGAGTAGCCACAAAATCCAGAATTTTATGTGAAATCTCAATTTAAAAATGCTGGCAACTAATTAAAAAATTTTTTTAAACATTGCTCTGGCCAAGCCAAACACATCTGTTGGCTGGATTTGGCCATGGGCTGCCAGTTTGCAATTTCCAGTTTTAACCAATAAACCGCATTTATTTTTTGTTGTTGTTGCTTCTTTCCTTAGATGTCCTCCTACTTGTCAAGATCCAGCTTAAATGACAGATTCTCCATGTTTCATCCCTGCACCTCCCATCTAGAAGCCATCTTCTGAACACTAAGAAGATGGTTCTCAATACATATTTTCTCTTAAAGAAAGTACTTATGTATTTGATATTATTTATACACCTGTTTCTTTTTCTTTTCTGGTAGCTTGTAACCTCCCTCAAGATCAAGATCTATGTTTTGGCCATTTGTTTCCCTGAAAATGGTCAGCAAGTCCCCTGTATATAGTAGACATTCAACAAACATCAGGTAAATTTTAAAACTGGAAACTCAGTAGATGTTTATTTGAATCATATTTTATACTTCCCCTGAGAGTCGTGACTCGTCTAGTTGGTGAGGAAGACAGAGTTTAGATCGGAAATTTCAAAGCCATGTTGACAGCGCTGGGGACATGTCTTATCATTCCTGGTTCTACAAGACATGCTTAGGGCATCCTTATTTTCCTGTGAGTGTTGATGCATGTTAATGGGGTTTCTGCGCTGAGTTCTGTGGTCCAAAAAGGGGCATTCCCATAGTACTGACTGACTGAGATGGTAGAATATAGAGCATTTTCCTATTTAGTTAAACTTCTTTTTCTAAATCAAAACATTTCTTAAAACCAAAAGCATAATGTTTTCTAATATTGGTATTTAAAAGAACTTTAAAATGCCTTTTAATATTAAAGTATAATGTATCATAGAGCAAGACACAAGCACTTTGGTGCAAATCTCAAATTAAATTTGACAGTTATTATTTTCCCTCTTCATTTTCTTATATTGTTTTAAATAAAGACTCTTTAGTTTTTTTTCTCACTTTCATACTATATATTTGTAGAGCTTGCAGCTCTTCATCTCTTAAAATTCCCTTGAGACCTTCAAATGTCCTTGGATAATCTTTCCCCGACCGGTTTCTGCTAATTTCAGAAAAGAATTGATTAGCTTTTTCTAAATTCCAGGAATTACAAGTGGTCTTTTTCTTTCATGGACTGAGTCAGCTACATACCCTCTTTTTTTTTTTTTTTTTTTTTTTTGCTTTTTTTTTTTTTTTTCTCAGCAGGACAATTAAAGCCTTCTGTTCTCAGCTGGTTTCTGTTTTCTGTTAAAGAACTTAGAATTAGAAAAATCCCAAACTTATCAGTCCTCTCTGTTAAAAATAGACTTAAACCAAATAGGAAAATGATGTCAAATACAGATCCAACGATTTTATTCTCACCTTAATGATTAACCTCATTATTTGCATACTTTGGGACAAGGTAGTAAAAAATGAAGGTGTGGGCTGCTCATTCTTTTCAAAAGTATTTACAAATGTATTTTAAACTTCGACCCATTGCATATTTTTTAATTGCAAAAATTTGTCTGAAAATGTCATGAAAACAATCTATAAATGTCACTTAAGTCGAATTTTCTTCTCATAGTTCAGAAAGATTTCAACTCTGCTAGCCATTCAAGTTATCTTATTTCTAAAGCTTTGGAGATTCCTGTACGTTGTGTACATCTTGTAAAATAGGTGACACATTCTTTCAACAAATATGTGTTGAGAGCCTGCTCCGTGCAGTGGTGAACAAAACAAGTAGGCCTAGGCTCTGCCCTGTGCTGTCAGCAGTGTGGCCATGCCGGGACTAAGCCTACATCTTTGGCATTGCTATGGTTACATTCTCACCTCCATTGTGCCACAGCTTTGAGGTGTAATGCATTTACTTTCAGTTGACAGTAAGAGGTGATTTCCATTGATCCAAGACCTATGCTATTAAGTCTGAAAGGAAAACTTCTCATAATGTATAAATTCATCATTAGTGTCTGCTCATTCCACCAGCTGAAGTCCCTGATCTCTGCTATTTACCCATCATCCTCTGCTTCAACAAGTTAGGCTGATTGTTTTCAAAACAAACAGGTACATACACACTGGATGTGTGTGGTGGGGGCAAACTTGTCACCATCATGGGCATGACTGCCTTTTGCCTTTGCTCCTCTTAGCTAAGCCGTTCCCCTTGAACTGGAAGAATAGGAGGCTTCCTTCTTTGAGGCTGGAATTAATTATTTTAAAACAATGTAAGTTAATGGTGAGTTTTGTGGTCATTCATATCATTATTGTGTACCGCCTCACTCATTATTTAATGTTGTCTTCAGGACAGTAATGGTATAGCTCTAGAAAGTCACAGACTAGGAGTGGGGGACAGCTAGATGATCAGAATCCAGTCCTGTCCTTTGACTGAGGCTCAGAGACATGAATTGAATTCCCAAAGGCACAGAGCTGATCATGGAGCAGGACCCTACCTCCTGGTCTACCTAATGAAAATGATGCTGTCAGTATTCCAACTCCATGTTTTATGGCTCTTTGTCTTGTTGCACTATTACAGTTACAGGGGCAGAATAGTAACTTCATTGATGTGATCTGTTTCTTACCAAATGTGAAAGTTTTAGGTTTTCTCCCATGAAGGACACTTATTTCCCCTCAGCTCATGACGGGTTCTGAGTTGGCTTGTCTTCACAGACAGTGCTCACCGTTTGCTGCTTGAGTTTCACCAAAAGACGAATTCTGTCTATAGCAGTTGATTTTTCAGAGGCCAAAGGACAAGGGAAACCAAAAGGTGCTGGGAGTTAGCACATGCTGCTTCTTACTTATGCTCTAAGTGAGTTAGTTGATCTAGGGCCTTTACACCTCCTGTGTTTGTTCCACTGGGAAATCGTGGTCGCATGGCTGGATGTAGAACTGTCCAGACTCTGGGGAAAGGGAAGTTTCATATGCCAGATGAGTAAAAAGTGTGGGCTTCTATCATTTATTAGGTTGATCCACGTGAAATTGTCAATATAGTGCACCACTTTTGGCCTACAAAAACGGTAATTTCATATGGTTTAATCTAATATGACTTTTCCTTTTTCTCCTTCTTCCTCCCTTCTTATCCTCCCAAGACCTTGCAAGTATTATATTTTTCTTTGGCCTGGTGGTAGGATCATTTCTTTGACTTATTGTCAAATCTGGCGCTTCTCCTTTTCTTATCATAGAAGGCTCTTAGCTCTTTTTAGAGTGTCAAAGATTAGCTCCTTGGAAGGTACAATCGGATTCCACCTAAGTTCAAAGGGGACACTCAAACATGGCTATCAACCAAAAAGCACTCCTTTATTGAGCCTCTGCTTGCTGCTCCTTTTTGCTTGTAAGGGTTTGGAAAATCAATAGTTCGGCCGTGTTTCCTCACTGGAAGTGGTCCAGCCCAATTGTTGGCTTCAATATGCTCAATATTAACATATCTTGAATAATGATATAGCTCTCTTTTTTGCTGGGCAGGTGGAGATGTGGTGGTTCGATCTTACCATCCAGGGGAATACTATGGTTGGATCTCTACCACAGACCTGAATGAGGTGCCCTGTATTTCATTACAAAAGGAGGCAGCCTAGTTGTACTCATCTAGTCATCGAACTTGTGTGTAATCAATGGCAATAGGCAGCAGACCAACTTGTGGGGTGCTACTGGCCACGGAGAGGCAGATAACCCCACCACAGACTTGTGGGGGATCAGTTCCTAGGATGAGTCCCAAAATCTCAGTTGACTGCCTCAGTCCCTTCATCCTTAGGCTAGAGGAACCAAGGACACTTGATCAGAAATAAATGTAAGGTTGTCCATGAATATCTGTAAGCCTTGTTATAGAACTAGTTCTTGCTTGTAGAAATAGGACAATCGGATGACAATTCTGGATAAACACTCAGTGTCAATTAGTGCTGGGGAAGGGGAAAGCAGGATGAGTTTAAAAGTCATTGGATGATACTGCTCTTCTTTTAGGAATTGAGTAGATTTGGTTAACAAAACCTGGCCCTAAGAAAACCTCTACCTTGGCTGTGGTTCAACCAATGACCCTTAACAGTCTTCCTGATAGTCTCAAGAATAACATCCTTTTAGGAAAAAAAAAGAAACAGTGACAAAATATATGGTAAATTAACATTAAAAAAAAAAAAAGATTCTTCCTGAGTTTCAGAAACTCTGCAATGCAAAGCACCCAACCTTCTCTGCTCTTCATTGGCAGAAACACAGTGCAAGACACTGCCTTTCCTGCAACCAGCACATATTTGTTGAGTACCAAGTCTTATACTAGACCAGTGGGGATCAAATATGGTCTCCAGCATCAGCATCACTCAGCAACTTCTGAGGAACGTAAGCTCTCAGGCCAACCCATGACCTGCTGAAACAGGAGTACATGACCTGCTGGACCAGGAGAACATGACCTGTTGAACCAGGAGGACGTGACCTGCTGGACCAGGAGGACGTGACCGGCTGGACCAGGAGGATGTGACCGGCTGGACCAGGAGGACGTGACCTGCTGGACCAGGAGGACGTGACCGGCTGGACCAGGAGGACGTGACCTGCTGGGAGGGGGACCCAGTGTCTGTGTCCTAACAAACCTTCCAGGTGACTCTGGAGCAACCCTAAAGATGGAGAATGAATGTTCTAGGCATGGAACATGGACAAGCGAACAACACTGTTGGACATGGTTTCAGGGGCTTTGTTCTTGTGTGGTAAGGATCATAAAATGTGCCTGACAAACTGCTGCTTAGAAAAAATTCTTTAAGTTTGCCAACCAATGAAAGGAGGCCACACTGAGAAAATGATGAATTCATGTTTTGATGAAATGTCACCATGTCCTCTGAAACTAGGCCACATATTAGGAAACTCTGGAATTGTTTAGCCATGATGTAATGTTGTAATTTTGCTGTGAACAAGCTTAAGAGCCTTGATGAAGATTTTTCCTCTTATCCCTAGTTTCTAACTATAGCCTGAAGTGGAGTTTTGATACTAGTAAACAGTGCTCTGTGGCATTGCCTCTACCAAAAAACTGAGGGTATGGCAGAAAAACTCTTCTATCAGTGCTATTAAAAAAGGATGACCAGGTTTGTTTTGGGTTTTGTTTCTTTCCTTCCTTTTTCCTTCTCTTCCACCCTCCCTTCCTCCTTTCCTTCCTATTTTACGTCAAAAATTTTAAATCTGATGAGATGTCTCTATCCTCAGGCATTCATCTAAATTAATCTCACAGAAAATAAACAATAAAGGAGAAGGTTGCTATATAAACATTCATTAAAAGAAAACACATACTATCACGGTGAAGGAACTTTTCTAGATAGTGGCTTTCTAAATCCCCTCAACAGGCTATGCCTTCTGACTATTCCCCTTTGCAGGTAAATGGCAATGGAACTGGAGTCAATATACCGCCCAGAATTTCTGCCTTCCAATCCCACGCATACCCACTAGGTAACACATTACGATTTGCCAGAGTCTTACCTTTTGCTTGGCCTATTTTCACCTGTGCTGAAGGAGAATTGGGTCTGGAACCTACTCTGAGGTAGTTTAGGTCAATCACTAGACTCCGTTCCTTCTCACTCTTAGGTGCTGCCACCTGTCCCATCTCTTTGGAATCACCAATCAGATATGCTCCCAGAGATGGTTCTGAAGTTGTGGTATATCCATGGCTTGGAAAAAAAACTCCAATGGTAGAATTTCAAGTGTCAGTCATCAGACAGGGCACTAGAGGCTCCAGGCCATCTTTCTTAGAATTGAGTGGATATGGTAGACCAGCTGAACTGTAGTGCCTTAGCTTCCATTCATGAGTAGGGCTTGGATTTCCACCCCAAGTGATGTTGGCAGCATGTGTTTCAGACTTCCCTTTTGGGAAATTTCAACAGCACTTATTCTAGCAATTGGGCTAGCTGTTGCCTTCTTCAAACTGTTCAAAGTTAAAAATTTGACATAAAGAAATTTCTCTCTCAGCAGATAAGTGGCATTTAATGTCAAATAGGAGATACTTCATATACTGAACTTGATTCCCTTTGAAAAATAGAATTTACCTAGGTGGGACATAAAAGGAATTTTTAGGGCAATGAAACTACTCTGATACTATTATGGTGGATACATGTCATTATACATTTCTCCAAACTCGTAGAATGACAACCCTAATGCAAACTATGGACTCTGGGGGATAATGATGTGTCAGTGCAGGTCCTTCGATTGTAACAAATGCACCGCCCTGGTGGGGGATTGTTGATAGTGGAGGAGGCTGAGCTGAGGGTACATGGGAAATCTCTGTACCTTCTGCTCAATTTTGCTGTGAATCTAAAACTGCTCTAAAAATAAAGTCTAAAATAGCTTTTATCCTATTTAGAAAATGGAAAAATGAACATTAAGGCAAATGTTTTCCCCTGCAGCCCGTGTAGCACATATCACCTTGCAGTTGGGAAATTATTAGAGGAATTTGGATATCAGTCAGATATCATTTTTAAAAACATAATTGATTTAGTGGATAAAGGACAAATTAACTAGATAAGGAGACTAGGCCAAACTGACCCATCTAGCTAAGCACATGGCCATTTCGCTAAGTCTGAGAAAGTTTCAGAAAAATGAAAAGCAAAAACAAACACTCAACCCTTCCTCAACTTTGCAATAACAAAAAAATCTGGTCAGCAATTCCTTATTCAAGACATTGGTGATCTGTCAGAAAGTAATGACATAGGACATGCTAGAAAAAATGGAAGAAAATAAAAGGCTTGGTATATTTCACGTCATTTCAGTGAGGTTTGAGGTTTCCAAAGTCGCCTACATTTTCACAGGCTGACCTGTAGGATTTAGAATCCTGATCTAAAGTACTGACCCATCAAGCCCCAGAAACACCCCAGGCCCAAAGTCCCCCACCACACTGCTGCTAGAAGGCTTTTTGTAAGTCCATCTGGTTCTTTCAGACATAGTCTCTTGTTTGTTTGTCTTTTCAGTGACATTCTGTTTACCCAACACTGTTTTACCTTCTGCGGGAGAAAACATTTTTTTTCTTTTAAAAAATGTTTTGTCGGCTTTTCTTTATCACCATTGAGATGAATAAAAACTGCAGGCAAAAGAAAGGGAGACTTAAAGCCGGGAAGAGAAAGGAGGGTCCTGGAGAAGGGAGTTTGCCTCCCGGCCATTGCAGCAGGCGGCTCTGGCGTCACCCACATTCCTGGGCAGCCTGGGACGCCCTGAACGCAGCCTGTCATTTCCTCGAACGGAGGCGGGCAGTTAAACCCTCCCGGCGACGTGGGTGGGCTTCTGTAAAGACACACTGTCTCGTCCCATTCAGGAACTGCCCTGGGCCTGGCCCCACGGAAGGCGGGATGTTTGTTGTTTAAGTAAATAAACTGGTCGGAGGCGCAGGCTGGCTGTGCCTGGCCTGCGCCCTCACCCCCGTCCCCCCTCCCGCTCCCCGCCCCCCCTCCCGCTCCCCGCCCCCCCTCCCCTCTCCCAGCCAGTCCCAAACCGGGAAAAAGGCCCACCAACAGGAGCCACAGCTGCCACCCACCGCGACTCCTCCCGGGCTGTGGAGTGAGTCCCTGCGGAGGCTGTGACCACTGTCCTCCTAGACATTCCAGTAACAGGAGAGAAGAGAAGCTCTGTCTTTGCCCCATGTCACAGTGAGGAACTTGGGCCTGTTCATCTTGTGTTTTCAGATGTTCCCTTGGGTTCTTTTCCTGCCCCAAAAACCTTCACAATGGCTGATTCTTATCTTTTGCATGTAAGCTGGAGTCAGAGCTGCTCAAAGGGTGGTCCAGGGCCAGCAGCAGCAGTCTCGCTGGGAAACTTGTTAGAAATGCAATTCGCAGGCTCGGCTCCGACCTGCTGAATCAGAAACCCAGGTGACTGGGTGCACGCTGAAGTTTGGCTGTTGGCCTCCCAAGAGCAGGGCTTTTTTTCTGTTCTGTGCACAGTTGGGTCCCCAGCCCCTACGCTGTGTAGCACGGAGCAGGTGCTCAGTGCGCACGTTACAAGTGAACAAATGGTGCACATGGCAGGGCTAGCTAATGGATGTGGATTGGTGTTTCCTCTCTTCCCAGCCACTGGGCTTTGCCATCCATTTGTCTTGTTGAGAGGATTAAACGCAGAGAAGGGCAGGGATGGAGGGAGAGGAGGGCTGTGGGACAGAGAAAGTGTCTCTTCTGAGACTGCCTCTGAAATCTTTCCACCAATTTCCTTCATATTGCTGAGCTTACACACACACACACATGCACTCTCTGTCACACACACTCTAGCTTAAAGACAGAAGGTGTATATATATATATATATATATATACCATTTCCATTAAAAATACTTCCAAAGTCTCTGTCTGACCAGGTACAGTCAAGCATTCAGGTTGGCCCAGCCCAGCTGGTTCCCAGTTAGTGCCTGAAGCCATCCGGACAGAATCCCCCTCAATGCCCTCCTTCTCCTGCCAGGTCTGACCTAGTACATGGCCACCCCTGGTAAGTACTGACCACCTAATATGTATCAGACCCTGGGAGGGGGTTGTCTGTGGTCACCAAAAAGATTCAACGTCCATGTTCGTGGCACTTCCATTTTACATAGCAAGACAAGTAATTACACAATTTCAATAAACTACAGTGTAACAAGTGTTAGGAAGGCATTAGTTAAGATCCTATTAATTACATACCATCTTGTGACATCCCGTTATCTTGACCTGTTATTATTTAAATATTTTACTGTGTGGTTTAGGAGGTTTACTTCTTGTCCTTCTAGCTGGATGTTAATGTTAAGTTTCTGGAGGATCAAAACCATGCGTTACACACTCTTCATCTTCCACAGTTTTTAGCTCAGTGTGCTCCGTATACACCAGTGGTTCTGGGGGACATGTGGAGATGCCTGGAGACATTTTTGGTTATCACAACCTGTACAACTTGGAGGGAAGGTGCTACTGACACCGAGTGGGTGGAAGCCAAGGACCCTGTTAACATCCTACAGTGTGCAGGACAGCCCCTCCCCCAACACAGAGTTACCCAGCTCCGAATGTCAGCAGTGTGAGGGCGAGAACCCCAGGTCTAGGGAAAGCCTTTGGGTTCCTCCTCGCAGCATCCTCCTGCTGACAAATCATGCCTGGGAAACTAGGGGCGCTGTGACAACTCAGTACGCCTGCAACGCCTGCAAGGCTCTTCCTCTTGGCTCCCTAACTCCGCCTCGTCCACTGGACCCCACAGCTCCTTCTCTACCTGCCAGACACTTGTCTGTGACATAAAATCTGACTTGAGCTATGTAGGGGGGGACATGGCCTCACACCTCATCTTCTTTAGCCTTTAAGGCCAGAATTCTGGATACCAAGCTGTTATCATTACACTGATCATGCTCCAAGATTATGTCTAGGGTCTCTAGGACCAGCCTGCATCAGCCATTGATGGCTTCACCTGAAGCCTCAGCTGGACTTGTATGACGAAAAGGTTGTGGCCCTGACAGAAATTTGAAAACCACCACTCGCAATTCTCTGGCTCCAACTTGATTCTTTTAAAGTGGCCTCATACGGATGTTCCCGGAATGGTAATGATTGATGTTTCCATTATTAGGGTGGTTCTATGGGACAGAGATCAAAACTCTTCGTTTCTTAGCCCCACAGAATTGAAGAGATTAAAACCGGAAGTAGTGTTTTAAGGCTGTGTCAGCTTTGATTCTGGTGGCCAGCGTGACGCTCAGAAGGAATAGGGTCCTGAACGACCGGGCAGAGTGGGGTGGCTTTGTAACAACTGCTTCATGTAAATCATGTGACTAGGTTAAGACCAAGCTCAGGAAGCAGCTCCTGAAATACCTGTTCATACTATCTTTGTAGGAGTCCTCCCAGGGGAGGTGTCCTAATGCAGTTGGTTCACAAATCAGGCTAGAATGTTCCCTATTCTGATTAATGAAGGGCAGTGTCTATCTCCACTGGGACTGGCTACATCTCTACAGAGATTACTGACCTTCCTGGGAATGGGGAATGGTAGGGACAGAGAGGAACGACACTCAAGTGACAACATGCGAAACTAGTGGCTGAAGAGACACGACTGGAAGGACAGTCTCCCATGTAAAGGCATGGCCACTGGGGCTTAGGAGCCATGAGAACTAATAGCTAATGACTCCTTTCCCTTTTTACCTATAATTCCTCAAGACTGCTCGTGAGGATAGTTAAGCATGACCATCTTCCTCCACCATGGTTTAGGGAAGACCCCGGCCCTGTGGTTGGACTGAGTAGCATGGTGGTGAAGAACAGGCTCGAAGAGAGTGGGAGAGCTGCTATCTGCAGGAATGCCCAGGAAAGGAAATTCTTGCCTCAGGAAGGGCATTCAGACTAGAGCAATTTGCATGTTAGTGAGGAAGGACAAACTCAAATAGTGAGAAATCTGTGTTACAGGTACTTTCAAACACGAAAAGGTTTTAGTGTCTGAGATGGTATTGAGAGACTTGGTGGGGTGTGCCTACTGGCCCCGGGGAAAAGCAGCTCGAGGCTGTAGGAACTGAGTGAGCTTTACCTGGCAACACCAGCAGTGTTAGCTCTCATAACTGAGGAGGTGGGGTGCTACTGGCCTTTAGTGGGTAGAATCCAGGGATGTTGCTAGATATCCTACCATGCATAGGACAATCTGCACAAGAAAGAATCAGCCGGCCTAAAATATCAATAGCACCGCTGTTGAGTAGCAATGGGCTAGGGCAGAGAGAGAGATGCTTCTTGGGAAAAACTTCAAGACAAGGTTCATGTGGAAGAGCCAGCCCTGGAAAGGAGGCCTGTATGAGCCTCCATTCCACTGAGGAACACATTGCAGACACAAGCCGCCAGAGTCTGCTTGGGATGTACTAGCCTGTGTCCTACTCTGCAAATTTAGCATCAGAGGAGAATGTTTTCATGCACATGTGATTCTGAGCCAGTCTCTCCTAGCCAGGTCCTTGGAAGGGGATTGGATGATTTCCTGTAGTGAGAAGAAGTGAAAATCCCCGTTACTTTCTTGAGGGACCTGGAAGAATATGTGAACTGAATGCTGCCAGACTCCTGCTGAGTATAGCTGGGCCTAACGTGAGGTAGCTAGGTCTTGAGGATCAGCCCTTCCTTTGCCAGAAGCATCAGATTCAAAGCACAAAATAGCTTTGTTCGGGCCAGCAGCAACAACCAAATTCAGGGGAGAGGGGAAGGCAGATGGGAGAATGCCTCCCTGAGCGAGGGAAGGTCTAGATGAGCAAGTGTGAGAATTGCAGGACCTCCTCTGAGGGAGGCACTTCTTTCTATGTCTGATCTGGGTCAGCATCTTTTTACTGCCTTGTCTCACCCTGTTCTCACCCTGGTCTTGGGAGAAGACTAGGTACCCTCACTGGTACTCAGTCTCCTGAGATTTCCAATCAACAAGGGGGTCTTTCTGTGTGAGCTCTTCATTGGGGTGGACATGCTCGTTGTCATCCCTTTAATGATGCCCTGGGGTGTTGTGGGGACAGAGTCCCAGAGAGCAGTTTCCAGGCTCTCGGCCTAATGTGGGGAGGTGCTGGCTCAGGTAGTGAATGACCATCAGCTGTGATTGGTTGGCCACCGGCTGTAACTGGTTAGCCAATTGGCTACTGATGTAACTGCAGGGCTGCGTTGATTGGTTGGTTAATTGGCAGGAAGAGAAGTGAATGGCAGACTGCGGATCGTATGGCTACTACTGCGTGTGTCTCGCCTGGTTGCCAGCGAGACTATAGTGGTATGACTCCCCTATCTATGGCTCCGTGGGTGTTCCTTTTTGGCCTAGCCATATCCTGCGTTCTTATGTGGGGAGCGGGACCAGAGGCCCTGCAGGCCACCTCGCAGGACAAATGGCGCGGCGAGCAGGGTCCCCCGCACGACAGGTGTGCACACAAACACCAGTGGGACAAGTTGGTGTGAAGCCATTTTGTAAGTAGCTGCATTGGACGCCATACCAAGAATGCATGGAGAAGAAGAGTGACAATTATTACTTTGATTTCTTTGTGTTTGGAAAAGCAAAGTTCTCTGAAAATAAATGGGCTCAATTGGAATTCAGTTCTGAAAGACTTTAAATAAAGCATCAATTCACTTTTTGAACTTTGGTTTTCGTATCTATAGACTTGTTAAAGGATTGAAAGAATCCATGTAATACAGTAGCACAATATCTGGCCCAGAGTAGAGACAATAGGGAAGCTGCTTTTATTATTATTGTTTCTGTTATTATTCCTCAGGCTTTATTCAAGGAGGGAGAAGTCTGAGCTGATACATTTTGCAATTGGGGGAGAAGTCTGAGTTGATACATTTTGCAACTGGCAAATAGAGTACATGTAGTTACTGTTCTTTAATTATATCTGCTCTAAAGCTTCTTAAAATTTTGGTAGACTTTGTAATATCTAATGTGTGTAGAGATGAATTAATCAACACATAAATCCATCTACAGCCTGAAAGAAAAGGCTAGAAGCTGGATAGTGTCTTTAATACAATTGGCCTTCCATACTCGTGGGTTCCTCATCCTCAAATTATATCAACCTCCAATCGAAAACATAAAAAATGTTACATTGTTGCTGACGTGTACTAGGTAGTTAGGCTCACCGATAGTCTGTACTGAACGTCTACAGACTTTTTTCTTGTTATTATTCCCTAAACAATACTGTATAACAACTATATATATAGCATTTACATTGTATTAAGTACTTATTATAAGTAATCCAGAGATGATTTAAAGTAAAGGAGAGAATGTGCATAGTTTATATGTAAATATTATGCTATTTTATATTAGGGACTTGAGCATCCACAGATTCTGGGATCTGCCAGGGGTGCTAGAACCAATCCCCCTCGGATACCCAGAGACAATTGTAGATACTTAAAAATAAATTCTCTTTGAAAAAGGAGGGAGGTTAAAATTAATACTCTAAATATAGTAACATCACCTGGATCAAAACATTGCCAGAATTTTCATCATTTGGTAAAGTGCTCAGTGAATTATCTAAGATGTTATTGCCATGTTAGGTACCTGAAAAGGTAATTTTATCAAAATGCTTTTATGTTTTAAACTTTAGTTTTTCAAAACTTTCATTCATTTTGTATTAGCTATTTTAGGAAAGAAGTATGAATATAAATGAAGTGATTGCCCAGATTCTGTATTTGAATAAGATGGAGGGGTGTGTGTGTGTATCTGTGTGTGTGTTTTGGGAGGGCAGGAGGAAAGCAGTTAAAAAAAGTCTCACATTCAGATACTGTCTTAGGGTAACTTTGTTAAAAGTAAGTATGTAACCCCTTTTAGATTTAGGACCCAATAGTTGGAAACTTTAAGTTGCGCACTGACATAAAGAAATTCAACATTATCTTCAGTTTCCGAAAATGTCCATGTATCAGTTTTCTTATTCCTTAATACCTATAGCTATATATTAATTCCTTAATATATATTGAGTACATTCAATGTGTAGAGAAAGATGCTGAGGCTAGGCAGGCATTGTGGGGGAAACAGTGTGTGGGACAGGGTCCCTTTATTCCAGGAGTTGACAAGAGAGATGAGAGAAAATGACTCTCTCCCCCTTTTCTCCTTGAAATAGTTAAATATGAAAGAGATTGCTAGTTATTCTCCAAACACCCATTCTCATCTTGCCAGAGGGATATAATTGAAGTAGAGGGTGATGCCTTTAAAAAGAAAGCCTTTGTCCTCCCCTCCCCCCTCAGACATGGTGGTGGCCAGCCATCGTCCTCCACAGAGAGCAGGGCAGGGAGCAACGTGGAAGGAGCCTTGGGTCCCGCACTGTGGGGCTGCTGCATCAGCTCAGGGTGCACACGCTCAGACAATTCTGGCGAGAGAAATCAACTTGTACCTTATTTAAATTATTGTCTCTGTTCTGGCAGGGGAACCTGTCTGCTAATTACTACAGGGAGCCACAGGGTCTGTGTGAACGCTAAACATGGTCCCGAAATCAGCAGTCAGAGCGGACTTTAGGGAAGAGCTGCCCTCGACTTGGTTTCTGCCCTTAGAATGTGTAGAAGCAGAGGAGAGAGGAGAGGTCACTTCAAATGGTTCAAAGCATGATGCTTGTTTGGGGATGGCCCTGAGGTCAGGCCAGCTGGATGGAATGGGAGTCTGGAAGGAAAGCCTGGGCACATGGGCTATGGATGGAGTTTGGAAAACCTGGAATTCCCAGTGCAGAATTTCAAAACTTATCCTAGAAGCAACAAGAAACTCTGGAGTTTTGCAAACAGGTTGGAAAGAAACTATGGAGCTGGCAATTTTACTGGTAGAAAGGGACCAATTAGGAACTGGTCCAGGGGTTTTCCAACTGTGTTCCACAGAAGCCCCAAGGCTCTGAAGAACATTTTGGGGCACCAAGGAGGGGCTGATTGGAGGCGGGGAGGGGCAGGCAGGAATCCTTGCTTCTCCTAATTCAACCAGGGAACTTCCATTTTTTTGTTTGTTTGTTTCTGTTTGATGTAGACTTAAGGCTTCTGTGCCAGGTTTTACTTGAAGAAAGGAGTCCATGGGATTAAACCCGTTGAAAGCCATGGGACTGTGGGTGGTCTGCGAAAGCAGCAAACCCAGCCTGAAGTCTGTACTCAATGGAGGATGCTGAGTGTTTAGGTGTTCTGTGTATACGAGGTCCAGAGCTCTGGAGTCACTGCCTGCAAGCACATCCAGCTCCCTTACTAACTGGCTGACCGACTTTAAGCCTTAGTTTCCTCATCTGTAAAGTGGTAATAAGATAGTCCCTTCCTCACAGAGATGTGGCGAGGCATGAGTTAATACATGTAGTGTGCACAAAACAGTGCCTCACACGTATTAACTGCTCAATAAATGTTGGCTAGTATTCTTATCACTGTTACTATTATCATTATAAGGATGAAACTTGCAAAAGATTATTAAGCCAATTTTGATAGGTGAGGAATGGAGGACAGACCACTGGTTGAAAGCAGCAGTTAGAAATTTGTAGTTTTTATTGAAAATTCCCACTGGGAATTAATTCTGGGTCTGGAGAATGAGGGTATAGTTGATGTTACATCAGTGAACTGGTAGCTTTCTTGAGAGACTGAAGTAAGAGGGGAAAACTCCTGGAGCACAGCTCTGCATAGTCCAATGTTTGCTTAGTGCTCAACAAAATCTATCGGGAAGTTTCTATGACTTGATGTCAGGAGGAAAGCGTCTTTCATGGAGGTAAATTCCCTAGAAAAAGTTCTTCCCAAGCTGAACCCACATATCCTCTGGGTATTTTTCTCCCAGAGGACTTAGGGATTTGCCTTTCTTTCCAGTCTGTCTTCATCTGCATTCTCTCCTGGATTCATTCTCCTGGTTGGACAAAAGAGCAACAAGATAAGACATGTCTCTCTTGCCCTCCAAAATGAATCCCATAAACCTGCCATTTTTTTGCTTTGTTTCAAGGGTTGTTACTGCTTGTAACCATTGGTAATAGAGAGGATCAACAAAAATAATAAACAGTGAGAACATATACGTTCCCAAGAAATCTTTAAAATTCTGCTCAGCATTTCTGGCCTCAATTTATGTGCAGTAAAGACATTTCCCCCTTGTATATCTTCTTCTCTGACTTCCTTCTTAGGTTTGTCCCTGGATTTTTTCTAATTCTTGTCTTGGAAATGTATCTGCCCAACTCCTGTAGGTGGGGCCTTAGATCAAACAATATAGACTAGCTCAAGAACCACAAGAAAGGGTATATTCTAAAAACTCCGTTATGAAAAAGAAGATGAAAAAAGGAGACATCATCTTTCTGGGCGTGTGTTGTGTAAGGACAACATGAGACAGAAGAAGTGGAATCACTCATCTCCTGTTTCCTGTTTTCCCTTTCCTTCCTTCCTTCCTTCCTTCCTTCCTTCCTTCCTTCCTTCCTTCCTTCCTTCCTTCCTTCCTTCCTTCCATCTTTCTCTCTGTTCTCACTAGAGAATAAGAGGTCCTTGAGGGTAGACATTCCCACCTGAGAAGTCTGCCTGCTGCATCTTCTTCCTGTTTTCCTTTCATCCTAGACATTTCATCGAGTGCCCAGATCTGCAGGGAGGTGTGCCTGAGCTCCATGGATGTAAATCACTTGTGGCCCTGCTCCTGCTCCAATGCCCCGTGATGAAGAGTCTCATGTCCAGAGGTGTTTGCCAGTACTCTCGGCAGTGGTTTTTACAACACAGTCACCAGCCTAATTGTGCTTTTCTGGGAGAATTCTACACGAAAAGACATATAGGAACCTTTTATTCAGAGCCCTTCAGGTGACTTATTGGCGAGAACAACTTCACCTGCCCATATTAATCTAACAACAGAGGGAGGGCAGGCGATGTTAGAGAAAAATTAGATAATATATCAAGAGATGATTATTGGAATAACTATTTTTAATCTCAGAAACTAAATCAATGTGTTTAACACTTGAAGCCTTACACACGCCATGAAAATAAGGTTTAGTTTCCAAGGGAAGAAAGGAATTGTTGCTACTTTATTCATAACGATATTAGGGTCACCCCCAACTTTATGTAACCTTGAGTAAGATTTCAATATAGCTTAAACTGAATAGCTATGATAAGCAGTGGGCTTGGGGGTTAATACGGCACAGGTGTCAATGTCTGTTCTTGTCTCCCCAGCGTTGATCTTGTTGGAAAAGCCACACTTGTTGAAGTGATTTCTATCAACAACTTAATAATGAGAAAAGTTGCTCTAAGCAAAAGAGGAACTGGTTCACTGCAGCCAATGAATGTCTTTGCAATTTAGTCCCCTCATAGCTGACATCGACTTTTCTCTTCAGAGTAAACCACAACAAATACCTACTATGATTGTGTTGAAGGCTCTTGAGGAAGATGCCACGTGTGGTACTGCAGGCAGGCTCTTGTGGGTCGTGGCCGAGTCTCCCCCAGGACCAGCGGAAGTTCACCAGGACTTTTTGCCTTAGAGACACTTATTTCTCTTCTAACTCAGTCGTAAGTCTTGCCGGTGTGAAATGGACTTGAATGGCTCTTGGCCTGTTGTTTTAATTTAATCTTTTCCTGCTGTTTGGGAGTGTGGATGGTCTGGGTTGTGCTAAGTAGGTGGAGGGGAGGCCTGGTCTGTTGTTATGTGTGGATTGTCATGAAAACCATGATGCATCACAGAGAGCCATCCTGCATGCAATCCTCTGAAACAAAGAGGTTAATGAATCCAGAAGCGGCAAAGCTTGCCAAAGGAAAACGTTCACATCCTCTGAGAGTGCTGGGTCAGTGAGGCCACTCAGCCAACTTCAGACACTTACTGAGCACCTTTTGTATACCAGAGCACAGCTAAGTGTTGGACAGGTTACACGCAATGAAGAGAAGGCCAAGAGAAAGCCAGGTGGATTTTGATTCCTGAGCCAGGAAACTGAAGCAGACCACAGCTGTGGTGGTCACTAAAGATGGTTTTCCAGTTTGGGGAACTCTTTGAAATGTACCAATAGGACCATCCCTCGCTGGTAGCATCCAAAACTGATGGAAAGCCTTATTTTCTCCCGTCTTTAGCCTCAACTTCAGATCGGTGAGTGCTGCTGTACCCACTTGTTAAACTGGAGCATAACACAAAGGCTCCTCCGAAGGACTTGAGTCAGCATGCTATTTGCAGGCCCTGAGCTCTGGTGAGGGGCTCTGTCTGCCCAGAGGGGGCACTTTTTCTCATTCTCGCCGGGGTACCTCAGGTCTGTGGCTGTGAATTTGCTTCACTGAAGTCCCCTGCTTGATCATCTATCTAAAGCAAACTGGACAAGGGGATAAAGGAGCAAATGACACCTGCAGACAACTCTAAATGAGACCTAAAGTCATTCCTGGGCTTTTCAAAAGCCATGTTGAGAACACACCACACACACACACACTTTTCCCCCTCTGACTTCTAGCTGTATTTTTATTTGGAAAAGCAGTCACATTTTTATTTTGAGAGAACTATGATAAAGGCCACAATGTTTAATATCTTAGGATTAAGTTGGAGCTGTCGGTGGTGATTGAGTGCTTCCGCTCTGGGCAGGAGACAAGTTGCTAGATTCTCAACGTGGCCATTTTTTCCAGTTCTTGAGGTTTGCAGGGCCTGATATCCCTTCTCAACACATGGCCTTAGAGGGTCTTCCTGCTCAATAAGCCATGCTTCTCTCTTCAAGATGAGCTGCATTTCTGAACAGACAGGGCTTTGGGAGAGGGCCAGGGCTGAGCTGGCCATCAGGCAATTTCGGAGGGATGCCACCAGGGCTGTGTGTCAGGGCGGGGCACACCGGGACCCTGAAAAGAAGTCTTAGCTTGCAGAAAAGTTCAAGGGAGTTGCTTTTCTATTAGTGCGGCCGACATTGCAGGCATCTGGGGAAAGAACAAGAAAAAAAACAGTGTTATTGGAACTTCCATCCTTTTCTTGAGAAAAATAAAATCCTACACTCACATTGCAAACAGAAAGCGAACGAGGGCTTTCCTATGGGACATGAGCCACATACCCAGGACAAAAGTGAGGCCTGCAATTCTGCTTCAGCACAATTAATATTTGCACTAATCACAAATGCATTCCTGCCTTCAGGGATGATGCTTGGCTGCTCCCAATTGTGGCTTTTGACTCCTGCCTTTGTTCCGAGAAGCAAAGACCCGTAGAACCCACCCTTGCCTTCCCTTCTGCTCCTGTGTGCACACTCCCTGCCCCTCCACACACACACAGAGTCCTTTTAGTATTCAGAGGTGCTGACGAAGGCTGGAGCCATCAACACCTGGCATTTCCAGGGCCCAAAATTCCATCAGACGCTGCCTGGCCGGGCTGTCAACAATGTCATGATTTAGCCATTTTTGGAAAAGCAAATGGACTATTCTTGAGCGTTGCTTCCAGTGATTAATGAGCGTACTATATACACTGGTTTGTACACACATGTATGTGTGCACACGCCCGCACCTGGGCCCTCAAGCCCACACTCGCTGCATCTCAAAACCCTCGTCAGTTGCACTTTCTCCAGTAACAGAAGTGATTACTCTGATGGGAAATGCAAAATTAAGCTCTGAAGTGATTTCCTTAGAAATCAGTAAGAAGGGTTTACTGGAACTTTTTTTTTTTAGATGAAAAGTTTGTTTTCCCTGAAGGGTTTGCTCCAAAAAAAGCAGCTCTCACCATATGTTTTCCTGGAGGGAGGAAGGGGGGACAGAATGTACAAGCTGAATGCTGATTAAATATTGTAGCCTTGGATTCCACTGGTGGCCAGTCACCAGCATCCTGGGAAGGCCTTGGCCAGCCCATCAAGTTGAAGGCTATTTAGGAAAGTTCTGGGCAGACTTGGTGCCTCATGGGTATTGGGGTGGCCAGCAGCTCAATCTATGATCAGTGAGTGCAATTGTTCCCCCAGGATAGGAGAGGAGGGGGTTAGTCTACAAAATGTTTTTAATGTTTCCTGAGCCAGAGTTTTACACATTTTAAAGGAAGGTGATGGTCACCTTCGAACACTAACCCGAGCACAGTAAGTAACCATGAGTTTCTCAGTGTCACTCCTGTCCCCTGGTCGTATATCACTAAACTCATTGAAATGGGGCCCTGCCTGCCCGTCTCTGAAAGTCTTCCATGGAATTAAAAGGTATGGGCTGCCCTGATAATTTTCCAGAGTGAGTATCATCAATCCATTTATTCACTCAACAAATATTTATCAAGTGCTGCCTCCGTGCCTGGCCTTTTTCTGAGTTCTGGGGGAACAATAATTAATAAAATACCCAAATCTCTGTCTTACATTCCAATTGGGGGTTGCGGGGGTGGAGTTGGGAAAATGTAAGCACAGAAGAGACATACAATAACTCAAATATACAGTACGTTGGATAGTGAAAAGTGCTATTATGAGTAATATTAATCTGTAATTTACATTTGCACGAGACTTCATAATTCCTATGGACCAAGATGTATATATTCTATGTGATCTTCACAAGAATAAATGGCTTGGAACGTGAAGGAAATTCTCTTGGGTCACATGATAAAAAGTGACTTTTCTGGAATTAGAATCAAGCCATTGGGTACTCAGTGTCCTTCTCTTCTATCTAACTTAAGAAATGAATAAGCAACTCAAACACTTGTCTCTTTCGGGTTCTCCATGGAGACTGGACAAGAACTGCTCACTTTCTTGCCTCTAGAAGACTGAGAATTCTGGCGCAGAGCTGGTCTGGCAGCCTGTTTTTCAGTGTGTGTGAATACCAGAGGCATTCAATAATAGTGACTCTGGTTTCAAGGGCCTGTGAGTGCTGGACAGAAATAACCACAGAAGTATGGCATCAGAGCAACACCAACTCAGGAAGATAAGTTCATCCCCAGTCAGGAAGAGTCCTGCTGGGGAGGAAGCAAATGATTGCCCTCCTGAAAGCATTTTCAAGTGGGAACATAAAAATAGAGCCTGGGTCAGGTTCTGCCCACGTCGTGACTCTGACGTGGAGCTGAAAACCAGAGGAGGTAAAGGAGAAGAAGTGATTGAGTGTTTACTTTCGTAATATGCTGTAATTCCTTTTACCAGGAAATCGAATTCCTCTTTTATTCTCTTACCAACCCACCTGGTCTTTCTTGCCGTAAGCAAGGGGAAGAAAGAGAACCAGATGTTCTATAATAGTCATCGAAATGATTTCAGTAGCTTTCTTTGAACTCAAGTTGGAGAGAACCATGGACTTTTCATTGGGGAGCCGGGAACCACGAGGAAACATGAGTATTTGATGTTGATAATGGTATACCATATGAGATGGGAAATAAAAGAGCAGGAGTTTTGGAATCAGGCAGAACTGAAGGTGAGTTCCAGCTCTGCACTCACCAGCTGTGGACCTGGGGCTTATTTTTTAAGCCTCAAATCCCTTATTCACAACATAGAGATGTTGCCTACCAAGCAAGACTGTTTCAAAGAATGAATGGGATAACCTGACATCCATGAGACACGGAAGCAACTCAGTAACTACTACAGATCAGTCACATATATGTGAGTTCAAGTTTCTCAGATGCAACGGTCCATGCTTTGCAAGGAAAGAGTGGGGGAAGAGACAAAGTTAAAGATGTAGCTAGTTACAGCTTGTTTAACCAGGCAGCCTGAAACTCCCTTAAGTTTATTCATCTTCCACTCAATGTACTTGGACTTGGGGGCTCAGCATCTGCTGTTCCGTGACAAAACTCAGTTCTCCCGTCCTTATAGTGCGAACTGCTCACCATGCCAGTTGTGACTGTAGAGTTTAAAGCTGCACACATGTCATACCTCCTGCACCCTAACTGCAATCCGACTATGTCACCAGGGGCTCAACTAAAGAAAGGGTGATCGATGGTCGATCTGACACTGCAATTTTTGTTTGTTCTTAAACCAAAGAAATAGGAAATAATAAAAGTAAAATACAATGTTCCCTTAACATATTAATAAAGGTCTTTGAAAAAAAATGATAATTCCCAGGGTCTGGCAGTGCACTCATTGCTGGTAGTATAAATGAGTTTTTCTGGAGGACACAATAACAAGTATTAAAAAAAGCATGAAAGTGTTCAGAACTTTGGATACCATAATTCCACTTTCAGCAATCTTTTGAGGAGGATAATGAAATAGGACGTTACCGCTTGTAATTAAGGAAGTTCATCGCAAAGTAATTTATAAGACCAAAATATGGCAAACAACTTCAGTGCTCAAACATGTGGGATTGGTGAAGTACATGATTTGTTCAGCAGATAGCCTGAGCACCATCGAGGTCCCGCTGTGGCCCTGCCCTGGGCCGGCTTCAGGAAGCTTCTCCTCAGACATGTGTACGGAACATGCAGTTTGACTCCAAGTTGAATGTACAGGTTTGTAAACTGATATTCCATCAAAGCCATAAATTGTCATCTTAGAACTTCTGGGTTACATGGATACGTCTGAAATTTTACTCGGAAATTTAGCTAATGTTTCAATGTTCACTTAAGAACTTTAGGAATTGAATTTTTAAAGTTTGGTATAATAGTATAGTGTGGCAACTGATATCTCAACACTGTCAACTGGCAGAATGTTCTTGCGACACTGTGTTCACATGTGTGCGCCCAACAGAAGCTAATTTCCAACTAGAATCAGTGTGGGAACATGGTGAGTTTTTCCAGCTTTGTCAGTGTTGGGTTCCATAGAAGATGCTAGTGCCAGGGGTGAGTGGTGGAAGCATCTTTATGATGGGTGACCATGTAAGGAGTGCCGGTACCACTGATTAAGATTTCCTTCCTCTAAACCTCTGAGGGCCATTAGGCAATGTCTGGAGACGTTTTTGGTTGTCACAACTAGGGGAAAGATGTGTTACTGACATCTACGGGGTAGAGGCCAGGGATGCTGCTAAACATCCTACAGTGCCCAGGAAGCCAGCCCCTCACAAAAAAAAATTATGAATTCAAAATAGCCCACAGTGCGGAGATTGGGAAACCCTGCTTGAAACATAAGTAACCAGCTAAAGTCAAGTCTTCTCCCTGCTTCATCTCCTGGACTTGAAGATTTGGTCTATGGAGCTGAAGCAGCCCCCAAACTGAAGCTGTACATACACACTGCTTCGAGCGGCTCTCTGAATATTTCAGAAGCAGATCTCAGATTGTTGCCTGCATTTGGTCATCCTTATTTCTAATATTTTTGCATGCAATTGAAGAAAAATTTGTTCTTAAATATTTGATCTAAAAGGGGAACAATGGAACAACGTAATTGGCTTTTATTAATAAGAGAACACTATCACCTGGGAATTTCCACCTACCCCCAATCTCCCTTGTATGTGTGCCCAGCCCAGCACGTTGCCAGCAGTGGGAATAGAGGAGGACCTGAAAGCAGTTCAAGAATGAGACACGTACCTTCTCACAGCCCATCAGGTGATTCACTTCCTCACTGTGTTCCACAGATGAACTACTTTTTCTGCAAAAGACATTTGGTTGTTAGTGTCCATGCTGAACTGGCTTTATTTTCTAATTCAAGTTCAAAATTCATCTTTCTGGCTGTTTTCTTGTTGTTCAAGCAGGCTTTAAACACATAATAGCTGCTGTTCCAGTTTGTTGAAACATTTTGTAAAATTACATGATAAGGCCGTTCCAAAATCATGTCTGTGTCATGTAGTTTATCTTTGGATGTAAAAGAATGATGAAAGAGGCCCAACTCACTGGTGATTACAGGCAGCACTTTGGTGCTGTAATAGCTTTCTCAACGTTCCACTGCAGAGGCCTTACCACTGTGTGACCTAAATCACTCGGACCATTCACTGAGTTTGTTTCAGTGTCAGAGACAATTGCCCAACACTTTTCTTGATGAACTTTTCATTTTATAAATATTTCTTCAATAAAATTCATTCTGCTGGGAAGAACCGGGCCTCTTGGCACCAAAATAAAGATGAAGCTCACTCGACTTCGTCATTAATCCACCATGCCGTCAAACTGGTGGAAAAAGTTCAAAAGTAGCACATTGAGTAACACCATTAAACTGCACAGAGCAGAATATAATTCGGGAAAAAGAAGCTTTTTAATAATATGTTTTCTGGAAGGAACTTTGTGCTGAATTACTTGAGTAAATTATAAAAGTTCTTCGTCTTCATCTACTGAAAACAGTTTTCAGCACAGCAAAATTTTGACAAGGTTTCTGTTCAAAATTTTCAGTGTCTGTAGACCCCAAAACCAAATGGAATTGTCTTTTTAAAGAATTGACTTAAAGTATGTTATTTTGAAATTTAGTTAGTGAAGATATATACTTTGGGCCCCTCATTTCTTTTTCTTCATTAATTTTTATTCTTTATTATATCTGAATCAATGGTTATTTATCAGGCTATGTAGGTTGTTGTACAGGATTTCATATGTATTTTCCTCCTTAAGAAATTTTGGGATGATAAATATGAAATTCTGCCTTAAATTCATCTTTGTAGGTAAGAATTCCTAAATAAGACCTTTCCTTGAAAGACTAACGGCCTATGTGGGATACAGTAACGAAAAGTTAAATATAGTTCCTAGTTAGTTTTGTTTAATATTAGGAATACTCCCAAGCCAAATGATTCTCTATATATTAGAATTATAGGATAATCTAATGGTTATTTTGTTTTTGTACTGTTGAAATTTTTATAAATTATTAATGGCTCCAAAAAGAAACAATGTTCTTAGCTAAGGTTACTTAGCTAATACGCTCTTTTAATATTTGTATTAGCCATTTATCAATTTCCTCATCTAATCATTGGAAAGTTGTTAATAATTATTTTTGCATGTGAAATTAATATTTTTCACAATCTATTGTTTATACCATCATTTTACTCTTGAACTGGTAATTATTCATTAATATATCAACTGACTAATAGAATTTCAACATATAAAACACATAAGTAAATTTTACTCCATGTTGTATCCAGAAGCTTGCCTAGAACTTAAAGTGAATAATAAGATATTAATAATCAATTTAAATGACAGCTTGTTTTGTCCATATTACTATTGCTGTTCTACTGATTAGATATGATGAGAATCTATGGATTCTTATAATCGTTGGTCACACCCAGGAAAGGAGGTTGAAATCAGCATTCAGCTCTTTGGCCTTCCAAAGCCTGAGGCCAAAGCTGAACAATAGATTTTGGCAAAAATCCAAGGTCAAGCCCAAATGTTGGAACATTCCCACATTTTAGTGGAAACTATTATATATGTATGTATTTATATGCACATATATAATACACATATATTCATTAAAATAATATTTTAATATGCGACTATTTAAGGATATGGAAATATACCTACATTACATTCATTAAATAAGAGTAGGCTACAAAGCAGTGTTAGAGAATCAAATTGAAAATCTCAGTGTTAGAATCTCAAATTGAAAATCAACTACTGTCTTTTTTATTTCACTGTATTCTTATAGATGTATCCAGGAAAAACAGAAGTATCTCCCTTCTTCCCCTTGAGGTGGGGCCCCCCTACTGAGAAGGAAGTTAAAATTTAACAATCTTTTATAAAATGTTTCAGGGACCACGTGGATCTCTGTTGAGAAGCGTTGAATCCTATGAAGAAAAAGTTAGAAGGAGGTTCTGTGCTTCGAGGGTGGAGAGGGACTAGGTGGGTGGCTGAGAGGGTGGGTTGGCAGATATCCTAAGATTTGGTGAGAAGATCGAAGCCTTGCTCCCAGGCATGATCCCAGGTGGGTGGCTGCCTGGGTGGGTGCTGTGGGGGTGAGTCACCAATCCGTGGCTTTGGAATGGCAGCAAGGGTCTTCCAAGAGGACTGCTGTGAGGGGCGTCCTGGTGCCATCTGGGGCAGCAGTGTCTATGCTTGGTTAACAGCTGTCTGGTGGCAGTGACACCTTTAGCTGATGGTGCATAATACCAGCAGTGACCACTGTGCAGCCAGGACCATGCCTGCCCCTTTCCCCAGAAGCACAATAGCCCAGGTCCTATTTAATTGATCCAATATAGGGTGTAGAGTGGAGCCCCCAAATAATCGACATTGGCCTTCTCACCAGGCTTAGCTAGATTGGGGTTTGATTTGTAAAAAGAACTATGATATCTCTAGTACCCAAATATCATGGACTTGTTAACACCTGACACATGGGTACCTGCCTACAGGAACGAAACTACATTAGATATGCATCAAGGCAGTAACACTAGTTTGTCTGAGTAGGGGGTGTCAGAGGAGATTTTAATTAAAAAAATTTTCCTACTCTGATTTCTTTTTCAAAATCTCTAGAATGAATTTGTATTAATTTTACACCAGGAAAAGTAATTCTAATAAGCCAGTTTGTGACTTAAAAACAAAGAAAATCTATAGTAATCAAGAAATTCAGGATGGTGAGAATTACGTCTTATTGTCTACTATACATTTCGTCCTAGCAAGAAACAATGGCTGCTATTTTTCTGAGAGCTTCTTATAACCCAGGCACTGTGTTAAGCATTGTATGTTAATTAAATTCAATAATCTTCACAACAAAAAGATGGGTACTATCATTAGCCCTCTTTTAAAGATGAGGAAAATTATACAACATTATAGATAGAAATAAAATAAAACCTGAAGAAATGGAGAGACATTCAAAGAATCTACAACTCAAGTATTGGCAGACCTTCTGTGAAGAGTGAGAAAATAAATATTTTAGGCTACGCGGGTCATAGGGTCTCTGTTGGAATTAAGCAGTTGTAGTGCAAAGGCAGCTATAGACAGTATGTAAATGAATGAGTGTGACTGGGTTCCAATAAAATGTTACTTAGCAAAACTGACGATGGGTTGGAGTTGGCCCATAGGTCATAGTTTGCTGACCCCTGCGATGGAGGAAGACAGTATCATAAACACAAAACATTCTAAATTAATACCTAATTTAATGCAATTTTATTCAGGAATCTAGGATAGTGTTTTTTTAACCTCTAGGAGGGGAGGCCTTTTTAAGCAAGACAGGAAACCAAAACATCTTAAGGGAAAAGTCTGACAAATCTGACCACATAAAAATTAAATATTTTTTCCAAAGCCAAAGATAATACAAAAAAGAAACCTTGACAGAGATTATGGGACTGGAGAAAATATCTGAAATACACATGATAGATTATTAATATCTCTAATATTGAGAACTTCTTACAAATTATTGAGCAAAATTTTTTTTAAAAAAGCAGGAAAATGGGCAAGTTATTGAAGTTGAAATGAAAATGAATAGCAAACATTTGAAAATATGCTCAACACTGGTAGTTGGGGAATGTCATGTAACAACAAAGAGATTCAACAGTTTACCAGTCAGGTAGGCTAAAAATAAAAACAGTGATAATACTCAGTGCCAGTAAAGCTGTGGGGAGACTTGTCTCTCTTATGATGCTGGTGGGGTCTGGGCTGGCATACACTTTGAGGAAATATCTGTTGGTGCCCATTAAAATGAAAAAAGGCAAATTTAAAATGATAAATTATCTAGAAATTAAAGAAAGAAAAATATTTCATCTCAAAATCTATGGGTTAAGGTAAGACCTGTACACTGAGGAAAATTTATAGCCTTCAAATGATGTTAGCATTTTTTGAAAGAACATTATGCTTCATTTCTATTTTACATGTATCACAGTTAAGATTGCTTGTCTCTTTGTGACATCACGAGGATGGCTACTTCCTAGCTTTGATCAAAACGGGGTTTTCCTTTGAGACTAGGGACACTGCTTTCGAGTTTTCCTTTACTGCTCTCTCATGCCCATTCTGGGTCTCACTTTATTTTGTGGCATGTTGTTTTATTCTTAGGTGGTCATGCTGGTGGTGTCGGCTCATGGCTTTGTTACCAGTTAGAGTTAGTGCCTCTCTCCTGGGACATACCCAAGGGTTAATGTGCAATCACTTCTGGTCTCACAAACAGCGCTCATGTGTGTGAATAACTCCAGAAGCATTGTGACAATAGGACATTTTGTTAAATCAGGGATCCTAAAAAAGTCTAACATGAAAGTTAGTACTCAAAAGACGATAAGTGAAAGTGGAGTTGGGGGTGGGAAAGGGAACTTCTTAAGGTCCCCAAAATCCTTTGCATCAATAATTATGCAACTTCAAGGCGTGATTTATGATAATACAGAAATGAATCAGGAGAGTGAGACCTGCTCTATGAACCCGGGCTAGAAGCTACAAAACAACAACAACAACAAAAACCAAAAGGGGGTGAGGTTGTCTTCCCCTGTCTCCAAAGATGAAGACACATCTGTTGGCCCCATAGCCTACCCACATGTTCACCGCAGAAAAGGCCAATGATTCCTGCTAAATAATGTCCCACAACTAAGTAAATGTGTTAGGGGGCCTGAATCAAACATGATCAGAGTGAATTGGATAGAGAAATAAGAATGAAGGTTCTCCCTATGGCTCCGTCTCTGGTAATGTCACCGGACAGAGATTGAGGGATGCTGGGACAAGGTTATGGGCACGAGGCTTGGGCATGCGAATCATACTCCAACTGCTTATCTGAACTTCTTTAGTTAATAAGACAAGTGTTCCTTTATATCTGCTTGTCTCCCCCAACCATCATATTGGTGCTGTGTGTCCTCCCCCATAATTGGGGTAAAGAAGTGTCTGATCTTACGTAGAATATTTTCATTTCATTTTTATGACAGTTTATTACAGTGCCCTCAACATGAGAAGTCAGGGGTGCAGTTCTGTCATGAAGCGAGAAGGCTCTGTTTCAGGTGGTCCATGGCTCACCTGCTGTTCCTGACTCTTCTACTTTTCTCTCCAACGCTGGCCAGTTGTTCTCCACCTCCCACTCCTGGCTAGACATACCCTTCAAGCTGCTATTTCAGCAGTGTCACAGGAGGATGCCAAGTGGGAAATAGCACACAAACTCTCTTTTTTGAGGCCTAAGATTTTAGGGAAAATGATTGTCATTGAAGCATCACACTATGAGCTTCATTTGGGCCACCCATCTCACAGGGCTCTGTCCACCAATGTCCCTTTGAGCTCCCTTGAGTGACCTCCCCTCCTCCCAGAGAAGGTCTGCAGCAGGCTCTGTGTGGTGTGGTGTTTCAAATTCCATCAGAAATCTAAAACCTGTAAACACACTGACAGCAATCAGCTGAGGGATGTGAGAAACTCACAAATGAACAACAAATGCAGGGAGAGAAAGGCCAGACCAAATGGACTGATGTTTTTCACAACCGTGGAAGGGCTTAATCCACTGGTCTCAAACCATATGGCATACTGAACACGAGCCGGGAGAGGCTGGGAGGTACTTGGCGGCAGACCATGGAAACATAAACGCAAGGCATTTTGTTTCCTTGTGTGTGCTTTTTTCCTTTTAAATATTTATTTTTTGTGTTTTGCCAGGACACAGTTTCCATCCCATATGCAGAACAAGCTGTTTTTGCAAATGGGGGCAGGGGCAGGCAGGGGACCTGTAATAGCATATTGATTCTGTCACATCCAGGTTGCTGGCTTTCCTCACCAGAGTGACAGTGAGCAAAACCCTGCTACAATCTTGATGTCTTGGTTTGGTGGCTCCTGGAAGAAGGGTCCTCCCTTTGCAGGAGCCCAGGCCCACACCCATATGGTTAGATGTGCATCCAAAAGGAGAAAGCTGGTTGGCTCATGGAAAAGACATGCTGGCGGTAGGTGGTCTCTGCCTGTCAGGTCTGAGGCCGTGGGTGGGCAGGGACGTGTGAGCGAACCACGCTGGCAGAGAACAGAGGCTCTGGCTTGGAGGCTGCTGATGGGGCATCTTTCACAACGGGGAAGAAGGGTGGCAAGGGGGTAGGGTGGGTGAAGGGAGAGTAGTTGGAAGAGAGAATGGGGTGGGGGGATGGCAAATTCCCAAGTGAAATAAAAATGTACCATATAAAAAATAAATAAATTAGTCCTGGGCCATGAGCCATGTTTGAACCAAAATAATGTAAGCAATCAAATGCTTACTGTCTCTGATTCACTCAGGCTTCCAAACATGTTACTTAACAGAAAATGGAAGGGTTTGTAAGAAAGGGGTGTAGTAGTTGTGCAATGCTGGCCACGTGGTTAGAGGCGGGCTGGGAGCTGGCAAATGCAGAAGTCCTGAACTGAAAATACACAGCTCTGGCATGTTTTCATTGGTTATGAGGGATGAGGGCTGCGAGAAACATCCTTACATTCTCAAAGGTCTCTGAGGGATTCCATTTGTTCCACACGCAACCAGAAGAGAAGTAGGTGTGACAGGCACCGTGCTAAATACTGAGGCCGGCGGGAAGCTTGGGAAAGCAGACGCTCCTCGGCGAGCCCGCAGAGTAAGACTCCTACCAGAAGAGGGAAACTAGTTCACACTTGTGATGTGCTTTTGAGTTTATGACATCTTCTCACTGGTCACCCACCACCCAGAGACACTGATGTTATTGTCCTTATTCTCTAGCGCAGCACTTCTCAAGCTGTAGTGTGTGTCAGAACCAGGACAGATCTGTTGGCCCCACTTCCAGAGATCCCAATCCAGTAAGTGTGGGTACGACCCAAGAATCTGCATCTCTATCATGCTCCCAGCCATGGACCACACCTCTGCGTTTTGCCATTCTCAATGAGCTTAAGTGCCAAGAGCATTTATTCGGCCTGAGTGACTGGATTCTAAGTCCAGGTTTCCCACCAATACCATGATGCTGCTTATTCCTGGTGTGCCTTCCTCAGCTGAGCCTGGATTTGCCCTCAGAATCCTTTTTGACATTGTCCTCTTGGCAGCCACCAGCAATCATCCAGAGTTGACATGCAGATAAACTTACTTGTCATCTTTGAGTTGGTAGAATGTGCAATGGTCTGAAAGGACGAGAGCCTGGATTTAATAGTGACTGGACCATTAACTAGATATTAGCCACCGGATGAGGTTGTTAACGTCACTGTACTTCAGTTTCCTCCCCTGTAAAATGAGAGGGCTGGATTGCGTCGGTCGTTCTCAATCAGCAGGATTCTATGTATCGTATTTTGTTAGTCTGCTCATAACAAAATACCATAGTCTATGTGGCTTAAACAATAAGTATGTACGTTTCAGTTTTGGAGGCTGGAAGTCCAAGATCAAGGTGTCAGCAGGTTTGGTTTCTTCTGAGGCCCCTCTGCTTGGCTTGTAGAGAGGCTGCCTTCTCGTTGTGTCCTCACATGGACATTCATCTGTGCGTGTGTGTGTCTGAGGAATCTGTATGGGTACCGATCCCATCATGAGGGCGCTACCCGCATGACCTCATCTAAGCTTAATTAGATTGTTTTAAAACAATCTATCCCTGGGTCCAATCTATTCCTGGGTCCTTCTTCCAGAAGTTCTGAATCAGTCTGTGTGGGGCCAGGAAATGTGTATTTTTAGCAGGCATCCCACGTGATTCTCAGGCCCAGTCAGGCTTGAGAAGCTCAGGGGGAGTTGCTCATGAAGTTCTCTGACTCCCAGGCAGTGAGCCGTGGGGTCCTCCTAACTTCTAAAAGTCACTTGCTCACCTCTCTGCACAAGCGCCGGACCCATCTCACGCGCAACTGCTGACACTAGAGGGAGAGTCCTGCTTCTTAGCACGTAGACCTCTCACCCAGCACCCCTCCTAGAGCCAGGCACACAGTAGACACATATCAATGTTTACTGAGGGCCTTGCCCAGGACCCCTTCTAAGTTCAAAGTCTTTGAAATGTGTAAATCATCTTTGAAGAGCTCTCAAAGGGGTTATCTGACATTATTTAGGGAAAAGGCAGTACGGCTGCCTTTGCTTTTACTGTCCAGGAGGCTTAAACAACAGCAAGTACATTTACATTTCCCTCTCTCCCCAAGCAGCAGAAAGCGAAACAACTTGAGCTGTGACTAGAAAATGAATATACACAGGCACAAAGGACAGACCTGCTCCCTAAGCCCGTTGGCCAGCTGCTGCTTTTTTTCATTCCCTGCCGACCACAGGGCCAATGGAGAAAGCAAATGAAAGGCAATAGTTGAGGCTTCGTCAGGACAATATAATCCAAGAGAAAATGAGGACTCTTTTTTGCATTCCTTTAGTCCTATGAGGAATAATAAAGTAAGGAAGGGAAAGGAATGTGGAAAGAATTTTCTCTGTTAAAAGCGGGACTAAGAGGAAGAAGACTGTAATACAAAGTAGTTGAACTGATATATAGCAAATACAAAACCTTCCCTGAAAAATCACAAGATATCACTACACACCTGTTAGAACAGCTAAAATAAAAAAAAAAAACTGACAATACTAAATGCTGGTGATGATGCATAGAAATTGGATCTCTCTCAGACATTACTGGTGGGAATATAAAATGGTATAGACACTCTGGAAAATTGTTTAGCAGTTTCTTATAAAATTAAACATATCATGTGGCCCAGCCATCACACTCCTGGGCATCTATCCCATAGAAATTAAAATTTATATCTACATAAAAACAGGTACAGGAATGTTCATGTTAGCATTATTTATAATAACCACAAATTGTAAACAACCCAAATGTCCTTCAGTGGATGAATGGTTAAACAAACTGGAACAGCCATTCCATAAAATGCTGCTCAGCAATAAAAAAGCATTATTGATATTTGCAACACTTGGTGTGGACTTCAAGGGTATAATGCTGAGTGAAAAAAGACACTCTCAGAATGTTTCATATTGTATGATTCCATTTATATAACATTTTTGAAATGGCAAAATCAGAGAGATGGAGAAAAGATGAGTGGTTTCCAGGAGTCAGGGACGGGGAGAAAAGGGAGGGATACAGGTATAGCTAGAAAGAGGTAGCATGAAGGATCCTTGGTGGTGGAACTGTTTTGTGTCTCGATTATCATGGTGGTCACATGAATCTACACATGTGATAGAAGTTCATAGAACTTCACACACATACACGAATATATGCTAAACTGATGAAATCTGAATAAGGTCTGGGACTGTACTCATGATAATTTCTTCATTTTAATATTGCATTATAGATAGATAAGATGTATCATTGGAGGAAATTTGGTGAATGGTACATGGGACTTCTGTACTATTTTGCAAACTCCTGTGAACCTATGGTTATTGAAAAACAAAAAGTAAAAAAAGAAAAAAAAAGAAAAAAAAATTCTGAAGAGAAAAATAAATAACTAAAGAAATGTTTTCTCACACTGAAAGTTATTATAATTATTGAGAAAAGCGATTTCTTTCTCTTTTGGAGTAAAGTGCACCATCTTGGTTTCTTCAATACAAATATTATTATTAGTCACCTTAAAAGGCAAACATTATACAGAATAGAGAGCCCAGATATAAACCTTCTCATATATGGCCAAATGGTTTTCAACCAGGGTTCCAAAATCATTCAATAGGGAGAAGGACAGTCTTTTCAACAAATGGTGCTGGAAAAATTGGATATTCATGTCGGCAAAGAATGAAGTCGGATCTTACCTTACATCATATACAAATATTAGCTCAGATGGTTCAAAGATCGAAATGTGAGAACTTAAGCTATAAAACTCTTAGAAGAAACCATAGGCGGAAGCTTTATGTTACTGGATTTAGCAATGATTTCTTCGATGTGACACCAAAACTAGAGTCAATAAATGAAAAATAGATAAATTGGACATCATTAAAATTAAAAAGTTTTGAGCATCAAGGAACACCATCAACAGAGTGAAAAGGGAACCCACAGAATTGGAGAGAATATTTGCAAATCATATACCTGATAAGGAATTGACAATACCCAGAATCCATAAAGAATTCCTACAACTCAACAACAAAAAATACACAACCCAGTTTTAAAAAATGAGTAAAGGACTTGAGTAGACATTTCTCCAAAGAAGATATACAAATGGCCAAAAAGCACATGAAAATTAGGGAATTCATTAGGGAAATCATTATGGAAATGCAAATCAAAACCACAACGAGAAACTACTTTACACCCACTAAAATGGTCATTAAGAAAAAAAACCTAAAGTAGTAAGTGCTGATGAGGATGAAGAAATTGGAATGCTTGTTCATTGCTGGTTGGAATATAAAATGGTGCAGCCACTGTGGAAAATGATGTGTAGTTCTTCAAACACTTAAACATAGAATTACCATATGATCCATCAATTTCACTTCTAGGTATATACACAAAAGAACTGAAAGCAAGGACCTGAACAGATATTCATACACTCGTGTCGATAACAGCATTATTCTCCATAGTCAAAAGACGGAAACAACCTAAGTGTCCACCCATGGGTAAAGGAAAAACAAAATGTGGTCTATTTACATGATGAGATATTATTTAGCCTTAAAAAGGTAGGAAATCCTGACACGTGCTACAACATGGATGAACCTTGAAGACATTATGCTACTAAGCCAGACACAAAAGGACAAATATTGTTTGATTCCACTTCTGTGAGGTACCTAGAATAGTCAAAGTCACAGAGACAGTAGAACAGTGGCTACCTGAGTCTGGGTGTGGGAGAAATGGGAGTTACTTGTTTAATGAGTATCAAGTTTCAGTTTTGGATGATGAAGAGTTCTGGAGACAGACGGCGGTGATGGGTGCCCAACAATAGGAATATAGTTAATGTTTTTGAACTGTATATGTAAAAATGGTAAAATGATACATTTTACGTTATGCTCCCGTTACTACAATATTTTGAAAAAGAATTACTAGAGATAAACAGGGTCACATACACACAAAAGGTAAACATTGTCAAATTCTTTCCCTCGTTCACTACATTATTTCTGTCCACTCTAAGAAGAGTCTGTTTGTTTTACAGATTCAAGTAAAATAATAGGATTTATGAAAAACCGAAATGATTAGAAAGCAATAATTAGAAAAGTTAAAACTTTCAGCGTGGCATTTGTAGTCCTGTGCATTTCAACTTAAAGTCACTATTCCTGTTGTATTTACCTCCCTTCTGCCAAAGAACTCAGTCTGAGGTGGCTACATGGAGGGTTCTGAATGCAACTTATTCTTTCCTGGTTCACACCATTTGTCTGTCCTACAACAACCTCTATTCTGTCTTTTCTTCTCCACCTGTGCAAATATTACCCATCCTCCAAACCCAGCTCAAATTCCACCTTCACCATGACAAGGTCATTCAGTGGTTTCTCTCCTTCTTCTACTGCCCTATTTCTTGTTCTGACCTGTTTTTTGGTATTTGCATTTTAAATTTAGATGTACAAGTGCAAATCTCATATTTCTTCAATTAGTGTGTAAGATCCCCAAGGCAGAAACCAAATTGTTAATCTCCTTTCACCACCAAATATTTGGTGATGTGATTTTCACAGAGTGGATACTTAATAGAATTAGGGAGCTGGTTGAAGAGAGGTTTTTATCCATTTCCCTACCCAGTTCTGAAACATTTGAAAAAAAAATTTTAAATGAGAGGATTTAATGACTAAAAGCCTAATCTGTGAAAGACGGAGACACACTCAAAATTCAGGCATAGAAGGACTTTCTGGATTCGAAGAATAGTGTGTGAAATGCTAGAAGGAGAGACGCAGCTTTTTATAAAATCACAGACTGCTAGATCTACAGGGAGCCTTAGCCATCATCTACTACAATTTCCATATCGCACAGGACAGGAGACAAACACCCAGAAAGTTGAAGACGTTGACCTAAGAATACACAGATGGTGAAGAGCTGGGACTAGAACCCATGTCTTCTAAGTTCATACTTTTTCTTTGTACTTACAGCGGTTACCTGATTGAATTATTTTATTTATATGTGAGATACATGGTATGTACAAATAATAAATGTCAATGATAATTTTCCACCTGTGGATGAAAGCACATTAAATTAATAGTAAAAATAACCTTGCATGTTCAAATTGGCAGGGCATTGGGTGGAAACATATGCATGCTGGATGAACAGAGATGTAGACGACTGTTTGTAGCATGGAAATAAAATAAACAAAGAACAAGCAAAGCATTTTATTCAGAGCTTGCTCTAGCAAGGGAGTCAGCCACCATCACTTACTTTGGCAGAGACTCAAAGTCAGGCAGAAGAGTTGAAAAGCTTTGTAGTAGGAAAAAAGGGATGTCTTCAGGTGTGCTCCCTTTCGAGGCTGTGGGCCTGGGGACACTGGAGGAGGAAGAACTTGAAGTGGGGCATCCTATGTGATTGGTTAGGTATGCACCTTTGACTCTTTCTGGTTTGTCTCAAGCTGGAAGTGAGGACAAAAATTAGGGAAGCTGTCAGCTATTTATCAAGTCCTGGCTATGTAAGGCCAATTATTACAGAGGTTATTGTTTGTTTTCCTGGACCAGTTGCTAGAGAGAGTGGTCTGTCTTACTGCAAGCCTTACAGACAGCAGGCTGGCTTCCTGGGCTGGTGACTGTAGGTAATGGTTTCCTAGGTGGCTGTTGGAGACTGTAGGTCAGAGTTCTATTTTTATGTAAAGTCTGGCTATTGCCTGCTTGTATATTCAGTCTCTTAGTGATTATGCTTAGGGAAATGGACCACTTCTCGCTCTCTGAAAAGCATCACCCCCATTTCCCAGACTGAAATGAAGACGCACATTTAGGAATCAAGTGTGCGTTTATGATTTTATCTTATCAGAGCACAGGTCCTATGCTGTACACCATGTCCCCACAAGCCTTCCTTAAAACATTGCTTTTCTTATCTGCTAAAAACAAAAGTGCACAAGCTCCGGACTGAGTCTCACTCTCCTGCCTGACTTTCAGGTCCCTTATAACCTGTATCTGCCCCACTCATCCAATTGATTTTTCCCTCCTCCACAGTACTTTACTCTGGCGGGAATCTTTGCCTCTGGGGCACTCCCATGCTTATTCCTACCTCCCAGCCCTTTCCCCATGGCTTCCTACTTCCTGGAATGCCTTCCGCTTGTGTCTCCAAATCCTGTCCTTATTTCAAGTTTCAATCCAAAGCGCACCTCCTTTGGAACCATCTCCTCACGATTCTGATGTGTGTGCACACTTTCCAAACCCTGAGAAGCTGGACTCGCATTCCTCACTCAGGGCTGCCAATGGCTGGGCTTCAGAGACTCTCATGGGGAAGCTGGTTAAAAACACAGGTCCTGATTTGTTATTTCTAGATAAACCAGGCAAGCCATGTTTAGACTTACAGTGAACAAGGGGAAAGGGTGCTTTTTAAAAAAAGGTAAACAACATGGGCATAGAGGTGGGAAGGCACGTGTGTGTGTGTGTGTGTGTGTGTGTGTGTGTGTACATATTACATATCAGGGAAAATGTGGAAGACTTAGAAATGGACCAAAAAGATATCTGGGTGTCTACAACGGAATACTAGGCATTGTCTGACACAGTTTTCCAGATTATTTGATTCTATGGGGTCTCTGCTCCTTTCATTATCTTTGAGCTTTTTAGAACTCTGTGAATCACAGATAGCAGATAACAATGCAATCCAATCTTGCACATGAGTGGATCAATGCACGTGAGCATTAATTTTGCTCTTTCATTGTGGAGCTAGTTCCTTTTGCATCCAATTTAGTATTCTTGATGGCCTTGATGGTCTATTCTTTGGGTTCTCCTTTGAACCAGTTCTAACATCTTACTGGTTCTCTCATTAGTAAATACGTTAATAAAATCCTTGGCCCATGTTCATTTCATAGTTCTATGAGAGTCATAGTTGTACCTTTAAAAAAAAATCCTCTTTAACTCAGACATCTTACCCTGAGTTTGGTGAGAAATATAGATCGGGAACTCCTGAAAGGCAGAACCGTGCAACTGGAACATTATTAGATATTTTTGCCTTTAAAATGGTCATTCAAAATGCGGGCATCACCATTTTGTAATTATTCATCCTTCCCATGTGAGAATGATTAGGTAGCATCCCTCTTCGCCTTTTCCATACACCTACAGGAACTGTCCCTCTGGAAATCTGTGTCATCCAAGGCAGAGTTAGGTAAAGATCAGCTCGTCTGGTTGCCAGTCCAGCCCCAAATGCTACTGGTTGCTCTGAGTGTAGTCACAGGATGTCTTGACTGTTTCAGCTGTAGGAAGCCAGGGAGATCCTGTGTCAGGAGCCCTCCTCGAATGCTTTCCACCTGGTTCCCATGTGGCCAGGCAGCTGGAGTCGCTTCGCCATCCAGAAGCCAGCAACACACCAGGTAAACCACGTGTACACCAGTGAACACCCACCTCTCCTGGCTCAGAGCTGCTTCATTCTGTTTCTGGTCCTTGTTTTACCCATTAGACAAAAGGTCCAAGTGCTTCCTGTACCTTTTGCCTTTCAACTTGCCACCGACAAAGACTGTTTCCTCGACCACACTTTAGTCAGGATCCTCTGAGCCCTCTTCTTGGCTAGGCTCATCGTTGGGCCCTGTCCTCAGCAGGCCTTACGCAGCTGTAGCAAGAATCCTGCGTCACAGAGTGAGAATCCCACCACCCTTGACATCTGATCACTCTCAATATCTGATCAGATTCCTCATCCCCACCCTTGAATCTGACCACCCTGGTCTGCGTTCAGCAAGAATCTTAAGGTGGGTTAGCAAGATTTCCCATGCCCTTGATGTCTCCTTCAAGTACTTTTCCATCCACTCACCGCCGCACTCTGCTCCTGGGCTGTACATACTCACCTGTCTTGACTGTATTCAGAGTTGAGCCTCATGTCCCCCCCTATTGCCATAGTCATGATATCTGTCACCACAGCCCTGAATGGTTTTCTTTACTGTTTTACAAGTGTCAGGATATATATATATATATATATATATATATATATATATACCACTAGGGTCTGAGCTCAAAAGAACGACTTGCCCTGGATATTCTGACCCCTAAGCAAAGCTGACTCAAGCTGATATGGACTGCCTTCTGCTTTCTGAGATGTGCCCAAACAAAATCAGCCATCTCTTCATTTCCCAAGGCATCCATCCTGTCATTGCCCTCGCAAGGGGACACCTATTCCCTTTCTGCCTTTGAAAACTTCCCAAGTGCAACCCTTGTTTCAGTTGCTGGGATGTCCTGGAGTTAAAGGCCAAGTGAGAGCATTTGACCACCAGGCTGCACATGGCCACACATGCCATCCTGCCATCTGCTTCTCCACGTGTGGGCATGATGACTTTGGGACCCACCTCGCAGTGCTCCTTGGGAAAATGTCTGATTCTTTAGAAAGAGAGAATTCTACATGCTTGGACATTTTTATTTTAATTTTGCTTCGCCTCATAGAACCCAAACAGAAGTTACCCCCCAAAATGTGCAAGGACAAAAGGGGGCTGAGGAAACGTGCCACAGCGGCTGAAACAACAAACCATTTTCCTAAAGGGCAAAGAATGATTTCCTATGTTGGAAAGAATTTACAACCTCTGTTGCTTTCCTTTCTTTTTTCTTTTTTTTTTTCCAGCTTCCTCCTCCTTGTGCAATAAAGGAGATCAGTTTGTCGGGCGCCCTTTCTTTTTGATGACAGCCTGTCTCTGGGAAAGGGACTGAGCTTCAAGGAACACATAAAAGTGAGTAGTAAAAACTACAACACAACACACAGCTCAGTGTCACCGCCAGTCTCCTCTCACTGGCAGGACCAGGCTCAGCAGCGCTCTTCCATGGCCGAGGCTGCCATGTGCGCAGTGATAAGAGTGGTTTGCAAGTGAGGTCAGCCTAATTAGCCAGGCTAATGTCTGGTTTCCTGGGGAGAGCTTTTGTGAAGTAATTGCCTGCTCTGGGGTCAAAATGCAGAATTACAGGCCTTTCTTTCTTTCTTTCTTTCTTTTTTTTTTTTTTACCAAATGAGATAAACAGCCTTTGAATTCTTCCAGCAAGTAAGCCAATCACACCAAGAAACTTCTCTTTGTGCCCCAGAACTGCAGGGATATTTTGACAGGTGATTTCAATACCATGTAGCTATTTATTTATTCTGGGCTTGGGACATAAACACAAACATCTTGGCCTACAATTCTCCATGTTAAAGACGATCAGACTCTTGTCAGAACCGAATGTGGGGGTTGCGTGGTAGAGGGGCCGCTTCAAATGCTGACACGATGGAGAGTAAGGTCAGGGGATATTTTGAGCTAAAGCAGAAATTCCACAATTTACAAAGTTAACAGCACAGCACAATTACCCATGTAAACCAGCTCCCTTTCTCACAACTGTTTGCTTATTTTCTCTGTAAAAATCAACAAGAAAGTATGGAAAGGCCATGGAAAGCTAAAAAAGTATGGAAAAGTCGTTTCCAGTTCCAGAGGTAGACAATAGAGGCCTGGAGACTGGATTAATTCTGAGCCTCTTGGTTGAGGAGATGGTGACTGACTTCACAGAGTGTGAATAAACTGGTTGAGACCTGGAGATGGGAAATGGGGGAAACGTTTTATAAACGAAATGAGCACCACGTCAATGGTTTTGTGGCCTCCTGGGGTCCCCTTCCCAGCACTGCCCCGTAGCCAGCCGGCTAACTTTGAAAACCAAAACGCCTGTGTAGCTCACAGACCAGCCGCATGAATATCAGTGGGGAGTTTGCTTGAAATGCAGAGTCTCAGGCCCTGCTGCAGACCTCCTGAGTCGTAATCTGCATTCGAACAAGATCTCCAGGGGATTCCCATGCTTATTCAAGTTTGAGAATTAAATTACCCTGTGATAGGGTTTGTTCCAGATAGGAGTGGCTGTTTTGAGCAAAGACCTTAATCCACTCTTAGGAAACCTGACACCCAAAGGGGAGGGACACAGGCAGCTTGACACTATATAGATCAATTAACTATTTGAGCACGTGGCTAGGGCCTGTCTGTTATCACTTCTCCTCATACATCCTTTAGGACCAGTCATGCACATGGACGTCTGGCCGTTTACGACACAGGCAAACCGTCTCAGCATTGCCACAAACCTTAATGATTAGAAGGAACTGCCTGCTGGGGTGGGGTCCAGAAGGAGGTTTGGACAGTTCAGACTATTTCCAAATCCCATAATTCATTGCTGCTCCATCATAAAATGCACCAAATGGTGGTTAGGAGCTCTGCAGAGCTTGCCTACGGGATGCTCTTGACATTTTTCTAGCACACGGGTGGGAGTCGTAAAGACTGACTTAAGACCGTGTGGATGAAGATAGGCAACGCCTCATGACATAGAGCACGGATGTTTCTAACCATTTAAACATGTTTATTGGACCCAACTCACTATATTGTATCGTTTGCATCTATACCCTAAAAATAAGACCTTAACTAGCAGTCAGCAATCTCTAAGGAAAAGGGAAGGAATTAGATTACACTATAATATTATTTTAATGTGTGTTTGAGAACTTGAAAGCCAAAGCACTTCCAAAGCGTTCTGTAAATAAGTTACTCCAAAATCAGCTCCTACCAAGAAATTCTAGCTGATGACACACATTCTATTCCTGAAATCAGAATCTCTTCTCCAAACCACCCTATGGGAATTCTATTCTTAATTCTGCATAAAATACATACGAGTTATCTACCCAAGACTCACTGCCCAGCTATGCGATAGAACCTCACTAAATACTATACTAGCTGTTGGGCATAGGCAAGCCACAATACTAAGCGGGATAAAGAGGATTTTTCATTCAATACGTATTTATTGAGTGAAAGTCTAGTTACTGGCCTAGAGTAAATACATATATAATAGTTAAAATTAATGTGTCTGCTGTCTATCAGGCAATGCATGTTCTCTGCAGCTATCGCATATCATCAAATTGAATTCTAAAATAACCCCATGGGATAGATTTTGTAGGTTGAAAGCTGAAGCCCAGGAAGTCCAAATAACTTGCCTTAGGTCACGCACTAGTAAGTATGGAGTTGAGATTCAAACCTAGGGGGTTGTCTCATGAGCTGGCACTCTGAATCCCAATACAATCCAAGTCCCTAAGAAGATAGACTCTGTCCTTGTTCTCGTGGCGTTTACTATTCCACAGGCAAGAAAGATATAAAACAACTACAGTTGGACCTCTGTATCTGTGGGTTTGCGTCAGTGGATTCAACTAACTGTGGATCAAAAATATTCAGGAAAAAAGAAATCCCTGAAAGTTTCCAAAAGCAAAACCTGAATTGGCTACGTGCCAAACACTATGCTGAGTTCCCTCCAATGGAGTGATGTGTGGGCACACCCTGCTGTAGCCTATATGCAAATAAAGGTTGTATGCAAATATGACAGTAAGGGACTTGAGCCTCCTGGGATTTTGGTATCTGTGGGGATCCTGGAACCAATTCTCCGAGGATACCAAGGGAGGGATGCAATTGCAAGTCTGATGAGTTGTACAAAAGGTTGCTATGGAAGTATATCAGAGGGAGACCAAAGGCTTCCTGCAGAAGTCATATTTAAGGTGTAACTGAGAATGCCAGAGGTAGGGTTTCCACAGTGAGGCTGGAGCATGAAGCAGGAGCCAGATTAAGTGAGCTTGGGAGAGCCATGGAATGATGTTGAATTTTATTTGAAGAGCAATGAAAAGCTGTTAAGCGAAGTGAGAGAATGACCCAATCCAATTAAAACAGCAACAGGGCTGAGGCTTAGTGAATACACGGTTAGGAGGTGATAAGGGAGGGCCACAATGGAAGGCTGTCGCAGTGGGGAGGGTAGCAGCTGGGGCAGAGCATAGGCCATGGGGATGGGACATAGGTAATGAGGTGGCATCAGTGGAACTCGACTCCATCTGTGGAGTAAGGGAAAGAGTCGTAAGATGTAAACGTAAATAGTAGAGTTTAATATAGACTCATTGACTTGATAAAATGTAATCAAGATTAACAAATCATGCTGTAGAGAGCCCCTCCTCCATATTTTGTCACCCACACTATGGGCCAGGCACCCTGCAAAGTGGTTTATGTGCATTTTATCATTAGTCTTCATAACAACCCTGTCAGGCTAGCAATGTTATGATTCCCATTTTACAGATAGGGACAGTGAGGCTTAGGAGGTGTAGGTGGAGGGCCCAAGGTCATAAGAAAAGTGGTAGGAGCAGAGCTAAAGCTCCAGTCTATCCAATTCCACACACCACAGTTTCTGCATCTCTAGTTTCCCAACTTGTCTGATGATAAGACTCACCTGGGACACTTGTTGCACAAACATTGCCATGCTCCACCACCCCTGGATATGCTGGTTCAGGGAGTCGGGGCCCCAGGATCTGTCTGTCACAAGCCTCATCACTAGGCCTAGTTGGGAAGCACTGACCTATGCTGCCCGGGACTAGGAAGCCAAGGGGATGGGGGACAGGTCAGCACGGCCACTTCCCAACTGGATCCTGGGTCAGCTGCTTCTCTGCACCTCAGTTTTCCTCAGTTGCTTCTCCTTTCCTCTCACTCTGCTTAGTTTTCATTTACAGAACTTATCATAACTTCACACTTTATTGTATTATGCATTGATGTATTGTCTGGCAGCCCCTCTAGAATATAAGCCCCAAGAGGGCAGTGGCTTTGGCCAGCCCCTGAGACATGCCAGGTCTGACACCACCCTCTTCCATGCCCTTCCTCTCCCAGGAGGACCAGGAGAGCCCCTGGCCAGTCTCCCTGCTTCCATCCTTGTCGTCCTTCAGCCAGCCTCCATACTGAGCTGAGTGATTTTGTGAGACGTAAATCTAACCCCTCAATCCTTTGCTCATAGTCTTTAGAACAAGACCTGCTGTGATCCGGCTCTGGTCTCCTCTCTTCACTCCCTCTGTCCCCAAGCTCCAGCCATCACACAAGCCTGCAGGGTGTTTTTCAGTCCCTCAAGTGATCTGAGCCATCAAGGGTCATATGTAAGGCTCCCAAAGACATCCTTCCTGGAAATGCCAGTGCTCTCCTCCTCAGCCTGTGCCGTCTGGACAGGCCATGAGGCTAGAGGCCAAGCTCTCCGGTGGCCTCCCTTCTGTCCATGTCCCTTCCTGGGCTCTTCCCTGGCTCTCAGAAAGACTCGGAAGGATACACACTGCGGCTGTGCCGCTGACCTGGGTGGAAGGCATGAGAAGGTGTCCTGAGCAGGAGGTCATGGAAGGCTGTTTGGTTGACTTGGTGGGGAGCAGCCGGTCAGAGGGAGCGTGGAGAATCCAGGGAGGCCTCCGCATGAGAACTCTGGTGGCTGCTCCCTGGGTGGCCCGGCCAGCACAGCCTGCTGTGTTTTGTGGAGTTAAAAGAAAGCTGCGGGGTGGAGGGAGCTGCTCGGGGCCTGGACCACGGCTTACACCACACATGGCTAAAGTACACAGACGATTAGCAATCAAGGAAAGGACCTCCCTGCGAGGCAAAATGACACAGGGGTTACTTCTCTGTAAACAGACCCAGAAAAAGCACCAGTTCCTTTTAGGGCTGTCTTTACTTCCTTTGAAAAGTTGCAAATGCACCCATTGAGTGCTTTGGCTCCCAGCTCACAAATGCAGGAGGAAGGACACATATACACACTGACTCACAAACCCACACAATCTCCCAAATAGAAAACAAACAAACAAAAACCCCAACGCCATTAGCACTTGCCAGCAGTCTGTGCCCTATGATTGAGTCCTATGATACACAGAACCAGTGGTACCTGAAACAGAAGACAGGTTTGCCTACCGGTAAACGCAGCCCTCAGAGCTAGTGTAGACACATTCCTTTTAAGCTGCGATGTCCCAGCCCTTTCATTTTTACAGGTTACTCATAAGAGGATAAAAGAGAGTATTTGCATGTTGCCTCTATAATTTAGTCCAAATTTAAATCACATGGATAATCTGTCAGGCCCTCCTGATAAAAGGTGGAACAGAGACTTAGGGGGTTTCAAGAGCCTCAAATCCTACTCACATATGTGAAGTCTGAGCCTTTGGGTCTCTGCAGTGGAGTGATTACAAGTTGTCCTCTACCTGGGAAGGCCCAAAACAACATTTTGGGGAAGATGCTTCTGGCCCAGACCTGACCATGAAGACCTAAACGGCTGGGTCCCTAAGCGCTAGTCACTCTCACCTCCAATGTCCTGAGGCACCCCTTCTGCTTCTTGGATCTGCCACTCTCTGAATATGCCCCCTTCTTCCGTACTGGGCACAGGTTTCCTCCTTGTGTGGAGAAGTTGCCACTGGACAGCCCCCTGGCCCAGGGGCTCCAGGCAAGGGCTGTCTCTCTTAGCAGTTCTACTGAGCTGGAAGCAGGGCCAGGCAGGAAATATAAATGTGTGACAAGGGCCGTATGCTGGTCACTGCAGCAAACAGAGATTCCACAACCAGCTACAGCCACTTCAGGGACATGACCCAGAGTCAACAAATCTTCCAATTTTCACAAAAAGTCAGAAATCTGGAATTTCCATGTGGAGGTTTCTGCTTTTGAAAATGTTATGCAGTTCTAACAAAATACATCTTGGACTCACCAATGTTCTATCCCTGCTCTCCAGAAGAGTCCAGGAGAAGCAGCGTCAGCTGCTTACCCATCCTTGGAGCAGTTTCACCTGGTCTGCTGCCTGGTGGACGAGGGGCCATGACTGACAGCCCCACTGAGAACACCCTGTGCGTGGATGGAGTTCCCAAAGGAGAAGTGAGTGAGTGAACTCTAGAGCTTCTGTAGAGCCACTGGTACGGATCCATAGACCCATAGAATGAATCATGAGAGAACAAATTACTCTATTCAAAAGTTAAAGTTGGTTATTTTTTGGAATAGCTTCAAAGCAGAGATGAACACGCTGGGCTAAGAGACAGCTGATGTAAGCAGTCCATTGCTTCAGCCTCTAATGAAATGCCTTGGTCAGACATTAGGGAACACTGTGAGGCTGAGTTGGAAGCTTGGTTTCCATTTCCTACACGAATTTCAGCCTGTCTGATGAGATAAACACAGAGGAACCAGATGGGGTCCCTTTGTAACATTCTCTGATTATACTGGAGACTTTGCCTGCCAGGCATTTTCACCTGAACAGAGTCTGGACTATGATCAGCAACTTCTGGGGCTTTTCTAATTTGGGTTCTAGCTGCATAGCCTGTCTAGAAGAAAAAATGGTGGGTGTACCCATGTTTTGTAGACTTCAAATTCATAATTAAAACATTCTGCAGGCATAAATCTGAATATTCTCTTGCCCTCGGTAGGGATCGTCATTTCACGAGGAGGTGCTGGGTCCCTCTGCCCTCAGTCCTTGTGTCCCAATCTCCTTGTCACATAGCCTAAGATTACACTAGTAGTGTCTTTCTCAGGCGTAACGTGTTGTGCATCTACTCTAAGCATCGATGGGTCTACACTAAGCTGGAAGGAGGGTGTGTTAGTACAGATAACACGACCTGCTGTGTACTGCCCTGCTTCAGGTGCTATACACGACCTTTCCTCATTTAAAGATCTAGTAACAAGCATTATTAGGCCATTTTTCATAGGAGGAAACTGAGCCTCCAAAAATTGAAGTTAAGCTATACGCACCAGCTGTATTTATCATATAGCTAATAAGCGGCAGAGGTGAGATGCTGGGAGTATCACATAGGACACTTGGGCTACAAATAACAGAAAGCTCCAACTCAAAGTGGCTTAATGAAGAAAATTATTATCTAAAATAACCATCAATCTGGAGGTCAGGTGGCTCTAGGGCTGGTTAATTTCACAGCTCATCTAACACCGGTAGGAGCCCAGGTTCTTCCTGTTTGCCACCCTCCACAGGTCAGCCCTGACCTCAGTGCTCATTGTCCCAAGCTGGCTGCTTCCCTCACAGACACAGCCACACCCAGAGCACGGGAGGCAGTGAGAGTGTCTCACTGGGCACTTGTTCCCTTCTCTCACACTTGATTTTGAATGGTCTGCACCATAGGTTCTCTTACTTCTCCTGTGGAGTTACATTAGTAATGCCTATAGTCTTTCAATTCGCCTAAGTTGAGAAGAGATCCTCGCTTATGTTTTAAACAGGATGTGTATCAGTCAGGGCTTGTGAACCAGTGAGAATTGACTCCATTGCAAGTGACTCAAATGCCATCTCCTATTATGGTTTCTGCTCTGCATGTTGATTCTAAGCTTGGATTTGGGAACCTGGTTACAAAGATTACCTCATGTCTTTGTGCCTCAGTTTCTGCACTTGTAAGATGGGGATATATTAGAACCTGCCTCAGAGGGTTGCTGTAAGAATTAAATAAGTTGTACATGAGAAATCCCTAGAACAGTATTGTAAGAGTTCAATCGGCCACAGTTATTAATGTTCTCCAAGGTTCCTTCTCCTGGAGGGGACATGGATGAAGGAGCTCTGGTCTGTTCAGTTAATCACCACTAGATCCGATCACCGCTTGCATATTATGGTCTCCAGGAGGCCAATGGGACGTTGGGAATGGTACCAGATGAGGACTGGCCTCGCTCTTGGGTATAGAATGTTTTACTTGTTGCGGGGGTGTGGAGAGGGAGCCCTGTGATCTTGTGGCAGTTGGAATGGGAAGGGAGGAAACAATCTTGGTTCAAATACCACATATTCTTACCGTTATTACCAAATTTTCATAAATATTTTTGAGTAGAGAGTTTTTCCTGTGCTGTTGCCATGTTTCCCCGAAAATAAGACCTAGCCAGACCATTAGCTCTAATGCGTCTTTTGGAGCAAAAATTTTATATATTAGGGTTTTATATATATTAATTTTTGCTCCAAAAGACGCATTAGAGCTGATGGTCCGGCTAGGTCTTATTTTCGGGGAAACATGGTGTGTTTTCTTCCTTTCTGAGGACCATTTCCAGAAGCTTTAAATGCTTGGTGTTTTATAGTTTTCCACCAGTTCCACTGAGTCAGTGGAGCTCTTCGTGCTGTCATACTGGAAGTTGATCTTACTCTGGGTAGTTTTATTTTGAGTATGTGGCTATTATTAATACCAATTTTGTATAAATAATAAAGAACTTCTGGCATGTTCTCTTCATGGTGATATCTTGGACTTGAAATGAAGTATTAAAATTCTAACCCCCAGTACCTGTAAATGCAAACTTATTTGAAATTGGGTCTTTGCAGATGTTAAGATGAGAGCCTAGCTGGATTAGGGTGGGCCTAACGGAATAACTGATGTCCTTATAAAAAGAGGGAAATATGGACACAGACAGACACGGCAAGAGCACCATGTGATCACGGAGGCAAAGATTGGAGTGATGGGACTACAAACCAAGAAAGGCCAAGGATTGCTGGCAACCATCAGAAGCTTGAAGAGCTAGGAAGAATCCTCTTTCAGGGCCTTCACAGAGAGCATGGCCCTGCTGACATCTTAATTTCAGACTTCTAGCCTACAGAACTATGAAACAATAGATAGACAAGCCATTTGATAGAACTGGCTGGTGGATAGCTGTTTTAAAAAAGAGTTTCCAAAAAACCATCTGGAAGGGTCACTCCTATTCTGTTTCCCATTTAACATAATCCCTTTTCCTTTTTGTTTCATAATCTGGCTTCATAATCAGACTGCATTTCTGTAAATTGCCCTTTCAGTTACTTCTTAAATTTGGAAATTCTTGGTTTCTAAAAACTTGTTTTAAAAAGTATGTTTTAACTGCCATACCCCCAAATCTATAATAACCCCATCTCACTGTTTAACAAAGCAATAATTAGTCCTCAAGTTGGCATATCCTCCAAGACCTTTGTTCGGATTCTCTTTGGTGACTGGGTCCTGCCTGTGAAACAGCACAGCAGTGCTAAGAGCTACAGGATGGCGCCATCCAGAAATACGATTAACCAATGCCTTTCCCCCCCAGCTTTGGCATATTTTTATTCTTGGAAGCAGTATATAAAACAGTTTGCAACATTTTTATTTTTCTAACACCTAATAATTTACTCTTTTATGGTGCAAAATCTGTTTCTATAAACCTTTTTTCAATTTATTTTTTATATCTTTGTGTGTCTCTACAATGTGGCTAATCCCAAAACATAGTGAAATTTAAGAGTGCCCACACTGATGAACATAATGGTAAAGGAAAGTTTCAAAGCCGCGCTGGTAATGGAGTATCTTAAATAGCTGATGGTAACTTTTGTGTCTCTGGACAAAGATATCTCTGGATCATACTCAAAAGCGATCACTATGTGATGCCGTGCATGCAAACAAAGCCTTTGAGAACCTTTGGATCATCTCACACTGTTAAGGATGTTGGACTGTAAGACAAAGAAAGAAAGGAAAGAGAGAGAGAGAGAGAGAGAGAGAGAGAGAGAAGAAAAAAAAATAAAGTTATAAGAATAAAAGGGAGAAGAGAAGAGGGAATGATGCTCAAAAAAGTGACTATTTAGAAGACCTGTAACACGTTTCCCCATGTATGCTTACTTCTAATGGAATGGGTAATATCCTAACGAGGAAAACTGAAGTCCAAAGAACAAGGCAACTTAGAAATGAAATGATTGCTCTAGAAATGCTCTAGAAACCCAAGAGCATTAATGAGTTGGTGTGTAAAGAGATGGTGTGTGTGTCTGTGCGTTGTTTGTTGCTACCATTTGAGCATGGGCTGGAAGGGAGGGAGCCTTCTTAACTGACTTCCATTTTGAGATCACCACCCTGGCTTTCTCCATCCCTCCCTTTTCCACCTCCTTAGCTATAGTTTACCATCACTAAGTTACTCTCTCAAATGCCATCCAAGATATACAATTATGGTCATATGACTAACAAATCTAAGGAAGAAAACATGTTAAGTTATTTCTTCTATGACTTACATTTTTTATTCTAAAAATTGTCATTTGGGTTTCAACGGACACGTATCTAGAAGTAGGACACCCAGCTAGTAGCAATTTTTCTGATTTTATTGTTCTTCCAGGACACCACTCTTTCTCAACATCTGTTAGAATCTTGGAGGCCTAATACCACAATTGATTAAAATTTTTCTCTCATTCCTGAAAAACTAAGAAGGGCCCAGATTGAGTAAGACCTTGACTCACAGGCTTAATATTTTGTAGATAACGTGGGACCTTGGATATGTTTTAGTAATCTGGCAATAGTGCACAGCACCACAGAGGAGAAGAAACTAGAAGCCATAGGATCCCTGAGGAGCCTGTGGACAGCACCAGAGCCAGAGGCAGGAAGAGCATGAACAAAATAGTGTCAGTGGGAGTGGAGAGTGGGGGAGATTCTGTGCAGGTCTCTCTACTGATGGACTTGGGGAGCCACAGAGAGGGGAGAGAAAGAGATGAGTTGGAGACTGTGATCGTGGCTGACAGGACAGTGAATCAGAAAACATTCTTGGGGGCAGCACAAGTTGGCATTTGAAAAGCATCTCAGGAAGCTACCTAGCCTCAAAAGACAGAATTGCCTTTTCACATGAATAAATGTCACAAGAATGAACCTAGTGAGATTTACCTAGCACAGCCAGTTGACCCTAAAGTTAATTCTTCAGGAATGTGAAAAGATGATTATTTCTTTATTTATTTGGCAGCTGATCTTCTCCTTAGGCTCTGGCTAATCACCATATTTGGGGGTGGGGGGGCTTGTCTCATTACCCCCACTGTCCATGAGGCTCTTGCCTTCTAAGCAGGAATCTGGTATCCTGACTTTCCAGTACAGAGCAAGGCATCAACTCTTCCGCTGACAGGTAAATGAAATTTTAACTTTTTTAGCATCACTATTTCCTTACCCTTTCAAAATGCAAGTAGGGGAAATTACTACTTGATGCAAATCTTTCTCACCTTAGTGTGAAATAATTTGTTAGATAACTTTCCAATCTGATTGCCAGCTGAAACAGGCCCAAAGAAAACAGAGCATAGGGAAACTGGCTACAAGCAGGGACACAAACATTGAAGTGCCAATGAGAGCACTTGGTGGCAAATAACAGACACTCTAACTTGAGCAGAAAGTAATGTATTAGAAGGGTTTAAAGATAGTATTTGTTGGAGGGCAATACACAAAATGAATGGGCAGACTGGAGGATCAGATTCTGAGTGGCAAAAACAATGAGGGAATATGGGAAAGTCACCCCACAATACTTGCTGCTGGGGATACCAATGGCATGGATCAATGGGCCCCAGGTCACCGGGGTTACCGGGCCCTCATTGCCACACCTCTGGTCTCCTGTCTCATCTGTCACCTCCGTGAGTTCTTATGTTACTCTTGTAAGAGCCCACGGCTGAATGGGACAGTCTGGCTGAAGTAGCCACACTGCCTGCCTCATTTCCAGCAGATAAGTGGCTAGAAGATTCATCTGCACACAATGGAAGACAGGCCCCAACCTCCCATAGATCTTGGCATTTCTTCCAAAGATGCAGGCTTCCCAATGCTGAGCTGCAAACATGGCAAATATCTCCTACAGCAGATAAAATCTGAGAAGGTGCCAGAGTGTTTGGGCCTCAGCTGTATTAAATACTTTTACATATATTAGTTCATTTAATTTGTGCACCCAGAGAGAGTTCATTATCTCCACTTTTATAGATGAGGAAACCAAGATTCAATCTCTTTGCTAAAGGTGCCATAGTTTGAAGGGAGGGAACAGAGATCCCAACATGTACCTGGTGGCTCCGACATGCTGAGGGGATGAGTAGTGCTGGAGTGGGGGTGGTCTGGGCATCAGGAGTTTGTTTGTAGAGCCACGAGGGTTCTATCTGAAGTACGGGGTTTGGAGAAGTTGTATTAATTTTTTAGGGCTGCCATAACAAAGTACTACAGGGTGGACTTCAACAATAGAAATTTATTTTCTCACAGTTCTGGAGGCTGGAAGTTCAAGATCAAGGTGTCAATAGAGTTGGTTTCCTCGGAGGCCTCTCGCTTTGGTTTGGAAATGTTCTTCTTCCCCCCCGTGTCTTCACAGGGTCTTTACTCTGTGCATGTCTGTGTCCTAACCTCCTATTCTTGTAAGGACACTAGTGAGATTGGATAAGGGCCAACCCCAATGAACTCATTTAACTTAATTACCTTTTTAAAGGCCCTATCTCCAAATACAGTCCCATTCTGAGGTACGTAGGGTTAGGACTTTAACATAAGAACTGTAGTGGGAGGCACACAATTCAGCCATAACATGAAAATAACCAGTCAGGGAGCCCCTCTTGGCAGGAGAATGCCAGAAAAGGAAGGTAGTGGAACCAGAACAGATAACTCCCAAAGCCACTGTTTCACAAATCTGATGAATGACTGCCCTAATTGCCTTCACCGTCATTCCAACTGTTGGGTTAGACTTGATTTAGAGTCTAGTTAAACCCAAGGCAAGTGTGTTCCTCACTGATTGTCAGTATAACCTCTGTTTCCCAGATTAAAATGTCCTCCATCAACAGTGTTTTTGTCTGTTTCGTGCAGCAAAGCTCTGTCCAGTTCCATCTACTATAATAAATTGCCAAGCCTATGCTGGGAGATCATGCAGTGGGAGAGTCATGGATTGAATTGTGTCTTCCCCAAAATGATATGTGGAAACCCGAACTCCCTATCTGATGATGTTTGGAAATGGGGACTTTGGAACATGATTAGGTGTAGGTCAGGTCACAAGGATGGGGCCCTCATGACAGGATTGGTGCCCTTATAAGAAGAGACACCAGAGAGCTCCCTCTTGCTCTCTCTCTCTGACATGTAAGCACACAGTGAGAAAGCCGTTGTCTGCAAACAGGGGAAGAAAGTCCTCCCCAGAACCCAGTCATACTGGCACGTTCATCTTTAACTTCTAGCCTTCAGAACTGTGAGAAACTGAATTCCTGTTGTTTGTTATGACCGCCTGAGCAGATTAAGACAGGGAGAGAGGAGCTGTTACACCAGCCGTCTGCCTTCCCTGTCTCAGCCTCCATGGCTGTTCCTGCCCTGACCGCTACATCTTCTATCCTCCTGACTCTTCCTTTCCAGATCTCCCCCACTGAATTCATTTCATAGGGCTGCTGTAAAAAAGACCACAAACCTGGTGGCTTAAAACAACAGAAGTGTATTCTCTCATAGTCCTGGAGGCCAGAGGTCTGAAATCAAGGTGTCAGTGGACCCACACTCCCTCTGAATGTTCTAGAAGAGAATCCTTCCTGCCTCTTCCTGCTTCTGGTGGATCCTTGGCTGTGGCGGCATCACTCCCATCTCTGCCTCCATCTTTGCATGGCCTTTCCCCCTATGTGTCTCTGCAACTCAGATCTCCCTCTCCTTTCTCTGACAAGGACACCTATTAATCATTGGTTTGAGGTCCACCCTAATCCAGGATGATCTCATCTTGAAATTTTTAACATACTTGCACCTGCAAAGACTCAATTCCAAATAAGATCACATTCACAGGTTCCTCAGGTTAGGACTCAGGCATATCTTTTGGGGGTCACTTACCTACTCCCTCCACCCACACACCTCTCCCCGACAACAACTCATCTTCCCACCTCCACATCCCTGCTGACCACCTTCCCTTCCCAAGTCTTGACCACAGAACTTGGGCTAGATCAGAGCCAGACATTCCTGGATCAGATATTGCATCTTGTCCTCACATCAGGACCCCAGTACACAGCGAGGACAATTTTTTTTCAGTCTCCAAGTAGGAACATAAGAGCAGTTTTAGAATGAGCATCCTCACTGGGGAGGAAATAGTTTACACATGAATATGAGTGTTTTTATACAAAGAGTATTTACCCAACTGGCAATGTCACAATTCTCGAGACAAGTCCCAACGGCCAGTTTTGCCTTGCTCGGGATTCGTTGATTTTGGGTGGCCCAGTTTCCATTGTCCCCTATGATATGATATGAACTTGGGTGGGCCAAGTTCCAAATGCCTTTGGCTGTGTAAAAAGTGAAGAAGAGGGGAAGAGTTTAAATAGTCACCCCACTCCTACTGAATCTGAAGGCTTTATTCATACGTCCCAGCACTTTTTTTCCCACTGAGTAAAACATTCTATACCCAAGAGCGAGGCCAGTCCTCATCTGGTACCATTCCCAACATCCCATTGGCCTCCTGGAGACCATAATATAGAAGCGGTGACCGGATCTAGTGGTGATTAACTGAACAGACCAGAGGAAGCAGAGAGCTCTCGATGTAGGGGCTGGACCAGGGGTTATGGGCAGATTCACACTGCAGAACCCAGGAAGTCTCAGGAAGTAGAGGGTGTTTCTCATGGGAAGGGGATGAGTGGGCTGAGAATGGAAGGATTCGATGAAATTCTAGAAAAGAAGGTATGGGTCCCCTTGCCCACCCCACACAGCATGGGACCACCCCTCCTGGGGAAAAGGGGGATCATTCTCTATAGAGGATAAATCAAAGGATCCAAATTCATGAACCCAGGCCCAGGTATATACACATCAGATGAGGTCAAAGCCAAGCCACAGCCACTGCAATTGGCTTCAAGCTCTGAAAGCCAGGTTGGGACATTTCCATCCCCACCCCATGCCATGACAGGAAATTGCAGAGTTCTTCTTTGGGGAAACTGATCAACTCCAGAGTCTTAACTGCAGTTAGTGACATTTGAGGGTTTCTCAAAAAAAAAAAAAAAAAAAAAAAAAAAGCCAGATACCCTCTGCAAAACTCCACCAAAAGGAAAACCTTTGTATCCAAAATTTCCCATCACTGTTTTTGTCACACTTAAATATGTAAGAACTTAAGGAATAACAGATGGTTGAGAAAAGTCTTTGTGGAAAAAGAGACAAACACCAACAGAAAAAAAGGAAAAAGAGATAATGTAGAGACCAAAATATCTTTTTATATTTTTAAAAATTTTTACTAAAATATTGCTAACATACAATATTATATGAGTTTTAGGTGTACACCATAGTTATTCAACATTTATACACCTAAAGAAGTGATCACCATGATAAATCCAGCAGCCACCTGACACCGTATCGCACTATCACAATACTATTGACTACATTCCCTATATTACATTACTTGACTTACTTGTTTTATACCTGGAAATTTGAACTTCTTATTCCCCTTCACCTTTGCCCCACATTTTTTAAGTTTTTCAATCATGGTTGACGTTCAGTTTATGTTATATCAATTTCAGGTGTATAGCATAGTGGTTAGACATTTATATAATTTACGAAGTGATTCCCCTGACTAGTCTACTACCCACCTGATACTACACATATTGTGTTTCCCCGAAAATAAGACCTAGCCGGACCATCAGCTCTAATGCGTCTTTTGGAGCAAAAATTAATATAAGACCTGGTCTTATATTATATTAAAATAAGACCCTGTATTATATTATATTATATTATATTATATTATATTATATTATATTATATTATATTATATTATATCATATCATACAACCTGGTCTTATATTATATTAAAATAAGACCTGGTCTTATATTAATTTTTGCTCCAAAAAACACACGAGAGCTGATGGTCCCGCTAGGTCTTATTTTTGGGGAAACATTGTGGTTATTAGCATATCATTGACTATATTCCTTATGCTATACCCTACATCCCCATAATTATTTGGTAACTACCAATTTGTACGCCTTGATGTCTTCAACTTTTTCACCCACCCTCCAATCTTTCTCCCATCTAGCAACCATCACAATGTTCTCTGTATCTATGAGTTTGTTTCTGTTTTGCTCATTTGTTTATTTTGTTCTTTAGATTCCACATATAAGCAAAATCACATTGCATCTATCTTTCTCTGTCTGAAATACTCCACTCAGCACAATACCCTCCAGGTTCATCCATGCCACTGCAGATGGCAAGAACCCATTACCTTCCATGGCTGAATAATATTCCATTGTATATATATACCTCCTCCTCTTTATGCAGTCTTCCATTGATGGATACACAGGCTTCCTCCACATCTTGGCTATTGTAAACAATGCTGCAATGAACATATGGATGCACATTTCCCTTCAAAGTGGTGGTTTTCATTTCTTCATATAAATACCCTGAAATGGGATTATTGGGTCCTTCTTTGTCTCTTGTTATAGGCTTTGTTTTAAAGTCTATTTTGTTTGGTATAAGTATTGCTATCCTAGCCTTTTCTGTTTCTATTTTCATGAAATATCTTTTTCCATCCCTTTACTTTTCATCTGTGTGTGTCTTTCAACCTGAAATGAATCTCTTGTAGGCAGCATATGTAAGGGTCTTGTTTTCTTATCTGTTCAGCCACCCTATGTCTTTTGATTGGAGCATTGAATCCATTTACATTTAAAGTAATTGTTGATAGATATGTAATTATTGCCATTTTATTATTCATATTTTTGGTATTTTTTCTTCTTAAAGACTTTTCTTCACATTTCTTCTTATAATGGTTTGGTGTTTTAGCTTTTTTTTTGGTGTGGGAAGCTCTTTATCTGTCCTTTGATTCTAAATGACAGCTTTGATGGGTAGAGTAATCTTGCTTTTCATCACTTTGACTATTCCATACCAATCCCTCTGGCCTGATAAGTTTCTGTTGAGAAATCACTTGACAATCTTATACAAGCTTCCTTGTACATAACTAACTGCTTTTTTCTTGCTGTTTTTAAGAGTCTTTCTTTGTCTTTAACTTTTGGCATTTTAATTATGATCTGTCTTGGTCCTTTTTGGATTCATCTTATTTGGGACTCTCTGCACTTCCTGGGCTTGAATGTCCATTTCCTTCACCAGGTTAGGGAAGTTTTCCATAATTATTTCTTCAAATAGGTTTCAATTCCTTGCTCTCTCTCTTCTCCTTCTGGTACCCCAATGGTGCTTATATTGGTATGCTTGATGTTGACCCACATGCCCCTTAAACTCTCCTCATTTTTTTGGATTCTTTTTGTTGTTCTGATTGTGTGTTTTCTGCTTCTTTATCTTCCAAATTGCTGATTCAGTCCTCTGCTTCATCTAATCTACTGTTGATTCCCTCTAGTGTATTCTTTATTTCTATTATTGTATTCTTTATTTCTGACTGGTTCCTTTTAATGTTTTCTATCTTCATTTTTACATTTATTATCTCTTTGTTGAAGCTCTCCCTGAAATCATTGAGCATCTTTATAATGAGTGTTTTGAATTATGCATCTATTAGATTGCTTGTCTCCATTTTGTTTAAGTCTTTTTCTGGAGTTTTGTTCTGTTCTTTCATTTGGGACATGTTTCTTTGTCTCCCCATTTTGGCTGTCTCCCTGTGTTTCTATATATTAAAAAGAGCTTCTATGTCTCCCAGTCTTAGTAGAGCGGACTTATATAGTGGGTGCCCTGTGGGCCCCAGGTGCTGTAGGTATGTCTCTTGTATGGGTTGTGTGTGTCCTCCTGTTGTAGTTGAGCCTGTAGTTGGTTGCTGTTTGCACATTAATGGGAGGGATTGACCCTTGGCATGATTAATTGTGAGGATTGGCCATGACTACAGTGGAGGAGCTGTGCAGAGGCTGACCCTAGGGAGCAGGATTCACTTTAGCAGGGTTCTGGTGCTTGCCCAGTTTGCCCTTTGGGTGTGTCATCTTTGGAGGCAGCCAGGTGATGTTCCAGCTCAGTCTGAAGCTGGCCACTAGGTGTGCCAGCCCTGGGACCTCCTGGGAGGGGCCCCACTGCAAGCCAAATTCAGCTGCAGCCTTTGCCCTGTCTGGGGCTACCTGGCATGAACAACAAAGCAATCTGCAGATGGCTTCCACCTGCACTGGGCTTGGAGGTACCTGGAGGGGTCAAACTGTGAACCAAGGCCAGGCTTAGGATTGCTGAGTCCAGATGCTGCTTGTTTGGGTTTTGTAAACCTTTGAGAGATTTTAGGAAAGTCTGCAGCATGAGCCAAGATAGGCTATTTGTATGGAAAAGCCACTGGAAGCAGTTTGAGTGTGCCTAAAAGTTGGATGGGGTGGTTGTCTCAGGGAATCACCAGGGTGAGGCAGATGAATGGTTAGTTAGGATGATGGAAACTCAGATAAGGCGGCTACCTTAGTCTGCACGCTGGGATGGGGGAGGGCTCAACAAAGAAATAATTGATTCTGCCAGCACTTCTGTGTGAGAGAAAGCTGCCCCTCCAGCCCTCACTGCAAAGCCAGACAATTCAGTTCTTCCCCATATATCCCTGGCACCTTTCGAGTTGCTGCCCCAACACTGGAGCTCAGAGTGAGGGAGTCTGTCAATGAGTAAATTTGTGCATGGTCCCTTTATGAGGAATGCCTCGGACTCTAGTTGCCTTCCATCTTATCCAGTCACAATCTCCTTTGGTTCTCACAGCCAGAAGTTATGAGGACTTCTCTCCCTAGCACTGGAACCCTGGGCTGGGAAACAGGGTATGGGGCTGGGACCCCTCACTCCTCATGGGGGACCTCTGCAACTGAGATATCCCACTTGATTTTTAACAGTCACACACAGGTGTGGAACCAGCTGCTTCCATGTCTCTGCTCCTCCTACCAGTCTCAAGGTAGCTTCTTCTGTATGTTGTTACTTATAGGTCTTTGGTTCAGCTAGATTTCAGGTGATTCTCAATGATGGTTGTTTTGTAATTTAATTGTAATTTTGATGTGTTCATGAGAGGAGGCAAGCACAGCATCTGCCTACTCCACCATCTTGACCGAAATCTCAAAATATCTTTTTAAAATCTGTAATTCATTTTTTAAATGAGAAAAAAGGAGATAAAGCATCTAAAAAACAAGATAAAGATGCCATATAAGGAGAAACATAGAAAAATGATAACATAAAAATTTTAAACTTTATTATAAAAGTTGTAAGATACAGTTGAAAGAAGTATTTTTAAATGGAAGACATATAAACCAGGGATTGGAAAATAAAAGCTAAAATATGAGAAAACTCGATTAGTCCACCAATTTTGAGAGCTAGACTTCCTTCACTCTGAATAAATCAATAAAATAAGAGAATTTCCCAAAACTGAACAACATAAGACTCCTTACTGAAAAATCCCACTAACTTCTTCGCACAATAAATAAAACAAACAACAAACAAAATGCACGAAAGCAGAATACCTTAAAATTTCAGAATCCTGGGAAAATTGAGAATACTATGCTCTAGAGAGAAAAAGAGGACACCCACAACAGGTTGAAATCAGAAAGGCATTGGAATTTTCAGGAGCAAGCCTGGAAGCCTGAAGAGTAATATCTTCAAAATTATTTCCAACCTAGACTCTTTAGCCCCCACAAACCATAAATCAAAATGTGGAAGTAAAAGAAATACATTTTCATTTTCAGACATGCCAGACTGAAGAAACCAAAAAATAAACAAATAAACAACAACAACAAAAAACCCAGGAAGCTATTGGAAGGTGTGATTAATTAAAGCAAGGAAATACACCAATAATGAGGAAGATATGGAATCCAGGAAACAGGACATCCAGCACAAAAAAGAATTCCTAGGGTGATGGATGGGATCCCTATGTTAATGACAATGGCTCTACAGCTGACCTTAAAAAGCACCAGTCCATAATGGAAAAGGTAAGAGGAATGTTCTGGAAAATAAATATACAGTAAAAGGAGGACCGAATCAAATATCTGATAGACTGGACCTGAAAGTTTATCCTCTAGAAGGATAATCCCCTAGAAGGATAATCACCAAGGAAAATTGACATAGATTACCTGATATGTTACAATGTTTTGAGAAATTTATACTTTGGCAAAGAATTTGAGGATAAATAAATGATAGGTACATTACAAAATTACAAAATAAAAAAATGAGGCAATTATTAACTCCCAGGGAAACAATACAATGACTGTGAAAAAAAAATCATAGTATACTACATGGCTCAGTTGTTTATATAAATATAATATTGCAAAAACAAAATTTTGGTTTAACTAAAAATTAATCTATAGAGATAATTGCATTGGGAGAATGGGGGAAGGGGTTTATGAAAGGAGTCAAGCTTTATATTCCATAATGAGAAGTTAATAGATGATATCTGTTAGGGACTGAATGTTTATTTGACCCCAAGTTCACATGCTGAAGTCTTACACTACAATGTGTTAGTATTGGAAAGGGGGGTCTTAGGAAGGTAATTAAGATTAGATGAGATCATAAGGGTGGAACCCTCATAAATTGGACTAGTGCTCTCAAAAATCTTATGCAACAACTTTCTTCCCCTGTCTGTTCTCCGCCAGTAAGGACACAATGAAAAGTTGGCAGTCTGCAACCCAAAAGAGGGTTCTCACCAGAACCCAAAAACACTTGCATTCTGATCTCAGACTTCCAGTCTCCAGAGCTGTGAGAAAATAAATCTCTGTTGTTTAAGCCACCCAGTCTATGGTACTTTGTTATAGCAGCCCGAATCACTAAGACAATATCTAAAACTATAAAATCAAAAATAGCAATGTAAGCTTATTATTTTACAACATGGAGATGGACATCAGAAGAACAAAAGAGTTAAAATATTTGCCAGAAATGTGGGAATGGGGGTAGATGAGGTGGGGTGAGCAAAGCTGCTTGGCTTTTTGTTGTTATTGTTGTAAACTATTTCACTTTTAGAACTATGTTCATGTATTGATAAAAATGAAAATTAAATGTAAATGTAAAATGTTTGTTGCAGGATGTGGCTTTTACATGTAGAAAAAAAATTCTACTAACATAAAAATGTATTTACTAAGTACTTGCCTCATACTTAGCAAGTTTTAGACCTCAGATAAAATGGTTTATATTGTACTACTCCTTTAAAAGTGTGTTTTTATATACATTATCAGTTTTGTTCAAAAGAAATCTTTACAGAGCTTCTCTCTGTACCACCACTGCAGTGAAGACTAGGGGTGCAAAAGCTCTGTCTTCACACCTAAAGGAAGATCTCACATCCTGGTGGGGGAGGCCTGGTCCTATGGTTCACGCAGTGCTGGAGAGAAGCCCACGGCATTGTGGGAAAAGCAGCACAATATTCTGAGGTAGCCATTTTGACTTAAATGCTTCACATGTTGTTAAAGCCAATGCACACTACTGACATTACCCTAATGAGACAGACATTTGCTGTTTTCTTCATTTCTGACAAACATTTTTTCATGTAGAATGCTTATATAATCAAAGAAGTATAGTAAACGTTTTGTTATGTCTATTAAAGCTGAGTTAGCCTCTGAAGGTGCCATTTGCCCCTCCAAATTTTTGTTATAAAAAGTTCAGTAATCCAAATACTATCAAATATTGAGAATTATTAGAGATAAGACTGCAGTTTGGAGCTCAGAATAAAGGATTATATTAGGACCCTAAAATGTCTTACAACTGCAGCTGCTAACACGGTGTCTATCTAATATATTCAACACCTTCTATCAAAATCCCAAGTCCTATGGGAGAACAAATGGTAGTGGGTCAACAGTAGCAGTATCTTTTCAGCACATCTTTCTTCTTTCTTCCTCTGGTCACAGTTCCTCCTGAGTTCCTTTAGGAAATTTCCTTCCTCACAGACCCTGGGAGGTTTGGGTTAGACACAAGCCACCACACCCTGCCATGGGGCACTGGTTCAGGAACCAGCCTGGGCTAAGAGGGGACCACATCGAGCTACAGTGCCCTCCCTGGAAGGGGAGGTAGTCGGATAGCCCTCTTTCTTCCTTTGGAGCACAAGCTTTCCAGATGTGACATCAGAGCAGCTTCATCCATGTCCCCTCCAGGAGAAGGAAACTTGGAGAACATTAATAACTGTGGCCGATTGAACTCTTACAATACTGTTCTAGGGATTTCCCATGTACAACTTATTTAATTCTTACAGCAACCCTCTGAGGCAGGTTCTATTATCTCCCCATCTTACAAGTGCAGAAACTGAGGTACAAAGACATGAGGTAATTTTTGTAACCAGGTTCCCAAATCCAAGCTTAGAAACATGCAGAGCAGAAACCATAATAGGAGATGGCATTTGAGTCACTTGCAATGGAGTCAATTCTCACTGGTTCACAAGCCCTGACTGATACACATCCTGTTTAAAACATAAGCGAGGATCTCTTCTCAACTTAGGCGAATTGAAAGAATATAGGCATTACTAATGTAACTCCACAGGAGAAGTAAGAGAACCTATGGTGCAGACCATTCAAAATCAAGTGTGAGAGAAGGGAACAAGTGCCCAGTGAGACACTCTCACTGCCTCCCGTGCTCTGGGTGTGGCTGTGTCTGTGAGGGAAGCAGCCAGCTTGGGACAATGAGCACTGAGGTCAGGGCTGACCTGTGGAGGGTGGCAAACAGGAAGAACCTGGGCTCCTACCGGTGTTAGATGAGCTGTGAAATTAACCAGCCCTAGAGCCACCTGACCTCCAGATTGATGGTTATTTTAGATAATAATTTTCTTCATTAAGCCACTTTGAGTTGGAGCTTTCTGTTATTTGTAGCCCAAGTGTCCTATGTGATACTCCCAGCATCTCACCTCTGCCGCTTATTAGCTATATGATAAATACAGCTGGTGCGTATAGCTTAACTTCAATTTTTGGAGGCTCAGTTTCCTCCTATGAAAAATGGCCTAATAATGCTTGTTACTAGATCTTTAAATGAGGAAAGGTCGTGTATAGCACCTGAAGCAGGGCAGTACACAGCAGGTCGTGTTATCTGTACTAACACACCCTCCTTCCAGCTTAGTGTAGACCCATCGATGCTTAGAGTAGATGCACAACACGTTACGCCTGAGAAAGACACTACTAGTGTAATCTTAGGCTATGTGACAAGGAGATTGGGACACGAGGACTGAGGGCAGAGGGACCCAGCACCTCCTCGTGAAATGACGATCCCTACCGAGGGCAAGAGAATATTCAGATTTATGCCTGCAGAATGTTTTAATTATGAATTTGAAGTCTACAAAACATGGGTACACCCACCATTTTTTCTTCTAGACAGGCTATGCAGCTAGAACCCAAATTAGAAAAGCCCCAGAAGTTGCTGATCATAGTCCAGACTCTGTTCAGGTGAAAATGCCTGGCAGGCAAAGTCTCCAGTATAATCAGAGAATGTTACAAAGGGACCCCATCTGGTTCCTCTGTGTTTATCTCATCAGACAGGCTGAAATTCGTGTAGGAAATGGAAACCAAGCTTCCAACTCAGCCTCAGAGTGTTCCCTAATGTCTGACCAAGGCATTTCATTAGAGGCTGAAGCAATGGGGAGTAGGAAATATATAATGTCATCTCTAAGATCCACTTCTGGAGCCTCTATTTCTTGTACTGTAACATTCCTCTTCCCAGGACATCTAGTCCCTTCAGAACCACCCAGAGGGTGTGATATTAAACCATGGTCCCAATAAGTATATTACACAATCATCAGACAGAACATTCACCGAAGTCTGGATTATTGACCATAAGTACCCTCAGCCCAGCCAAGTAGGACTAAAACAATTTCAGTCCTGCTTCTACTCAGTCTCATCTCATCAACTATTTAATCTCAAACTTAGTCGTAAAAAAGTGGCTTCCTTTCTTTCCACAGGACTCAGATTTAGACCACAGAGCTTGGCTGGCAAACCAGACTCCCACGTTGTTCCCTGCATTTCTTCATCCCTCTGGATGCGGCATCTTTATCAATTACGATGTGTCTGACAGCAAGTCAAGCCTCCTTGCAGTCAGGGATTCTAAGTTTGGCACTGTTCCTGGGGAGAGAGGGAACTTAGGAGGTAAGATGTAACAGTGAGCTGTACAGTGGCTCTGTTTTAGACGTTCACATTCTGGCACTGGCCTTCTGACAGTTCTGTCTGCCTCATTTATGGTGATAATTTCTCCAGCAATAGGACTAGTGGGCAGACACGATGGCATTTAGGGAGGAATACGTGTCCTTCTGGACCCAGAAAGTTATATAGCCCAGAGCACCTTCTTGAGACTATTTCTGCCTTCTAAAGGAATAACTTCCCAATCTGATTCAATAAAAACTTGTGAGATTACCTCTGAGAATTCTGGAAATAGAAAAATATTCTAGCTGGAAAAGGGCAGCCCTGAGTTGTGCCTAATCTCATGTGGGTTTTTGTCCTTGTTTTCATGACACCAGTGCAGTGAAAGCATTCATCAAGTAGAAACATAAAAATAATGTGATATTTCACCATGGGGTTGTCTACTAATAGCAGACTGCAGTGAAATCCTCAGTACATCTGAAACTCCCTGGTCTCTTATCATGGGAATCTCCAATGTTTATTTTATGTGAAGGGCGAACAGACATTGAACTTCATAAACCCTTTCCATGTTTGAAATTGTGCCTTCTTTTCTGTTTGGTGGTGCATGTTTATATCACGTGCTCCTTGCTCCTCCACCACTTGGTATTCATGGGAATGACTGTTATTTGAACTTAGAAAATCTTTAGCTGGAATCTTAACTGTGGGAAAACAGTGGAAGAATGTTTTCACCTTCGGTGGTGGTGATGCTTTTGGATTAAAGAAATGGTAAAAGGAAAGGTGAAAGGGAAGAGTCTGTGGAGTTTAGGATGGGGGTTCTTTTCCATTTTAAGCAGAAAACGTCACTGGCCCATTGTGGGGACAGTCCCAGAGAGCAGTTTACAGGCTCTCGGCCTCGCCTGGGGAGGTGCTGGCTCGGGTAGTGAATGACCATCAACTGTGATTGGTAGGCCAACGACTCTAACCGGTTGGCCAATTGGCTACTGATGTAACTGCGGGGCTGCGTTGATTGGTTGGTTGGCAGGCAGAGAAGTGAATGGCGGACTGCAGATCGTGTGGCTAGTACTGCGTGTGTCTTGCCCGGCCACCAGAGAGAATATAGTGGTATGACTCCCCTATCTATGGCTCCGTGGGTGTTCCTTTTTGGTCTAGCCATATCCTGCGTTCTTATGTGGGGAGCGGGACCAGAGGCCCCGCAGGCCGCCCCGCACGACAAATGGCGCAGTGAGCATGGTATGGTGCTGACCAAAACCTACCGAAGCATGGTGGAGCAGTGTGTGCATGTAAAAGTGCAGTTTCAGGAGGCCCGAGAGGAGTTGTGCCGGGAATGGGAGGCGCGGTCTGCCTGGGAGACTCCAGCCTCCAGATGGTACAGCTCCCTCCTGGCCACAGAAGGCATCACCTTCCTTTTAGTAATGTGCTGCTGCTGTAGGCTCCAAGGGTTGCGGACATCGTGCACTGAGGCCTCCACCCAATCGGATGCCTGGCAGGCGAGCAAGATTCCGGCCAGGTAGGAATGGAGTCTGACTCTGGGCAGGAGGACGTGTGGCTCCCACACAGTGTGTGGTGCCCGGTGGCAACTGTTCTCAGGAGTTGGACCCCCAAGGAGGGGTGGGAGGACATGGATGGCTCTCCGGCCAGTGTGGAGAGGGCCCTGCAGGCTCTGGCTGAGTGGTTGCCAGAGGAGGCGAAGGCTACATCCGGCTGCGTGGGCTGGATGTTCCTCACGGCCTTGAGTCTCAACACAGAAAATGTGCCTAATGAAATAGCCCAGGTGCTGGACCAGGTGTCCCGGTTGGAAGCGCTGGAAGCTCGGGTCCGCCTGTTAGAAGAGGGGCCCAAGGTGGAGACTCTGAGGCGGAGGCGGAGGAAGCGAATGGAGACAATGTAGCTCCCAACCCCCAAGCCCGGCCAATCTTGAAGCAAAGGGTAAAATGTGAGCAACCTTTGGGCCCCGGAGGCATTGCTGCAGGCAACCCAGCTGTGACTGAGTTCACAACCTACACCCCATACACTCCCACTGAGTTGCAGGAGCTGGGGAGGCAGTACAGACAGCGCCCTGGAGAGCCCGTTTCAGATTGGCTACTATATTTATGGGATGAGGGAACAGACAACATTCTCTGCTTCCCAGGCGAGATGGAAAAGCTAGCCTTCCTGACAGTGCATCTGTTCCTGCGACAAAGGTTACAGAACTGCCATAAGTTGGCCCACGACCAGGGCAACCACTCTCTAATGGAGTGGCTCATTGCTGCTATACGCACAGTATGGGGACAGGCTGGTGAGCTGCCAGACACTGTGAGTCAATGGCAGTCATATAATATATGGAACTTACTCAAATCATCCGTGAAATGGGTATGAGACATGCTATTTTTAACCTTACCATGCAGGGGCCGGATGATGAGCTTTTTACAAGCCAGCATGAGAGATCTGGTTTTGGATACTGCACTGCAAGTGCTTTTGGATCCTTGGTTGCTATTCTTACACCCTATGTACGGCGACGGATCCATGAAGTTACAACTGCCATGGCCGCCCTAGGGGATGTTGAAAGCTGGAGGAGACGGAAGTTAAGACAGGAGGTCCGCACAGTTGAGACCTGGAAGCCCAAATCAAAAGTAAAGGGGCGAGGTCGCGGGCCTCAGAGAGTAACACGCGCACAGATGTGGCGTGATCTTGTGGCAGCAGGGGTCGATCGGAAGAAAATAGACCGACAAACCAATGCACTCCTGCTGGAACTTTGGAAACAGTTGCGTCTAGAACAGCAATTCCGGAGAAGCCTAAAGGAGAAGTCCGGGAAAGCACAACCCGTGTCCCTCCAGGACTTCATGCAGCCACTTGAGGCTGACTCCTTTCAGCTTTATTGGGGTGGGGCCAAGGTACCCGGTAAGAGGGGACGAGCAGGGACCAGAGGCCCCACGTGGAACTGTCCATACATTGGTCCCCTTCTAATGTGCAGAGGGCTTTTGCCCTAGTTGACACTGGTGCAGACTGCAGTCTTGTTTATTTATGGGAAACCAGAACTGTTCCCTGGACCAGCAATCTGCATTGATGGCTACGGGGGAAAGACTGTAAGAGCTGTTTCCTTACCACTGGGTATAGGAAGGCTTCCCCCTCGTACCTACAAGGTGTATGTCTCCCCTGTTCCAGAGTATATTCTAAGGGTGGAAGTGCTACATGGCCTCAGTTTACAGACATGGCCTCAGCTTACAGACGTCGGTAGGAGAGTTCCGTCTCTGGATCTGGGTGGTGAAAGCGGTGACACGTGGGCATGCTCACCACCCTCCTCAAGTGTTGCCACAGCCCTGGCGCGTGGTTACAGTGCAACAGTACCACCTGCCAGGAGGGCAGGAGGAGACTGGTGGTACCCTAAGAAGTCCGGGAAGTCTGGCTGTGCCCAGAAGGACTGGTGGTGCCCTGAGAAACTCTGGCTGTGCCCAGAGAGAATGGCAGTGCCCTGAGAGCCCTGGCTGTGTCCAGGATATTGCATTTACCTCCAGGCTCCTTGCACAGGGACCCTTGTGGAAGACACTTATAGCGTAAATTGAGGCAAGACCCTGGAGGGGTGAAGTGTGGGGACAGAGTCCCAGAGAGCAGTTTTCAGGCTCTTGGCCTTGCATGGGGAGGTGCTGGCTGGGGTAGTGAATGACCATCAGCTGTGACTGGTTGGCCATCAGCTGTAACCGGTTAGCCAATTGGCTACGGATGTAACTGCAGGGCTGCGTTGATTGGTTGGTTGGTTGGCAGGCAGAGAAGTGAATGGCGGACTGCAGATCGTGTGGCTACTACTGCGTGTGTCTCGCCTGGTTGCCAGCGAGACTATAGTGGTATGACTCCCCTATCTATGGCTCTGTGGGTGTTCCTTTTTGGTCTAGCCATATCCTGCGTTCTTATGTGGGGAACAGGACCAGAGACCCCGCCGGCCGTCCCGCTCGACACCCATGTAACAGAAGAGGAAGCTTTAGGGGAGACCACGGAGTGATATCCGGCAGGGAGCCACGGTTCTTACTCCAGGGAGCTCACTCTGTTTCCAGGTCCTGCAGAAAAAGATGGGAGTTTTCTCTCTTTGGATATTTTGGTTGTTAAAAAATCAGTAAGAAAACAAGTAGAAAAGGACAGAGGATAATAAACAGCCATCCATTAATCAGCCATACTAAATGAACAAATATAACATTTGGACATGTTTCCATCTAATCTTTTTTCTAAAAAATACAACATTATAGATGTTTTGAAATCTATGAAGTTCCTCCTCTCAGTTTTTCTCCCCTCCCTTGTCACCAGCAATTCCTATGGTATCATTACAACCCAGGTAGCAAAATATTTTATACGTTTATGTAGCTATACATAATAGATGAATCTTGTTGTTTTCTT